>NC_092472.1:13624122-14235788 GCF_047495875.1 Pithys albifrons albifrons | reverse complement strand
GGCTGCTGGCTGTTCACTGCTGGGGTCGGCAGCGCTGCCCCGTGTGCGGCCGGGCACGGGGTGCCCACACAGCCCCGACACACGGTACACTGTACACGGCACATGGCGCCGGTCCCCTTCGCCGCCATGTTGGGCGCCGTCCCGCTCCCTCCAGCAGGGGGCGCTGCTGAGCCCCGCGTGGCGGCCGCCTGCCCCTTTAAGGCGGCCGGCGGGGGCCTGTCAATCACGCCCGTCACGCCCTCCCATTGGCCGCCGCGCCCCGCAGGGCCCGCCCCTCTCCATAACGGGGTTTACCAGCGCCTTCTCAAGGGCGCTGCACTGCGGCTCAACCACACTGCGACGCCCGCAGCGTCGTTCTATTGGCTAGAGAGGAAATCAATCAGGCCTTGCCCGCCGTTCATTGGTTCGGCTGGACGTCAGTCATGCTGCCGCGCCGCGTAGTTGTGCCGCATGGTTGGCTGGTTGAGCTGCCTCTCAGCTATCCGCCCGCCCCTTTCCCGCTGTGGACCAACCGGCACCCGAGGGAGGGCGAGCGGCGCGCTGCGATTGGCTGGTCCGCTCCCGCTGGGGTAGGCTGCGCGCCGGATATATGTAGCCGGCGGCAGAGCACGCCGCTGCGTGAGGCGCTCCTCGTCCGCCGGTCCGGCCTGTGGTGAAGCGGCGCCTCCGCTCCCGTCCCGCTCCGCCCGCAGGTGAGGGGGGTGCGAACAGCCAGGGGGGCCCCGGCGCGCCCGCGCCTTCCCGCGGCTCCCTCGGGCCGCTCGGCCCGGGCCGAGGCGCCCCCGCCCCCGGTAGGCCGCGGGCTGTGCGGGCCGGCGCTGCCGCCGCGCCAAATCCCCCCCGCCGCCCGCCCGCTGCCCGCGGCGCTTTGTGCCCAGCGCCCGCCCCGCCCGGGCCCCGCAGCCCTCCCGGAGCTCTCCTAGTGCCGCGGGGCTCCCGCGGGATCGCTGCGGGGCCGGGGGAGGGCCGCATTGTGCGAGGCGAGGGGTGCGGGCCGAGCTTTGTTCTCGGCTGCACCGGCCCGGGGGCGCCTCATCCGCCGCCTCTGGGTTTTGTTTCGGGGAGGTGGGGTCGGGATGGGCCCGCCGGGGCTGTTCGCGCTCGGTGTGCGGGGAAGCTGCGGATGGGTGGGCAGCGCTGGGCGCTCACACGGCCCGGGCTCTGCGGGGCAGCTCCAGGTGCCTCCCCTGCTGGAACTTTGTAGGTGAAGGGAGTCATAAGTCGGCCCGGGAGAGCGCGTGTTTTATCCTGAATTACCGCATGACCTTGGCTGAATCCGAGATTAAGCCAAGATTTAGATGCGAAGCAGTGCTTGTATGAAGAGTTTTCCAACCCCTTGTAAGGTCTCAGAAATACTTGCTGGATCAAAAACAGAGAAAATGTTTCAATACGTGTTTCATTACCTCATAGTGTTGATCTGGATGATCCAATATGTTCCTCTTTTCAACGCGCTTACCTGGAGACCTTCTCTACTAAGGCTTGCGTGCATATAAGAAGGTGTTCTTTACAAAGAAAAGGATATTTTTCCCACAATCGGGGAGAGCAGCGTTCGCAGCCGCCATGTTTCCAGTGTGCGCTATTTTTGGCAAGCCCGTGCTCTCACAGCCAGGAGTGACAGCGTGGGGAAATGTGGACGCTGCTCCCAAGCTTTGGAAGCTGATGCTTCCACATACCCTAAGTCAAACTTGGGGGGTGCGTGTGTTGGATTGTTTGTAGCAAAGATTTTTTAGATTGGTGACATAAAGGGAAGTGCAGAAATTGACAGACAAAAACTGCATTTCAGACCTTTTCTGAAGTGTTCCCTTTGATCAAATTTTTGCTTTTCTTTCTCTCTCTCTGTACAAAGGAAGCCAAATTATTTTGCTAGAGAGCTTTGTGATGCTTCAGTGATGCTGGTGGTGGCATGTTCTCATCCTGTGAACTGGACTCACCTTTCCTGAGGTGTTTCAGTCAGTATATGTAATTTTATACGTCTTAGAGTCCAGTTTAAAAAGCAAAAAAAAAAAGCTTAAGGGATGGCTTATGTAGCGGAGTTGAAGGCCAGCTGTACATATTCATGTCCTTAAGGTCTTACATCCTTATCTTCATGGAGATCTCATGACCTTTTTGATACTATCACGTGTTCCAGGGACTAGTTTGCCTGAAAGGCAGTGTTAAAACCTGCTAGAAAGTGTAACTGTGCAAAGTCAGTTGGAAAAATAATTAAATGAACATTGAAACCTTTGTGAATTGGTATTTTATTTTTATATTGTAGATATTTTTAAAGATCTCAGAATATTGTATGCATTAGGTGGTAAATAGTGGCCTTCAGTTCTTGACTGATGTGAATTTGGCAACTGCCTTTTCTTGCTGGGTTGTGTTCTTTTAAGTGAGGACTCCTGAAGCTGAAGAGTGGAAAACGTAATTGAAATTAAAGTGGCAGATCTGGTGGACAGGACTTTGTGTATGTGGGTCAAGGGCACATCGGGATCCTCTGTAGGGATCCTCTGCATTGGCAGTCTGAGAAACAGCCACACGTAGAGGAGTCCGTGTTTATGCCGTGATTGCAGGGCCCCTGCTCTGCTGCTCACTGTGCTACTGGCACAGCAGCACTGATGGAGCTCAGCACAACTGATGGAGTTTGAACATCCCAGTTTCGTAGAGTGGATTGGGTTGGAAAAGACCTCCAGGATCATCAAGTCCAACCCTTGGTCCAACTCCAGTCCCTTTACCAGATCATGGCACTCAGTGCCAAGGCCAGTCTCAGTTGAAAAACCTCCAGGGATGGGGAATCCACCCCCTCTCTGGGCAGCCCATTCCAATGCCTGAGCACTCTCTCTGCAAAGAATTTTTTTCTGCTCTCCAAGTTAAATTTCCCCTGGCAGAGCTTGAGCCCCTTAAGCCCCCTTGTCCTATTGCTGAGGGCCTGGGAGAAGAGACCAACCCCCACCTGGCTGGAACAGGATCTTTATGCACTTGATGAAACAGCAAACTGGTTCAGAACATCAGTGTTTTATTTCTTCACCTTGCACATTGTAAGGCAAATACACAGAGCAACACTTCCTATGAAAGTAAAGTGAAGCAAAGATGATGTTTCTATGAGTACATCTTGATATTTCTGTTTGTAACAATAGTACCTGATGGGAGGACACTGTTAAGATTAGTTGTTTATTTTAATTTTTGATATGAGCAGCTGGGCCTTTTTGTCTGACAAAGTGTGGTGATGAATGAAGGATCAAAGAGGAAATAAAAATAGAGCAGGACTTTAGCAGGGTGGTGCTGGTTGCTGGGCTGGCTGTATTCTGCTCTGCTTGGAGCAAACCAAAAGTAAAAGTAAGAGTTTGTTACAGCAGACTGAATGCTTTTTTACAGGTGTCTGTTAAACTCTGCAGAGTTGAAGTAATTATTAACTTGGTGTAAGTGCTAATAGACTTGATACTCTTAACCTACCTCATGGAGTTATTAAAAATCCCCCAAACTTGAGAAGTCTGGTCTTCAGGTACTGGAAAAGAATCCTTAAACCTTTGCAGGCAGTGAATGTTACAGTGGTCTGAGGTCCTGGTTTTGCTGCATTGAGTATGTGCCTCTTCCAGCAAACATGGAAGTGCCACTTCCAGAGCGGGCCTGGGAGCTGCCAATTCTGTGTGAACAGTCTGTGATGAACGTGATTCCTTGCTGAGGCAAACGTGCTGCCTTCCATTCTCCCGTGCTCTGCCCTCTCCTGTGTTTTCTCCTTTCTCAATTGCTGTTGCGCTGACTTTGTTTTCAATGTAACAGTGCCCCGAAGGATCAGCCCTCAGTGCGAGGATACAGTTGATCTATGAAGTTTAAGCGTCTTCTGAGACTGAAGTGGGCAGAGGTGAAAAAGCTGACTCTCTGTACAGTTACCTGTTGCTTGGCATGCAGAAAATATTTTGTGACATCTTAATCCTGATGATTTTAATCCAAGTGGGAGTGAGTTTGAATTTCATTGTACTGTCTGTGTAGCTCAGTGTTCTGATCTGCCTCTTTGCTTGTGAGTAACTTCTACTTTTTTACTTTAAGAAGCTGCAGTGGAGCCAAATGGAAAGTTTGCAGAGCTAAGAGAAGATTTCTGGACCTACTGCCACCTTCATGGAGATGTTGGAGCAGCTCTTGGATGGCAAAACAAAACCTGTTCTAATGGCAGAAATCACAGGGTTTAAGGAACTGCTTTATTTTGGGGTAGCCTGGAGAGAGGTATAGGCAGAAAGCTGACTTAATTTTCATTAAAAAGGGGTAAACAAACCATTCAGCCCAGCACTGTCCTGCCACCCTTTAGGAGGAGAGTTGCATGTTTAAAAGGTGGTTTTGCATAAAGCCATTATTTCTAATTCAGGATAAATGAGATAGGAATAGGTCCAGTTAGAAAGTCCTTCACCAAGGTTTGAGAAAGCCTATTTAGGAGAGTCTGATTTTGGGATTATTGAAAATGTAGGATTATTTCTGTGAATTCTCAAGACTTTGAGTTTTCAGATAACTCAGATTTTCAAGAGGAGTTAACTTTGGACTTGTGTCCTCTCATGAGGGCCGTGTGTGTTTCTCTGTAATGCCAAATGCAGCAGAGCTCCCTTGGTGAGGATGTGAAGTGATGCTACTTTGGGCTCAGGGCAGGTCACCTCAGCTGAATGTTACAGAGGTAACTGCTGAACAGAAGTGAGGATTGTGTGATATCGGGGAGGAATTTGGAAGCCAGGTGAAACATCTTTAAAAGGAGGAAAGAAAAAAAAATCCACACCAGATTAGTCTCAGCACTCAGCAAAAGCAAAATGTTTTGAGGGAAAAAAAGAAAAGAAACAGCATGGTGAGAAATTGTTACAATATCAATTACTTTTAATAGCAATTTTTCAAGATTCTTATAGAATCATAAATGGGTTGGGTTGGAAAAGACCTCTGAGATCATCAAGTCCAACCCTTGGTCCAACTCCAGTCCCTTTACCAGATCATGGCACTCAGTGCCACGGCCAATCTCAGTTTCAAAACCTCCAGGGATGGGGAATCCACCCCCTCTCTGGGCAGCCCATTCCAATGCCTGAGCACTCTCTCTGCAAAGAATTTTTTTCTGATCTCCAACTTCAATTTCCCCTGGTTAGATTCTTTTTTTTCTCCCCTTCTAAACAGGCCTAATTTGTTGTTTGTCTTTGGACCTTTATGCTCTTAACTACAGGAATAGTGTCTGGTATCATTTTCCTTACCCAGATGAACATTCATTCCTTGCTGTTCAGGTATAGATGCTGATCTCAGCTACCCTAAATTACCCTTGAGCTGTTTTTTTTTCTTCTCTGCTTCTGAGCTCAATGCTCTAAGTTACATTTCTCCAAAATGGTCTTTGTTCTTTTAGATTCTGAGTAACAGCATTAGAAATCCTCAGCTTGTCTCTCTCTTGCCTGGTAAGGCTGAAAATACAAGAAAGGCTGAATTTTGTGTAAAAAAAAATAGCAGACTCCACATCCATCAGCTTGTGGATCACATTTAATTTGTTACAAAAACACAGGCAGACTTGTACAGTGGCAGCTCTTCAGCAATGGCTGGTTTGTTTATCTGTATTCTCACAGTGTTGAAGGGCTGTCCATTGATGCTGAGTCAGGCTCCCCATCTGCCTCTGGCAAGCAGAGGGGTTTTTGGTACCAGCATGGGCAGTGCTGAACATAATTCTGAATTATTTTTTAATCTGATTAAAATGTTTTTCTTGTGCTTAAATTTGGTTTGATTGTTTGCAGGTTTTGAGTAGAAAATAGTTAAGCTTCTAACTTAGCTTTTCTTGTCCATATGTTGAGTGTTGTGTTCAATTCTGGGCCCCTCAGTTCAGGAAAGAGATTGAGGTGCTGGAGCGGGGCCAGAGAAGAGCAACGAGGCTGGAGAAGGGACTGGAGCACAAGTGCTGTGGGGAGAGGCTGAGGGAGCTGGGGGTGTTCAGCCTGGAGAAGAGGAGGCTCAGAGGTGACCTCAGCACTGTCTGGAACTCCCTGAAGGGAAGTTCTGGCCAGGTGGGGGTTGGTCTCTTCTCCCAGGCCCTCAGCAATAGGACAAGGGGGCTTAAGGGGCTCAAGGTCTGCCAGGGGAAATTGAAGTTGGAGAGCAGAAAAAACTTCTTTGCAGAGAGAGTGCTCAGGCATTGGAATGGGCTGCCCAGAGAGGGGGTGGATTCCCCATCCCTGGAGGTTTTTCAACTGAGATTGGCCTTGGCACTGAGTGCCATGATCTGGTAAAGGGACTGGAGTTGGACCAAGGGTTGGACTTGATGATCTCAGAGGTCTTTTCCCACCCAATCCGTTCTATGATTCTATGTAAGATGGAGCTTCTCCAGAGTGTCCCTCATTGGTGTGTCTCAAAGACCCTCAGAAGGGGCTCTGCCTTTGTGCTGCATCTGGATAATTAAGCACACAGAAGGCTGTTTGCCTGATGATTCTGGTTGCTGCATGATTATTTTTTCAGGATCCAGCTCCTTGTACCAGCTCAAATGTCTTCTGCACGTGGGCACTGCCTGTCTGTGGGTTGTGTGGGTCACACACTGTACCTGAGTCACTGGTGAATGGAGAAAAGGCTGTGCTGGGTTTGGTGCTCCAGTTCCATGTTCTGTTAGGTGCTGGGTTTGAAGGTTATTAGAGGCTTCTCTATCTGCATATGTCTGGAACTTCACAGTGCTCTGAAGTTCCTATTGACTGTGTTCCTGTTTCCAAAAGTTCTAGTGAAGGTGTTTATTCAGGACTATCTTGGTGTTTCCAGAAGATCCCAGTTAGAGTTGGGTGCTGGTAACCTCAAACTTGCTCCAATTTGATCCTCAAGCTTTTCATTATCTATTGGATAAGTTGCCCCATCACTGAGCTTTCAGGCTGTGGTTTCCAAGCATCTTACCTCCTGTGAATCAGGGCTGCCTTTGAGGCAGCTTCTTCTGGGCAGAAAGTACTTTCCATCTGTCAAAATGCAAAAAGGATGAGCTGGTTACAGGTGGGCAGCTGCAATGGCTTCTTTACAGAACACAGGCTGTGGCACCGTGACACTGTTCCCTCTGATCCACACAGAAGAAAGTAAGGAGACTTATTTTTTAAAGCAGGTCAGTGTTTTGAGACTTCAGCTGTCCACTTATTTGAGGTTCACTTTTAGCTCTCCATTAATTTAGGCTTGGGTTGACAACTGGATTGTTGTGAGTTTCTTTGGTTCTCCTTGGATAGTTAAGACTGTATTGAAATATCTCAGTGTATCTGGAACCTTTTAGTGTTTTTAAATACACATTTCCTTGGAAAGTTGACATCACTCTTCTTGCTGGAGAGCAAGCTGGTGTGACAATATAAATCCCCAACTGAGATGGGGCCTGGAATGTGCCTGGGGGTGCAAGTTCAGCTTGTTTGTGTTTCATTGTTCACTCTGTAATGTTTTTATCATGGCTCACACAGGTATCAGCCTCTCTTGTTGCTTAGTCAGCAGCAGATGTAAAATGTATGAGAAGTTGGAATTGGCTGGAATTGTTCTGCTTTTGTTGTTGAACTTTCACTCTGTCACCTTCTTACAGGCATTTTAGGCATTTTCTTCATGACTTTATTTTACTGGCAGGTTATTTTTTGTCTGAAGCAGCACTAGTGACTGTTTCTAGTGCTGGTTATTCTGTCTACAGAAATGGTTTGTGGCTCTGACCTTGTTAACCTCTGGCTAAGCAACTTGGGAGAACTCCCAAAGGACATTAATTATGCAATGCTATTAACTATTGACCCCACCTTTAATTTTGAGCAAAATTTCTGTTTGCCTGATTTGTAGTGTGTTGTGCTTTTATACAGACACCTCTTCTCAATTTGAGCTGCTCTGGGTGTTTCTTCAGTCTTCAAAAAACCTTTTTAAGTTTAGGAATTCACTGATACTAAAATGAGGGTGTAGAGAGTTGTGTAAAAGGTTTGACATTCTGGTTTAGAGGGGACAAGTATCTTCACCTGTGTAATACATCAATCATTCTGTCAGAATTGCTTGTGAACAGTCAAAGGTAAAGCTGTAGAAATGAAAAATCTGAATTAATTTTATAGAAATCGTTGAAGTTTTTGGAAATGGTTTAACAGCTCTGTGAGAATATCTTAGTTGGTTAAACTTGTAATTAAAAGGGTGAGGTGGTCACGTGGCTGTTTTGGTAACCTGTAAACTCCACCAATTTGTGGAGCTGGGAAGGAATGGAGTGAATTTAGTGCTGTGTAACATTCCAGTCAGACAGAACTAAAATGCATTGTAGTAACTTTGGATTTTTGAGACTGTTTCTGGTATTGAAATGCAAGTCAAAAAGACAAAGTTAAGGATGGCAGAGAACAAAGACATAAAGATAATGTTAAAAATACCAGATCCTGTAGATTCATTTAATTGTAACTTATCTTTTTGTTAGTTCTGGTGCTTTTCCTGATAGAAGATGCTCAAAATGGCTGCACACTCTGGAAAGTGAAATTTGGGATTTTCTAATTTGTGTGTTTTATTTCAGTGCATTTTGATCCTTTGGCTTCTTCCATCAAGCCAAGGGGGTTTTGTTGTCCTGAGAGCCTGAACCTCTTGTGTTGTGCATGAGACAGAACTTCTGTTGTATTGGAAGATGAGATTTAGACTAAACTCCTTGTCTGATTTAAAAACAAAACAAACAAAAAACCCAACCAAACAAAAAACCCAAAACAAAACCAATACAAAAAAACCAAACCAACCAACCAAAACAAAACAAAAAAACAAAAAAAGATGGAGTTGAGACAGCAGTGACTATTTTGCTTTCACTATGTTGCAGTTTGGTAAAAAAATACTCACCAGTGCTGGCTGTTAGCTGTGGAGTCCATTTTTCTGAATACTAATATACTAATACATTTTGTGGACCTAAATCTGAATTTGTTAATGTGGAATTTACATAAATGGCTCTAATTTACATAACAGTATTTTAGAAATTCAGTGCCTGACATTGATTTTCTGCCAAGTGGGAGCATTGTAACAGATGGTGGAATTTTCCACCGGCCAGGTGATAACCACTGTAAGGGAGGTATTTGTCTTCCTCTAAGTCCTTGGCTTAAGGAAGGGGCTCAGTTGTGCTGCAGGATTGTCCTGTGTATTTGTTACAATTTGACTTAACCAATTTGTTTTACTTGTGGAGTAATATGAATGCATGATTATGAATGAATCTTAAATAATCTGATTCTCAGCTCTTGCTGTCAATTTTCACCCTTTCATCAGTATGTCAATTGACAGGGAAATGTGTGGATAAGCCTCTACCAGGAGTAACGCAGTGACAGCTCAAACATTTGGTGCTATTGTGTGCTGTGCAATAGAAATGTAGTGTAAAGTATCTCCATTTTTTCTTGGATCAGGGAAGAGTGGAGAGGTAAATTGCTCCTGAGTGGTGGGGAGCAAACATTCTGTCAGGAGATGCTTGGCTTCTGTCCCTCAGGTTGTGCTGGCTGGAGAGCAGGAACAGATGGCAGCACAGCAGCAGGTGCAGCAGCAGCAAAACCAGATTGTTGTCCTCTCATTGGGTCATGTAAAGGTTTTTCCCATTTCTTCTCAGATCTGCTTGATGACAAGTGGGCACTCTGCTATTCCTCTGCTGTTCCTCCTTCCTTGTTAGGAGTTTGTTCTGACAGATTTTTTGCAGTGGAAAGTTCTTTTATGTATATTTTTTAAGCATGTGTGACAGACACAATCAGCACAAGCCTCTTCACTTTCTGTGTTTCTTCAGACCCGTGTGGAGGGTGAGGAGCCTCTGTGGGTTAATACAGGTGAGGACTTTCTCTGAAGAACAGGAATCAGGAAGAGCTGTTGGTGAATGAGATGTGAGTGCTACAGAAAACAGTTTGCAGTTATGTGAGGGTGTCAAGCTTTGTATGTCCATATTCTACAAGCAATTGAAAATAATTATTGGAATAGCCTGATTAATCTTTTATCAGAATTGAGTAGAGAACCTGCCTATTGACATCTACAGGAATAAACTTTAATTCCAGAGAAATTAATCTTTACAAAGAAATTGTGTACCTTCTGTCAATCTCCAAATGGTGATCTTGAGGGTACATGGTAGGACTGGCTTTCTGTCTGTAAACTCAGCACAGAACCAAGATTTTTAAGTTGTGGAGCGAATCTTTCATTTCATCTTGTCAGTTAGACTGACTGGAGGTGAAATGTGCAGATCTTGTCTGTGCCATTTCTACTCTCACAGCTTGAGGGCTGGCCTGCTCCTTGTACTGGAGCTTCACAAGTGCTTGAGAGGAAACAAAGTGTGATGAGGAAATGAGCAGTGAAATCCACCATTTAGCCCTATTTACCTTTGCTGTTCTTTTGTTTTGTTTTGTTTTTTTTTATGGGGATCTAATTTAACATGCACTAACAGGCAAACTAGTTCACATCTTGGAAGTGTTTGTCACTTCCAACTGTGCTGGGTGTTGGACATCTGTACCTGTAATACATTCCACTTAAAGTTCAAAAGCTTTTTCAAAACCATAAGACAGTGGAACCTTCCTGAAATGAAAGTGGTTTGCAGAATCTGAGCACTTCCTGTGGGCCAGGCTGTCACTTTCTTTCTGTTGGCTCTTGAAAATATCCTCAAACAACATATCCTCAAACAACTGAAAGTTTCTGAATGTTTAGAAAAGCCTTTTTCAGCTCTAGGTCCCATTTGATCTTGTTCTTTCTGGACATTATCATGTAAATAATATTTTCTTGTATGGTGGTGATGCACACGTCCTGCTGGAGGAGATGGCATCCATGTAGACATTGTCTCGAGCCCATCAGACTTTCTCCTTGTGTTTAAATCTAACAAAAAAAGCATTTTAAAAATAGGATGGAAAAACTTCTTGTTTATTTTTAAACTAAGGAAAAGTGCCTGTGTGTGGTTGTATTAAAAGCAGAGTAAAACCCATCAATGCACGTGAAATTATAGTTGTTTTTCTTGTCATAGGATCACAGAATGGGTTGGGTTGGAAAAGACCTCCGAGATCATCAAGTCCAACCCTTGGTCCAACTCCAGTCCCTTTACCGGATCATGGCACTCAGTGCCACGGCCAATCTCAGTTTCAAAACCTCCAGGGATGGGGAATCCACCCCCTCTCTGGGCAGCCCATTCCAATGCCTGAGCCCTCTCTCTGCAAAGAATTTTTTCTGCTCTCCAACTTCAATTTCCCCTGGCAGAGCTTGAGCCCATCGTGCCCCCTTGTCCTATTGCTGAGTGTGGCTTTCCTGTTGTATCTTCTGGTTTGAACCTTCAGTGTGTAGCTCCCAGGGCAGGGATCCTGTATCTGCAGCAAAGCTGGATGCAGTGTGTGCTGACTGTTGCTGGGAGATGGCTGCGGTCACATCCTTGGATGTGTTACCTGCGTGTTCTGGCACTGTGGTTAAATATTGCTTTGTGTCTTTTCATTACAGCACATTATTGTGTGTTTGACCATCGTTTGAGATGTATAGAATTTTCCAGGTTCATTTGGAAGTAGCTGTAACCAAAGTACCAGCTTCCATGTCTTTATGTGTGTTCATCTCTTTGGGGCTTGGATCTTCCGTTTTGCCTCACTGGCCCATCCAGCAGTGTGGCTGTGACTTCCTTTGCAGCTGTGTGTAAGTTGTGTGTTTGAATTATCACTGCAGTAACTCCCACCAGGTGGGTCACCTCTGCTTTTTGGAGCTCTGCTCTGTTGTCAGTTCTTGGCATCTACGGGATGACTTCTCTGAAATTCATTAAATATAACAAAGTGTCAAACATTTGAGATCCTTGGATGAGCTGGTACAAGGCTTAATACAAGCACGTGGGAAAGGCAGTCTTTTTCTTTCCTTTTCACTTTGTTCAGGGGATAGTTGTGGTCAGCTCTGTTTTCCCAGGATACAGGATGCTGTTGGGTATTCTGACAAGAGAAAGCTTGTCCTAATGTAATGACCTTGGCATGAACTTTGCAGACTCCATCTGGATTAGTCTGTGCTAGTTTGGCTTCCCTTTTTTCCCCCATTCCTGGTTCCAGGCCTGATCTGGTTCAGGTTTTCCCCCTTCTTTGATGCCACCACTTCTTGGAGCTATTTATAGTTATGTAGTATTAAATAAAAGCAGGCAATTAATTACATGGTGGCTCCTGAATTGCTTTTTAGAGGGCTCTGCCGAGTAACGTGTTGGATTTGACTTGCAAACACAGCTGTGGGATGTGCCATGTGCTTGGAAAAGGGTGCGTTGGGGAAGAGATTGGGGGTCAGTAGTGAGTAGAAAGTTCTTTCAGCAGCAAAATTGTCTTATGTTCTGGTTCTGCTGCTGATTGGTACAACTGAGTATGAAGCAGAAAATCTGCTTTGGTTTCTGTATTGGATACCAAGAATAGGCCCTGTTTATTCCTGTGAGTTTGAACCTATTTTATGTGAGTTTGAACAGTGTCTGAGTATTTGATGACAAGGACATGCAGGAATGTGCTTCGGTTTGGGCTGACCTGCCCTGAAGATACACCTATTGTGTAACCTGCTTGTCAAGACTTTATTTTTGTAACTTACAGATGCATGGACATGAGGGAGAAGGTACCCAGATGAATTTGTCTCTGGATATGGGTGGTGCTGTTCACTTGACTGGTGCTCTGAATTAAAGTGAGAAGTGACTTGCTCAGTTTGGTGGAAGCAGGGGAAGAGCAGCATGTATTGGTAGCACAGTAATTTTAATATAATGTGGTGTTCCTCTGCAGTGCCTGACACTCACAGCAAGCAGTGCTGCACTGCTGATAAAAATAGATTGGACTTACCATGACCTTTTGAAAATACTCCTAATACAGTAGCACAGGCTTTGCCTTAGAACATCTGACTTTTAATTCTGATTGTGAAGTCAAGTGAGGTAAGTAGAGTTGGGATCAACTGTAAATGTCTTAGCCACTCAGCAAATCCTCTTGAAGAACCATTCCTGCTTGACACCTGCTTTTTACTGAGGATATGTGGGATGATTAACTACTGGCATGTTATGAAGTGACCTCCTGTGCCCATGCAGCCTCTCCCACCAGTGGTTTGGTACCCAGGAATCCTCTCCCCAGCACCAAAACACTGATGACTCTGAAAACGCACCGGTTAAACTGCTTACTGGGGTAAAACAGTTCTGGTGTGTGTTTTCCGCTGTGATTACGTGGCTTATGCGATCAGGATGTGAACAGTGATTTGAAATGCTCATGGTTTATGGAGCTTTTGTTTTTATTCCGTAGTTTTCAGTTGACCAAAGAAATGGTGATGGAGAAGCCAAGTCCCCTGCTGGTCGGGCGGGAATTCGTCAGGCAATACTACACCCTGCTGAACCAAGCCCCTGACTATTTGCACAGGTACAGCTCTGCTTCATTGGAACTGGTTTTTATGAGCATTTCTCAATTTGTATGTTAAAATTGGAGAATGAGCTTATTACCATGTCTTGGCTTGCTGAATTTGGCACTTGAAAATCTAATTTGATCCAGACTCTGAGTGTCATTGCTTTCTGTTTTGATCCGCTGTATTAAAACATGGATAATAAAGATTACAGGAATTCTTGAAGTATCTGAGCTCTGGCTGTTATTGAAATGCTGCTAAACATGTATCCTAAGCAGGAAAAGGAAAAATCAAAAATATGTTGCTTGCTTCTTCTGGTTGTAATAAATATAAATTGAAGTGGATAAATATTATTTAGTTAAGCATTTCTCTAGTTTTGTCTTAATACAATGCCCTCTGACTAGGAGGAAACATGGAAAATTCTGTATGATGTGTACTGGTATATCTCAAGATTCACTCCAGCAGCTCTTTTTTAAAGGAAAGTCGGGGAAGTGATGAATGTACAGCAAACTGCAATCAGTTATTTAAACAAATTGGTCCTGTTTGATTTGACAGGTATCCTACACTTCTGGAACTAACCTTATTTATGAAGATGTGCTTTGTTTTGCTGTGCTTTGAGTGGCCAGACCAACAATTTCTGAAACCTTCCTCCTTTCAATCTCGGGAACACTTAGAGTATTTCTCTGCATAAGTGGATGGCTGACCTTGTCCAGTTGGGTCAAAGGAGGGTTCACTCTGTGTCATGGAATTCAGTTCTAGTCTTTTATCTGTTGGCAGAGTGCAGTCCTGTGATGCTCGTGGCGTTTTAGCTCATACTCTCTGAGTTACAGAAAGGAGGATTGGCCTGCAGTTCTTTACCATAGATGAGTGAAACAGTACCATGCTCAAGCTTGAAACTGGAATTTGAGGGGAAGCCTTTCAGCATCCTGGGTGTTCAGGGTGTTACGTTACTTGAGAACCTTGTACAGAAAGGGAATGATAGGACTGGATCACTGGCTCCTATGAGACTTTGGGTGTGGTTGTTACTTCATGTGTCTCTGATACCTGAGTGCTACACCTTCCATATGAGAACTTTGCCTGTTTCTTCCACCCTCAAGTTGCTAACAGGGTTGTGGAATTGTATGGCTGTGTTCCAGTTGTTCAGACAGAAAACTTGCTTGACAGTGTATTATTCATGTATTCTGGTGTAGAGGCTCAGTTTTCTTACATAGTACAGCTTAGCATTTAAATACTTCTTTCCAACAGGTTTTATGGAAAGAACTCCTCCTATGTCCATGGTGGCTTGGATTCCAATGGAAAACCAGCTGATGCAGTCTATGGGCAGTCTGTAAGTACTTAAAAATAAAGGATGTTCTTTCCCTCTAATGTGTCACCCTTGTGGTTGACAAGAGAAATATATCCAACTATGATTCATTCCCCCCTCTGTCCCAGTGCTTTCTGTAAAAAAAACAACCAACCAACAAAAAAATCTTAACTGCAAACAACAATAATTAGGCCAGATATGCTTCCTTTACTGGAAGTTCATAATGTAAAACTGCTTGCAAAGAACACCTAAAAAGTGTGCTGCCAGGCTTTCCCTCCAGAGTTAGGGAATGCATTAAACTACTGTTTGATGATTTTGCATTCTTTCAAAGCTGTTACCTTAGCAAAAACTGATTCTGCAGTGAAACCCTAACCCAGCTGTACTATTCTTTCACAGGATATCCACAAGAAGGTGCTGTCATTAAACTTCAAGGACTGCCACACAAAGATCCGTCACGTGGATGCCCATGCCACCCTCAACGATGGCGTTGTCGTCCAGGTGATGGGGGAGCTCTCCAACAACATGCAGCCCGTGCGCAGGTTCATGCAGACCTTTGTGCTGGCACCTGAGGTGTGTTGTGCTGAGGGCCTGGAACTGGGTCAGGATTAATGAGCTCTGTCTGGTGCAGTGTTGGAATCTGAAGGGTTAGCCTGGGAAGGTAGCTTGCCACAAACAGTAAAATTCAGAACATTCAGCAGTAACATTCTGAAAATTCCTTTTGGAATTACGCTCCTTCTGTGTGATTGTACATTAACCTTGGATATCAAAATTAGAGTTGTAAATATCCTGACTTTTGTCTCCTAGGTAAGTGCAATGCATATTTTTCTTGAGCATATTAAAGTTATGCTACCTTTGATTTGCTGTCCTAGCAACTGGTCTTCTTACTGAAAAGGAACTGGTAGAGAGGGGAATCCTTGAAAACTTGGGTTCCAGATTCTTTGTTGTATGAAGTGCCAACTTAGCATTTGAAGTGGCATTTTTAAATAGACAATGTTTTTTAATAAAGGAGTTCATAGAATTGAAAATTAAAACGAAAAAGGAGTGTTGCAAGATCACTCCTATATAAAAATTGATACTTTTGAAGCTAGGAAGTTGTCATTCATGCTTTTTCAGTGTTGTGAGCTATTGTAATTAAAAGCACTAATGAAATTTCTTCCTTTGTTTCATGCACACTTATTAGTGTGACGTGTCTTTTTTTCTTGTTTTCCTGCCCTGAATAACATATGTTGTTAAAAAAGGCAAGTTTAGATTAATCTTATGGGGGAAAGATGATTTGTTTCTTGTTTTTACATTAGTGGATTGATTTAATTGAATCAGTTCCTCCCTTTGATTTGCTTCTAGGGTTCTGTTGCAAACAAGTTCTATGTTCACAACGACATCTTCCGCTACCAGGATGAGGTTTTTGGGGACTCTGACACTGAACCTCCAGAGGGTAAGTAGCAGAAATTTACGTGTGATTCTATTGGTCGTTGTTTCTGGATCTGTATCAGCATTCTATACCCAAACCAAAGGAAATCATCTTGCTGGAGAAGACAGATCAGTGTTAACTTTGTGTGCTTGTAGGTTTTTTGCTTTCCTGTAGTTTCTTTACACTCCATCACGGAGTTGTGACATGCAGATGATTATTTTTCTGGCGTCTTCTGTTTCTATTAAAAGAATTCTAAGACTTATTTTGGCAGTTGCAGTCAGATTTGTAGGCTATAAATCTGATTCTATGAAGTATCTGGAACATGTTGTTTAACTTTGGTCAAAACTGAGTAACCCAAGTGATAGTGGAAATACAAGGAAATGTCTGTTCCATGTCACATCTTGGTAGTGCTTCCCGTGTGCTCTTTGGCAGAAACCACACCTGCGTGTTTTGGCAGGTGCTTTGTCTTTGAACCTCATACTAAAGATGTGTGGTGTATATTTTTTCCTTTTCTACCCTTATTTAGAATCAGAGGAGGAAGGGGAGGAACCTGAGGAAAGACAGCAGACACCTGAGGCTGTTCCTGATGATACTGGTGCTTACTACGAGCAGGCTGTCAGGTAATGATACACTTACAGATGAAGTCAGATGTTGTGTAAGACAAGGCTGCTTGTAGAACAGGTCAAATGAATTTATTGCTATTCATGGTTTTCCTTTTACAGTCAAAAAAGATTTCTGTTTGTTGGTCAGCTGAAACCAATGTAGGCTGAACATGGAGACTGGATTTTTTTTTTTGGTTCTTTATAGTGAACCAAAGCAAGTTTGCATCCCTGTGAAATGTGGCCTTACTCAGACAGATTGGCCTTGTTCTTCCTCTCAGATGTCATGTATTGGACAAGTAGCATTCCTTAGCACCAGTAATAGAATAAATACAATGCCACCTCTTTCTTGCTTTTGTGCTGCTGTATAATAGCAATGACATTGAGGAACACCTGGAAGAGACAGCTGCAGAGGCAGAGCCTGAGCCAGAGGCAGAACCTGAACAGGAACCTGAACCAGAGGCGCAGGAAGAAAAGTCTGAGCCAGTATTAGAGGAATCAGCTCCAGAAGAGACTGTGGAAAAGAGTCCTTCTCCAGCTCCTGCTGATCCAGCTCCTGCAGTGCAAGAGGACTCCAGGGTAATGACTTGTTTCCATGTTGGGGGCGCTTAATCAGTGTGTTTGTCTCTACTATCTTTTCACAGAGCATCCTCTTTCTGTCAAGAGGAGAAATACCTGGAATTAGAAGTGTTTGAATACTGTAATTCCCCCCTCCACCAATTACTCTGTTTGTGACTAGTTGCCTCCTTCCCGCTAGTTTGTATATGATAACAGGTTGAAATTCTAGCTAGTAAGTAGTTGGTTAAAATACCAGGAGCTGAGGTTAGGCTTTGTGTATTGGGTAGGTGTGGGAACTGTGGCAGCATGGAGAGGTTCAGATTCTTTGTTTGTAAACAGAGCTGCTGAAATTCTGAACAGACTGTTCAGAACAACATCCTGAGTCAGGAAAATGGGAGAAATATGACTTTATTTCTACCTGGGTAATTTTTGTCACTCCTCAGTGTTAAAGGAGGCAGAAGTGGACAGATTCTGAGGAAACCAATACTTTGGTTAACCTTGATGTGATAATTGTTCTTGGGCCACTACTGTGTCCTATTTCAATTCTATGTAGAATTTAGAAATAAGGTTAGAAGAGTGACTCTTCTTGTCATTATACTAAGTCTCTTGAATTTGAATGCTTTGAAGCAAGGTACAGGGAATCTGTTAGTGGCTGGATCCTGAATTTCAAGGATAGCTTAATTTTTACTGTTATCTCGTGTCTGTTAGCTGTACTATCAGAATTATATTTCTAAAGGAGATGTAGATATTATCTTTCCCTTTTTCAAGACGTTTTCCTGGGCATCAGTAACCAGCAAGAACCTTCCACCCAGTGGGGCTGTTCCAGTGTCAGGAATACCACCTCATGTTGTGAAAGTTCCAGTCTCGCAGGTAAGAATGCAGCACTTGGACAAGTTTATGCTAACTTGGCTGACAGTAAACTGAGGTGGGGAAAAATACAGTGAAATCTACTTGCTTATGATCTGACTTTTCAGGTTCCAGAGACTTTAAAATTCTTTAATTCCTGATAGACTTCATAAAGATGTTATTCCTTGGCTTTTGGGTAGAGAATTAATTGTTTCTCATGGAAGAAAACTGGGGAATGTTCATGTGAGTGCTGCTTGCTTTTAGCGTTTGAGTTAACACTCATTTTAATCACAGGTGGAAAGAACTATCATTTTTCTTGTATCTTATTGACAACTCGACAGTGGGCTCTTAACAGCTGAACCCTGTTGGTATGTCTGACACTCAACTGTTTGCTCCTTTTTGAATTGATGCAGCCCCGCCCTGAGGCAAAGCCCGAATCTCAGACCCCACCCCAGAGACCTCAGAGGGATCAACGAGTGAGGGAGCAGCGAACAAGCATCCCACCACAGAGAGGTCCTAGGCCAAGTAAGAGAACCTGCAAAGAATAACCTGTTTTCTGCTGTTAAGGGTTTTGAGGAAGCAATATTATGATTAAAGCTTCTAAAACCTCATTTTTGTCAGTATGCAAATGATTTCTGCCCCAAGTGTTTGGCCTCAGGTGATAAAAAGCAAACAGTTATAACTTCTAGTATAGAACGCTTACCTTTTTTTATATATGAATAGTTAAGTAGTGTGAATTTTGATTCTCATGTATGGTGCTGATTCTGACCATGGCTTGCTTTTCTCTTTGTTGTGGGGAATGGCTTTTCTTAAATAAGTTTCACTTTTCTGTTCAAGTTCGTGAGGGAGAACAAGGGGATGTGGAAACCAGACGGATTGTGAGATACCCGGACAGTCATCAGCTTTTTGTTGGGAACCTTCCCCATGATGTGGATAAATCTGAACTTAAAGACTTTTTCCAAAGTAAGCTGGCTGCTTTGCTGCCCTCTGTGGGGGGTGGGATGGGGGTTGCAGCCATGTGTGTGGTCAACAGAGCATTCTAATGTATGACCCAAGAACTTGGCTTTTCTCTTGCAGGCTATGGCAATGTTGTTGAACTCCGTATCAACAGTGGTGGAAAGCTCCCCAATTTTGGTTTTGTGGTGTTTGATGATCCTGAACCAGTTCAGAAGATCCTTAGCAACAGGGTAAATATACTTCTAGTCAGTGATTTTTGGTCTGTTGACAACAGACTGTTTTTCAGATTAACAGGGAAATATTGTACTTGGTTGCTTTGGCCCTTCTTGAGCATATAAAGTAGGTGTGATGTCTTTCCCTCCTGTTACCAAGACTTGTGCAGCATTTGTACAGATGGAGTCTTTTGTCATTGAAGTAGCTTGTAACAGCTTGGGTGAACATGAATTTATTTGTTACAGAGCGTTTTTCTAAGGGGAAGTTGCTGAACACAGGAAGCAGCTAAATAGCTTTCAGGAAGGCAAGGTAGACAGAGTCTGATTCTATGGACAAGTAGAATCTTGTTTGTTGAAGTTGAAAGGAAGAAGCTGTACTGGTGTGCAGGCTGAAAAGGATTTTGCTAACAAAGGCAGGAGGTACCTGCTCAGCCTGTCAGCAGTGATTGCTAATGCAGAGTGTGCACTCATGACTGCACGGTAGGCAGTGGGTCTGGATGCACCATCATAGCCATGCAGTGTGCCTGCAAACAGCCCAGCTCTTCACCAGGGACATCCTTACTGCACAGGAGTGTAGCCAGTAAATTTCTGTTCTTAAATTGAAAGGCAACTTGGATGCAGGATTTTAAGCTTTGAGATGTGATCTGAGTTTGGGATTTTTCATGTGGGCAGACAACTTTCCTTGTGGGATGCCATCATTGTGTGGCAGTGCTGATGAGTCAGTGTACCTGAAGCCCAGGAGCCTGAGGTCTCTTGCAGAGGTGAATCAACATCAGGATGCTCACAGAGGTGGTTCCATAAGTGCTTTCCTGCTGTCATGGGCTGCAAGACTGGATGCATAGTTTGACTACTACCATTGTTTAGCAAGCAATCCTAAAACACTTCAATCTTTGATGGTGGAGAGAAGGGTATGAGACAAGGTTGCAGGAATCTGCTTGACCTTGAGGAGCTACTGGTGAGTCATTACTGAAAGTCCCATCTCTGCTTTTATTGCAGCCCATCATGTTCAGGGGAGAGGTGCGCCTGAACGTGGAGGAGAAGAAGACACGAGCTGCCAGGGAGGGTGACCGCAGAGATAACAGACCTCGTGGACCTGGAGGCACTCGTGGGGGGGTGGGAGGTGGGATTCGAGGGCCTCCACGTGGAGGAATGTCCCAGAAGCCAGGATTTGGAGCTGGAAGAGGGATCGGGCAACGCCAGTGAAGGCATCGCGGATGTTGACACGGAGGCGCAAACCTTTTTCCTGCAGATTTGTGAATTTCAGCCTTGGGTATCTTGGAATGTGGCCCTAGCCTGTTATAGACTGCTACGTTTGATACTATTTTGGCCCCTTTTTGTTTGTGTTATGGTTCTGTGATTTATTTTTTCTAGTCCTTGTCCCAGATTCCAGCTTTGTGGAACAACGTTTTAGGAAAAGTGGATTTTAAAAAGAAAAGGACTGAATTTACTTGTTCACCTCAAACTTACAGACTGAATTTTTTTGGTACCAGTGGTTTTTCCTAAAGGAGTGTCTCTTCTTTTTTTTTTTCCTCCCCTCTTTCTACTGAATTTGGGTGCATTTCAGTCAGTGGAATAATATTTCACGTGCATGTGTTCAAGAGCCTGTAGGAGAACATAGTACTTGGCAAGTATTTCAAGGGCAGAAAAACAAAACTATTGATGTTTCTTTGAGGGTCACACGAACATCCTCTGGTGCGGAGTTATTGCCACTTGAAAAATTGACTTTCACCTTTCTCTTTGTGGCGCTGTAAGAGTGGAATAATGGGTATCTGTAGAATCTCTTTTTCTTTTGATACATGATCACAGAAAGGAATTCGAACTACTGTTTTACCACTTCGAAATTTTGGATTGTGGGATAGGTTTTAAATGTCTAGAACTTGACTCTTCAAACACTTTTCCTGAACTTGTGAAATTTTTTATTGAAATAGGGAGTTTTTTTCATGTTTAGTTTGTATTTGTATAAAAAAAAGCAAAATTGTTGTGCCTTCTATTTATCTCTCATTCCAGTTTTGGCAAATTGTTTAAAAAAATAAAAATAAAAAAGGTCTAGATTTGCTTTATCAAGTCAAGAGTATGCTGGAATTTTTCCAAGGTCAAGAGTGTTCTCCCTTCAGTCACTAAGTTTACTAGGTAAAGGTGGTTATTAGGTAAAGTTTTCATACCTTCTGTGTATCAGCTTTGCTCATTTAAATCATTGAAAACATGTACTTTTTGGATGCATTATTTAATAACTTGAACTTGAGGCTGGGCAGGTGCTGTTACAAATGTTGCAAAAATACAACTGAAGCAGAAATACTTCTGTCATGTCTTCTACAGTTCCAACTGCTGTGTGCAAGAGTTATTTTTACAGTACTTCATTCCTTGCTTCTGCCAGACCTGAAGTGGATAAAATGGCATTTTTGTCAGAAGTACAGAAGGTGCCTGCCCTGGTGTTAAGATGCTGAATGCTCTCTCTACTGCCTCTGAAAGAAGATGAAACTGAAAGTAAAATACAAAATTGGGTAATTCTAATCTAAGAGACCTTGTGAGATTGTGCTGCACAAAGCACTGTTTATGTAACGTGTGGTGTTAAACATCTGGATGAAAACAGCAAGTTGTTTTCTACACCAGACCTTTCGAGCTCTTGGTAGTACAAAAGAGCTGCTTGCTTACTTGTGTCAGGTTTCACTGTGTCCATGTTTTCTTGGTTTAATACTCTACTGGCTGTGCATACACAGTGTGTCATTTCTCTTGACCTGTGCTTGTTACAAAGCTGGAGTGGAGCTGCCCTTGGTATTACCTGTTCCAAACAGAGGTTTGTTGCCTTTTACTTGCAAAACGTAGTGGTTGAACATGGTTGTACTAAATGTTGGTACAGTGTTGGTTTCTGTTTTATTTCTCTTCATAGTTGTTACACTATTTGTCCCTTCCCTTCTTAGGAATGTATCTTAGACTGGCCTGCCTCCCATGAAGATTTAAATACCTTGGTGAACTGAGGTAGAGTGCAGTGTGAGCCGTGGTGTGTTCCCACAGCCAGCAGTCTGGGAATTCTGCAGCTTAATCATAGTAATTTATTCCCTCTTTCTAAAAATGATTCAGTACATTTTAAAAATGGTTATAGAGTTATATTAAAAAAAATTCCAAGCAAAAAAGAGCTTGCTTTTTGTAATGGTGCTTGCATTCTTTTCCTTTGTCTCAAAAAAGAACTGTGCATTTCATATATTTCAAATATGTACAGTGTCTGAAAGGTTTATGCACTAATGCTGAATATAAAGCACCCTGTGCCTTTCAGAAAACCACTGCAGATCCCACAGATAACCAAGTCACTCCAATTTACTGATTGATGCATGGCTGGTGTTGACAGCTGCCCAACAGATACATTGACAATATGTTTTTGCTGCTGCCTTCTACCGAGGGGTGTGAGCAATGATTCGTGCATTCAGGGGGGAAATGCATCCATGCCACCCACTCCAGGTGCTCTCTTGGAGAGAACGAGAGTTCCTGAACCTGGCAGGTTCAGTGTTAGAATTCTCAGTGAGGAAGTTGCTGTTTTATTTGTTCAGCCCTGCCCAGACTGCTGTACTTGCTGACATCCCTCTATGCCATGGGAGGAGGATGCTCACCCAAGAGACCTCTCTCCTTGGAGGGCAGATGCCCAAGTCTCTACTTGACATCTCACTTTCTAAATGGTTTTCTTCTTGCATTTTCTGTCTTCCTCCTGAGTCCTTTACCCAGTGTGGTGTTGCAGCTATCTCAGAAATAAGCTTAATTATCTTTTTATGCCACAAAAAATAACATGCAGTGTGCAATTAGGGTGAGACCAAAGTTAAAGTCACTATCACTAAGTTGAATGTTGGTTTTCCTTTTGTTTTCAGCCTTCTAAAGTGCTGCTTTGTTAAATAAAACAAGGAGCAGCTTGAAGTAGAAGAAAACCAATACAAACTGTTCTTCCTGCATGCAACATAGAAATTCTTTTTAAGGGACAAATAAACATTTGATGACTTAAAAGCCTTACATTGTTTTGCCACATGTTAAAACTGACCCTGGTTATCGATTATTTAAATGGTCAGTGGTGAGTTGTAAATAATTACAGGAGGATTATTTATGAATACTGTAAATTATGGAGCAACATGGGTTTTATAAAGGAAATGAGTGGAAAGGGTTTTGCTCACTTACTTTCTTCCTCATCTATTCCCCTTGCTTCTTCTAGCTTTTTCACTTTAATTTTCTTTTTTTGCTACTTAACTGCATCCAAGGTCAGACTGAATAAGAGACAATCTTAAAAAAAAGTAAGATGTGAGAGAGAATGCATTCAAAACGAAATAATGCAATAATATGAGAGTGGAAGTAAAGGATGTTACCAAACCAGAAATTAAGCTGTAAGTCATGATCTTTGTTAACTTCAATCTCTGCTGAATACCTTATAAATACTAGAAGGATATAAGCTAGAAAAAAATACAAAAACAATAGTTCTATGGTTTGACAAATTGTTTAAATTGAAATGATGTGCCATTCTATCAGTTAGTTCTATTTAATTCACTGACTAAACTGTTCCTTTACAAGAGATACCACTAAATTGACTATTACTTTCATGGCCACATGTGCTTACTTTTATTGAACAAACTGTTGTACAAACCAATGTGACCTGAAGTAAAAAAAAAAACAATTGTCTTCTGAAGTTTTATTTAGGAAAAAAAAAACTATTCAACAAAAGAACAAAACCAAACAAAAAAACCCACTAGTGTAAGTTGCATAACTCACATTTGCATCCTGACATTTGGAGTCACAGGGAGGAGAAATTCTGCAGACATGCCATGTAGAGCAGCTTTTTAACAATATTCCTCTGTATTTCCCCTTTTTCTGAAGCTGTGTGTTATGAGTCAGCTGACAGCAGGCCCTTGGAAGGTGAGGCTGGGGGCATGAGAGGCGATAACTGCATGTGTTGCAAGTTACTTTTCAGATAAATAATGGGTATTTCAATTCTAAAACAGTGGCATAGGAGAGAGAATCTGCTGATAGGCTTCTAGAGATTAAACTATTAGAAAATCTGGTTACTTTAGAGTCTGCTCATGTTTTTTGTAGTAAGTTGCCAGTGGGATACCACGTCACTGTGAATGGGAGGGGAACACGGCTGCAAATGCTGTTGAGTAATGCACAAGGTGAGACAGGTAAGGGTTCTTCACACCTGTCCTGAGCCTGAAACACTGGTTTTAGCTCATCTTTCTGCTCTTCCATGCCCTTCACTGTTTGTATCAGGAATCTGCTGCCCACAGCTCTGCTCCAGTACAGGTCAGAAATCATTCACTGCAGAAGAGAGGTATATGGACAACTGTTACAGCAAGAGCTGGAAATACAGGATGTAGTTACAGCACAATTTATGTACTTCGTCCCATGGAAATCAGCAGGAGTCAAGAACTGAGATACCTGTAAATCTAGAGCAGTTTTGTAGGGTCACCAGTACCAGCATAATTGCTCTGTGTCACCCTCCAGTCTCGAGGGTTTTGCTGGCTGGCACTTTCACCCCAGAAATTCTGTGCAGTGGAAAGATGCAGTTTCTCCAGATGACCCGCGATGATGTGACCCTCGGTTACCCTGCTGACAGTGCCACTCTGTTCTCTGGAACCAGAGTCCTGGCAGCATCGCCTCTTCTGTGTCACACACAGCTGTGTGGTGAGTGCTGTGAGACTGGTGCACAACAAGAGTGGGAAGGAACTTTTCCTATCTTTCCTACCACTTCCAAGTAACCTGTGTAGCTTCAGTAAAAGAGGTTTTTGTGATGAAACTGAAAACTGAAACCAGATTTAGCTCTACTTATCTATGTGGAGTGGTATTGTTTCTACCCAAATACAAGCCCCTGTGGGAACGTAACAGGAATTGTTGAAATCCTTTTACAGTCCACAACACTTTTAAAAAGTGATTTTAAATGCTGCATGGGGGGTTGATGCACTATTGTGCCTTTTTGTGTTTAATTTTTAGACAAGGTGGCTTGCTTGCCTTTTTAAGATCCCTTTTTGCTACTATACTGTATATTTGAGAAAAAGAGCAATCTCTGGGCTATTTTACCTGTTGAGTGAAAGGTCTTGCTTATCTAAGCACCCAGAAAGGTCACACAGAGGTTTTGAGGAAGCAGCATCACCTTGGGAAACACAAAATCTGTATGAGACTGGACCCAACCGGATTTCCAAAGTGAGTGATTAAATCTTTCACCTCATATTGACTCTTCTATTACTTTGCCTCCTACCCAGCTCAGCATTTTACATTTTGTACTGCATTACAAAGTCTTTGGAAGAGGGAATGTTCCTTACTATGTGTTTGTGTACGGCACTGTATAACGGGCCCCAGACTTGTCTGGATCCTCTCTTGAGCCTTTCTATGTCAGCATCCAAAAGCAAATTACTCATATGGAATTTGCAATGCAAATTTGACAGAATTCTACTAGTCACACAGAGTGTTAAAAATAGAAAATTGTTCAAGGGTCCAAATATAATTCACTAATTTTGTGCTCAAGAATTAATTATTTGAAAAGATAGCTTATGCATATTTTCAGCTGAAGTTTGGGTTTGGGGAAGCTGAAATAGATCCATGTCTGTAGAGTGAATCAAGCTGATCTATGAAGATGTTCTAGAAAATACTGCTAAAAATACTTAAAACCCCCCCACAACAACAATTAGAGAAACACAATACTATTAACCACATAATGAAGTGTTATGCTTTTTATTTTTCAGGATTTTATATATATTTTTTATATTTAGGTATTTTGTATTTTTCAGAAATTGAGCTTGAGAATTAAGCAGAAAAAGCTGCAAATAAATTTCTAGACTCCTTGCATTAAAACATATTATTTTTAAAATATCATTAGGAAAGTGCCTAGAAATCAATTTTTAATGTACTATATTAATATTCTAATAATGATTATAACAAAACCTTTATATTGATAACTTGTCTTTGAAACAATGTATTTGGTTGAAATCATCCTTTAGGATAGCTTTGTTGGAGTCAGTGGATTCACATAAGGAGTTAATTTTGATGGGTAATATCTCTGCATGGATAAGAGCTTTTGTGAAAAAAGTTTCATATTAATTATACCAACTTGCTGTAAGTCTTACATTTAGATTTCACAAGCATATTAAGTTCTCAGGAGAACCCAACACCCTCCTGGATTAATGCTCAGCTAAATTATGAATGTATAAGAAAATTGAGTTGACTGACATGTACTATGAAGGAAAGAAGATTGTGGTTTTGGACCCTAGGGGGATGGAAATCCTTGCAATGGTAGGAGTTCTTTTAAAAAATCGTATTCGTCAATGCAAGTAGCTGTTTTTGTTGTTAATGATCTACCCTCTTAATAAAATAACTCTTGTTTTTTATTAAAATTACAGAATACTTCATCCCAATGCATTTTCTGTAATGCAAAGACTATCTCCAGTATTGATAATGTGAAAGATTCCTAATTTTGAAACTCTCCTATGATGCGGCCCCTCAGCATCCTCTGCCCGCCCATCCCGCAGCTTCCAGCGGATTTTAATCATAATTGAGCAGTGATTTTGTGTCGTTCTGCTGGTGTGTTTCTGGGAAAGGAAAGCAGGCAGATCACTGAATGCCATGGGGTTGGATGCCTTGCAGGATTTCTATGGCATTTTGAGTTTCTTCATGTGAGTGTGGGCGTCGGGATCAGTGATTTGTGGTATTTGTGAATATGTTAATTTTTAAAAAAAATTAAAAACCACAAAACCCAAAAGGAAGCACAAAAGAGCCCTGGGGCCAGGCGGGTGATCCTGGCCAGGCCTTGCCTGCAAAACCAGCCCTGAACACCCTGAAATTTCAGCCCAGTTTTGCCCAAAAACCTCTCAGGCCCTGCTGGTCCTTCCCTGGTGCTGCCACCCCACAAGGGATGCCCTTTGGACCTGCCAGGTCACTCCTCTCAGTGAAAAGGATGGCTCTGGGCACAGCTTATGGAGATCTGGAGCTGAGCTCTGCGGCTGCTTGTTCTGCACATCGTGAAAAGACGTATTTTTGAATAAATTGTATTTCTTAATTATTTCTCGCCCCTTACAAAATGCTGCCTGGGGCTGGGAGTGCACAGCACAGTTTGGAGCTGTGTGTGCTTTAGCAGGAAGGAGTTCTCTGGGTGATGATTTCATTTCCCAGCAGTGCCATTATTACCCTGCCTGGTAACTTGTAAAACTGCTCTCCTAAGATCTTTATCATCTTATTTGCATATTATACGGAAGAATGGAGCAAGGTTGTTTTTTTTTTAATAGCTTACCTGTTTCTGAGATGTGAAACAATTGAGTAAAATTCTTCCAAACATCGTCTTTCCTTAAAGACAGCAGATTTTAGAGGAATGACATGTTGTCAGAATAGATGTGAAGGGCAGGATGTTGCCCTTCTATTTTCTATCACAAAATGCCACCTGCCAAGCCAAGAGGGATCTGCTGTTCCACTGATGATATTTCAAACTTGACAAAGCACCTGACTGTGGAAAGGAAACTACTTTTATCATGTCCATCTTTGAGATTCAGTGTGAGAGGCAGTCCTTTAGCATTCTGAAATGTCATTATGGGTGTCTGCACCAAGGTCAGTTCATGTACCAAAGAATTTGAAGGCTATTATATAGTATATAAATAATGTAAGTATAAATAATGCCATGTCCTAGCTTGCAAAATGGTACAAGAATTTTGTGGGGTTTTTGTCTTTTTTATGAACCTTAGTCTCAAACAGTTAAACTTGACCAGAAGTTGCTTCAGCTTGCAGGAGAATTTAAGGCATAGTTTGCTTCTATTGAAAATACTGTTCCTTTGGGCATGACTTTAAAATCCAGGATATTGTAAAAACAAGACAAACATGGACCTCTGGAGACTATCCAGTCCAATCCCTTCCAACCCTGAGTATTCTGTGGTTCTGTGAACTTTCTGTTGGGTCCCTGTCTTTGCTGTGTGAAAGACCAGAACCATTTAAGAGGTGTTTTATAGATTAGAGATGTGATATGTCCCTCTTGTGGAAAAATTTGCTCCTGCTGCCTGGAGTTGATCTGGAATCCTGGGAGAGGAAGAACGACTGTGTTGGCAGCTGGGTTAGCCCTGGGATTCTGAAACAAGGAGGAGCAGTGCAGAAGGTGGACTGACTGCTGTGGCTGCTGCTGCTGCTGGAGGAGCTCCTGGTGGAGCTCAGGAGGTCACAGACTGCAGAGATTATTCTTCAGAATAGAAGCCTTAATGGTAAAACTTTTCTTTTGTCTTATTTTCATGCAATGTGTTAGCACAAATGTAGCAGCAGTGTGGGCTGCAGCATGGAACCTCCAGCAGTAAAAATCCATGGAGATAATTTCAGAAAAATCTTTAATTTTTTTTTTATTGGAATCAGCATGAGTGTATGTTTCAATAAATATATTTTATATACATTTAATGGCAGAAACTTTACATTCCATCTTCAAACTGCTGAAATAGAACTTCTGTTTTAAAATTTTTTTACAAGCCAGAAAAATAATCTGCCACTGTGTCTGTGTGGTCATGCAAATGGTCTAAGTTACAGATTTATTTCATCATGATGTAAAAATACCAATTTGAAGGAAGCAATTGCTTTGCACTCTGACCAGTGTAGCAAAATATCTTTAAATGGAGTGTAAGACCATACCAATTTTGTGTATGTATATATTTATATATAGGTATATATAATAAATTCATATAGAAAAGACAGGGAGGTCCCTTTTTAAGGGGAATAGGGAGAGGACATGTAAGTACTTCATGATTAATCTAGTTTATTCCTTTTAAGAATTTTACATCCTAGGTTTTAAGCATGGTGCACTTTATATTTTGTATTTCTATAGTCTCTCCTCTATTCTTGAAGGGAGAGTAGCATGAAAATTATTAAGCATTGAGTTTTCCATCTTTTTTTCAAACTTGTGTTAATGAACCAGTAGAGGCACTCTTGGAGCACGTGCATTGCCCACTTCTATCTCCCTTCTTACCTTAACTCCAGGGATTAATTCTTACTCTGTGAATACTTTTCTGATTATCTCCTGCGTGATGTGGATATTTTAGCACCCACCTGACAAGGAAGAAGACGAAAACAGCCGAATATGAACTACTAAATTCTCTGTTCTAAAGATGCTTATGTGAAGTTAAAGGGAAATGAGTTTTGTTCTATTAACAGCAGCTGTTCCTTTTCCTATGCCAAACAATTGATCAAACTAGGCCAGTTTAATGCCACTGTTTCCTTCTTAGACCTTGTAAGATTGAAGAACGAAGAGAAAACACTCTGACCTTGTTGCCATCCCTTCCTGATTATGAATAAGCTTGAGAAAATATCAGTATCCTGATTTATCTTTTTTTTTAACAAGCACACAACCCCCCACATAAATAGTTCAAATCTGGATCTAGTATTTACAGAAGAGCACTGATAAATGGGCTATGGTGGGCATCTGTGTCCAGAGGGTCTAATCCTTGGTGGTCTGTCCTGCCCCTTTGCAGGTGGATCTGTCCCACTGCCGAGGTCTGGCAAACTCCACGTTCCAACCCTGAGTGGAGGGTGACTGGCACTGCCCTCCCAGGGCACAGGGCTGGCAGGGAATGGGGCACCCAGTAACATCTCACACTGAATCAGCCCAGCCCTTGGCTGTCCCTGGTATAAACAGCATCAAGGCCCTGTTGTATTTTGGAACAAATGAGCTTTAGTGAGCCAAGCTTTGGAAACAAAGATTTTCTTCATACAAATGGCTTGCAGATGGGAGCGATACAGAAAGCGAGGCAGAACAATGTCATTGCTTAATAGGATTTTTACTAAAGGTATTTTTGGGAGGTATTCTTCCTAGATACCAGATTTTGAAGGTTTGACTAGTGAGGTGGATGCTGAGGGAAATTGAGAAAATGTTTATCAAGGACACAAGGAAAACCTTCTCTAGGTGGTGAAGTGTTCCCACTTCTATTTGTGTTGCATGTTTTCATTTGGAAAGTATTCCTGCTGTGTGTGTTTGTATCTCCCCCGCAAAGTAAAACCAAATGTGCAATGGTTGTCCTGAAGAGAAATATCTTAGTATTTTTATTTTTCTTCTAAATTCATTTACAAAACAATGTAAATGGGTGTGCGTTTATAGTTGGATGGGAGAAATTCCTGGGTCCTCCCCCCTTTTTTATATCACTTAAGTGTAAGATTTTCATTACTCCTCTGATGTAATATAATAAGCATGATAGGCTGTACACTGTGGCAGAATGTGAGACAGAACACAGTCCATAAAATGTCACTGCCCACGATGATGTTTAGCCTGCCCACGGCTGTGGTTTGATCTCGGGTGGGTGGTTACAAACAGCTGCTCTGGACAGGTTTGTGCATCATCAGGATTCAAAGGCTGCTTCCAGGATGGTGCCAGCAGCGCTGCAGGGATGGTAAACTGCGATGAAATGCAGTGACCTTTGCATGCCAGGCCATTTTTGGGTGAAGTCCATAGTGTGTTGCTTCGTCTTTACATCTCTGTTAGTCTCTTAATTCACTGAAGTTTCACTGTGTCTTACACACTCGTGTGAATGGCTTTTAGCACAGTTGTCTTCTGTTTCAGTTCTCTTGAAACAGTCATCTCTTTGCTGCAGTTTGGTAAATCCATGACAGAAGAGGTGAGCTCTGGCCATGTTCAGTGCTGTCGTATGTCATGACCAGACTTGGGAACCACACAGACTTATCTTTTTGTGTATGAATTCCATTTCACAGTAGGCTTGAGTTGCTCCAAGCGGTGCATTTTTCAGGATAATTAATTCCACATGCGTATGGTGAGTTAAGTCCTTTGGCCTTTGTGCCTTAATGTCATCTCCTGCACTTCTGGAGCTGCTGGTGTCCCCTGACCTCCCGCCCCAGTCCCAGGGACTGCAGTGCTGGTTGTACAGGGAGATGATCTGACCTTGCACTGAGCAGCGAGATGGAGCTCAGAGGCAGAGTTCAAGCACAACAGGTCACTGAAATCACTCTTCCCAGTGAGGGGAAGGGATTGCTTGCCTGTTTCCCAAATTCTCACACAACATCACTGTCTGGATCTAAATGTTTTTTTCCCAGAAGTTACAATTTGGACACTCACAAAGCTGACAGATCCCCAGATTAACCTGCTGCCATGACCTGATTTAAGGAGGGATATTTCAATGATGGTTCTGAAATGTGTGTGTTTCCAACTGCCCTGTCAAGTTTAGTTACCCTTCTTTGGAGGTGGAGGACTGTGAAGGGGGTGGAGGGGTGGGGGGACACCAGTCTGGGAGTGGAGGAGCTGTTTTTACAGTTCTCCACTTTGAGCAGGTTAACTTGGGGATTTGTCAGCTTAGTCCATGCTGTTTCTGAGCTTATTTTCTCTTCTGATCTAACCCTGGAATAGGAAGAATGCAAGTGTTTTGGACAGAAACATAAGCAGATTTGGGAAGAGTGGGACAGCAAGGAAAGAGTATAAATTCAGTGTAGGCAGAGCAGAGTGTTTCAAAGCCCTGTTTCACTTGTTTCCTGGCCTAGACAAGCACAAGGAACTTCTGCTCCCTTCTGCTAAGATTTTGTTGAGTCAAATCTCTGGCTGAGCATCTCCTGTACAGCTGAGCTCTACTGCTGTGACCAGTAGGACTGGCTGTGGTCACTTAAACAAAATGGTAAGGAGAGGATGTATCAGTAGCTAATTCATTAGTAATGGGGGTTTATTTGTTTAGGGTTTTTCATTTATGCTATTTTTCCTGATGAAAAGTGGGATTGATGGCAAGAGTGGGCATGCATCTGATCAAGGACTTGCCCAAATTGTACATTATACTCTTGCCTGTGAAGGATGTACCCAGTTGTTCAGCGAGATGCTTTTCAGCACCATTCTCACATTATATTCTGCCTCTTCTCCACTTCCTTTATTTGCTGGTCTCTCAAGCTCTGTTTCTAAAGGTGACACTGCCCAAGTTGTACTGTATCTCTTCCTCCATGGGACAATTCAAGCCTCACGAATTCTTTCCACCCCCTCAAGGAATAAGCATCAGTATTTAAAGCCCTGACTTGCAGGAAGACCATATGGATGGGTTGCAATTGTGACTGCATTTAACTACAGCAAGGAGTAAGTACTACAAGTTCCTCTGCCTTACAGAAGCCATGATCTGCTCTTCCTTTCTCATTTTGGTTCCCTGCCTTCACTCTACTCTTGGCTAGGGGGCTGAACTCTTAGGACTCCTCTGCTTTCTAACACTGCAGCCTCAGCAGAGCAGACCTGGCTGAGAAGCTCTGGTTGCGACACAGTTGTGTCCTCCTGTGGCACACCACAAGCTCCGGAGCTGGTCCTGCTCCTCAGGAATTTGTGTTGGTTCTTTAGCCCATCACAAGTAACTGTGATGAGGATACTTCTGAAAATGTGTAAGTGCATATCCAGGAGAGGTGGCTAAGGCACCGCCTGTGGCACAATCTGTTCAATATTGCATAGTTTTAGTTCAATAAAGGTCAGTGTTTGGGGACTAGGTGTCAAGCAAGAAACACTGGAGCCCAGGCCCCAGTTCTGCTGTCATTGGAAGTCATGCCCTGTTGATCTCTGCAGGGTTATGACAGGGCAATGCTGATTTAAGCAATTATCAGGCCTCCACTGTAATTGTGACCATGAGGGTGTCATCACTGAAAGGTTGATTCAGGCTTGAACCTGGAGCTTCAATTTAATGCACAAATTCTGTGGTGTGTTTAAACCAGGCCAACTGGCTCAGCTGGTCTGCAGGCTAAAGCCTGATTCATGGTTTTGTCACACAGGTAACTCAGCAGTGCCTCAGTGTCACCAAGTGCCTGGATAAGGCAGATATGTCCTCCCACAGATCCTCTGCAGAAGGGAATTTCAGCTTGCTACAGTGCTAACAGTCCTGGGAGCAGCTTCCCTAAAGCCTTAGCTTAAAAATCTACCTATGAGCTCTGTACTCCTCAGACCTGGCAGCTCCAGGCAGCTCTACCTGTCCATGCTCATGCCAGGCTTGACTCACCTGCCATAGCAGTGACACACTTGCAGCCTGAGCACGTAGTTAATGACAGTACCTCATGCCCCAGTTCCCTGGGGAGGTGAGGAGGATGTCCTTATTTGGCACAAACTACTTACGCAATTCAAGTGGCAAATCTATAAATAAAAGCTAATTTCAGAGCAGACTGATGGCTTATTTATGCTGGTACCATCGACTTCCCAGGAAAACGTGGATGATTTTATAGTGGAAGTGCTGACATGCTTGACCCTCAGGCTGGGAACAAGGTTTGTATCCTCTTTGCTGGAACTACTGCTGTCAGGAAGCTGCTGAGGTCCCTCTCCCATGTGCTTTTTTGGCAGCACTAAGCAGAGCCTGTGAGTCCCAGCAGTGATGCTTTGAGTACTGCAGGGGTTGTTAAGCCTGCACGAAGCAATCTCTGCCTTTCCCCAAAGTGGCAGCATCCCCTTGTGCTGTATCTGTTCCATCTGTTCACTCTCCCTGTACGTGGTCTGGGTCAAACCATGGCTGACCCATCTCCAGCACTGCTTGGAGCCAGCCCTATCCCAGGATGGGCTTCAACACTGTCTGTAATAGATCCAGGAGCAGGACTATCACAGACATAAGACTCCCTTTATAATTTCTACTCAGCAACCTGGCAGTAAAGTGCATGAGGACTGCAACTTAGGTTTGCAAAACTTGATGGTCTTATTACTTAATACAATTTCATAATTCCCGCTGTATTGCATCATACCTGTTAGCACTGTCTGCCTTGAATGCCAGGAGCGATGTGGCATGCAAACAAACTTCTCCTATTACTTTTTCTTTTCCTTTCTCTTCTCTACTGGTCTTTGCCAGGATCCTCATTTGGCAATTTAACTAGTAATTTCCTCTGCTAGGGACTAAAATCATTTTTCTCTGCCATGTGGTTTGTGTCCTTTCCCATGTTACAACAGCAGGCAGTGTCATGCTGGGACAATATGACAGGGTGAGTGAAGGAAGAGATGAACAAGAAAAGCTGTAGAACCTGCAAACAAAAGGGTCATCATTCCAGTGCATGGGACGCCTGCTGCAAGGGAGCTCACAGGCTGGGATTCCTCACCTGGTTCATCCTGTGCTTTCCACTACTAAGCTCACTCCAGTCCCTCTAGCCTGGGCTGTGTACTTCAATGTACCTGCGGCATGGGATCACCCAAGGGCTGCTCATCCCAGCAGTTCTCAGAGGAGAATATCTGACCCACTGCAAACACCTGCAGGCAGAGCCTGGAGTAGCTCCTGAGTGGATACTCTGCACAAAATGGGCAACAGCTCCTTACACCTTGCCTGGTTGACAAGAGCTCGTTTCCTGTGGGGCCTTTTGCTACACACCACAGTAAAAAGAGACTGGGGGTATAGGAACCTGATTTCCAATAAACAGCTGCTGTATATCTGGATCACTGTAAAACGTGGAGCCCTAGAGGGATAATAGCCAAAAGGATTGCAATTCTCTCTGATTTATGCTGCTTTGCTTTTACAGAGCACAGTCAAAAACCCCCTTAACTGGCCACCCTTGCCTTCCCCAGGAACCCTCCTCATGCTTGGCTATGAAAGCACTTCCCTGGTAGCTGTTACCCTGCCTGCTTAGGGGGAATTATTTTAGTCCCATATTTTGTTCTCTGTTTCCCAAGACACTGATCTGTGCCAGGCCCCTCAAAGATTGTAGTGCTGAGGAACTGGGCCCCAGAGAAATGAATATTCAGGTGGTAAAAGAGGAGAGATGAACACAGAAAAGTGCAATAGACTTGAATGAAGGAAGAGACTTGTGTAGGTTCATTTGAGCAAGGGATGTGTAACTGCCCTTAAGAAATAATTGTTAAGGAGAAAGAGAGAAGGGAAAGGGAAGACTTAAAGAACCTGAAATAATTTAAGATGCTAAAATTAATAAGTATTAGTTTCTGCTTTGGTGCTCATCCTAGCACCCTGAAGAACAGTCAAGTATCTCAATTTTCTACTTAACTAGTGTACTGTCTCCATACAAATGATGGAAATCTTTTGAAGCTGGAGCAGCACAAGATGCCACTTCCATCCATCTCCTTTTGAGAAGAAGACAGGAGTGTGTGAGTGCTTCCAAGCATGGAATGGATTAGACACTTCCCTTTCTGAGCTCTGTGGGGTGTTGCAGCAGGGCAGGATGTGCTGCCTGCAGTTCCCCAGACAGAAGATGCACAATGTCCCTGTGGGAGACAGTGACCCAGACCTGCAGCTGCACTGGTAGGATTGGGGCTTGAGACAGCAGAGATCCACATCATGTTATCCACTACTGCCAGTAGCAAGGTTTTGGAGTAAGGAATTGGGTGTTGAAAGAGATTGTCTGTCTTTGGCACAGGGATAAGAACTATGTTTTATTAAATAATGGTTGTACAGTACAAAAATATGATTCTATACAATCTGTGAAAAATATGGCATCATTGAAAATAGCTTTTCCTCCTTTCGTATGTTCCTTTCTTTTTAAAAATAGACATTGCAAATGCTTCTAACCTTTTTTCCACCAGCATTAGGAAACCAAGCAAGTCTGTAAGTCACAGTCAAATAAAGGGCAACCAACAGTGTAACTTGAATTGTCTTTGATTTGCTTTAAAATTAGCGATCTTCAGAGGAGGCAGAAGGAAAAAAAAACTTCCACAAAAGTCTGAGGTAAACAAAACAAGAAAAAATTCCTGTTTAGAGGATGTGAAGTTATTCAGCATTTGAAGTTGTTTTATGCTTTCCAGCCTTGACCAGAAGAGGCTTCTAGGACAGGAGAATTAGGGCACTACCAGAGCCATGGAGGGAATGACCCATGTGTTCACAGGCAGCTGCTGTTTGGCCAGGGTCAAGGCCAAGCCCTGCAATCTGCAGCAGCCCACGTGCTCACTGCTCTGCCCTGGACCCTCTTCAGCACCTCTCTGATTTCCATGGTGCCATGATCCCAGATGGAAAGCCACTTTAATCAGGAATTAAAGTAGGAAAATCTCTTCTACCTGATCAAAACCCAGGAACTTTATTCTCCTTTGTTTGTTTGTTTTTAATTATTCTCAACAGTTATGCATAAGGAAAAAGAATTCCTGATCATGAAATGATAAACTTCCAACAACATCTGGAAATAATATTATTTGGGATGAAGATCTCTTTTCCCAAAGAATCCACCTGAATTAGGACCCGATTTTGTCTCTTTACTGCCAGACAACTGCTGGTTTATTCAAAGGCTTTTCTTCTGAGCATTATTCTTAAGAAGAGATAATAATTGCAGAGTTAAATTCCATCAGTATGTCTGGAAGCTATCCTGCAATATCAAACCCTGTGCATTCTTACTAATAAATATAATTGTTGGCACTATTCAAGCAGCCTACTTTGAAGATGAGATAGGCTATCAAAAGGAGTTCTTTTGCAATACAGAAACTAAACACAGCCTAGTACAGATGGATAAAAATGTTTGAGTTTGAAAACTGCACAGTCTTGCCAGGGGCTCCTAGGACAGTCTAAAGTCTTGCCTATGTGGTGAAACTCTCTGGCAGGACATCCCTGGGACAGTTACCACAGTTACACCTTTACCAAGATTCCTGTGTGTTTCCTGTCAGGATACAAGTGCTGCTCCCTGTCACTGTGCAGGCAGCCCTGGGGCTGGAAAGTGGCTCAAATGGAAACTGGCTGCTTAAGGAAGAGAAAACAGTGCTGCTTGTGGTGGGCATTAAATGTGCCCAGTGCCTGGCAGAGCTGAACTGGAAGCAAAGCCTGGCTGGTAAGCCTGTGATCCTTATTTCAGTCCCTAAACTCCCATGGGCTCCACAAGCAGCCGAAGTGCTTCTGTATGGGCAGGAAACATAAGCATCTTTCTGATGATTTTTGATCCCTAATTGCTTTCCTTTGGCTTTACTCTCTGTCAAGAAGTGGCACTGGAGCTCTAGTGAAGCAGCAACTGTGAGTATAACTGCAACAGTAGGTCTAGGACAAGCTCAGGATTCTTCAGTCTTGAGCCAGAGTAGGAAGAAGTGAGGTGGAAACATCTTCCTTTTCCTTTCTCTGCTCTTGCCCTTGGGATGTTGGATCAAAACTTAGCTGGGTGGAAGGATGGTGTATGGGATTTGTTAACCTACAGGCAACTCCTTAGAGCAATTTCAATTAGGAAGGAAACCCACAGCACTACAACTGGCTGTGCCCTGTGAGTCATCCCAGATAGCCTTGGGAGACTGAAGGTGGGTGAACCATGGCCAGATTGCCCAACTTCCAAAATACAACGTCTGGGCATCGAGGCAGAATGTTTTTTTTTTTCCTGAATGACAGCAATTTGAAGTCATTCACCTGGGTGAGGAAGGAGCCGTGGTGCACGGGCTGCCAAGCCTCTGCCCTGCTGTGGAGCAGGAAAGGAAATTCCCTGGATTTGCCTTTCATCTCAGACAAGGACAAGCTGTTTGAAGCGATTGTGCAAACCGCAGCTGGCACGACCGGCCGCCGCACACGCCGGGAGAGTTCAATAATTCAGCAAGCAAACCCAGAGCCAGCAGCAGACTTGGGCTCCAGCCAGGGCTTGGGACGTTGTCCTAGCATCAAATAATGCCTCTGCTCAACAGCTTGAGATCTCTCTGCTTGGGAAAGCACCGTCTGCCAGGGGAAAGAGAAATCCTCAGCCCACAGGTTTCCTGCTGCTGGAGTGGAGGGAAGAGGCTGATGTGCTGATTCACACTTGTGTGGTGTGACCTTTCCCTGTCTCAGCAGTGCAAAGGGACTCAGAGAGCTGGGAGGCCTTTGCCACAATATTAGGAAATACTGCTGTCTGCCCTAGTCCACACAGTAACCTCCTTGGTTTTTATCTTTTTTTCTCCCTTTTTTCCCCCTTGCTATTCTTCTATTCTCATCCTTTGTTACTTTCTTTATTTCTTTTTTTTTTTCTCTCTTTAAATAAAGTGTATTTAGTGCTGGTGAAAGTTGCTGAATTGGCAGCCTCAGAGATGGGTGACCCCCTACCCAGCCAAGAGAACCCTGGGCCTTTCCTACCCTTTCTCCTCTTGGCACCACCCTTGTGTAGCTCATAGGCCCTGGGCTCCCCTGACCTGTCCCGTGCCTGCCTCTTGCTGTGCTGGTTGGGACATCCATGGCTGAATATGACTCCTACCTCCCATGCCAGGCTTGGATGCTGCTAACCTGAGCCAGACTGGGCCTGACAGTGCCAGAGGGCACTTTACTGTGAGTTATTCCAGTGGAGGATGCAGCTTCTGCAAGTGGGAGCCTGTCTGTTGCCAGAGCAGGTTTCAGATCCACAGTCCAGGGTCAGCTGTGGCCCTATCCTGAGCAGGAAAGGGAGGAGAGTGAATGCACCCCTTGGGTGCCACTTGTTTCTCTGCTTTCATTTAGTGCCTAACCCAACCCTGACCCCAAGTGCTTCAGTGCAGACTGATTGTCTCTTCCTTCGTGCTCTCTTTTATCTGCCTTACTAAAGTGCAAACAAACACAACTGAGCCACCCTGGGTGCTGCAGCCAGCTCACACCCAGGATCCCAGAGAGGCAAGTGGGACTCCAAGCCCTTAACTTGCCTGCTGGCCCCAAGCCAGGCTTTCAAGTAACACCCCAGAGGTGTTTGGCACATTCTTCCCTACCCCAAACACCAACACCAACCTGTGCTACCATTTGGTCAAAGGGAAACCCCTTTGCTCACCCATTCCCACCTCCCTCCCCCCTTTCCCCATCCCCACCAAGCTGTGCCAACCTTCCATGTGGCTCTGCCAGGCAGCAGGGAGGGGCAAAGCAGCCTGGTCCATCTTCCCATCCACATGAAAGGTAAATGCAGCACCAAAATAGATACAAAAATAGAGTTTTGGGTCGATCGACCCAGCTTCACTATTAATATTACTGCTATGAAATGTCTGAAAATAAGAGCTGCTCTCTCTATACACACCTTCCCCCCACCCCCTTTACAGTATTGCCACGCACCCGGTCCTGTCACTGCAAGGCAAGAAATGCCTTATTTCTTTATATTCTAAATACAATCACTTCCATCCCCCCATTGTAAACAAACATGGCAGGAAGGGGTTTGGATGAAAAACAAAAACGAACCAAAACAACCAAACAAAACTATTTTAAAAATCTTTCATCATTTCTAGCATTCCTGCCTCCTGGGACTCAAATCCTGCCAGGTTTTTTGAAAGAACAGAAGGTACCTGTGATTTCTGATGAAGGCCCTGATGTCCTTCTTGTGTTTCCTTTGGAAGCTCTCTGATGGGGATGAGAGAGATAATGTATTTCCTCTATGCAAAAGTCACAAAGTGTTTGATCAGCAAACTTGTGACTAAAAAAAGTAAATATATAAAATCAACAACAATCCACAGCCTCTTTCTTAAGTCTCCCCATCTATCCAGTTTTCAAAGTGCAAAACCTAGAGAAGCATAGAATGATTTTCTTGAGGTGTTTCCCCCCCTTTTTTCAGGGCTTTTTTCCCCCACGTGCTTGACTGGTATGGCCTTTCTATAGCAAAAGTCAGATAAAGCATAATTACAGTCATTTCTGCACATGGAATTATGAATCATTCCAGTGACTTGAGAATCTAAGCTGTTAATAGGCTAAAAAAAAGGATTTTTTGTTCATATTTTTTGATTGTTTTCTTTTTGCATTATAATTAAGCATGAATATATATTACTATATTACACTGCTTGGATTGCTGGAGCAATCCAAACCTCCCTATGCTGTAAAACTAACCCCACCCTGCACTCCCCAGATCAAGAGCTTCTTTTCTCCTCCCTGTGCCAGTTATCCTCAGTTCACATGATTAAAAGTCCCTCCCAGCCCCCCTCCCCATTTTTTTTAGTAGATATTGCCGCATTCTTAAATTCATGCATTGCTGCATTGCTATTGCACATATATAAAGGATTGCTCGCTCCCTCCCGGCTGCTCCCCTTCCCTCACTGGTTGTGCACATCTTCTCTGCGGACGATCTTGTAGATGATCCAGTAGAAAATGTTGAAGATGAGGAATGCCATGGGGAAGCCGATGCGGGAGATCTTGTCGATCTTCTTGGCTCGCTGGATGAAGAGCTTTCGCATCTCCTCTGGCGAGCGGGACGGCGGCGGCACCGGATTGGCCGTGTTGTTGTTGTTGGCACCCTTGACAGAGATGCCATCCTTGGCTTGTAGGCAAGCTGGTCCCATCCCATAGGCAGTGAAGTTGAACCTGCCTTCACCAGCTTCATCCTCCTGAAACAGATTCAGCATGGGACTCTACTTAAAATGAGATATAGACAGTGCACCCTTGCTATAAGGCTCTCCACTGACAGGTTCCTGCTCTGCACGGGAAAGATGCTTCCAGCATGCCCTGACCTCAGCACCCTTGGACAAACCCCTTTCTCTTGGGAGATCAGCCTTATAGAGGGGTGCCAGCTGTGTGGTGCACAGATGCAAATCAGGGGATCCAGACACCCCATGGAGAACAGGACTGACTTCCACCCCGCATTGAGGTCTTGGACATATTGAGGGGTTTATGGTACTGCTTTAATTTTTCCAATTGTATCCCCTGTTTTGCTTCTGCCTCTCCCTCCCCCCATCCTATCAGCACCTTCTTTGCTTTGCCTGTGCAGTTGCAGCTTGCCCAGAAGGAGTGGGCTCCATGTAACTCACATAGTCAAAGTCGCAGTGTGAGACTTCCTACAGAGTTACATGGATATGCAGGAGCCAAGATCTGTACAGGAAAAGAGCTCTGCAGCCAGCGTGCAACCAGCCCTCTGCTTGTCTGCCTGTGGACCACCCCCAGCTCCACAGCCCTCCCTGCAAGCCAACTGTTAGGTGAGGAACACAAGTGCCCCTCTGCAGGTCCATGGTAAGGCATGGCTGCTTGTGATAATCCCAGTTATTGAGAAAAAAATTAATTTATTTTCCAGTCTAAAGGCCAATGGCTTTGCTGTGCTTTTTTGGTGGAAGCCTTGCTGGTGTCTCAGAATGATTTAGCCCTATTTTATTGAATGCAGGGATGTAACCATCAGAGTCGCTACGTCTCCCCATGCCAAGACCTGTCTGCCCCAGTAAATACAGACAGAATAATGGGTTTGGAGAGAGCTGTCTAGCTGATCTCTCTAGTCTAATCCTCTCCCTGCTTTCAGAGAGAAGGTAAGGGGTGGCTCAAAAGTGGAAAGGTACAAGTGAAACCTGGCAACAGGTTGATTTGATTTTTTTTTTCTTTTAGAGAGTAAGAATGACTCCTAGCGATGAGGATAAGTTAGCACCTTGCATCTAACTAACAGAAATCAGAAGCAGGTTTTTCTGGACTCACTGGTACTAATGGCAGACCATGGCACAGTGTCTGGCACAACTGTGAAGAATGGCCAGTGGGTTTTGATTTGAGTAGACCTAATAAATACAGGTGTGGGCTGGTTCTCCCCCCAGCTGCCTCCACCAGCATGGATCTCTGCAACATCCCATTTGTTTTAGCCTGGCATGTCATGCCTAAACCAGACACAGCCACCCAGACAAGTCAGGACATCAGGACAGCGCAATTAGGTTCTTTGGCAGCTGCACTAAGCCATTTGCATATTAGCAGTCAGCTCTTGGTTTTCTGTTGAGCCTGCAAACCTTGTTCATTTTGCTTTTGCAAGTGTTTTTGTTTACACTTTGTTCCAATTAAATTGCTGTGAGATTGGGCAGGGACTGTACTAGCAGCCTTGTGTTCAATGGAACAGCTCTGGCAAGTATCTCTTAAACTCATCTGTGTATTAGTGGCTTTTTTTCTCCTTATTGTTTTATCAACAGTCTGATCTGCATACAACAGCACAGATCCAGAGACAGGATGCCAGAATCCAGATGAAGAGATAAATGTACTATGAGGCACCCATGTGGGTGAGTTTGGCTTTGGCTCTATTCAACGGGCTCCATCTTCTGAACCAAAACTGCTTCCATTGATTTTGGGATGGCAGAGCCTTGTTCTGGTCAGACAAAATCAATGTGTGCTGGTGGTCTCATCTGATACTTCTTTTCCCTTATGTTTGTCACTTTTCATCCCTGGACCTGACTGGGTTGGGCACAAGTGAACAATTATCTCATGTTTTACAAATCGGATGACTGAAGCAGAGAGAGGCAAACCTACAAAAATACAGGGATTCCTTCTCCTCAGCCCCCCACTTCCTCCTGGAATGGTGGCAGTTCTCCAACCACACACTGTGGACTGCTGCAGGACAGGTTAGACCTTGGGAAAGACTTTTAAAGGCCGGGACAGTGAAGCAATGAAATGGGCAGGAGGTGTCTGGATGTGATGGATCCGGGAGGGCTCTTTAAAATAGAGGGTAGACAAATACCTAGGAGGAGTATTTAAGGCTGACCTTGGTGGTTCCTGGGGGCTCACTTGAGATTTTCATCAGCAAAATTTTCTTTGGTTTTTTTTTTCTTTCCTAGCAAATGTACTGTTTTTTTAATGATAGACTGAGGGCAACCTCTCAGGCCTGGTGCTCAAAATTTGCTAATGCCTTCCTGATTCTAACAGTTAATTAAGGATTAAGGACATTTTAAAAGTTTTTGTCCTTGTGATCACAGCCATCTTTGTGTTTTTTTCTAGTGTATGCTGTGAGGTGAAGTCCTTGCTGTGGCACCTGAGCCTAAAAGCCAGTAGAGCCCAGACTGCAGGGGATGCAGGTCAATGTAAGGCGTGCACACTCAGATTGGCATCAGTCATGGCAGGTAAGCACAGAGCGAGGCTAAGGCTGAGAATAAAGCTATTTCCTTCCAAGAGGAATTTGCAGTCAGTCTGAGAAGCAGATGCTTTTGAACATGGAGATGACAGAGACAAAAGAGCTGTCACTTACCTCTGGGTTAAAGCAGGCTGTCTTATTGGGGGATGCTGTTCTCTGATAGACATCCCTTATACCTCCCTCCCTGCCTCCCCCAGCCCTGATTGCAGCTTCTGAAGAGAAGAACTCAGACCAGAACTTTACTGTGTGATTTGTTCTGTTGTGAACAACTCTTTTGGCTTAGACCACTTGGCTGGCTAAAGAAAACCAGCCTGCTAGAACCCTGGGGTCAGCAGGCTGTCAGAACTGGCACAGTGCACTGAGGTAACCCCGGTTTATGATGTGTGAGCCTCCCTAACCTCTGATCATATACAGAGGACTTCCCTGGGAGCTCATGGCTTGGTTCAGTTGACCATGATGTTCTGCTGGGACAGATTTCAGCAGGGTCCTTCATGCTTTATGTATTACCTTATGATGCCTCCTCTTCCTTCTGAACCTGAGCAGCTCTTTGTGCTGCCGAGACACGAAGTTGACAGCAGCGTATTCTAGAAGTGCAGAGAACACAAACAGCAAGCACACAGCCATCCAGATGTCTATGGCCTTCACATAGGACACCTGGAGTCAGAAAAAGAGATTCAGATGGGATGGCTTCTTCACTCAAATGCCTTTTTGCTTGCCATTTTACATGTTACTCTCAAGGTCTTTGGAAGGAGTTGACCAAGCCATGTCAAGGTTGACATCTCTTGTATATCAGAATCTAGCTCATTAAACATGAACATATTATCAGGTCACTGAAACTGCTCCTGGGCTCTTAAGCAGCAATAATTCTACAGTCTTTAATTTACTCGAGTTTTGATTGTGATTGTTTATATGCAAGGAAAGTAGTAACCCCATCTGATCATACCAGAAGCCCTTCATAGAGGGAAATTCAGTACTATTATAAAAGTATGATGATCAACAGACTAAAAAAGCTAAAATTTAAAGTGTACATCCATTGTGGGTTGTTGCAGGGGTTTGTTAAGGCACAGAACTCCTGGTTGCTGGGAGCTGTGGTGAGTGCTGAATCTTAGGGGAAGTTTTGCTGCTGGTCATAGTGAATCTAGACTTTTTCAGGATGGGATTGGAATTTTTTCTGTTTGCCCTTAAACTGGAATAGTGCAATGGCAACAGAATGCTGCTTGCATTGATCAGTAGGATCTGTGTAGTGTTTTACTTATGTGCTATCCCCAGAAGGTGCACGTTTTGCCCCTGATGAAGATAAGCTGTTCCCTACCTTGGGCAGTGATGCTCGGGAACCAGAGCTCTGCGTGGTCATAGTGAGCACTGTGGTGATCCCCAGGCCAACACGAGCAGGTGCAGCATCCATATTGATCCAGAAAGAGATCCAGGACAGAATGACAATGAGGAGGCTGGGGATGTACATCTGGATCAAGTAGTAGCCCATCTGCCTCTCCAGGTGGAAACGAGCTTCTATACAGGTGAACTTGCCTGAGGAGGACAGGAGATACAAGGAAGATTACTGGTAAGGCATAGTGAGCCTCCCATTTTCAGCCAGTGTCTGGGGATTTCCCTTACATTGCCTAGAACCAGAGTCTTGTTAGAGGAGCAAATGAACAGCTGTTGCCCAGTTCTGCAAGAGCATGTAGTGGCAGGACAAGGGAGGATGGCCTCAAACTGAAAGAGAGATCATCTAGATGGGATATTAGGAAGAAATTCTTCCCTGTGAGGGTGGTGAAGCCCTGGCACAGGTTGCCCAGAGAAACTGTGGCTGCCCTGTCCCTGGAAGTGTTCAAGGCCAGGTTGGACTGGGCTCTGAGCAACCCAGTATAGTGGAAGATGTCCCTGCCCATGGCAGAGTGGTGGGAACTGGATGATCTTTAAGGTCCCTTCCAACTCAAATCATTCTATGAACATCAGTGTAGCAAGGAAAGCTCTTGGCAGTATGTCCTTTGTCACTTAAATTTCAAAGACAAAATAAGATTCTGAGAGAGAAGGTCCAGATCAAACACCCTTGAATTGATATAATGTTACTGGGGACAAGAGGATTTCACACATTTGTGCTCATTTGCATTTCACTGGCTGTATATGTGTATATTTACTGGCAACACACCTATGTGTATTTATGTCTGTTGTCCCTAGATGTGCAGGACAAGGCTTGTATCACCAGAGTGACATCAGACATAGCAAGAGACTCTGGAAAATGTACAGTTCTGACTTTCTCTCTTCTGAACCCAGCAGCTAAGGGTAAACAGCACTGACCTGTGTTGTAGTGCTTTGTGCAGTATCTCAAGTCTTTTTCTTCTTTGAGGATAAACTGAGGCAACGTCAGCCCATCAGCAACTTGCACTGCTCCTTTTTCTTGCCACTCAAATATGAGATCGTTCATTGTGTAGCCAACTGTTGAGAGGAGGGAAAAAATACCACATGAAACACACTAAATACTGATCTGGAAAGGGACAGTGTTGTTGAAGAGAGCTGTACTTGGAGGCAGAGATGCATCCTGGCCTTCCTTGGCAATGCCACCATGAATGGGATTTGAGTTGAGGCAAAACTGCTTGTGCATGTGATAAGAGCCAGGGTGATTACCTGCAGTGGGGCTGCAATGGTTTGCAATGGATTGCCAGTAATAAATCATATTTTTTCTTGAATTTGGCTTTGTTGAATTTGTTTTCTATTTTTTCCAACTCAAATTCTTTCTCTGGAACAAGCTCATCATCTTTCTCTCCTTTGGGATAAGCAAAATGTACAAGAGGCAGATGTTTTTCCAGACAGAAAAAATCCCACTTACAGCTAAAAGCACTTTCACCTCTCTCCTCCAAAGGAAAGGCCAATGTAAATACAAGCCAGCCAGGGCTCCTTGCTTAGGATCTCTTAAGGTTTGGCTTCTCTAGAAAATATCACATATGCTAAATGAATGAAAAATCCTGAGAGAGAGGTTCTTCAACGTGCTTCCAGCGAAGGCTGGGCTGGAAATGGGTTGCATCTGGGAAAGGAGATGGCAGGGCAGAGGGAGAGGGAAACCAGACTGTCTGCTCTCTGAAATGGAGAGTGCATAGGACTCACAGCTTTCTAACTGCATGATGCATGTCTGTACGTCCATGGGGAAGTTCTTCAGGTCCATGGGGCAGGCCAGAGTCAGAGTGATCCTGAGAAGAGAAGAAAGCACAAGGGAATGCCAAACAGTTTGTGGTATTGCTGAGAAGTAAACCCCCTCAGACATCCAAGGCTGCAAACAGGCTTGTATCTTGCCCAAGACACATTGGTGTGGTGGGGGGAATGACTGATCATTCACCGCTTCCCTGACTGTGTTCTCACACATGGTGTTGGAAAGCATCAGAAATGCTGAACATTTGGGTCTGTGATATGATTCCCAGCAGAGTCGCCTGCTGCAGATGGCATCTCATTGCAGGGTTGTTTTAGACTGTGCAGAACAAAGAGTTCTCACACCAAACAGTTCTGCTTCTTCAGTTTTCATTTGTTGCCTCAGGTTGACAACAATCTGGATTAGCAGGAAGCCCAAGCCCAATATATGCCCCCCCAGATACATTTCTAGAGATTGGAACTGTTTGTAAATCTCTGAACAGAACATTTCTGTCCTCCAAAAAAACCCCCAAACCAACCAGAATGGGGTTTGATCAGGATCATATGTTTCTGTAAGGGTGAAGAGACTTCAGTGGGATTTTCTGCAGGAAAAATGCTCTGTGCTAAGTCAGTATGAACCTCTGTATCTTCCTGAATTCCTGCTGAGCCCCCTGAGATCTCTACTTCTGTCTCCATTTTCCACTAGGTGCAGGATGCATTTTCTGTGGTATATTGCTCTGCTGCCCTGTACCATGATCTGTGCTTAAAATATTTGTTTGGTTCAACAAGCCGATACTAAATGATTTGCTTCAGATAGTTAGACTTGTGTAATTTGGTTTGATATTGTTGAAAATGCTGATCCCTGAAGTGTTTAGGGTTTTCAGCTTTTTGCCTTGATGCAGAAATAGCAGAACTAACATGGGAACAGAAACTGAATTTTTCTATCATCAGACCTACAAGAAACTTATCAGGAGGGAAAGATACTTTATTTTAAAACCTTATGTTGGAAGAAATTCTCTGCTTGAGTTTAGAGGCATGTTGGGACTGAAAATGTGACAAAGTCCACCTTCCTGTAAATGCCTTGCCTAGAGTCTGATTATTGCAAATAGCAGTAGCCAAGAGCCAGTTAGAACATGGCAGAGCATTTTAGAAAGTCTAAATGTCCTTTTAGAAAATTTGCATTTACATTGTGCTCTTTCTTTTTCATTTTTGCAGGAAAATTTACATATAAAGAAACCTGTATTTTCATTTGGAGATGAGCGAGATAGCAAAGGGTATTTCTAAAAAAGAATTGAAGTGTTTTCAAGCTTTTTTCCTTCAAACTGTGATCAACTCAGCCATATCCCCTGTTGAGTCATTGCCCTGTTTTGCAGAGCAACCCTGGGGTGGGGGTGACCCAGAATTTCCTCTCTGTGCTGCTGAAGACCCACCTGGAACAGGACTCTGTGCTATGCTCAGGACCAAGTAGCTGGTGACAGTTTTACTACCTGCCTGGTTTTAGAAGTTAAGAAATCTGAGGTTTCCACACTCAGCCAACACACATGGCAGTTCTCTTATTATTTTGGCCATCAGGGAGCTGGTCTTTGGGCTGGAACCACCTTTATGTTTGATGGAGGTTGTCTAAATTGCAGCATTAAGCTGTTTATTTTCCATTTTACAGCTCCATGGTGCTTCCTCTTCCCCATGGCTGCCAGTGGGAGCTTCAGTGTGAGATGGGGTGTGCGAACCGTAGGCAAATTTACATGAGTGAAAAAGTCTTCTATATAGAGTTAAACTTTCTCTGTTTATGCTCATGAAGTTTGATCTTAGTTTCATTGGTTTCACATGAGGAGTGGATGGGATTGGAGGTGAAGGTGGAGGATAGGATTGATTTCTTGTGGGAAACTCAGTGCAATTAGTTCAGCTTCACTGATGGTTTCTTGGATCTAGAGATAAGGGATAACCGGGAGAAGTTAAGCTGAGACAAAGCCATGGAGCTCTACTTAGTGTTTTCCTACTTTTTTTTCCCCCCGGAAATGCTGCAGCTTTGAAAACAGTTTTCATGAGCTTCCAGTAGTTTTCACAGAGTACAGCTGGCTTTAGGCTTGTGCTAATATAAAATATCTCAAATAATTTTACATTTGGGATGTTGTGGAACCTACTAGAGAGGGGCCTAAGTTCTTGGACTGAGAAATGTAAAGATGAGCTAGATTCCTTCCTAGACCAACCCTCTGTCTCAATATGATTTGGCAGAGATCCCTTCCCACCACATTGCTATGGCACTGCTAATTATATGATCTCCCACCTTAAAAAAACCTATTTTTTTTTTCATCCAACATCATGCTCAAAGGTTTGAACAGCGGGGGTTCATTTTTGTCCTTCCCTCCCTTGGTGGGACTCTTCCCACAGAGTCACCCCACCTGATGCTGTAGAGGACGTTGCCGTTTCGGGAGATCCTCAGCAGCTTGTTGTCTGTGGTAATCTCATGGAAATGGGCCCCCTTCTCATTAGCAAAGAACAAGTCAGGCTTCCAGATGGAGTCCAGCATGGAGGGGTCCAGGTCCAGGGAGTCATCAGGGTATTCATTGTATGCCAACCGCGGGTCATTCCACTGCTGTCGCAGGAAGATGTTCACCCTGTAATCCTGCACAGTGTGAACAGAGAAACACAGTGCTCAGAGCAGGCTGAAAGTGCTGAGACCTGGGGAGCATATATTAAAATCCTTCTCAAAACCAAACCATGTCCAGGCCTAGCTATGGCAAGCATTTTTGGCATTATTTTTTAGTGAAGTGTTATCAGTTCTTAGCTTTGTAGCTCACAGCTATCTCATAGCATGTGCAGCTGCCTGTTCTTGCAACCCTCTGTTACAACAATTGTCAGCTGTGTGTGAAGTGTCAGGACCTCTTGTCTGGACCCTGGGGCTGGAGGGGTGAAGTGCAGATGTGGAGGTCACAATGACCCATGTCAGCAGGATGATGCTGCAGAGGATTAAGCAGGACAGGAACTGAAGCCGGATTCTTTTCAGTGTTGAACCATCACATATTGTGGCTCTCTGTGGTTTCCCCAGACTTGGAAAAGGAAAAGGCACAGTGAGGCAGGCAGTCCATGCAGGGGAAATTCCCCGTGTGTCCAGTAATATCAGGGTGGCTCAGATGAACTGATGGGAGCAGCTGCCCTTGGTGAGAGTACGTGACCATGAGAAAGATGTGCATTAAGTCTGCTCTCCTAATCCTGAGTGTTCTGGGTTCTCCTCCCTAATTTCCAAATGCCATAAATGCTACGGATTTTATAGGATGGTCATTTTTAATTGTAGCTAGTCCCTTAGTACTATGCAAAGTTATTCCTGCTTCATAACCATGAGTCTTACAGCTCCCCTAAGTTCCCCAAGCCAAGGCTGACTGCTGAGCCTGAACTCAGACCCTCTCCTGGACAATTAAAGGCAGTTTCTGTTCTCCCTATCTGACCAATAGCTTCCCAGGGTGATCTGTGTGCCCCTTTTCTTCTGACTTTCACATGAGAAAGTGAGACAACAAATTGAAATGAGGAGAGGATGTGCCAGCTATCAGGAGAGGGATGAAAGATCCATGTCCATAAATTAATTGCCATTTTCTAAGTATAGAGGCAGACTGCATCTGAAGAGCAACCTATAATAAACCCGTTTCACTGTGCTGACCCAAACAAATTGTTGCTGTCATGATTAAGGGTTTCTTTGGTGCCTTTCTAACACTAATGTACTTGGAAGAGTTTTATTAAGAGACAGTTAATGGGGGGTGCCTGACGTGCTTGCTGGTATCTATGGCCTGTTGCAGGCACTTGGTGAGAGGATCTCTCTGACTTTGTCACCAGGTCTGTTCTTTCCATCTGGAGAACACAAAGCTCTGGAGTTGAAGGGTGCATGTATAGGAGAGTCTTTCTGATGTTGCTGCCTCAAGTGCTCACTTGACAATGAACCTACAGCTTCTTGCCCAGGAGGACATGACTCTTGCGGTGTCCAGTCACACTGGAGGTTTGGGAGAGGATTGTGTTGGGTGCCTTGTGTTTTGGATAAGGCAGTTCATAGCCAAGCACATGGTCTAGAATCTATTTCAGGCCACTCAGTGCCATCTGCGTCCTCAGAGCACAGAAGCTGCTAATGACATTAATGATTGTGACAACAGCAAATGAACCAAGGACTTGATGCTAAAAGGAGCAGACCTCTGAACATGAAAAAGAGTTGCAACACACTTTCCTTCTGCTGATACCCCAAATGTCACCTTTGCAAGCCCTGGTACATCCCTTTGACTTAATTATTCATCTCTGTCAACGCTGGATAATGTGTCTTGAGAAAATGTGAATAACTGAGGACAGCTGAGAGCCAAGGTCTCAGTGCAGGACTAGCCAATGACACAAGCCTGGAAAAGGAAAGCAACCCTGAATTTACACACTACATTGTACACAGCAGCTCCCAGAACAATGTGTGTATTTTCAATTCTCCCTTTTCTATGTGTAAAGATCTGCAGCCATTGCAGTCAGGGGAAATCAATGTCACTGACCTAATAGGTAAAAAGCAAAAGGTTGTTTTGCTTATTCAGCTACAAATAAGGTAGATGCAAGCAGGTCAGCTCCAGTTTGGGACTTATGTCATGTACAACACAAATTAAACTCATGTTTGGAAGAAACTTCAGCAGTAGCTGCCCAGAAGTGTGCTCAGCCTGATGGAGTGGTGGACGGGGGGAGGGAATGGAGCCAATCTCCCTACAATTGCCTGTGTTACTGTGGATAAGCTTTGTTGCTGGAGTAAATTCACTGAGTCACCTCCAAAACTTGCTGAAAGGAAAGAAAAGGATGAGACAGGAGGTGTAGTGTGGTTTATGTTGTCACCACAGTAGGCATGAGAGACCTTAGGCAGAACGACAGCCATAGTCTTCGTCACCAAGATGAGGTATCTTAATTAAATGCATGTGGACCAAATGAAAATGAACTTCTCACAGCAGATGGCTGTGAGAAGGCCCCTCCTAACTCATCTCCAGAGTCACAGTGTCCTATATACATGCCCTACATGGGAAAAGTGCAGGGCCATGTAGTGAATGTGGGGTGTGAGAGACTGCATCCCCTCCATCCAGGGAATGTGCAGCAGTGTGGCGAGTAGCTCTGGGTTGTGATACTCCGTGCTCCTCCTTTGGAGACAAGGATATTTTTTGTTTTGAAGTACAGATAACCAAGCATTTATGTTATAATGTAAAAAAAGACAAGGACAAAGAAATATAATACATGCACTGAATGCAATTCTCTGGCTTTGCCATTTTATGACATTACTATTTTACATGTGTGTGTGTGCTTATGAAGATCTTTCTACCCGATGAGTTTACTCCACAGTCCTGGCCTGGCCACTGGGAATATTGTTTTCTCTAAGATGGCTTTTCCCTTATGTCAGACAGCTGGATCACACTGGGGTATTGCAGGTTGTGAGCAGCCTTTTAAGTTTCTTCTGTCCAGGCTTATTTGAACATACATGTAAAACCAAGCACTGTGGTTGTGAACTGGACATGACAGTGACTGGAGAGCCAGCAGAAGGCATGGAGAGAAATCAGGGTTTGTCTGTGGCTGTGACAGAACCTAGGAGAAGGGTTACAGTACCCTGCACCAGCTGAAGAACCCTGTGTGCTGAAACCTTGGCCCTGGGCACTGCAGTGAAGCTGAGGGGTGATGAGCCAAACAACACTCATTCCTTGGCTACCTTGAGATATGCAGCATTTCTCCTGGATGCTGTTGTATGAGATCTTAATTAGCATCACTGAGACATCCACAGTTATTCCTAAATAATGGACACAATGGATCAATTTATGATGTGAACTTTCAAGCAAAGAAAAAAGAGGTTTGATTTGGGCTGCAAACTCGGCCAAAAAAAAAAAACAACTCTTTCTCCGTCTCCTTCCTATGACTGGAGTGCCTCATTTGTGTGCCAATCACATCCAGGCATTGATTATCTTGTGCAGCCTGCTCCTCTCGCTGTCTTGGGAGTGGGGAGCAGCAGCTCTGTGCAGTGAACGCATTCAGGAGCTTTGCAATTTGGCACAAAGGCATTTTGCTCCCAAGGGGGAAATGACACAAGGCAGGAAGAAAATAACTGAAGTGATCAAAGTAGTTCAATTTGATAATGGTGAAATGAAATTCTGCTTAGTGACCTCGCAAGGAGACAAGGAAACAGAAGATCATTTGGAACCTTTCCTTCCCAAGAACCCACAGCCTTGGCATCTGCTGCTGAAAGCAGTGGCAGGCTGGAGGCAGTGCTGTGAGGAAGGGATGGAGGCTGTCAGGAAAGTCAGTAGGTTTCAGCCCCAGAACTCAGGAGTTGTGTCAGAGCAGACTCGGTACTGAACAGTTTTGGTGAAACTTTTATATAATTTTATGTTTTGCTGATGGAAATATTAAGGTGGGGACTCAAATTCCTCAGAAGGGGGTTCTGTGACCCCACCTGGGCAGAGCATGAGGGGCTTTGTTAGCATTGAGTTAATTCTCTGAAAACGGAATGAACAAATATCTTTAAGGCTACTTGCCTTGCAGAGGAGCACTACAACTGTCTGCAAAAAAAAAAAAAATAAGCAAACAAGGAGCAGCCCTTGGAAGGGTTAATAAGGCACCTCCTTACCTTATCAGAGTTACAACAAAGTAGCCAAATATAAGCCAGGTGTGAAACCACACCTGGGCCAAGGGGAGGAGGTGCTTCTGAGGAGGAAGTTGTTAAAAGAGGGCAGGCCCCTGGTGAAGGGTGAGTCTAATAGATGTGGGTTTTTTGTGCTGAAATCTAAATGGAAAAATTTTCTGTGTTTTCCTACAAAAAGAGGGGAAATTTTATCTCTGTGAGCCAAGGATGGAGCAACTGGCAGGTGAGCTGTATCCAGCATCTTGTTTTTTAAGTGTGTTTAGTCGTGAGGTCTTGTTCTTTAGTTTGAGGATCTTTTGTGTCCTTGGATTTGAGTTGTATAGTCCCATTTCATGTTGTACCCTCCCCTCTCTCCCTTCTCCATTCAATGCAAAGGTAAACTCCAGCCACTCAGACAGCTGAAAACATTGCAGGTCAAACGGTGAAATGGCAGCAGACTGTGAGTTGTGAAAACCTTTTCATTTTGTGCTGTGTTACTTGTTATATGCTTATCATCTCTGTGGGACTGATAGTTGGGTTTAAGAATGACTGACTGCAGAAAACTTTTCTCAAAACCTAACCTTTGCTATAGGCTTTTTTCACTGATGCTCACATCTTCAACTGGTGTTGGAGTGAGTGGGACCAGTGTTAAATGTGTGACCCATACACTTCATCAGGCATATCTGCTGCTCTGTGGCTTTTGAGGCTGGAATGAATTGCTTGGTCTGCTTTGCAGGATGGTTTGTTTGTTTCATTGGAAATCTCATGTACAGATGTCTCAGAACAAGTGCTTAAAACGTGGACAGTGTCAGCCTCCAGCTTCTCCTGGCCTTAGGAGATGCTGACAGCCCAGTTGTGACTGTGTTGCAGCTGTCTGGAAGGCTGTATTTGGTTTACTCTTTTCAGAGGAGGTAACTATGACACGAAAGAAAAATAAGTTTGCATATACACATTGTGTCTAGCGGAGCCTGCGCTCATGGTTTGTGATTTTCTTTCTTCCTAACTCTTGTTTGCTGCATGTTGGTCCTTTGTAAAACATGGGACTGGACCTTGAGTCCAGCTCCAACTCTATGTGACGATGTAAAACAATAATCCTCTTTTTCCATGTGCATTCACTGTGCACAAAATGGTCCCAGTTGTCTGACTTGGTAAGAGACCATGAAACTGGAGCTTTCATTAGATGAGAGAGCAAGGACTTCACTTAATTTCAAGTTTGCTGTTATAGCAGGAAATTTGTTAATGAAATGCTCAGATAATTCTATCAGCTGTCTCATGCTACAAGGAAAAGCCAGAGCTGGTTCAGTTTATTCACTGAAAACCAAGACCTATCCCTGAGGTTGTTGACTTCTGTTCATTTTGAATGAGGAATGTGTGCTCTGGATTTTGTAGTCTGGTATGACTTGGTGGGGAGGGGATTTGGTTATACTTTTGAAGAGCAAAAACACATTAAACATTTTGTGACTGGGGGGGCTTTTTGGTGTTTTAATAAAAATAATTGAAAAGAGTGGATGCATCTTGCACTTGTTCTTGGGAATGCCTTGCTGGTGGATGCACTATTGCAGTAATTCTTTAGGACAGGAGACTGCACTTATCTGGCTGTTGTGATTGGTTGTATCTTTCCCCTTGAAGCACTGGTTGGGTTCACAGGGATGTGTTCCCACTCGCGGGTTCCCTTGTCCTTGGGGCCCGTGGCAAGTGAGGCTGATGGATATAAGCTATGAGCTGCAATCTAACATAAATGTCCAATCAATTATGTGTGCCACCAGAGGCTTTTATGTTGGGTCTGGAGGATGCTTAAAGTAGTTACTTCCCTTTTTTAAGTCAGCTCTGGTTTAGGATTAAGAGTTCAGTTTGCTGGATGACTTTTCTTTTCTTTTTTTTTTTTTTTTTTAAATTCCCCCTAACCTTACAGCAGTTTTCAGATCTCCATTTCTCATCTTGTTCATTTTGAGCCTTTGTGGGGCAGGTATTAACCTGCTGGCTGCTCTGAGAAGTCGGTTTTCTCTTGGCCACAACTCATTTTCCCTCCTTCTCAGGTTTGCAGGCCCAAGTGGCTGCATCAAATGCCTGTTTTGTTCTATTTTTATGTATTTTCTCCTCTTCCTTTACCTTTCATGATGCCAAGCTGTAAGTGAGCACTGACCTCCAATTTCTCTAATTCTCTGCCTGGTGACCTCATGGTTTGATTTATGATATTCAGGCAGTGTAAACCTAAATGGTGTAAGTGGTATTTTCTGTAGGACCTACCAGCCCACTATGGAGATATTTTGAAGCCTTCTCCAACTGCATGTGTGGTACCCATAAAAACCTGTGACTTCTCCTGCAGATAGTAGTGCAATGGTAACTAAATATAAGCTGACATAGTACTCAGATCTGAACCTGATCAGGCTTGGGGTGCCTAATGGTGGGGTTTAAACCATAATGTTCTATCTCTTTTTGGCCAGTGAAGCAGCTGGGGAGTTTTGCCATCATCAGTTGCAGGGGTCAATGATAGACTACAGCTTTATTTATGGTAAAACATTGACTTGTCCCTTTCTCTTTTGCAAACTTCCCCTTCCTGCCCCTGATACTTGACCACTTGTTCCATTGTTTGAATTTCAAGTAGTCAAGTCTGTCTCGAACACCTTTCACAACAACCTTTCTTCTCAGAAACTGCTTGTTTGACCTGCTGCATCCTCAGACAGTGGTGAGGGCCTGGCTTCTCTGCAGGTTAAATCCTGGGTTACAAATCCCAAGGACCTCTCTAGCTTGCTGAGATCTCCATTTTAGATGTTTCAGTACCTGTGTTGTTGCGTTCTGGTTGGTGTTTACAAGCAGAATTTTTGTTCCATAAGGAGTGCATTATATCAGGTTGTGTGCAATGCTCTGTCAGCCTGACATCTGGACTAGCTTGTCAGAGTTGCCTTGGATATTTCTAGACAAAGCAATGTGCCCAGAGGGTGTTCTTGGGTTCCCATGGGAATTTTTTTTCTGTGGAAGATAGACTGTGAAATGAGTGGCATCTGGAGAGGATAGCAAGTCCCTGCAGCATGTCTTGGAGGTGAACTTCATCTCTGTCTCTCTCATGCTAGTCTATGCTAATTTTATGGAGCATCCTGCTTACAGGGATCATCTGGCATCTTTGTATGACTGCTCCAGTGCATCTTGCAATATAGGACATGCACTGAAAAACATGTCAATGGAATGTGCTCTGTACATTGCACAAGAATTCTTTGTGGGCCTGCCCCACTCGCTTGCACTGTGGGTTGTCTCTGCTTGTTGTGTAGGAACCGTATTGCCTGTAATGCCAAAGGAGGTATCCAATAAAATAGTAAATTAGGAGCAGATGTGCATTTTAGTTCTAGTTCTTCCTCTTTTGCTTTATATACAAATGAATCCATGATACACTTCTTGCTTATGGACTCTGATGAATTCTCCAATCCAACTATGAAATCTGTTTCCCTGTGCCTAGGCAGAATAACAGCTTTTTTGTTTTGTTTTTTTATTTTATTTCCTACAACCAGAATTGAACTACCCCCAATGCAAACATTTCCAGCAGAGTGGTATAGTGTCAGAAGAGACTTATAACCCCAGGTGAATGGTTGTGGATCTCCTCTGACAGTGGTGTGCATGCCAAGTAATTTGTTCAAGTCAAGGGGTGTGATCTATATGCAAAGCCTATAAACTCCTGCCTAAATGCACAAAATGCCTCGAGCTAGAGCCTTGCATTCTTTATTCAGCATTTTTCTAGAAAAAGAATTACCAAAGGGTAATTAAACACCATATTTCTGGATTATCTTTAATTAGCACAGCAGTAAGGCACTGTACCTCCAGAGTTTTCCTTTGCTGTTCACTGATTATGTCACAACCAATCTTTAATAGTTTTCAGATGGAGCAATTATCTCCTGTTCTAGTGATCCTCTGCTCCTAGTGCCTTGCCAATTAGATACAGCCTTTAGCCATGCTCACTAATTTTGTATGAAGTGAGCCTTAACTCACAAATATTGGTTTTGATTTTCCATTAAAAATCATTGTCTACCAGAAATATGTCTCCAAGAAAATAATCATCTTAGTCTTTAGTCTAATAATTCTCAAAATCTTTGGGAATCTGAAATACAGTGCAGACTAAACTTGAGTTCAGCTGATTTCCCTTCTCTGTGAATCCAGGTTCTTTCTGGATTTATGCCCACTTAAACACAAAGTATCTGCAACTGTTTCTGAGCTTGGAGCCTCAGGCAAGTCTTCAGAAAAAGACTATTTGTTTCCCTTTCTGACCATTGTCCTTTGCCTGTGCAGTGTTTTTGTAAGATGCAGAGCTGTGTGATCTTAGCTACGTGCACTGTGAGTCTGGTGTGTTGACTGTAAATTTACTCAAACCTTAGGTAAGCTTGGGAGCACTGAGACAGTGTTTTTCCCTGGTCACAGTGAAGAGGAGGGTAATGCTGCATTTTCTGGGAGTGCAGTGAGGCTGAGACAGTAGCTGAGCAGCTGTGCTGTGATTTTTACTTACCATGGTTGTTTCTGCAATCGAGCCAAAGCTGTTGATGAAAATGTTGCAGCTGACGTTCACTGGCGGGCCTGCATGACAAATACAGATTGGGACAGCAGTTCACTGTGTGCTTGTGAGACAAAGTATTTCCACTCTGTACAGTTAAAACCTGTTGTGGGAATGGGGTGACTGAGGGGTAAGTAGGGGAGCAAGGTTTGGGTGACCTGGCTTGGTTCTGATGCCAGTTTGACACCAGACAGGGCTTTAGCTTCCCTCTGTTCCTCTGTTTGGGAGAGTGTTTTTATATCTCTGCTGTGAACAGTTCAGATGAAAAGCAATAGATCAGAGCCAGGCAGAGCAGCTTTCCAGATGTCTTGACCTGGCTATATGGGTGGCAAGCTCACCTTGAACATGATAGCAAAATATCCCAGAAAAGAGCTGAGAGACTTTTATTTAGAGCTATACTGATGAATTATTCGTATGAAGCACCTAAGTGTTTCTGAACTGGAATGATATGCTCCCTACAAAGCCAGTGCAGCAGAGTGTGCTGTAAGGATCAGACTGGCTGAAGGAGCAAGTACCCCACGAGTGGATGGTGGCATCTGCTCAGGCTCACAGGTGGACAGGAGACTTCAAGTTTCTGCCAGCAGAAACTCTCTGGCTGTTCTGGTTTGGCAGAGGGTACTTCCAGACTCTGGGCTGTGCCTTTCTTGGGCCTGGTTTGCTTTCAAACTGAAGCTTTGCTTAGCCTGCTTATATTGGAGAAGTTAAGGGGCCACTAAAAGAGAGGAGTGAGGGTTAAAGGGATAGAAAAAATTGTGGTTAGAGATCATGGAGGTCAGTCTGTTTGTGTGGTACTGGTGCCCAAAGGTATCAGTATGACTTTGAAGTGTTTCACAATCCTGCCTGGCAAAACTGAAGTGGAAATGTTGTATTTAAATCGGGGGAGATGCTGAGAGCTGCAGTTCAGCACAGAGCAAAACGCTCTGTGAGAATATTTTGGAACTAGAGCATATCTGGTGCCTGGCAAACCAGGGGCTTGCCCACATATAGTGAAAGAATTTTTGTAGAGCCTTAATAAGGAGAGGGGAGAAGGAAAAGGGGCCTCTGCTCTGGGAGCTCCCAAAGGACCTGTTGTGGGTGCTGCCCAGTGGGTGGAGGGGAAAGGCAGCTCAGGCAGAGAACAGACACTGCCCCAGGGACGAAGGTCCCCATTTAACACCGGAGGAATTAATCTCCTATCATCCCTGTGACAGATGCTTCTGGGAAGATAAGATCTGTGAAAGTGGAGAGTGGATTTTTAGATTGTTCCCCCATTCTTTATGGAGTCAGGGATGGTGTCTGCATTTCAAACACTGCCTGGTGGCTCAGCCTGCTGGGGGAGTGATGCTCCTGTTAAGGTCACATCTGCAGTCTGGCAGTCGCTGCAAGATGAAACACTGGGGGGAGGAATGGCTTTAACGAGAGGTTTTACCTCTAATCAGTGCAAACGTCCTCATGTGTGGGAACCAATGGATTTTCCTGATTACTAAGTAACATTTGGAGCTTGGTTTTCTCATCTTCTTTTCCCTTTCCTCCTCTCCTACTTTGGCCTCTTCTAGAACTTTGTGCCTGTCACCTGTGGGATTGGGATTGCAGCCACGTAACAGTAATGCTCTGTGGCTGTTATTTTCTTGGTACAAGTCTCAGGCAAACCAAGCAGGCTGCTGTCTAACCAGCTCCCAGACAACCACTGCCAACTCAGCAGCATCTCACACTGTTCAGTCTGTGCAGCTTTCTCCAGACTGTTAAACATTGGCATGAGTTAAACAATCAGACACAAAATTGTATGTATTTTTTCCCCCTTCACCAACTGCTTTTATCTGAAAGCTTATCCAGCAGCTGAAAGCACTCAGGCTTTAGCACTTGTTTTATCCCTTCTGTGGTCTGTTTTGCTCAGGAGCATTGGTTTTCTGTTCTGGATCAATCTCATTAACCATTTAGAAGGTTCATGTGCATGTTATTCCCCTCCCAAAGGGCACATTAAAAGTAAAATACTGAGCTGATCTCCTGAATGACTGCATGTGCTTGTGACTCTGACAGTCATGGAATATTTTGGTCCTCCTGTTCCTGACCCAGTGCTGATGGGAAGCTGAATGTGGGGTGGGTTTGGCTGGTAAAGACTCTGCTTGGGGCAACTCTTGTTGAGGCACTGAGCCCTTCCCACCTTGTCCAAGGGGGCCCATGAGCAACCTGCAGGATTTGGATTTTGGTTTTTTGGGTGGTTATTTTGGTTTTTTGTTTTTTTTTTTTTTTTTGCTTGTGAAAGGCTCTAGAAAGTTCCCTGACTACCTCTGAAATATGCCACCTCTGCAGTGGGATGCAGCTGTGAAGGACTACAGTCTTCCAGCAGCAGGGTTAAGGGAACAGCCTGGGTGAGGATCTCTTGTCTCAATGCCTATCAGGTTCTGCTCTGTCCCTGAGTTGCTGACTTCATTCTCCAACATAAGCCAAGACCCAGATACTTCTTCCTTGTTCTCAGAATGCAAATCCACACCCAAGTCCAGACTTCACAGTATTTATGGAAAAGCTACAATCTTGTTTTTGTTAATCTTCCCCTCCCCAGAAATCAATCTGATATGGATCTTTGGTATTATTTTCATTTAGATCTAAGCAATTAAAATGTCCTAATGAGTTACTGCAGCTAATTTAAATGATGTGCTTTGAGAGCTGCAACCCCAAGCTCTGTAAAACACATCCTATGCCTCCCATATAAATTGGAGTCTGATTTATGTGTGGGAGGTTAAGCCAGCAAAACTGCCCTGTGGGGAAGGTGTAGTTCATTGAAATAAAACTGAAATTAAATTATCTCAAATAAAAATGCAATACAGCTGCCTTCAGCAGGAAGTTAATGTATACATTTCATTAAATATTAAAGTTTAATTTGTGTGTGTGCATAATTTAGTGGTAGGCAGGTTTACAGGGTGGTGTTAACTCTTCGTGACTTGGATAAGAACAGCAGTGCTCTCTGCCTGGTTGATTACTGGGACATAAGGTTCCCACCTTTCTTTGGGTTTAAAGCCCACTGCAGAGTTTATTGTTTGAGGCTGGGTGGCAGGTGCTGTCACTGTGATTAATGGGTCCTGGGAGTCCTGTGTGAGCACTGTCGGTGACTCCAGGGAAAGGGGGAATTGGTAGCTGGAGACAAAAGAAGTGAACAAAATGAGCATTGAAGAGAGGGGGTGATCCTGCTGGATCTCTGTGTGTGAGTCAAGGCCAAGTAGCTCTGGGAAAGTGAGCTCAGTTAAAAAGACAAAACAAAAAAAACCAAAACAGAAAATGCTTTGAGTTGAAAGGGTCCTTAAAAACCCTCTAGTTCCAAATTCTCTGCCATGTGTAGGGACACCTTCCACTATGCCAGGCTGAAAAACCCAAACCAACAAAAAACCCCTACAAACCAACCAACCCAAAACCAAACCACAAAAATAGCAAATGAAACTCAAAGAAAACCCATCCCAACCCCTCCCTTGTTAGAAGAGGTGTTTTGAAGAGCAAAGAGAGGATCTGTTGCCTCTGCCAGGGTCTGATTCTGTGCTGTTTGGCTGGCAGTGAATATGGGCTGGACTGGAAAAATGGTGTGTGAAACAATGGAACTGTGTTGAGCTTAAGAGTCCCTTTACTATGGGGGACAGGGATGGGTCTGAGCTGCCCCTGGATCTTGCTAAACTTATTTGGACCTGATGGGAGAGACTCCTCTGGGCTGCAGTGGGTATAAAGGGGGAGCACTGCTTGATATTAGATGATGCTGTGGGCAGTGACTTAAGGGGAAAGAAAAGTTGAAGTTTTTCTCCTGAATCTGTAAGATGTTCAGCTCTCTGCCAGTTGCTGCTTGGTTTGGCAGGATCCCTGATCCCTAATTCAGTGTACAATTCCTGTGTGTAAAGTTCTTACAAGGTTGTTTCTACTCTGAGTGGACATCTCTCCACGTCTTTCCAGATATCTGCAAGGGATCCATGTGCCATATATCATTATAATATATACTTCATAAGAACATAAAGATTATTCATATTCCATACAGAATTAGGGCAATATTCAGGAGGGCTGCATACAGTTTTCTGTCCTAAAATGAAACAGTGCTGGGGTTTTGCATACCTTTAAAATTTGGTCTGATCCTGGCATCGTATCCTGAAGTTCGCCCCATCAACTTATCCAAGAAATCAGAAGGAGACATGGGTTTGGGGGCAGATCGTGCTGCTGCTTCAGCTTCTTTGGAGGCTGCCAGGCTGTGTGAGTAGAAAGAAAGAGGAAGTTTTAGTGTGCATCCTATACTGAGAAGGGTTTGGGGTCCAGAAACAGAGCAGTCAGCATCTTATTCCTGCTGAGGCAGGATGGGCACCCATGTGAATTCCTAATGAGGCTGGTCTCGGCTAATTTGTTTGCCCAGCCCAAACATCTCCAAATACAGAATCCCAGCTGCCACCAAAGTAGAAGAGAGATGATGAGTAGTGAAAATCCTTTTGTGAGTTTAGGTATAGCTCCTTGGCGTGCCACTAAATTACAGATGTGAACTCTGGCACTGGGCTCCACAGGTAAAATACACTCTGAGATTAGCCTTGGGCAGCAATTACTGCTTAATTACATGGCAAATAACAAGGAACATATTCAGGACTCTGACAGTCTGATTTTCTGAAAGGCAGGTAGGATGATTGTGATCCAGATTTGAGGTTTAAATGAGTGTCACGTGATGGTACAGCTTGGGCAGAGTCTCTGGGACTGTAGGGGAGAGAGGTGCTTTGCTTCCCACTCACTGATCAGTCCAACATTTGCTGTTGGTACCTGTAATGCAGGTTCTGAGTTCCACACAGTCTCTGGAGTGGGCGGTGTCTGGAGGGTGATTCTGAAATAATACTCATGTCAGGTTGAAGATGAAAGGAAATGGAGTGTTTTGGGGACCTGTATGGACTCTCAGGCAGAAAGAATGAAGTTACCAATTTTTCTGTAGAAGATAAAAACCTATGGCTGGCAATGTGCCTTCTGGCTTGATGGGAGTCTTTGGGGTGATAATTTGGGCTGAGGAAGTCTACACAGGAACAAGTGACCCCTGGTACCAGGTGCTCATTCTCAACTTTGCAGGAAGTTTTGACTTCCAAGACAGGAATATTCAGTTCCTTCCCTATGGTTACATGGCTTCTACTTGAACAACAATCTGTTCCCATGCTGGAAGTGTGGTGTGAAATTGCCTAGATTAGCCAAAGAAGAAGCAACCCCTGCACTGTGCTTGGGGCAAGAGCTGTCTCTGCCTATGGGCTCAGGTGCCTGATGCTGGTTAGAGCCTGCAGGAGGATTGCAACGCAAACATATAATGAGCCAAAGGAAGCTGCTCAGGAGGAAATGAGGCTCGTTGCTTCACACTTTGCAAAACTCCTGAATTTTTTACAAAGTACAAAAAGTCCAAAGGCTTTGTGGGAACAGTGAGAAGCCACTGACAGAGCAGCTGGGAGGCCTAAGAATGTTTACAACAGGCACAAGGTTTTTAGCTACATATGTCCTCACAAATGACACCACGGAGTCCTCTTACAGCATTCAGGCCTCACCCTGGGAAATTTTGCAGTAGTCAAACCTGCTGATTTTTTGAGAACAGCACTAAGTCCTAACACAAGGTCTTTGGGGAAGAATTTGGGACGGTGACTGTGCATTGTATTAATGCCATCCTGCCCTCAAAAACCTGTTCATCCAATGCAAGTTTGAGCTGAGACTCCAAAGACACATATGTTATCTTGGTAAGAGTATTTTGAGGCATTTAGTTCCTCAGGACTTCAAAAACACCTGGGGCTTAGCAAAGTTTGGGTGCCATAATTTCAAAATCAGGAATCTAGTACCCTGCATTGCATTGACTTTCTTTTCTATTGTCAGCAGTGGTGGGTTGCCAAGCTTTGGTTTTCAATCCTGCAAACTCAACTGCAGTCTGGCTTCTTTTGTAAACTGCAACAGGGTTCTCTGATTTTAGCCATTAAAAATTGCTTAATTTTTGCAGTAAAGACAGAAGATGAATTCCAGGCCACTCTCAGTAAGAGTCTAAAACTAGGATTGCATTCACCTCTTCATATATTCATAATCCACTCCCACACTGGCCATATCTGAGCAGGCTGATGCACACTCGTGCTTGGGGATAACCTGACAACTTGTGGATCTCACTTTTACTACAGCCACAGGTGCCCTTTCTTATCTTGTCCCTATCTCTGCTCTAAGGAACTATGCAAAGCCCAAACCATTGTGTTGCAGGGGTAAATGGGGTTGTGGACTGGGTGATGGTTTTAATTTAATTTCTTAGGAGGAAAGCAACAGGGTGCAATTGATTTGCAAACTCAGAGGAAGAAAGCTGAGTGTGGGAGGACAATCAATACTGGGCTCGACTACTGCATTCCAATGGAGTGTCTGCATGGCAATGAGTCCAGAGAAAAGATTTCAATTAAGCAGCAAATGTCTTGGTAACCAAAGACTCCTGCCACTTCAGCAACAAGATGCCAGATAGTGCAATACACTGATTTCTTCTCATTAACTGTAGACTGGAGGAAATATATGGAAGAGTGTATGTGTGGGGGCAAGAGGCAATACAAATCTAATAAGCATCTAATATGCTTTAAGTGGAAAAAGATAATTAGACACTGCAATTCCCTTGGCATTTGTTTTAAAAAATGAGGTGAAAAAGCAAAGAAATCAGTGCTGATCTTTCCTGTAAATTCAGTGTGAAAGCCTATGCTGAATATGCTCCCTCCCAATGAATGAGCCTGCTGCTATTTTTTGGGTATCATTTTCTGGTTCTTTCTGATTCAAGGTTGCAGGTAAAGGAATTTCATGGGCTCAGTTCCTACATGGAAGTATACATTTGGATAGCTGAGTCCCAGAAGCATCTGGGAGAGGACCAGACTCTCACAGCCCCACTGCTTTCTGTAGCTTCATGTTCATCCCTGTGAGCAGTTCCTGAGGGCACCTTTGGGGAGATGCTAAAACTGCCAAACATGGTTTCATGCCTCCTAATATATGTTTTTAAATCTGTTTGTCTGCTGTGTGTTGTTACCCAGGTGACCTGGGAATGATGAGTTCTGAGTTTTGTCTGGTTTCTGTTTGGTTACTACATGTTTTCCTATAACTGACTGGTAACAATTTCTCCCTAGATGTAATGAGAAAAGGCAAGAAAACAGAGCATGAGGGAGCAGCAAAGCCTTTCCAGCAGCAGGCAGAGGAGTCTCCTCTCTAGCTTAGAAGAAATGGTAGGAAACATCACTGGGAACTACAGAGAAGCTGGTCCAGCCCACTGGGCAGATGGATGGATTCTCTCTAACAGAACCCCAAAATCTTCATTCTGGTTGTGACAGTTGAGTTTGTGATGTCAGCTGAGCTCAGGCAGCACCCAAAAAGCTACCAGCTTCTGTTGTCTTCCAGGTCTGTCTAGACCAGTGCTGTGTGCTCCCTTGGGAACTTTCTGGGACTTCCTTCATCACTTAGTTCTTGCAGAAGTACTCTTGAAACTCCCATGAGACTGTTCATCTTCTGGCCCAGCTGAGGCAAGGAGAGGGAAATTGGAAAGTGATTTGAAAGTTATTAACAATAGAAGAGAACTGGAAATTTAGTGTGGGCTGTGGTGTTGTTCAGAGAGAAGATTGAATCTGTGAATAAACAAAAGGAGGCAAAGCATGTAACAAAATCACCGAGGATGTAGTTTGCATTGGTGTAAGAGTGTTGTCTGAGCTGGGTGACTCGACGCATTTTAATAGCAGTCAGACACGGGCTTATTTTATTTATGCTGGTGTAATCCCTAGTGGATCTGGCTGAGAAAGTGCCATCAGGCAATCGTCACAGCCACTACAATGGGAAGGATCTCGTCAAAGGGTCGATGAACTAGCATAATCTTTTGTGATTTTAATACTGGCAGTGTAAGCAGGCACCCGCAAGCCCCCAGGAGGTGCAGCCCCCGAGCAGGATGCAGAGGTGAAAGCTGATGGAGATGGGCAGCCCAGCTGCTCAGGATTGCATTCCTCAGGCAGTGAAGTCAGGCTTTGCAGGACACCTGTCAGTGGTTTCTCCCAACCTATCCAGGAACTGTTTACTCTCTTTGCATATTTTGTTTCATGTAAACAGATGATATATGCTTATAAACAATTATTTGGTTTAAAAAGTGGCTCTTCTTCAGTCTGGATGTGTCTGCTTGTTTGGTTCCTGGCTCCCCAGTTGGCTGTTTCCTTCTTCTCCTCCCATTTGCATGGTCCTTGTGCATTATTTTCATGCCTTTTTTCTTTTTTTTTTTTGGTGATGTTTGGTTGTTCAATATCACAAATCACTCTATTCTGGTTGAATACTGATAGTGAGAAACATATTTTTATTTTTTTCTCCCTCCTCCTTTGCAAAGAGGTGTGATTGAAGAATTTAATTAACACAGGGCCTCTATTCCCTTGTCAAATAACTTAATTGTTAATCATTAATTCTGAATGTAAAAAAAAATTATGTCTGGAAGCAGAAACAAACTGTTGCAAAACAAGTGTTTGCAGAGGAAATCTCCTTCTGCAAAGCATGGAAGGCTCAGGTCCCTGTGAAGGTAGAGTGGTGCCACATCAGTGGATAGAGAGAACAGCACTGGATTTATTTCTCTGGATGGATTCTCAACAGGCTGGAGAAATAGAGATACCTAAGCCCTTAGCCTGGTTCAGTGCTGCTCTGCAAATGTTTCTGAAGTGGTTTGTTGGAAGGGTTTTTTTTATTTTTGAACCACAGCAAGCCAGAAAGCTTGGCACAGATGTGTTTGGAATAGTGTTCAGTTGAGCTGCCTCACACATTTGTCCTTCAAATGTGATGTATTCTGTAAGTAGATAGCCCAGGGGAGGGAAATACTCATCAGGTCTAAGGCAGGCTGAGGTAACCACAATAACTGTTTCCCCCATTACCTTCAAAGCCAGGCTAGAGCAGTGTGGGGGCTCGGGGACACAGAAGGATTCATCAGCTCAGTTTTATTGACTTCAGCAGACTCTGAGAGGTGCAGTTGCAAAGAGAACATCAGATAGCTGGGCACAGAAAGGCTTCGTGCTCTCCATGATTAACTAGTGTTGCCCATGGTAACTCTCTCCTTGCTCTCCAAGGACCATCTCCCTGGTCCCTGAGCAGATCATGTTGCTCAGCAGAGCCCAACCTGGATTTAGCCTCTGCTGATGCTGGGAATGCCTGTCTCCATCCTGTCCTCAGCAGCTGGAGAGAGGCAGGAAGGACAGACAGAAGGTTGTTCTGGTGAAAAGAACAGGGGCAGCCCAAACTCTGTGCTCAAGCTGTTATTTATGACTGCACACCAACATGTTATCTGGAGGGAAATGCTGCCAGACCCTGGCTGGGAAGGCTTGGCAGAGACTGCAAGCAGACTTTTTATTTTAATGGTTAGATTTGCTATCAGAATTAATAGCACAATCAATATTGATATGCAATTCAATTAAAAGGGATGAAACTCATTGCCTGCGTGTTTTTCTCCATCACCTTGTCTGAATTCCTGGCCTACAACATTAGGGGTGAACAGGATGTAGAAGAGTGGAGGTGTGTGGGAGAAGAGAGCCACGGTACTATATTTTTGGCCCATCATGGTACTGAGTAGAAGGAGCTGTGAGTGTTACAGATGTGCTGGTTGCACAGCAGTTATCCCAGACCATGCGGTTGTGCTCAGCTGCTGGTAGTTACAGCCTGTGGATGTGGGGTGTGCTATGTAGGTGAATTTGCAAAGTTAATCCTCAGAGGTGGGGGTGGAATTTGGAGTTAGTTGTTCTCTTAATTCAATGGAGTGTTTGTGCAACAGAGCTGTGGAGGAGGCCTGGATGTTGGGACAGGAGAGGAAAATAGTTGTGTGCAGTGAGATTGGTGAAATACAGAATTTGAGAATTGAACACTTAGCTATTATTTGTCCCAATTTATGGCAGGAGAGGGTGACAGGAGAGGAAGAGTAGGCTTGTTAAATGTTGCTGTCTCTGCCCTGGATGGCTGTGCTGTTACTGTGAGCTCTTTAAACCAATTCTACCTCTTGCACCAGAAGTAACTGCATTGCAGTAGTCACAGGATGTAATCAGTTAAAGTTTTAACCCAAAGGATCCCAGAACACTCCCAAAAGTTCTGCACAACCCATCTTGCCACTGATTCTTGTGGCTGTACAGGAGACGAACTAGGAGGCACTGTTCCATAGACCTCAGGGAATTAACCCTCTGTGATCATTTCTATCCAGGGAAAGCTGCAACAACTTTACTGAAGTGAGGAAAATCTCTTCAGACTGCAGCAATCTGATGTCTCTGTGTTCCACTGCCACATTCCTGCAGCCCATGGCTCCTATGCCATATGGCAAAACACCCTGTCCAGAACTATAAACCATCCCAATTACACTGATTAACTCTGTGGAAAGACACCAGCACTTGGAGCATTTGCTGATGCTGCCTGGACAGAGCAATAAGAAAATAACAAATGACTAGACAGTCAGCTGAGGGGGGAGAAATCTGCCCGTTGTATATAGCTGAGATGGGAAGAGTACAGAGGCCAATAAATTGTATGGGAATAGTACTCAGTTTCATGCTGGATTTCTGCTCCTACAAAGATCGTTGTTGCATGGTCATTCTTGCTTATTGCATATTAAAAAAAGATAAATTAATTCTTGAGCCACAGGCATTCTCTCTAGTGACATTCTCAACTACCCCCTCTTCAAGTAGCATCTACAGCTTTTGGAGCACACATCATGACTGTCTGGATATGTATGATCTTAAGCCATTGAGACAGGTTTGAAAACAAAATTCAAACAATGAAGAAGCACAAGTCAAAGCTCAGGTTTTATTTACTTGAGAAATAAATCCAGCAAACACCAGCATTGACTGTGCATATACTGAGGGATTTACAGGAAAAAAATGAAAGTTATAATTGCATTTTTTTGTTGAAAAACAAAGGGAAATATCTTTGCTGCAAAGACAAAAGCATGTGTCTTGATTCACTCATACTGAATATTCCTTTTAAAGTCAGAGGGGCTAGTCAGGTGTTTAAAGTTATGCATAAACAGCCTTCCTGAATCCAGTAGATAAAGGGAGAAAATGTCTTTACAAGATGAGGCTTCATAATCTAGGTAACTATATTCTCTTTACTGATGTGCTCTTGATTTAGTGTTTGGATGGAGAGCTGCGGTGGGAACCTCAATTGACGTCAGAAGGTTTGAGATCACAGACCAGACAAGTGTCAGAGAATTACGAGAAGTCGTGGATGCTCTTCTATCTATAGCTCTGCAGTCACACTATCAGTTGCATTTCCATCAGTTCAAATAACTCACTACGGCAGCTTTTTAAAAATTAGTTTTAGTTTAAGGATTTATGCTGCTCATTAAGATTGGGTGAGGATATTTTAACTTTTTTTTTCTAAATCAGAAGCATTATGAATAGAATTCTTTGAAGAGATATATGGCATGTAATGCAGAGAGATGATTGGTTTTATCTTCTGAAATGAAACTTTTTGCTGCATGTCCTTTGAAAAGGCCTCCCGAGGTAACCTGTGTAACCCACCTACAAAATTGTGGGACCCACAGTAAGACTGGAGTTCTCTGATGTGTGTATTTAGTGCTGCATAAAATGAGTTGTGTAACAAGAGAACTAATTTTGATATTTTCTGGGTGGAGTTAGTTGCTGGCATTGCAACACAAACACCCTGCTTGAGTTGAATGTTCTCTCTGTGCTGTCTGTGACTCCTGGGGTAATTTATCAATTTATTCATGAACTATACTGCAATGTAACTTCTGGAATTAATGTCTGAGCCCTGGATCCCCTGCTCAGAAGGGCTTTTCTCCCCACTCCAGCTGCCCTCTGACTTTGGTTTCTTCAGCTACCTGACAAGACAAACTCCATCTTTTCAATGCTGGTGCAGGAGTGCACTTTGTGTTTGATGAGGCTGGTACTTTGTCAGCCACGCTGCTGGGAGATGACTTCTAAGCCCAGAGCTGTGTGTCAGGGTGTGATGGATGGGGCTGGATGCTGGATGATGCTTGCAATTCTCAGGGCACATGGGGTGGCAGGAGAGGTGGGATACACACATTTTGGTTTGCAAATGAGATCTTGGGAGACCTGCAGCAAAATAGGTCTGTGTTGTGTGTGGGTATGCCAGGAACTATTGCTCTGCTTAGTGGAAGCACTGGGAGCAAAGAGGACTGTAACATAGCCCATTTTTTTGTCTAGAGCCTGTCTTCTCAACTGTTACAAGATAAGAGAAGGGTCCTTCATGCAGGAACCCAGAGCTTCTCTACTGCCCACTGAGGTAATACCCATGATGAACAGATCCTGCTGTAATGGGGAGGGGACTGAACCCATCTGGCATGGGGACTCCTGGCACTGGATTGGAAGCTCAGGATTGTTTTAAAGGGTGCTGACAACAGCTGACCCCTGTGTGCTTTCAGGTTTTATAACTTCCCCATAAGAGAGGGGAGGAGGGAATCTGTGCTTGGGGCTTTGCACAATACATATTTTTTACCAGCTGAAATAAAAGAATAAAAAAGAAATCAAGGGAAATCACAGAAAGGTGAGAAAACAGTGATTTTTGCCTGGATTTTCTGCACGATTCCTGGCTCAGCTGCATTTTGCTGCTGAACCACATGCGCGCGATAGTGGTCTGATCCACCACTGATCCCACTTCTGTTGCTGTTTAATTGATTTGTGTGTTTTCTCCAGCTCTGGCGGGGGCGGGGGGCGGGATTTGCATTCTGGGCGAGTGGTCGCAGGCGCTGCTGGCAGGGCAGGCTCCGAGGGGAGCTGCTGTCGGCGGCTCTGCTCTGAAGGCAGCCGGTGCGATGATTGATTGCACTGCAAGCGCTGCTGTTCCAGGCATGCGACATTCCTTGTCTTGGCAACCTCTTGGTGGTGTGTTCCCTTTTCACCCACCCCGCAATGAGGCACTGATTCAAACGAGAGAGTTCCCTGGCAGTCTGATAAGGCTTTTGTTTTTGCTTTTAGTATTTTTCCCCTTTTTTTTTCCTAGTGGGCTGTGAGCCTTAGCAGAAGGATGAAGAGGGACACATCAAAAGGAAAGCAGGGGTGCAAAAGTATGTTTTGTTTTCCCCTCCCTCTCAAAATCCAAATTTCTTGGGGTTTGGTAAATTGAGATTTCTCCTGCTTTTCTCACTGGCACTTAGATCCAGCAGAGATGTATTCACAGGATGCCAACTATGTCTATGTACCAGCCAGCTGTGGTGCAGTCCCCAAATCAGCAGCTTACCATGGTGCCATATATGGATGGAATAATTGTCTGCATTATGGGGAGAGCTCAGCATGTGTAAAGGATGGGTGCATCTGTCTCTATCTATTTCTGTTCTCTGCAGGCCTTCTCTGGGCTTTGGCCTTGCAGAGGGAACAAAAGCTATATTTCTGTGGTTTTGGTTTCTGTGCATCAGTCTTTTGAAGTATTAGAGTGTTTTAAGAGCAACTTGAAGATGTGTATGTCATCCACAACACTTGTGGGACCAAACCACACAGACCTCCAGGACTAGATCAGCTAAAGCATCTCAGTCCCTTCCCAAGAGGTGAAGGGAGCATTTTGCACCAACCACTCATCTTGACTAAGAAATACCAATGCAAACCACCTCCTCTGGAGGAAGATGGTTTCTGTTGTCTGGCTTTGTAAACACACATGTAAATTGTTTGGATACTTTGGGGAAGGGTGAGAAAAACAAATAAGGGAGTTTTATTTTGGTCACTGTAAGAGGAACTGACCTGCTGAATTAGCAGTACTTTATTATGATGAGTGCAATGCAAAACTTGCTGTTTTCTGAGCTGTGCAAGTAGGTCTAGGAGTCAGCAGCCAGACTGGTGTTCTCTGGCTATGGCTGCTAACAATCCTTTCAGTGCCTTGAAGTGGAGCAGCAGAAGTTCCTGCTTTTCCCCCTCCTTTTTTGCTTCGTTTGTCCCAAACTGGTAGTGGGGTTTTTTTGTGGTGATCGTTTGGTTGTTTTTTTTTTTCAAACTGAAATTATCAAAAGTGGAATGACATTTTTTAGCAATCAAAAAATTGACTCAAACCATAATGTATGATGGAATGGCATTTTTAGCAAGTGAAAGTGTATGATGACCCTTTTTCTTGAATGGTGTGAGGTGCACAAGTATAATCATCATTCATAAAAATAGAAATAATTTATGCTCTTGCTGATAGATAAAGGTCAGTAGAAAGTATGCCAGGTAATGAGAGCAAAGGGGTAATTTACTGGAAATAGCAAGACCCTGATTTAATGTGCCACAACAGTGAGAGCTGATACAGGCAAATAAATGAATAAAAGTAAAAATTTGTTAATTCCCTAATACTGGCCGCTTTGGGATTCTCAGAAAAGCTCCAGGTTATAGAAAATGAGCAAGTGAAAATACGTGATGTGATTTAACATAATTAAATGTTGTGGGTTTGACTTAGATGTTATGATATTTAAAGCATGATTTACTTTTTGAGACCCTTGTCTTTCATCAGTATCTAAATAGCAATTATATTCATTAGGTGGTCTGACAACTTGTTCTTGACACTGAAATTTGAAGAGTCCTTTTAACCTGCGTGCTGTGATGAAATGAGAACAGACCTGTCTGCTGGTTTTCTATTACAGATGAACAATTGCTGGTCAGTGCTGGGATAATAAAGTAATTTAATTCTGGGCATTGATTAACTTCTTAATTCAGATGTTGGGTTCCATTTCTATCCAGGTCAGCTCATGAGGATTTGGTGAGATGAATTTCATAAGCAAACAAGGAAAGTGCCCTGTGCTGTTGCTTACAAGTTCTTTCCTTTCTGAGTGGAATCACTTGGTCTGTAGCAGAGTGAACTTCTCAGCCTATAGGCCGTGCTGTTAAATCTGGGACTTTTGGAGTCAGAGAGCCTTTTGCTGCTGACTTGCTTCATACCTAAGGGTCTGAAGGTTCAACACCTCTTCCATCAGAGAGGAGGAAAAAAGGTGGGGGACCAAATTCCCATGCCTAAATTCTTGTTCTTGAAGGAAGGCTCTGTAGTGTCCTTACATGTAAGGGCAGGATCCCACCATTCCCTCCACTTATTGATCTCTTTCCTGAAGCAGCTCCCCTGAGATATTTGAACAGTATATTTGTGCTCTGCCACTGGGACTTGCTGCAGTGTAGGGTAATGTTCAGAGCTAGCCAAGGTGGAGAGTCAGTCTAAATTACTTCAAATCTGCACAGCACCAGTGCCTCAGAGACAAAGAGTATTTTATTCGTGAGAAACTGCAACTTTGTTTTGTAATGTTTTTGGTAAGCAAGTTGATTATTTAGGATTTCCTTTCTCTTTGTACTCAGCATAAGGGGAAGGCTTTTTTTGGACCAGATATTTGTGGAGCCTTTCTCTTGTTTTGAACCATCCAGGGTGAAAGTCTGGGGTTAAGACAGCTGTTTGGAGAAGAAGGTTAATATCAGGCTGTTAGAAAATGTTTTGCCTACTTTATGTTGATTTCTCTCAATTGCCTAAATTACAAGAGAATCAGGATGGCTGGCTGGATGTACAAAAGTCTCTGCAGAAGGCAGAGTCCCAGACATTTTGTACTTTTACTGCAATGACACCAAATTAATTTTCCTTTACAGAATGATTTATAGAGGTTTCTAGAATTGTCTACATTGTCACACTTTCAAATCTTGGATATGTAACCCTTTTAGTGGAGCCTCTAATGGGGCTATTAAAGGTTGCAGACCAAAGCAGCTAAAGAGTATCCTTAGAGCCATCTAGTCCAAGACTTTGCTAAATAATTTTTATTTCATGGAGATGACAGACTCGGCAGAGGCCCAACAAGTCAGAAGGCACAACTTCTAATAGGGTTTAGTTAGCGTGAGGAAAATATTCTTTAGCTTTTGAGAATATCTGCTACACTGTTTAGCTTGTGGCTCTGGAAGTCTCTGGGTAGTGCTTCACTCAGGCAGCTCTGTAATGTTACCTGGCAGTGCAGAGCTATAGCAAGAGGCTTGGGGATACTGTGCATGTTACTCTCTGCTTTCTTCCCCTGCCTCTTTTTTGAGAAGTTGAAACCAGCAGCTCTCCAGTCACCTTAACTTGTCAATACTGTTTTAGGAAATGCATGGGTTTTCCCCCCAAGAAGTCGAGGTATCGTATTTACAATGACACCTTCTTATTGTTTTAAAAACTGGAAATGAGAAGTTCCATTACTGGCAAAAGGGAATATAAACATGCCAGTTGGAGTAATCCAATAGGGATTGAGGCTGGCAGCAACTTTTAGCCTGTGACTCACTTGGAGCAGTAGCCTTGAATCACTCTTGCTTGCTGACAGATTGCTGTGCAGAAGGGGCCAACTGTGATCTTGATTTAGTGAAGGTCATGCTGCAGATTCCTGATATACAGAAGTGCAATTAGGATAAAAATCAGGTCCAAAGAATTTCAAAGCCTCACTAGACAGTGTGCCCAGTTGGGTAAGGTGTCAGTTCTAGGATATCTTTTATGTCCTAACTTGTACAAGGTGCATTCCTACCCTCAGTTGATGCAGTGATGTGTCTGGACCACTGCACCTATTAAAATGTGATGGTACCACTGAAAGTCCAGGCATGATCATCATGAGGATAGGGGAGCATTTTGTTCCACATGAAGGCATTCACAACTGAACATGCAGTGTATGTAGTTAGACTTTGGGAGAATGGTTGTACATGTCTCCACAGATATAAGCAGGACATCAGGAAATCCCTGCGTGAATATTGTCCAATTTATTTTAAAGAAATAGCATTTTCTCTTTGCCAAGATATCTGTAAGGAAAGCTTGGTCAAGCAGCCTCTCTGTCTTCATGCCCCACCTCAGCTTCCATCCCTGCCTCTCTCCAGGTTCTCAGTAAATGCCTTAGTCACAGCTAAGTGACTGCAGTCTGAGAAGGCAGGGAGCAGAATGGGAAGTGCTCTTCCATAAAGAGAGGCTTGTCAGAATAAGCCACGTATCACAAAGTCCTTCTAAAACACCCCAGCTGTAACCGAAACAAATATCATATTGGCAATACCATAATGTTTGCATTCACACACCAGCTGTTACTCTTTCCCCACAGGGTCTTGTTTTTTAAAAAGCTGGTGGAGGAAGTTTTTGTTAAGCAATAAACCTAGTCCAGTTTCCTATATTAGCTGTAGGCAATTTTTCTTGGAACATAGGGGGTTTATTTTTTTTATATTTGTGTGGTACATGTACTAACATATAATGGATTCTCTTTCCAGAATATTTTTGACAGGCTGGCAATAAAACATGGTGCACTCTGTAATTTAAAGCAATGCACACTTCTCTCATGAATTATTGGATTATCAGCTTTGGGTTTGTTAAACATTGTGTATGACTGAGTAATTGGCACACCAAATTTATGAATGGCTGTTAATGAATAGACTTCTTTACTGAAACTGAAATAGCAAAGCTATTCCTGGATCAGAAAGACTGGTAGATTTTTGGGCTGTAATAAATTGAACATGTAACACAGTGGGTGAGGAAAAAAACAAAAGAGGAAAAACCTTGCGCAGGGTGAGTTCTAAATAGGAATTACTGACTTTTTTTTGTGCTTGGAAAATGATTGCAGTACCTAAAGCAATTTGATTTCATCCTCCTCCAGCAATTGAATTAGAGCACTTTCAAATGTTCTTAAATGTTAAATTTTGAGAACTCAACTTTCAGAAATACCTTTTGTATGCAATATGACTCAATGATATATACCATGTTATGCATGTATGTAATTTGTTATTACAAACCTTTGAATTAGAATCTGAAGTGATTTGTTTACCAAGGTTTTGAATGTCCAGGTCTCTAATTGATGTGCTGAGAAACCTGTAAGTGCTCACATGTGTTGTGTGATGCACAAGTGTGTATCAATTTCCCTTGTTTGGTCTGTTCAGAAGAGACTTGGACAGGTGCTTGAATACCAGGGCCATAGGAAATGCAAGCCTGGAAAGACTCTTATTTTATTTTCCTTTTATATTCCAGTGTTTGTGTTGTTAAATCTTGTTTGGTTGGTTTTGCTTTTTTAACCCAATGTTTCAATACTGTTTTTAACTAAGAGTTTATTGCACATACCTGTGCTCCCTTTCAAGCCACCCCACTATGCTGTGCAGAGCTGCAATGCACTTGTTACTGACTCAGATAAGAAAGGATGACTCTGAAGTATCAGGTGTTGGGAATTGCTTTTTTTGAAACTGGTGCTTTTAGTTATTTCTAGAATTTATTTTTTGGCTTACCTAATGCAAGCACTAAATGTTTTGAGTTCATGTTGCAGTTGTGCTGGTCTCTGATTTCCTGTGGAATTACAGAAAAAGTGGGGATATCCCAGTTTTTATGCCTGAAAAGACTTAAGTGTTCAAAAGGAAAGAGAATGCTAGAAAAGTCTGGCCAGTATTAGCAGTTCTGCTACTGTGATTCCTAAAATAATAAGTATTACACTAGTGAGGTATATACAAATGATGTCTGTGTTTCCACATTAAACTACAAGATGAGACTTTGGTAAAATGCAGAAGTAGGAGCCAAGCAACTGAAATGAAATCTAAGATTGATGAGCAAGTTCAGGTCATCAAAGAGGTTTTTCTCTCCAATTGTATGTGTTGGGCATCTCTCACTTGCTACAGCAGGCTGAATTTTCATGCCTATAAAACACCTTCTATCTTCCAATATTTTTTGTCCATTTAATAAAAGCACTGCAAGGATAGATGGACAAGAAACAGTTCTTTAAGACTAAAGCTGTTCCTTCTGTCTTAGCCTTAAAGAGAACATGAGCACATCTAAACCACAGTCAAAACACGGCTGGGCAGTAATGAATATAACTGCAAAAAACTCCCCGCATCCCCTTTGGCTTTCACTTAGATTCTGCAAGGGAAGAATATTCAAAACAGCGTGAAAGGATAAAAAGTTGTGAAGAAAGGAGATTATTTCTTTGCTTTCTGTGACTTCAGATATAGCAAGCTGAGGATTGAGGGTGAACCCTCACATATAAGCAGTGAAAGCATCCCATGGAACTCGCCTGCAGTCTGAGGATGGGGAGGGGGCGAGGTGGGAATATTTACCCGGGCAAATTCAAGTGCAGCATTACCAGCCGCCACTAGCTGTCACTTTGCAAGCAGCCGGGCTCGGTGTTTTCAGCACTGCGGTTGGCGAGATTGCGGTGCTAATTGAACGGAGTAACTCCCAAAGCCGCGGAAAGTCCCGAGCCCAGGGGCTGTGCGAGAGCCAGGCTGGGGAACCGAGGGGAAGCCAAAAGGAGGCAGCTCTGGAAAGGCGGAACGCCGATGTCGGGAGCCGAGCCTGTGCCCAGGGGCTGTGCCCCAAGCTCGGGGTCGGAACGGCGCTCCAGCCCGCACACATTCCTCCCGTAAAGCCGAGCCTTACCTGAAGAAAACGATCGTCTCCCACACGTAGACTCCGAGCGCGTTGACGTTGCACATTTTTCCAGCTCTCGTTGTTTGTTGTTTGGTTGTTTGTTTTTTTTTTTTGTACTCCGTGAGGGGTGGGCCGGTGGGCTTGGCCAATAAAGTGTAACCCGGCACTTGGGGAGAATCGGTGGGGGGGAAGGCGAACCACCCCTCCCGGGGCCGCGGTACGGCCGGGAGGGTCCGCTCAGCACCGCGGACAGCGGCCGGCGGCGCTCAGCACCCGGACAGCGGCCGGAGCGCCCCGCTCAGCACCGCGGACAGCGCTGCCCCCGCCGCCGCCACTGCAGTGCTGCCGGGGCCGGAGACCGCGCGGTCCGCGCCGAACCTCCCTCCCTTCAGCGGGATGTCGCTCCGGACATCAGGCTGGCGAGAGCGGCAGGCGCAGCCGGGTGTAGGTTTGCCATCAGGGTGGTGGGGGTGAGATGGGAGGGGGGGGCACGACGACCCTCAACAACCCAGGGTTTAATCTCCGCTGATAGCCGGGGTGTCCTCCTAATTACATCCACAGGAATTTGTCAGTGTGGAGCCGTGCTGCAGTCCCGGTTGTGTCGCTTTCCTGCCCGCCGTCTGGCTGCTGTTGATTCCTGCTTCCTGGGCTATTTTCCTCCCGAATAAGTTATTGCTGCTGTAGGGAAGGTGTCCCATTGCTCAGGGCTAGAGCGGAGGGGAGCGAAGGGGAAGTTTCTTGGGAAGCACTTCCATTGTGCTCGGAAAGAAAGTGGCTCACTGTCCTCCTAATGCATCTCATTTCCCCTCTGCCCTCTCTCCCCTGCTCGGACTCGCCAGATCTTGGGAGTTTCTTGCTGCATTAATTTACTAAACTAAAAAAAAAAAAAGAAAGAAAAAAAGAAAGGAAAAAAGGAGGGGGAGGTGGAGAAAAGGGAAGGCAGAGGGGAGGGGGTAACTCAGCCTCTCCACCATCCCAAGGCCCTCCTCTTAGCTGTGCTCATTGGTCTCGGGGCTGAAAAAACTACTCTAGGACGTGGTTGGATAAACGCATGTTGTTCAGCAGAGGCTGTTAACCTTTAAAGCGCTGATACGTTTTGGTTTATTTCAGTTTTTTTAACCCGAATTGCTGTCTTTTTAAGAAGTCTCTGAAATCGTCTCCCTTGACAGGGCAAGCGTAACGTTCCTTAAATCTCCATCTCATGGAAGATCTGCTTTGCTGGCAGTTGATGTGTGTTGCTGTTGGCTTTTAAGGAACACCTTTGGTTGATTTTGTTTGTTTGATTTATTATTTTTCCTTTGTGTTTTTTTTCTTTAATCTTTTATATTTCATTTTACACAGAGGGGCAAACACCAGAGCTATCAAGGCCAGGGCAGGTAAGGAGCATTTAGTAGTTTCTTACTGCAGCTCCAGCTGCGCTTGCAGGGTGCTGAGTGTGGTGGTTGGGGTGGGGAGGAATGGTCTCACTCACTTTGTCAGTGTGTCATTCTACTCAGCTTCTCATCAACTTCTGAGAACTGAAATGAAAGCTTAGCTCTCAGCAATAATCTAGATTCCCCCACCCCCACTCCCCCCATCTCTATTGTCAGGTGTAATGGGATTTTTCTTCTCAAGGCTCTGTTTTGTTTACTTGTCCTGCGCTTTGCAAAATTCTCCATGCCAAAGACTCACTTTTAACCCCTTTTAAGCTGCTTTTAATCTGTTCAAGGACTTTTCCCATGCCATGTAGGAAGGGTGGAGATGAGTTATTTACTCCACCACTACTGAAGCCCCACCAGACTAAGAAATAACTAAGTTTTTCTTCTCAGTTTGGGTTACATCTCAAAGGATCTTGCTGCCATACTGAAATTTACCTGATGTTTTGATCTTGTTTTTATTTGTTTTAAAGCAGTATGCTTACTTAGTGAAATGGACAGAAATATCCTTTGGGTTATCATTCAAAAGAAAAGAAAGACCTGCTTGGCTTCTAGCCATTGGTACAGTGGGAATTTAATCAGATTTACTCCACTCCTGGGTCTCAGTGTCTAGCTAGATTAATAACAGGCTCTGATTTCAACTCATGGAGATTCCTCGGGACGTGATTCCATGCAGCGTTTCCTGCCTGCTGCTTGCTGGCTCCACACTGTACTTTCTCTCCTGACATTTATCCCCACATGGATGAGCCTCTATCACTGTGCTTTTCCAGCCCCCAGTGTGCTGACAGACCAGAGGAGGAGCTTCAGGTTGGGAGTGTGAACAGGACCCACATAGCAGGAAAGAAATGGTACTTCCCTGATTTCTTTAAGGGGAAGCAGGACAAAGAACAGGAGGCAGAATCATCTCTTGGCGTCTGTGGGTTAAGTCTGGAGGCTGTCAGCCTTCTGGATCCTTTAGAAATGGAAACAGGCTCTTTAAGAGATGACTGTCTCATGTGATAGTTCCCTTGCCTGTAAGCTTGATCTTCATTATACCAGAGGTATCTGGGGACAAAGTCCTTTTGTCCCCACTTTCACTCCTGGCACTACCTTGGGTCAGGGAGGAAACATGGCTGTGCTTAAAATCAAGAAAGCAGATGAACCTGTGTGTACATAAGATAAAGAATCTTCACAGCTATTCCTGTTGAATGGTCTTAAAACTGCTTTTCCAGGGAGAGAACTTCTCTGCTTTGCTGTCTTCAGTCTTGGTGGTAACTGAGTGATTTGTGTGGGCCCAGGGTCTCTTCTGTTGATACTCAAATATTTCTTCTTTCTGGAGAGACACGGGAACAATATTTTCTTTGGTGTTGGGGGAAATGGAGGCAAAACCAGGTTGCAGCAGATATTTGGAGCAGGTCTAGGCACCAAGGTGATTTAGACAGGGAGTAAAGAGAAAAGAAATGTAAATTTAAGGGATATGAGTTTTGCATGTCTTACTAGGATGGTCCCAGAGGTACCCACACCTTCTGCATTACATGTTTGCCTGTGTTCTATCTGCCTTTCAATTGCTTGTCTTGGTACAGTGCCCTGCATGGGTTCCGTGAAAGTGTCTGGCCTTGGTCAGGGTGGCATCAGATCCTTGGAATTCCCATCCTGTGATTTAACTGAGCTGATTCAAGAAACAGCCAACCAATCCTCACTGAGACCCATCTATAGGGATATCTGTGGTGAAGGTATCCACGTTGATTCTATACAGTGCCAGATGTTTAGGTTTTCTTTTGTTCTCAAAGAAGTTAAGGGCAGATAAAATGGAAATAGGTCTGGAGATCTAATAATGCTGGAAGTCAATTTGATCACTGTTGCTTTAAGTAACCCTTGTCATCAAGTATTCTCTCCCTGGATCTGTCCTGACTTGCTCTTAGATCAGGTTTTAGCTTTCTGCTTGGTTTAGCTGCAGTGCTTTGTGATTTATTTTTCAGGGGGGAGGGTTCCCTTGCCAGGTCTTCTGTTTTTCAAGCTGAGTCGAGTCCAAATGGTCTTGAAAGGCATTTGTCTTTCTCTGGCAGCACTTGTACAAATGACAGAGTTGAAGGTAACTTATCATGATGTCAAATGAGCTCTTAAAATTAGAATTACCTGCTGTGCATTTATCTTGTTTTTAGTTTCCAAGTAGATGAGTCTTGTAAAACTCACTTGCAGGTGAAGTTGTCCGGGAAGCTTCTGTGTCATATTCTTTCTGGGTTGTAAGTGATGGATTCTGTTCAATATAAGACACCACAGAAATAATGTTTTTAATTTGTTCTTCAGCACTGAAATTTGGGGACACCTGTGGAAAAGGGTGTACATGAGGAGTGATAAAAACCAGGGAGTATCTCTTTCTCTAATTTCTTTTAGGTTGTTCCTCCCTGATCCTTTCCCTCTGAAGAATGCAAGTGAATTTATTCTTTGTGAAGAAAATAAATCTTCCTGGTAGCCTGTGACTTTGTTTTGGTTTTGATAGTTGATGAAATAGCTTAAAGACAAGGAGAACACAGAAGGCCTTGAAAAGAACACTGCAATGAGGTGAACATGCACCCCATGCTGAGAATTAACCTAAAGCCTCATCCACAACTGCAAGTTGATTTCATTCTTGATCTGTTTTTCACCTCTGGATTTTATATCAGGTAGAGTAATCTTTAGGGAGGGTTTGATTGCCTTTTTAAAATTCAGGTTCTGATAATTCATTATGGGGATGAACTCCTTCAGGTTGACCATGCACACACTCTGCTTTCCTTCCCCAAGTAAATGACAGGAATTTTGGTGAAGAAGCGGCCAACATAGCCGTAAAGTACACTCAGCCTGTCTTGGGAATACTAAATCCATTATTGTCAGTTTGTTCTTTGGAGAATGGCTAATGAGGAAACAGTGTCCCAAGAACTTGGATTGTGCTTCCCAAGGCAGAGATTCAAATTGCTACAGCAGCAATACTTGCCTTTTTGACACTGAACAAATGAAAAACAAATTTTAAATTAGAGTTAAGTTCAGGGAATTTTACAAAGGATTCTATGAAGTAATTTCCTATTCAGCTAATTTCCATGTGCAGTAAGCTATTTCTGTGCAAGGTTGTTCAAGTAAATACAATTTTCTTGAAACTCAAGAACTGGGATACTTCTTAAAAAAAGGAAATAATTGCTGATAAAATAAAACCATAAGTGTTTCTGCAATGCTTTTTATAGTGTTTAGTCAAGATTCTCTGCTGAAAAGTTTTACAGATGAAAGGGAGTTCATTGGGTAAAGGTCTATCTTCCATCCATAGCTCAAAAAATAAGTCTGATGAAAGGTTTGATATATTCTGTTTTGATATGCATTAGCTCTTTGGAGAACAACCACTGGAGTGTCTTGCATAGGAAATTCAGCAGAACTTGCAGCCTAAGGTTGGAAGGCTACTGGGGCAGAGGTGAGAGATTTGTGGTGTAGGTGATTGATATTTTTAACTGAAATTCAGACCAAGTATCACTGTTGATGGCCTTTTACCCTAAGTCTTTTAAAAACTATCCATCTAACTGTGTTGGAGGTTCAGTCCTGCATCTTCCTCTGCAAACAGAGCTGTTATATGGATTGTCCATGACCTTCAGACTCCTGGGCAGTATATTTCTTGACAAGTAGATTAGGGACTGCATTGATTTCTCATCATTGCAAACAGGGCCCCCATGAGTCTGGTGAATCCAGTCTGTGATCATGGATTCTCTGGAAGTGGAGTGAAGCCCTGTGCTGGGATGATTTCATGACAGACTATAAGTTTGCAGGAGGCCAAGTGAAGATCTTGCCAAGTGTGACATCCAGGTCTTCCTGACCTGAATGTGTGTTTGCTCCCCTATGTCAAATGTGTGAACCCAGTTAAGACAGTAATCCCTGAAGAATAAATAAAGAAGAACAGATGATAATTTCCCCCGAGGAATGCTGATTTATTAATAAATTTCCAAGTCTCATATGTCATATAATGACAGTTGAGCTGTGAGCAGTCTTGCTACATATCATAGGCTTGTCACTGTCACAATTTATGTGGTGTTCTGTAGCAAGAAAGCAGCATGGACCTTGTAGCCCTTAAAAAATTACATTACTGCTTCCACTAGCAACTTGATTTGCAGGTCATAAGCTAATTATTTTCTGACCTGTACAGAACAATTACCAGGCAATCCCAGAGAAGGCAGAAGTAATATTTCTTTCAAAGATCTTGACCAATAAAACATTTTGACTACACTACTGTGTTAATGAAAAACAAGCCAGTTACTTTTACAGCCTGTCTTGCCTGAACTCACTAGGTGTTGAGCATCATGCAGTTGTTGGAAATATTACCTTGGCTTTTGGTGTTGTGAAGCCCATTTCTCCTGTCTTAGCAGCCTTTGAGTGCTGTGGGAAATTGAACTTTTCTACTCTGTGTCTTGCTTGCAAATGAAAGAAACCCTTTATTTATTTTGAGGAGAGCAGGCACCAAGTTTTAAGAGATGTTTGCACAGAGGTATAGAAGAATACAGGGCATAACCAGAGCTATTCACATTACCACCTTCATTCCTGTTGTCTGGGATTAAAAACAAACAAGAAAAAGATCCACAACTCTTAAAAAAACCCCCTAAACCAAACCAAAACAAATGCCAAACCAAACACAAAATGCCATATGGGAAGAGAAAGAGGGAAATAAATAGAAACAAATATATTGAACACTTTCATTGCTTTGTTTATGTTGTGATTTCAATTGGAGTGTATGTGAGAAACACCAAGAAGTGGAACCGTCTAGAGGAAAAGTTTGACTGAAAACAGCAGACTTGAAAATGAAACTGGAAGACAGCCAGTGATGCTGAAGTGGTCCCTCAGTGTCCAAGTGCTTAGATACTGAAGCACCCTCTTACATGCTCCAATTCACTCATAGAACTAAGTAGCAAAAATTATCTTCTGGAGTGAAAGATGCAATCTGCAGCTTCTTTATTATTTATTTATTTGTTTTAACTTTTGACAATAGAAATATTTGTCTAAAGGATAAAAAGACCTGTAAGATCCCTCCTCTTTTAAATATTACAAAAGCTTTGATCCTCCATCCACTTTAATAAAGGCTTTTGGCTCTGAAGGGGGATATGGAACTGCTCTAGTTATCAATCTCAGTTTCCAAAAGTGTTGATAGGGTGGGTTTCACATTGCATTAGCAGAAGAAAGGGGTCTTCACCAGAGATGCCTCCAGGTTTGACAGCACTCCTGAGGTGTAGTGTAGCAGTAGGGACCCTCCCTCTGGTAGAATGTGTTTCTTACGTCAGTATCAGTGCTCTTGACTTGTCCAAGTTAAATGATGCACTTTGAGATTATTTTACTCATGAGGAGTGGCAGCTCAGGCTGCTTCATTGCCATGCAAAGTAGTCCTTCTCCAGTGGGGTAAGCAAGGATTTTGAGAGGTCATTAGGCAAATGATTTATTACTTTGAGCATCATTGACCTGAGCTATTTGGTCTTCATAAAAACATCTTGATTTCACCCTTCTCTTTCAGTCAGAGAGCTGATGTAGGGCTGGGTTACTGAAGACGCCTCTGTGCTTGGTTTACTGATAACTGTTTCTGAAAGTCCCAGTGGGAGGTGAAAGGTGCCATTTGAAAATCTCAGCTGGATTGTGTGCTTACCTCATCTAAAATCCTTGCCTCAGGTGCAGTATCTCATGCCTCAGGTGGAAAACAGAACAATTTTAACATGTTTGCTAAGTACCTTGGTATTGCCTTGGGCTATGTATTTTTTTTTGGCAGCTTTCTGAGCTAAACCCTGTGAGCTCACAGGGTACCAGCCCTCTTTCAGTCCAGTTTTCTCCCGGGGCATGGGCAAAATTCTGCACCTCACACCCCCAGGGGGACTGCAGAGTTTGTCCAGGGAGTTCTGTGTTCAGTATTTTATCTGATGCAAATGATTCACCAGTTGGAGAAGGGTATTTGCATGGGCTATTCATTGGGCTCAGCAAAGGGAATTCGGCAAGTGTCAACACTGACTGATCCTCTGCCAATGGACCGAATGCTCTTCTATGATGCAAACTTGTAAGTGCTGTACTTGATCACAGCACTTGATAAAGCTCCTTCTCTAAATGACAGCCACCACTAATGAATGGAATGTCTTGATTTTCCAAAGATAATGGTGACATATCTTTTCTCTTGCATGGTGAGCATTCCTAAAGGTATATGTTGGAGAAGGACACTGAGTCTTCTAGATCACAATTCTTTTTTGTTTTAACTGCAAGATGGCTTTTTCTACCAGAAACAAAATTCTCTTTCCTCTTCAAAGTATTTAAATCATGGTGGGTTCTAATGACTCTCCAGGCAGACACCTTCTGTGTCTACAGTTCAGCTAACACAAAACCTCCAAAATGCTACTGGTTACACATTTTGCAGCATTCTTCTGTTACTGCCTTTATGTGCTGCATGCCTGGCAAAGCCCAATGTTGCAAAGCCTTTTAAAATCCCTGGAAGTATCAGTGTCCTGTGTTTATTGAACGGAATAGAAGCATAAAAACTAAGATGCCAATAAAATACTTTTTTTTTTGTAAAAAATATGCTAGCTCTGATTTATTTTCCAAACATCAATACAATTCTTTATGGTAAAAAATGGAGTTTTATCATGTATTTCCTTTGGACAAATCAGAGGAAAGAAACTGCAGCCCATTCATGATGTTGCAGCATGCTGGCAATTTTCTCTTACGTAGCTTTCCCTCCCCATGAAAATAGTTCTCTACCAAGGCAATTGAACTGGACAAAAGTGATTTATGTAGTCTGTGCAAAGAGAAAATCTTTGTTAGATTTTAGGGAAGACATGGAAACTCTGGGGGTGAGAAACAGCTTGTCTGAGACATGGAGATTCACAACCCTCTCATTAAATCTCCATGCCTATGACCAGACGTGGCCTCACTTTGCATTTGCTGCTTGATTACTGAATCTGTGAAGCTGCTGTCTGGAAACAAAAGGCAGTAAATCAAATCAATGGGCAGCTCTCAATGGGAACTGAAGAAGCTTGTGATGTCCTATTCTCCTCTGGCTCATTGTCTGAATGCAGCAGACACTAAAAGCTCTCCATGCACGTTTCTTCTTGCACATGGAAATGCAAATATAGCTCAACTTTTCAAATCTTCTTGTAATGTATCCTGGTCTTGTCCTCCTGGAAATAAATCATCCCTCTCCTCATACATAGCTAACTTATCCATGGGAAAAGCCAACCCTAATACTGGTAGAGGATTTTATTTGACATACTGGGCCATAACTGGGAGAGTAAAGGACAAAGTAGCCCTGGGTTGAAGCATTTTAATTCAATATTAGGGAGAAACAGAACTAAGGTGATAATCATCTGACCTACGCGTGGACAGAAACATTGGAGATATTTCTGACATTGTAGCTGTTGTATTCAGAGTACTGAGGTTTTCCAAGGACTCAGAGCTTGGCTGAAGTTGAACAGGTCTCACTGGGAAGTGTAAGAGAAATATCTCCCAGTCCTGCTGAATCTTTACTCAGAAGTACTAGGAACAGGTTAGTGCCTATATAAATCATACAGAAGGATCCTGTTTAAACATGGGTAAAACAGCCATGTAAAGTAAAGTCTGCACTATTTTAGTGGGAAGTTAAGGAGTAATCCAGTATAAAAATTGCCATAATTAACAGAAGGTGGACAAAGTAATAAATAAAATGGGGTGTTACAGTGGACTTCAGGCAGTCTGGAGTGTGGGCTGTGCTCCTGGCACTGGGTCATGTGATAGGATGTGTTTTCTTGTAAATTCCAGTTAGCATTACATCAGCTGTCCATACAGGGTGTGCCTATGCTCCTGGATAAAACCTCAGACCTCTGGGACTTGGTCTGTTAAACACTTTTTTGGCCCAATAAACTGGCTCACGTGGCACTGCTGTATGTTAGAAATCAATACAGCTGCACTTGCCTAGTCCTAGCAGAGGAAGGGAAACCTCAAGGGACTGATTAAGTTCTCTTGGCTGAAAAAGCTGCTGCATCCTGAAACATTTTAAATAAATGCCATGTATCTACAGGTAGTTCTGCATTTAATTCAAATTTTATGAGACTTGTTGTACACTAAATAAATGCAACTTGATTATAAGTAACTTATTCATTGTAAAATTCATCTTATTTCATAGATTGTACATCTCATTATACTGTTGTTATTTAATTAGTGTGATGAGCTGTCATGGTGTATTGTCATTGGCCAGATTTTCTTGGTGCTGTTGTGTCTAAATTCAGTTATCCATTTGCCATCACAGCCCCAGAAATAGTCATTTACTTATGAAATGTTTTAATAAGCCAGACAACATACATGCTCCTTTTCACTTAGCTTGACAGCTTCAAAAATGTTTTACTTTCTTTCCGAAGCCCTCATTGACATCAGCTGGTCAGACTCTCCCCTGGGGCTGGTGCTCTTAGGAAGGAGAATCTCAGCTGTCTCTGGGAAAGCACAAGTGATGTGGATGTGTGGGGTGTTTGACAGATTACCAAATTCACAGGTAGCCAAAGATTTTGGTGTGAATGGAGGCTTTTAATAGGGACCAGAACTTGCTGTTTTGAACTTGTGATGCCTCTGGACACTTGTGCCAATAAGTCAGAGTGAGGAAGTTTGGCTGTGGTGATTGGGTAGGTTTTTGGGTGGTGGTGAGAGTGCTGGTGCTGATAGTGTGGGTACTTCTGCCAGCCCTGGTGATGGTGAATGCAAGTGACATATGTCTGATGAGTCAAGTCTGTCCCTACATGTCCCTTAAAAATTTAGAACTAAAATACCATTGAGGACCTAGCTAGGAAGAAAACTGGAGCTGCTTCAGTGCCAACATCTATGTTTCTTTCCTGTTCAAAGAACCTATCAGGAAAGGTCATGGAAATGGATCAGCACCTCACATTTGCATGTCTATATGCTCTAGTATTTTATGTGCCTGTCTTTCTCACTCAGCAACAGCACCAGAAATGGAAAGAGAGTCTGTTGATTTCTGCTGCCCAGTAAATGATTTAGGTGAAACTTTATGCATGCAACTTGTGCAGTTACCAATTGCTATTCCCAGAGGAGAAGCAGGAGGGGGAAAAGGGGAATTTGCCTTGTTGGTGTGATAGGAGTTAATAATCAGTTACTTCAAAGGAGTGCTAATAACTGTTTGTCTTCTCTTTCCCTCCCACTCCTTTCCCCCCGGGAGCTAGTGAGAGACATAGACAGCCCCGATCACAGAAGGAAAATTGTAAAGGAGAGAGGAAATCCCCAGTGGAAACTCTTTAATCTGCCTCTGGAAAGGCAATTTGTGTTAATAGGACAAAACTGTAACGTTTAGTATTAATTATAGGGATTGGGGGAGGAGCATGTCAAGGATGGAGACAGAGAATAGACTGGAGGGAAGAAAAGATCCCATTGCAACAGTGTTTTGCTGTGGTAGGAAACAGAGCAGCCGGATGGATCCTGTCTCTCACACTTCCCCTCACTGATGGATCTGGACCTCCCACCAGTTGAATTCTGCTACCAGCAGAGAAGCTTCATGTATTGCAGACAGACCCAGTTCTTCTGTGTATCACTGATGCTGTTGTTGGGAGATTGCTGAATTCATTCAGCAAGTAATAGGGTGCGTAAAAGATGAGGAAAAAGTGTGTGGATTTGATTTCATGGCATGGAATTCCCTGTTTACTTGGGCCTTAGAGTATTTCAACACATACCCTTGCCAAGGAAAGGTGCCATCACCCTCTCTCAGGAGTCCACCTCTGAAGTTAAGAACTGGGCATTATGGGCACAGACAAAAGGGGGAGGAATGTCTCTGAAGATAGCAGTGACTTGTCTCTTGTATGCCTGAATTAATGCTGCCCTATCAGTTTCAGCTCTTGCTTCTGCTGCTCATGTGAGTGCTGCATTTGGTTCCCATTCCTCTTCTCCAAAGTGAGATAAAAAGATGATGAGAGATTTAATTTCCAGAAAGGGACACCCAGGCGAGTAGCAGGATGCCAGCTGTTGGGTAGATTAATGTGGGAAGTCTTCTTATCAGATGTTTAGAGTCTCTGTTACAGATAAGCAATTTCTCTCAAAAAATAAAAATACATATAAATTGCTGATGAAACATCTTGGTTGGTGATGTCCCATTACAAGCAGGATAAACATGAGCTGGATTTCATCTGACCTTTAAATTACCTCCATTTTATCAGCAGATCTTTAGAGAATGAGCCCCTACTTGGAATTAATAGCTTCTTTCATTGCGGAAATCTGACATGGGCCTGTGAATAGCCCAGCCAGAGTGTGCTTTTCCACAAGAGATCACATCTGGAGAGAGGGGTACACTGACATATAGGAAGGGTGCTTGGTAGAGTTGTCTTTGCCTAGATTTTCCTGTGTTCCCAACAGGCAAATAGTGACAGTGGCGTAAAATCCTAAATTTTTTCTTCCTCATGTACTGCAGAGCTCTGGGGGCAAAAGGTGGATTATCATCTTACCATCCAAGAATGAAAGAAAATAACTTCTGTAATTCTGGAGATAGGAATCAAATCACCAGGTGTGTGAAGGGGCTGGATCTGGGGAGTGTTAGGGAATGATACTGGATTTTTTTGTTTTCTGTGGTGCCTAGTGTTGACTGACTTTCATTACACCCTCCAAGGCTGACTTTTGCAGGAAAGGCAAGCAGGCAAGTGCAGCTCTTGCAGTGAAGGGGTTTCCTGGAGAGGAGAATGGGGTGTGCAGGGCCCCTCTCCCTCTCAAGCTTTGATCTACCTCTTGCTGGCACCACTTCTGGGACAGAAATTACTGGGGCTTTGCCATTGCCCTCATACAGATGTTCGTACCCAAGCCATCATGGTAAATGCAATTTTAATTTCACAGATTGTGTTCAGGAGGTAAAATGATGCAGAGAAGCTCACAAGGATCAAACCTTTCTTGGTCAGAGTGGAGCTGAGGATACATTCTGTGCTGGTAATGGTGTTGAATTTCAGCAATCTGATAAGGGACAGCTCCTGGAACCTGTAGGTTACAAAATGAGAGGTGGGCATGGGTTTTCAGCAGAAAGCTCCTTCATATTTAACTGAATGCTTTTTCTGACAGGCCTTTTGATGTGTGATTAATCACTGGTGTATTCATGGAGAGATTTTTTTTTTATCTAGGCTGTACTTTGTCATATCAGTTACTGGCAGTCTCATCTATGTAAAAGTTAAGCTTTTTTATTTTTTGTAGTTGTGTTAATAGAAAACTCCTGATTGAACCATGGTCATAATGCTATGAGTTTTCTTCCACCGTCATGTTCAGATTGATCCATATATTTATATGGCACGATGTCACCTTTCTGGTTGTCCCTCCTACCTTGCATCACCTTAGGACTGGTTTAAACAATATTACTCCTGCATTTGGTGAAGAAGATGGAGTTTTATAATGGAGAAATAGCCTGTTGATAGCAGTTAATCTCCTTGTTTAAAGAAAAAACCTCATTTAATCTTCTAATTTAATGATAAATTGCAGTGATTCATCAGGGAAGGAGGGTTTATTAATAGAGAGGATAATAAATAGGCTGCAGACAGATACGAGAAAACAGTTTTGTCAAATAAAGGGCTTAGGGGGGGAAAATGCAGAACGGGAAGACAGAGCTGAAATCTTCAGAATCATTGTTATCTCTCTGTAGTGCACATGTCACCTCAAGGACCTTCTCTCCTTGTCTCAGGCTTCCTGTTTTATGTTAACTTAATACTGTGTATGATCCATGAAAATACCTAGGGATTTCCTGTGTGCTCTTCAGGGTAGTGGGCACATCTCCAGATCCAGAACAGGCTGGAAAATATTCTAGGAATATTCTGAGTTGAGAGGAACTGGAGTTGTTTGTGAATTTGGATTGGATTTATGGAATTGTTTGACACAACTTCCAAATACAATATGAAAAATGCAAAATACTTTTTTTCTTTAATAGAAAATGGGATCTGGAATTCCATGGTCTGGCGCTCACTTTGTAGAGACAGTGTAGGCAAAGTCACCCATGTAGTGATTTCCCTCCAGTACCATGAACTGAGATTCTTCTTAGGTTCAGGTAAATAATATTGACATCTGTCCCTGCAAATACTGGAAACAAAAGCTGGGGGTGAGTTTTTCAAAAAGTTACTGACCAAGTCCTTGTTGTTAGGAAATTTTTGCTTAGTTCTTGTTTCAAATGGAGGAGAAAGTAAACCTCTATTTCTCCTTTCCTGGTGGGGCTGTTATTGAACAAAGGACAGGCAGAAGCTGTTGATCTTTTGAGAACATTTACCTCTTCCAGTTTTTTGCTTCTCTCAGGAGGGACTGAGGTGGAACATTTTTCCTGTAGGTCACTTGAAAGATTTGACAAATAAATGAGATTCTTTAAAATTTTGTTTTAGTGAACAAAAAGAAAAAAGAAAGTGAAGTTTTGATCAGATTTGTGTGCTACCTTTTATTGATTTGGACCAGCAGCTAAACTTGTTCTCCAGCATTCAACTGCTTTCCAAGCCCCAGTGCTTACTCTGACCAGGCAGAATGCTGGTAGTAGCCCAACATTTCTGTCTGCCGTGATTGTGAACTCATGAGTGATCCTCCTGGTGCTAGTTAACAAACAGTTATTAATCATGCTTGCTTTTCATCTCCTTTGAAAGATGGAAAAGGTTGGGAGGTGCAACACTCTGCTTCTCTTTTCCTCGGAGGAGAGGAAAAGATGGGTCAGGGAAAGCCATCACCTGCTGTGGAGTGGGATTGCTGCTGATGTGCGAGATGCTATTTAAGGAAACAGATTAGAGGAGGGGAGGGAGAAGGAAAATCCCTCTATTAACAAACTCATTAGTGCTGAGAGAAGTCAAACCAAATTGCTTTTCAGAAAAGCACTGTCTAGCTGGATTTATTATTCTCTGTAATTAGGGCCAAAACGGGATGGAGTGTGGTACAAGCAGGGGCTGAGACAGAAAATGTGGTCTGATCAAAGCCAATTATTTGTAATTACTCAAGTCAAGATGTGACATTTGCACCAAAGCGGGAATAAGATCACAATGCTGTTTCCTCACTTAAAGAGCCCGTGCTTTGCTTGCAGTCTGCCTGTAGTCCAGAAACACTGTGAGGGAGGTGGTTTAAAGGGATTTGATCGTGGCAGATGAGAGCTGGGGTGCCTGGACACATTTGAGCAGTGAAACTTAGGTTACACCTGGACCTGCACTGGTGCGGTGCATCTACATCTTCATTGGGTCATATGGACCCAACAGCAGCACCAGCCCTGGGCACCACTCACAGGCTGGCAGAGGTCAGAGCTGGACATCCTCTGTGAAAAAGAGCCTCGTGGGCAAGTGATCCTAAGCCTCTGCTGCAGCTGCTGTTGGGAATCACACGGCTTTCCAGGGAGGTTTTTCTCTGTTGGACTTGAGTGCTGAGTGCCCTGTGGTAACTGCCCTGGTATGGAGCAGCAAGGAGAGGGCAGAGCTTTCTATGGCAGGGAGCAGGAGTTTGGACTTCATTTACCCAAACTGAGGAGTTCTGGCTGAGCTGGCAACAAAGTTGTCCTTTGCAGAAACTGATGGAGAAGGGAGGAAAAATGAGTTCCCCAGGGAAAACTGCCGTTTAGTCGCCTGCCCAGGAGAGTCTCTGAAGACTGCAACTAGTTGCAAAAGCTTTTGTCTCTGCCTCTTCAAACACAGCCGCCTGAGGGGTTTCTTTGAAAGAGGCTTTTTGGTGTGCTTCTTTCAAGTGGCTGGAGTTGTGTGTTTGAGCTGCAGGTGGCCAGTTGCAGTCTGAGCAGTGTGTTTGCAGGGATTGGAAATTCAAAACTCCCTGAACACAGAGGAAACATCAGAGATATTTAAGGCTTTTCCATGCCAGGATGTGGCCCGTACTTTGAAAACACAGTGCAAACTTAAAATGCTTTCATCAAAATAGTATAAACCTCTCTGCAGAGACGCATAGCTGGCTTTAAAAGTGACCTTTTTTTTTAAATATAAGTTATTGATCACAGTATAATCAGCTTATTTTAAGTCTTCTTGAGTTAGCAGTCTATGTTTAAAATATATTTTAAACAAATATAATAAAACTTAATCTGATATTATTCCTCCACTCCTACACCTCCATCACTGTGCAGTTTTACTTTTACCCATCTAGCTCACATTGTCCTTCTGTGGAAATTTCTAACCTTTCCTTACATGTTTACCTCTGGAAAGTTTAAATCTCCTCAGAGCTTTGGCCCCATGGCAGCCACGGGTAGGGCAGTTTGAAAGCTCTGCCAGCTCTCCCTGGTGTGTTTGAACATCAGTAGCTGTTCTGAGACTGGTTTGGAATCCCCTGCAGAGCTCTGGTGCTTTCTGTTCCTACATCAGTTGTTCTGAGCCAGACAAAGGTCCAGCAATAAAATGCTGGTCTCCAACGGTATCAGAAATGGATGCTTGTGGGAGAGTTGGAAGAACAGGGCAAGGATTTCCAGCAGTTTGAGGCTCAGCAGCAGCTTAAATCAGACATAATATATTTATCTTGGTGGAACTTTTTTTCCTCTGAACTTCTCCAGCTGCTTTCTGAATCCTGGTAAGTATTTAGCATCCTGAACCTCCCGTGGCAGGCATTTTCATAGCTTACTAAAGTGCTATGTGAGACTTCTCTGGTCTGCTTTGAACCTGCCACTTGCTAGTCCATTTGATGTCAGTTTGGATGCTGGGAGAGACTGTGAACCATTTCCCTCTTTACATTGCTGTTATTACAAATTTCATACTCCTATTCAGCTCTCTCTTTTCTGCTCTGCTGAGTGCTTGGCTGTTAAGATATTTCTTAGAATGGTTTGGGTTGGAAAGGGGCTTAAGGATCATCTACTTACAACCCTCCTGCCACGGGCAGGGAAGGCACTCATAATATCAGGTTGCTCTGATGGAGTAGTTGGAGGGGATAGGAGTAACTTCTATCCAGATGTCATGCTGATCTGCATGGAGGGAAGGGAAGGTCTCTGTTCAGCTGGATGAACAGAGTTCTCTCCCAGCCCATTAAAGCTTGGCTTTCTGAGAAGTGCCAGACACATGTATGCACTCATTCAATCACTCGTGCTTGGAAAGGAGCAGTGTCCTCACATTGCTCTCCTTGTGACCTCATTTGACAGCATCACTTGGGCTTGTGGACCTGTACAGATAACAGAAATATCCATAAGGCTACTCAGTTATCTCCATGTCTTCCACTTGCACAGCTCCTGTTGCTATCACAGCTGAACTCCTCCCACAGTACCTCACAGGTAACAGGAATAGGTATACCAAGAGTCCGTAGAGTTCCCTTGCATATGCTTGAAACTCTCTTTGCTGCCTTCATCTGGGTTTAATCTTCTGGTGTGATGAGTTTAATCCTCTGCTGTGTAGGACAGAAAAAATGGTCAGTGATGAAGTATGTCACAGTCAAAGATGCTTCTGTGGAAGTGTCTCTGTGCTAAGCAGGTGGTGCTGGGATGGACAAAATGTCTCATTTTGCACAATGCTGGTATTTCCAGGTTTGAGAGCTGGAAACCCTTCAGTAGGGCATTGTTTGACTCTAGTGTTAGTCTAGCACCTTGAGCTTGCAGTTCAGTTCTTTTTCTCAGGATGTCTTGTAGATCAGCCAATGTCTAAGCAAGGCAAAGCTTTCTGTCTCTACCTCTCAGCCATCTGACATTAGGAGGACTCAGTGGGAGCTGCTTTGCCTGGTGGCGGACACACCTTTCTGTTTGGAGACGTGTCTGTGCTGCAGGGAGATGCTGGGCAGGAGGCTTGGCAAGGTGGATTTGCTGCATTGTGGGACTCACCTGTGCTCTGCAGAGGCATCTCTGCAGGGGCCGAGTGCAGCACTAGCTTGGAGAGCCCTCCGTGTGGTCCCAGGAGAATCCTACAGCTGCCTCCTGCCTTAGCCTCTCCCTCCTCTTGATCCTCGATTTCACACAAAACTCCTAATCAGTTTAATATCTGAAGTCATGTTTCTCTGCAGCACTAAGCTGTTTCCAGATATACTCTGAGACTACACTGAAGGGGAAGGGAGACAAGTTTCTTATTGATAATAACTATCTTCAACTCTGCAAATAGCCCAACCTCTGGGGATGTGCCTCAGCTGATGGAGGAATGGTTTATGTAGGTCCAGTTCCTGTGCAAGGCTTGAAAACTGTCAGGAGAGTAAAGCAGAAAACGTCTTTCTTTAGGAAAGCAGAGCATGACTCGGTGCTTTCTTGTATTTATTTCAGGGGAAATGAGATTAAGAGCTGATTTATAAAAAAAGAAAGGGAAGAGGAAGAAAAAAACCCAGTGCAAAACAAACAAGGTTAAACATCCTCACATTATGAAATGATTGCACAAACTTCAGGGGAGAAATTTGGTGCTGAACTTCGGTAATGTTGAGTGTCTATCGAGCAACTGTAATTTTTGCTCTTGCATCTACTGGGCCAAGCATCCAGGGAGGATGTGTCACATAGTCACTCTCTGGAAGGCACAGGCTTCCTAGCTCAAAACAACAATCCAGAAATGAGAGAGGGTGAACCACCCCCAGGAGTCTTGCAGTGGTACAGGCAAGGCTGCTGTGGAGTCACCATGCAAAGGAATTGGAAGGGACAGAGGGAGGTGGCAGAAAATCCACACTGATGATGTGGCTCTGTAGAGGGGGAGAAGGTGGCTGAGCTCTGAACATTTTGATTTTCTTTAGAATCAGATATATCTTGTCTACTTTCCTTGCTAGAGACAGGACACTGAGTCAGAAAATTCTACCAGACTCTGTGTCAGTTGTTATTTTTCTAATCAAGTTCCTACTTTAGCCCATCAGAGACTGACAAACACAGGCTCTCCTCAGTCTCCATTCATGTATGAACCATCACTCTGTGCTTGGGGGAATCCACAAAGAGATAAGTGCTTTTGTGCGAGGGAGGCACTTGTGTACATAATAAACATAGGAACAAAATGAGTGTAGAGGGTTTAACCATGACTACCTGAAGAATTCTTTTGACTATTAAAATTTGTAGAGCTAAGGGGTTTTTTGTTGTTGTTTGTGATTTGGTTTTGTTGTGTGTATGTGTGGGTTTTTTTTTAAATTTCAGTGAATTACTAAAACTGTTACAATATGCCCTTAAATTTGATGCAGGTTCCCAGATAGTTTTCAAACAGTTCCTTTTGCCTGGGACTCATGCTATTATTGTTGGTATTTGAGGGTCATTTAAAGTCTGTGGTATTATTAGTGACTCTGGACTGGAAGACATCCAGACTAAATTATGTCTGAACTATTGGGAAGACTGTGAAAGAAATTGGACACTTCAGATGCCTTCATGCTAGCAATGCTTCTGAGTCTGTTTGCCTGTGCATTTTTGAGCTATTTGCTGTCTGTGCCTGTGGTTTTTTTGGGGAAAAAAGGCATTTCTGTGCATGTTTGTGAATGCTGTTCAAAAGTACAGTGTATTTGGATGAGTCTGTGCTCTTGGGGTTTTTTTGTGATTGTTCCTTTCCTTTTTTCCTCCCCCTTTATTTCTTTCTTTTTTTCTTTTTCTTGAATTCCAAGGGTTACTTGCAACACATGCTAAAAGCTCCTTCCCTACTTTGTTGCAGTAGAAACAGGCTCATTAATGGACTCATTAATAACCTCCAGCTGGATGCTACCCAGGGAGATCTATGGGCTCTGAGTTAACATGTCTGTGGCTACCTCTGCCAAGTGGACATCTATTATTTTCTCACCTCAGCCGCAGAAATGGCTCCCCTGACAGAGGCACTTTGCTATACCACAATACCCAGAGACTGCTGAATATTCATTATATCTGACTGCCCAAAGTGCTTTGCCAGCATATGGTATTGGAGCCAAGATGTTTTATTACCGCTTGCCTTTTGCTTTCCTCAGAGAATGTGGTGTGGTTTGTATCGGCAGTTCAGTTAACTTTCTCATCTGAGCTCCTTCATTTGTGCTTTGCTTTGAGAAGGGGGAACAGAGGGAAAAACTGATCTAGCCCTGGTGCTTTAGTTCCATGAAAGTCAAATTTACAGCCCTATTATTCTGCTGGAAGATTGATTAAAGAAGACAAGCCTTTGAACTTTGTTTCAAACAAGAGGTGGTTGTAATAACTATAATCTTCTGCTCTATATTTCCCCATGTGAAGGAGGGAGGAACTCCATTTACCTCTCTGTCACGGTGAAAATGAGGGATGTAGGTGGCCTGCATTCAAACAGGAGCAGCCACAGATCCTCTTTGTGCCTCTCAAAATCACATATGGCCATTTTGTGTTTCTTACTGAGACTTAGAACTAGCCCACATTGCTTTGTGGATTTCTAGCCTGATTAAGGGTGAGCGGCAGGAATGACCTCACCACTGTGTGTCAGGATCATGGTCTGTGAACTCCATCTTCCAGCCAAAGTGAATATGAATTTTCTGGAATTTCCCAGACTATCATGTTTTCTGCTGAGATAAGAACAGGATGGTCATACAGAGACAGTCTGCAGGTCCATCCATGCACAGTATTTTCTGTGGTCAGCAGCAAACTATAAAAATAAAAGAAAAGAAGTTTATGGCAGTGGATACATACATAGTGAACTTTCTTCTGTTTTGTAGTAGCAAATATCAAGTCCTCATGGTCAAACATCTGTGTACTCATACAGGCTAATGCAAATATACAAAATTCCACTTTTGACAAAAATCCTCTTTTATTCACTGTTATCATAAGAAAGGGGGGGTGAAATGAAATTCATCTTTGATCATTATCTAATTATTTGAGGATTTATCTTCATGATTGTAGCAGATTACTTTAAAAAGCAGTTTTTCCTTACAGCCCCCCTGCCTATGATTTGAGTGACTTGAGTTCAGTCCTTTCCTGTCTGACTGGGTTCAAACCTGCTTTAAGTGCTTCACAGAACATTTCTCTGGCAATGATGTTGTAGGCAGGGTTAGGGTTTGTGAATGAAGGCAAGAACTCCTGCTTCAGTAGTTGTACTTTATGTGCAATTCTTCATTATATTCCACAGGGGAAAGGTCTCCACCCAGCATCAGGCAGTCCTGTATGTTCTGAGCAGCACAGGTACAACACCTGATGGACAAGAGCCCTAGGGAATTTTTGGCTTGTTTGGTGGCTTGATATGTCTCTAGAAAAGTGAATTCCAATGCCATTAGATAGAAGAGGGAAATGAATCCTGGTCCATTGCCTGCAGTGTAGGACATGAAAGAAAACATTGCTGTTAATATCTGATGTACGTGGATTTTAATGCCTACCTAAAGGACATGGCTTGAATCACTGATAACCTGATAAGCTGTGCCCACTGTTGTGTTCATCCTTGTCTTTCATTAATTCTTTTTAAATTCAAGGGCACACTCAATGAATTTAGTAGTTGTACTTGCTCGGATGCTGAACAGTATTTAACTCCTTTGCATTAATCGAGACATTTTTCACTGACTGCATAATGAGATTTGGTTTTCTACTTTTCCTTGTTTTTCAAGTAATAATTTTCCTCATCTAAAGGAATTTAGATTACCAAAAAAACCCCATGAGAATGGAATGGCAAATATGCCTTATTTCATGGATACTCTGCAGAGAACTCTACATGTAAGATTTTATGTGCAAGCAGTAGAGGCAGGAAGATGAACATGAAAAATAGTATCTGTGATGCTTGCAATGTGCAGTTACTCTTTGCTACAAGTTTAGCTTGAGGGTGTCTATTCAAACTCTCTTGACATTACTGTTGTAAGAAGTTAATTCAGAATAATTATGCCATGTTTTACTCTCTGTAGATCCTTGAGTCAAATCTCTCCCATTGATGATCCCAACAATGACACCTAGTTCTCAGCTCAGTATATGTGCCTTCATACTTGGAAATGAAATTATCCAGGTTTTTAAAATACATTTTCCCTACACTTAAAAAACCTGTTAGGCCATTTTTAATAGAAAATCCATTCCAGCTAAAGAAGCAGAATGGAATAAACTCTCCATGTGTCAGGCTACAGGCATCAGAAAATCCAGTTAAAGAACTGGATTTTCTAGTTACTTATTCAATGTTTGCCTTCACTACATCCAGGCACACTTTGCAAAATAATAGGTTCATGTACTCTCTCTACCAACAGTATTAATATTTCAACACTGCATAGCTAAACCAGACTTCTGTATTTGTTTCAGTATTAATTCTTGTCCTTAGCTCTGTGGGGTTGTGTGGAGAGCCTGTGTTTTGGCTTGGTTTGGGTGTCAGCAGAGGGGATTTATGGTTTTGCTTTTCAATCATAAGCTTGCCAAAAACACACCCTGGTTTACAAGCAAACTACAGACTTGTCAAATGGGCAACATGATAGATCTCATCAACTTGGTAATAGGCAATACCCAAGTCTGCATGCGAATTTGTGTGGTATTTATGCACCCATGGTGATAAAGAAAAAATGTACTCATATTTTGTAGTAAGACTTCTTTCCTTGTCTGTGGTTCAGCTGGGCATTTTGCTGTGTAGTCTTGAGATGAGTGGATGTGCTGAGTAGTTCTTTAAATGACTTTTTGTATCATCAAACTTACCTAGGAGGTCCCCAAGCTGTTCTTAAAACAGTGAAATGTACAGGCTAAATCCCACAGACGCACATAAAGCAGTGCTGTGAAAGGGCTATCCCAGTACAGGATCTGCAAGATTATGGGACTTTCCTTGGCACCTGTGAAACATCAGTTCCACCATTCTGCTTGCTTTATCCTTACTTACTGTACTGCCAACCTCTGAGCTCCTGTGCCTGAATTTTCTGAACTTAGCGGTATCCCCTTTCCCTTCCAATTAAATCAGTTTGAACTGATGTTTTTGAAACCCTGTCCTTTCTGGGTTTCTGTGTGTCATTCAAATGTGTTATGTCCAGCCCCTGCAATGCAGACTCATGGAAGTGAAGGTTCAAAGTGGTACAACAGCCCTGAGTAGCTGCAGAACTCAGGAAATTAAGGAGTCTTGCCTTATTCAAAGATGGGAACAAGATGAAGTTAAAATGTGTTCAGGTGAAATCTGCCTGTCAGTCCTTAGTGTTGGCATGGAAAGTAGAGCTTACAGAGCAGTCAGAGGCACTCACAAATCCAGTAGATAGTTGATTTCACTTGTACATCAGGAGAGGGATGCTGGAGATCTGCATTTATTGCCACCTTCCACAAAAGATTAAAATCGTTTACCTTGTCAATTTTTTCTTTTTTTGGGGGGAGGGAGGGTGAAAAAAACCCTCAATTTCCTTTCATACAAGAATGTTGCCTCTGGTGGGTCCAGAGGAACCAGGTGACACCTCCCTCAGAGATAAACAACAACAAGGCCAGAACCTCACCCGGAAGAAGGCTCGGACTTTACCTTAAAAGTACATGTTCCTTACCTTAGCCTATTGGAGTCAGATGTGCTATGCCTGGGGTGTGGTCATCTCAAGTTATAAATGTTGTCTAGTTTGAATAAAGTTGGGATTTGCCTGAAACACCACATTGGTGTGTTGCGATCTCCTTTGGACCTGTCCACAATATAAGAAGCTATCAGTGAAGAGTTCTCTCTGTAAAAAAGGTTATTTTTGTTTATCTGAGCATCCTGCCAGTGTCCAGTGCACATCAGTAAAGGCCAGGACATAGGTTTGACCTAAGGAGAATAGAAGCATCTGCAGCCCCACATTTAGACAGGTTTGGCATCACCACATGGGCCTCCTTCATGAAGCAAGACGAAGGGAAACAGAACAACACTGTGAAGATGGAAATGTGTTCTTCATTACTGGATCAGACTGAACATGGAAATGGGCATGACTGATGAAAGTGGATAAACCACACTGTCAAAAAGAAGGACTGTGTCTGGACTGCCTGGGGTTGGGTGATGGGAAATTCAGTCATATTTCAAGTTTCCATTTTAGACACTTTCCAGCACTGGAAATTTATTGCCACTATGTGACTCTTAAATTTTGAAATACTTTAGAACTAACCTTGGGATCAAGATGTTCTTAGATTGTAATTTTTTTTCCCTGGGACAAAAATATTTAACTTTTAAGGAGCAATGCCAAGCTTATACCTTGTATGAGTCAGTATATTTTTAGGTAAATCACAACAGCTATGCTAACGTTTTTTTCCTCCTCATGCCAAATAGAGGATTTTTTTTCTTCAAGAAGAACTTTTGAATAAAGACAATTTTACTTTATCAGTAAGGAATTAAGCCCCTGTCAGGATCCCTTGATTTCTTCAGTGTACTAAAGGTAGGACACAGGGGATTTTTAATTTCATGGTTTGTTTAGTATTTCAGAGGCAGTGAACATGAGTGGTTAGATCAGCTGATAGTGAATCAGAAATCATGACACATTCTGTAGCTTTTATCAGGTCTTTTAAGTATTCTTTTGCCTTATTAACCCCTTCTGATTGGATATTATTTACACTCGAAAATGGGAATAAATCCTCACAAATGGCAAATTCCCTAAATGCAGCAAAATATCTTATGTAATTTGATATACAAAAATGAAATGAATGAACAGAATTTATTCATGGACTGGTGCTACTGAAACATTGCTCCAACTCCAGCTTGTCCAAATCCACCCCGAGGATGGAGTGTTTTTTCTCTTAGGTTACCTGGGGACACCCAGACCAGACAAAATACCTCCTTTTATGATGAAGTGTCCTCTACAAAGTTGGACATGTGGATAAAGGGGCATTTTGGCTGTTGCCATGTTGTGCTTGCTTGCAGATAATTAGAAGAGGTCAGTTCAAGGCTGGGAATATTTTTTCTGTCCTAAGATTCACCTAAAAAGCCAACATATTTCTGGTTGTTGGTTGTTTTGTTTTTTTGGTGGTTTGGTTGTTTGTTTGGGTGTTTCTTTGTGGTTGTTTTGCTTCTTTTCCCCCTTTCCTTAAAATCCCATCTATGTGTCAGAGTAGAACTGGAAAGAATAACCATCAGTCATTGAAATCCCTTTCTTTCTGTACTTCTATAGTCCCCATTTAGGAGCCTCTTGCTATCCTCAGCTCTGCAGTTATAGAGACTAAATCAAGACTCTGAAAATAGTTTGGACAAAGTCTTTAAAAACCTTAGTAAAAGAAAAAATGCCAGAAAAATAGGGACAGCTTCCCCGAAGAAAATTGCCATATTTTAACAGAAAATGCTTTAACCATTCTGCTACATGCACTTACGTTTATCATTCAGACATTTAGGCTTTTGTTGCACTCTGTTTTAATGACCAATTGGTATTTAACTACTTTGTGATTACTAATGCATTTAATTAAGTTTTCTGTTCCTTCCTTCCTTGAACAAAGGGATCCTGAATACACAACAAAGCCATTTCATCTCCCTGTAGCAGAACTGAGTCTGTTTCTGCTGTATATTGGAAATCAGGTTTATCCAATGTTCCCGTGTGAAATGAAATACAGAATAAATATTTACTACATTTTAAAAACGTAATTTAGAAACTTCTGCTGCTACCATCAGCACTCAGGGGGTCTCATTTGTATCTCTGGCTGGCCTCATGCCATTGATTTCAGAGGAGTTGCTCCTCTTTCTGCCTACATGTGAGGAAAATGAAACTGTTCTTGATTAATCAATAAAGTTCCTTGCCTGTTCCCAGTCTGAACAGGGTAACTGAGGTGATGAAAGGCACACTCCTAATTCATATATGAAGTATCTTGTTCCATGTGTCTGAGGTGTTTTGGGTGCAGTTGGCTCTGGAGCTGTTCAGTGAGGATGGCTGGGGATGGACAAGCAGCCAGAGTTCTGCCAGCTAAGGAGAGGTTTAATGGCCTCCACACCAGCCTCCTTAGCTCCAGCAAAACCAATATCAGTCCCAGGCTTCAAATTCACCTGTGGAAAAGGGTGGACTTTCAAACTTGCAACTCCCTGTGCACATGGAGGATCAGACCTGGGCTCTTGTCCTGCAGAGTCCAACTCCAGGCCTTCCTCCACAGAGAACCAATGAAGATTATAACGTAAAAATGAGACTGAGCAGATGAGGCTTCTTTTGATGCAAATGTTCCAAGCACTAAAGAACAAGGAGAGAATCTCATCCCTCTCCGACCCTCTGGAGCCTGGAAAGTGTAAGCAAATTGTTCCTACATGGAACGGGAGGGTTTTGTTCCCTTTCCTAGTAGCCACTGTGTGTTCTGCAAGAAAAGCAGAGAAGAGATGATGATTAAACCTTCCCTGGCATGTGACTTGGAGAGAGGAGAAGTAAAGGAGACAAGACTGGAGTGGGCAATCTAACTCCTTCCAGTCTTCTCCCTCTCCTCCCTACTTTGGTTGAAGGAGGCACTTTATTTGTTTGCTTGCTGTCCTGGAGAAAGGCCTTTTTGCTTTCAGGACCAGAAGACTCTGTAACTGCAGCAAGAAACTTCCAAGGCACATAGCAATAACAAAACAATAGGAACAAGAAAAATTGGATCAAAAAATATCTTCCATTGTGGCAGAGCCTTTTCCCCCTACATGAAATTGAAAGAGCCACAGTGCAAAAGAAGGGTGAAAGCGTAGGAGAGTCAGAGCAGCACAAAACTCCATCAGCCTCATGTCTGACAAAGGCTTTTGTGAGCAGAGAGACTGGTTGTGCCTGTGCTCGGGGTGCAGGGTTAATTACACCTGATGTAGCATCCAGGTCATCTGGAGTGGGAGGGTCTGTGGTGGAAAAGCAATGAAAGCTGTCTGCAAACCAATGGGTTCATAAACCTGGAGCCCTCTTGTTCTCTGAGGGGCACTGGCATCCTTGTTTCTTTTAGGGCTGGTAGGAAATGAGACTGAGCTATTGCTGAAAATTTGAGCCAGGTTCCATGCACAGGAAAAGTGAAAAATCTCTGTCTCAGCTGGGAATGTGCTGCTGGCCCCTCTCTCAGCACCTCCCTCCCTTCACTGCTGCCAGGAGGAATTTTATTCTAGACTCTGCTCTGTCTGTAGCCATCGAGTTTGGGAAGGAGGGCTAAAGGGTCAGAATAAAAACACAAGGCACAGCAATACTTTCTCCACCTGACTTCTGGGCATCTTTGACACTTATTCCTAAAGGAAGCCTTTATTCTAGCAAATAAAATAGAAATATAGCAAATAAAAGAAAGAGTGCTGTGAGTCCTTGCCTCTCCCCACTGCTGCTCTCCACTAGAAAACTCTCCATACCTCCCCATGATAGAAAATCTTATCTGACTTGACAGTAGCTGATTTATTTACCAGCTGCAAAAACAACATCAACAATTCTGTTGATGGGGAGGAGAAGATGCTGCACTAGGAAGAGGGATAGTCTAGAAAGACATATTTCTGCATAGAGAATTTTGATTGAGGTTTGGGGTTTGGAAAGGGCCAGGTAGAAGTTATTTTCATAGGTGCAGGGGAATGTCCTATGAGCAGGCTCCTGGGTCTGTGTGACTCTTTAAGTGCTTTCAAATGTCACATTTTCTGCACAGTGGTGCTGGGGAGTTATTCCACTTCAAAGGTGTGTACCAAAACTGCACTAGTTTGGTTTTCTGGACTGGACATTCTTATTTACTGCCTGCTTGTAAAATCTCTGGCACAAGGATTGTCAGTCCAGCTGACATGAAGATGCTGTTTCTGTAAATATTCTTGCTGTTCTGCATGCATGGACTTGCAATGTTTTGGGCTGGTGGGAGAAATCAATCTGTTGGTGTATCAGTAAAATCCATAGGCAGAGATTTTCAGTGCTGCCGGTTCCCCTGGGCATCTAAATCCCCCAGGCAGCTTTGATAATCTCAGCTTGTAATTATTATCAGTAAACAGTTTGCTGTTGGGAGCAGGTGAGTGTGGCTAGAAGGAACTGGCATATATCCAAGGAATTTATATGCTAACTTATTATCATAGTAACCCTCTCGGGAAATAGAGGATGTGTTTTCTTACTGTATTTCACCACTTTGGTGACTGAGACAGAGAAGCCCTTAGTCTAATAATCAGAAATAATAATCAGAAATCTCTGTCCATTTTGGAATTTGAATAGAAACATTCTGTATTCTAGGCCAGTGCCCTAACATTCATCTTTCCTCCCTGTTACTGTGCATCAAGGGAGAGATGGAAAATTTCAGTATGTCTCTTTTACAGGCAGTGTTGACATTTCATTATTTTTCACTGAATTCCTATGAAATAATTTCTTCCTTGTAGTAAATTAGACATTTTGGAGTTTCAATTTATTATTTTTTTAACAATCAGGTTTTCTTACCATTTTTATATTAATTCATGGTATTACCAATTGTGAATTTTCTGCATTGCAATTTTGATTTGCAGTAAAACCGTATTTTAATTCAACCTCTTGATTTGTACCAAATCATCATCATCAACAAAAGTTTTATTTGTAACTGATCTCATGATATGTCCATGTGAAAGTAGAAAAGTGAAGGTAATATAAATGAGTGGACTGTCAGCACTCCAAAATGCAATGAAAAAAAATCCAAAAGAATGAATTCCAAAATGATCCAGCTTTTGGTATTTTTGTTTGTTTGTTTCATTTAAATTGATACAATATTACTGAAATATAGAAATTCGTTTTGTGCAAATAGCTTTCCTGGAGTGAATCTGATGAGTTGAAAATATGGCAGCTGATGTTGTCTGAGACCAGCTAAACTCCCACAAATTAGATGCAAGAAGTAGCAGTAATATTTTCCTAGTCATAACCAGAAATTCTTGTACAAAGCTGCTGGTATGCAAAAGTTTTGAACCAGAGCAAAGATGAACATAAACAACAAAACTGATATCAGTACTCTTCTTTACCTTTTTCTGCCATCCTCTCTCACCTTCTAAACTACCTCCAGGAAACCTCATTCCTTCTATATTCGCAGCAGTGAACCTGATAGGAGAACGGAATGAAAATTAATTTAATGTGAATGGGTAATTGTGTCCCACCTCTGTTCCTCTGTGGTTCTCAGCACCACAATATCCGAGTGCCTTCCAGGAGTGCAGTGAACAGTGTGACTCGCAGCTGGCACGTGTTTGTTCTCTCATCCCTCCTCAGGGGAAATGACTTTCAGCTGAGTGACTTGTTAGGAATTCTTTCTAAATATGTGAACATAGGATGCTAAATATTTGCTAGAAAAAGGCCAGGCCAAATCAATTCCTCCTGGAATGGAGGAAAATTAGGTTTGTGAGGATTATTATGTCTCATGAGTTAATACCGTACCAATTAGGCAGAGCAAAGTTGTTGCTTACACATGAGATGTGGTGCTGCTGACCACAGCTGGAGCAATCCCTTCGGGAGGCTGTTGGGAAGCATGAATGTGTGTCACTGAACTTAGAAATAAGGACTAAGACTCAGAGACTGACCTGGCCATCAGAGAGAGGAGAATACACAATAAGTTTAAATAAAAGTATTTGCTCCTTACTTAACCTGAGCAGAGGAACTCTGAAGTGCCTTGGCTAAGAGGTAAGTGTCACCCATGGAGTCACACAAGGATCAGGATCCAGATAATTGTTCTCAGAACTGTTTCCATATTATCCAACATGCAAAGTAGAAACAGGACTTGTTCCTCCTGGAACGCTGTGTCTTAAGAGTGTTCCAGGGTAACAAACATGTGTTTATTGTCCTGTGCAGACTATTTTGTGTGTTCCCAAAGGCAGAGCTTTGTTCTCCAACAACTCTTGGCTTCTGCCTCCCTTTCAATACTCTCCTGTAGGACTCCTGATTGTGCTTCATGAATCATATCTCTGCCTCACTGATTCTGCACTGATCCAGAAGCACAGCCTCCCTGGGAAGAGTTTTTCTGTCTCCTCACTGTGTTTTCTACAGAGGAAGGAAAGGAGTATAAGGGAAAGCACAAAATATGATGAGGAGCATTTCACTGCTCTGTGCCTCAGCATCCCTAGCAGTAAAAATATGCAAAAATTTAGCTTGGGCTTTCAAATTGTGACTGTTCATAAGGGCAGAAGCTGCTACAGAAATGTTTTTTTTTGAGTGTTTGGTTATGTAGTAGCTTCAAGTATTATCACAATTCTGAGCTGGGCTTTGCTATACATGGGGTTTTTTTTTGTCCCTCACTCCTATGGCAATTTGCTTTCCCCACCAGCAAAGCATTTACAGACACTTTAAACACTATTTCCTTACATCAGTGTTTTATGGATAGAAATTGAAGAAATTGTTTTTGGCAAGATATATACTTGAATCTGTGACAAGAATCAAGTGCTGGGTTAGGGAAGCATTCATATGTAGTAGAGGTTTATGGGAAGTGTGTGTGGCCATTGTCATTTAGGTTACAAAACAGACTGTTTTGCTGTTTTCTAAATAACCTCATCTGGAGTTGGATCTCTTAGCAGTACCAGTTCTTATCCAGGAAGCTTTTATCTGGACAGTGTGTCCTTCTGTAATGGGACAAATCATTAAATTCAGCAAGTTTGGGTGGAAAATACAATCAAAGTGAAGGTGATCTCTTCCTTATGTGGCCCTTTTGCTTTCCCTCACCCACCATCTGATGCTGCTGTACTGAGCATCCACCTGGCTCTTTGGACCATTCTGCCCCTGGCCCAGAGTGTTGCTCTTGGTTCCCAGGAGGGATCCAGGCTCTGAAGCTCTGCTTGAAATTGCTGTGTTGGGTGAGCTGTTAATGTCATTGCTAAAACAAAGCCTCTGGTGCCTTCTTGTAGGGGAATTAAAGGTCACAGGGAGCTCTTGGGAAGAGATGAGTAGCCTGAAGGATTGGTACCTTCACATGCTGGTTTCTGTGTGACACTGGACATCCAATTTTAAAAGTGTTCTTGAGTTCTGCAAGCTTTGCCCTAAAACAGGCTCTGTTCCCATCAGATGCCAAGTGGACAGGTCATGGCTGTATGCAGGATTCTGGATGTGGCTGCTTTCTGTAAAGCTGAGAGGTTTCAAGACACTTTGCTCTGTGACTTCCATGGATCCACATGGACATCTCTATTCTTTAAAAAGATTTCCTAACAACTGGAAATAAGTTAGAGGAAAAATTAAAACCATGAGATCACCCTCAAATACCCTGAAAATATGATACTTTTTAATAAAAGCTCTTATAGGTGTAATGAACAGTAATCTGTCTTTCTTCAGGATATTGACTTTCCTATAAAGGACAGTGTCCTTCCTTCAGAAATCTCAGAGGCTGTTAAACACCACCTCCTGGGAGGACCTTGTTCTCCTGTAAGCATGATGGTTTTCTGATAAATTTAAATTTATCCCTATTTAACTTCATTGCTGTCAGGGTGGCTGAGATCATGATAACCACTCTGTAAGAGATGTAAAAGTAATTTTTGATTGTTTAATGTAAATAATTGTCTTTTTTTCAGTATTTTTTTAAAGGATTGTTTCAAAATTTTCTGGTATTTTCTTTATAGAGACCTTTCCTTTGTTTAGTCTGCTGTGAAGTTTGTGGTTTGCTGTGTTAGAAAAACATTTTACAGCAAGGCTGGTTGGGTCTGATTGTGTTTCTCTGCTATTGACACAAAAGTCAATAAAAAGTCTTAGGATGTTAGGAGAAGAGAGATTATTTTCCTTGCACAACAACAATGGCATTGTGAGTGAATTCTGAGTCCCTTGGGAGCCTTCCTTGAGCCCAGGGCATGGTGGCTTTTCCAGCCCTGCTGGTCTCATTACAGTTTGGTGCTGCTTTTCTGTAGTTGCTCAGTTTGCCTCATGGGTGACATCATATCTAGCTGCTGGTGAAGTGAGTGTGAAGTCAAGGGAAAAGAATACAACTTGACTCGGTTAAGCTCTCCCCAGATAGCAAAGCTCTTGCTTTCCTCCTTGCAAAAAGAGAGGAGGATGGAAGAGAGAAGAAGCAGTGAGAGCTGCAATGCTGAGTGATTTTCCAAAGGATTATGTGGAAGATCATCTGCTTTGAGTAAAGAAATCAGGAGCTGAAAACAACTTTGCTGCAAAACTGTTTGAGTTCTGAGCACTACCATGAAAAACTGTGATATGTCATGATAAAAATTGCCATGTTTATTTCCTGACGTGCTTGCCTAGTAACACTCTGTTGTCTGTCTAGTCTCTCCTGGCTTTGGGATTTTTGCATCATCCTTCCCTTGTTAATAAATGAACTACAACATCCCTAAAACTTTTCTAAAACAAATCTGGGATTAGCCTAGTTCAGGGAGCATCTGGATCAGTAGTGCTGCGTACTGTGCTGTGTGAAGATGTGAGGAGCTGTCTCTGATGCAATGGCTGCCCAGGGCAGTGGTGGAGTCACCACCTTTGGAAGGATTTAAAAGATGTGTAGATGTGGCACTTAGGACATGGTTTAGTGATGGACCTGGTAGTGGCTGGGTTAACAGTTGATGATATTAAATGTATTTGCCAACCTGAACAATTTTGTGAGTCGTGTCCTGGGCTTGGTTTAAATATCTGACTAAGCTTGATAAATGTGTCCAGTTCCCATCTGCTGTGTTGTTATTTAAATGAAAATGTCCTCCATTTGCTTTCTAGGTCCTCCACCCTTCTTCTCTTACTGATGCTGTTGACCTGAGTTTCCTGGGAGATCCTTGGGTGCTCCTCTGCAATCTACCAAGTTGCAACACTTGCAAAATTATTTGCTGCCTCTGATCACAGCCTTCTTCCATCCATGGGTTGCTCCCTCCAGTCCTTCTGGTAAGTCTTCTTCCTTCAGATTGAAATATGATACCTATGAAAGTAGTTAGGTAGGTGCCAGGGAAATCCACTTTGAGAATGGTAAAACAAAGTGTATTTTGCTCATTCAACATTATTTTCATTGAATTGAAGGGAAAAAAATAGAGTGAAAGATTTTTGACCTTCCTATGCGTAAAGCTTGAAACAATCTGAGGTGCCAAACTGAGATGTCTAACTTCAGTGTGGACTAAGGTTCTAAAGAACTTGCTTAAAATCCAGTGATGTTACTCAGTTTGTGTGAAAGACCAAAGAGAATGTGCCATTTGGTTGCAAATCACCTTGTTCCTCTGATATCCTTGCAAAGCTGCAGTAGGCACTGCCCTGGCACAGATCCTGGAGGAGTCCTGGGGGGTCAGGGCTGCCTGAAACCATGATTACTTTCCTCCCTTATGTTCTTCATAAGGGTCACCTCACACAGTCACCCAACAAAGAGATCACAGACTTTTGATTGGAGACAATTTCCTCCTAGTGCGGGACGTGCCAACACTGAGTTGCTACATGGGGAAGGTGGTTACATGCTTGTTGCCTGAGGTCTGTGTTTGCTTTCAGCATGTTCCCTATATGTGTGACACTCAAAGCTGTAGAAAGCTGCTCACGGGAATTGCCTGGGCAGCTGCTATCAAGCTCATATAGCTGTCATAACTTCTTATGACAGCTAAATTCTATCAGATATGCCAAACTGTCAGCACTGTAGAACACTGGGCCAGCTCTCAGAGGCTCCAGCAATTTCTTGTGGCTTAGACAGTATCTGAGAAGTTGGTGGATTTGCCCTCCTGATTCAGAAAGATGAGAGTTTTGTTTAAAAATTCTCCACAACATCTGGAACTCTTACATCCAGCTGATGTGGGAAAGTTGTTAACCTTGGGTGAGCAGGGTTTGCTTTTTAAAAAATGAATCAAAAGAACATGTTTTGAAACATTAAAAAATGCATGTCATAAAACCGCTGTTTCTGTGCCTGCTGAAGCCAAGAATTGTTCAGGCGTGTGAAAGAGCAAAGAGAAAAATGCCAATAAAAACTATCCAAGCCTAACAGAAATATTAGGAAAGGAGATGAAAGACAACCACCTGGGATGCCCATGAAACAACTGATTTTAATCCCCTGCTGGTGCTACACATTTTCTTAGAAAGGGAATTTATAGATAAAGGAAAGATTGTATGGATAATGTGCTTGGCCAGTGTTTGTAACCCTCAGCCTGGGCCAAAAACTCCTTGAAGGAAAGGAATGGTGCTTTCTTATAGATGACAGGAATTCCCCTATTTCTTGCATCTTAAAGCAGATCTGCCCATGCTTTAAGGAAGGAAGGGAGGTTTGCCTCCAACCATACGGAAAGGATGCAGCAATGGTCACAGGCAAACATGTACAAGGTCGTGCAATGGGCTTGGGAGCTGTCCAGTCTTTGGAAAAACATAGTTGAAAGAAATTTGTAACTGATCAGAAAGATGAGGAAGAGCTTGGAAATAGTAGCACCAGCTTTGTACTGCTGAGATAAAGTTTGTAATACAGTGGGCTTATGAAAACCTTCAGGATTTATCCTCATGCAGCAGCATGAGTTTGGACAGTGGCCAGGATACCATCTGCAAGTGTCCAACAAAAATCCAAACCAGTTTATAGACTAGATATTGCTCTCCCTCCACTCCCCAACAGCAGTTCCAGCCAAGTGGGAATGGAGGAATTTTATAAGATTAGCAAGCTACAGGCTACAAGCAGAGAGCTAACCTTGTCTGCCTTCAAAGCCAGGGGCATAATCTCTAAATTAAATTTACATGATTTATCACATCAAGAAAGATTGGTGAAACAACCAGAAAAGCTATAGGAGATGGCAGCCATTGGACTGTGGAGGGGTTTTCTTTCAGTGGTAAAATGCACAACTCAAACCACTGAAATGGGATTAGTAGTGGATCCCCAAACCAAATTGTTCTGAGACACAGAGGTGCCTAATATGTTATTTTCAAAATGCAATATCTCAGGACAGTGACCCATCTGTTGTCACGGAGGAATCAGACAGAAAGTGCATTAAAAGTTGGAATTAGTCCCCACTGGGAGAACTGCACTGAGTCATGGTGATGTATGGGATCTGAGCAAAGGGAAGAGAGACAATATTTTCCCTATGATTTATGCATTGCATAGTCACTGCCAGTTTCTACAGTGTTTCTCTTCTGTTGGATGCAGACAACAGCAGAGAGGTTCCCCCTGGCTCCTTTGCAGCCTCATTGTACTGGGGGTTTAGTGGTGGAGAAGCTCGGTTAGGTTGGTGGAAATGTGTTTGAAAAGCAAGGAGAAAGTAATAAAAAAATGCAAAAGCCAACAGAATCTGATCTAGGAGAAGGAATAGCAAATTTCATGCATTTTATTTGCTTGATGCCTGAATGTATAGAGTCAATACATAGATGGATGGTTTGGCTTCACAGCCACCTTTCATGACATCCCATAAAAGGCACTCTACAAATGTAAATCCATGGAGAACTAATAGGGAATTTGGGCTGTGCAAGATCAGGCTGCTTTTGGGAAGAGGGTGGGTTTACGACCAGGCTTAGTTAATAGGTCACAGAGAACTAAACCCATGTTTGTCTGTAGATTAATTAGAACTAGACCCAGGATAACTGGAGCTGCTGAGCCTTCAGTGCTCAAAATGAAACTCACCCTGTCTTCCCTTCTGTGATCCTCTACTCCATCACTTCCCACTGCTGCTCAGCTCTAAAGGCAGTTTGCCTTTATCCAGCTATAGGCTCTGATTTTACTTTGCTGGTTCTTAAGGAATAGCTACAGCTACGACAGATATAAAGCCTGAAAACTTACCCTGCACACCTTGGAAAGGGACTGATTAAAGCTTTCTTGTTATCCCTGGGAAATCTGGGCACCTCCTAAGGAAGAGCTATGAAATCATTTCTCTTGTTAACTGCTGGGATCTTCTTAGGAATCCTATCATATTTCATTTTTATTACCAGTTACTAGAACTACCCAGGTGGCATATTGAAGAACACTTGTCAAAAAAATGTAGCATTGTTCCTTTATCAGGAATAAATGAAATTTATCTCATAACCCAATCTCCTTCTGAAATTACTATAGATCCAGGCAAAGAGGAATCGAAGACAATATATTTTCTTCATTTATTGCATTAGTATTCATCATCTTTCCTTGTATTTTTCCATCTGTTTTTCAATAAAACCCCAGGTATTTACAAGCTAGTAAAGACTATTTTGTTTTGTTTTGTTTTGCTGAGTTTTGCCTAGTTAGCTGAACCTGGCATGTGGCCAGCCTCACATCCACATAGTCTCTGTTAAAACTTGGTGGGGTGCCACTCCAAGGAGACACCTCATTAAATTCATGTTGGCAAATGTTTGTCACCTTCTCAGGAGCTCTGCAGTGATTAAGGTTGGGATTTTCCTCACCTCCTCTCTGAGCCAGTCCCTGGGTCCATGCTAACAGGCACTTTCACAGGTAGCCAGGATTGCTTGCCCTCTAAAGTGTTTTTCTCTCTCTCTGCTGTTGAGGGAGGCTCGATGACAAACCTGTGCTACATACTTCAGTTTTTGATGCTTAAAATGAGCTGAATTCTATCTTCCAATTCCTTCAAAACTGTTTACTTGATTTTTCTTCCCTGCTGCCTCTGGCAACACCCTGTTTCAGATCAGTTCTTCCCTGCACAAAAAGATTCTCCCTCAATTCCTCCAAGGTCTGACCTTTCTTGAGTTTTTTATATATGCCACCTGCTTCCCACATTTAACATAGTCCTAAATGTATCATCTCATGAATTCTCTTTAGAGTCATGTTTTACCTTGGTCACCTCTGAGTCTCCTCTCTCCCAGCGCTTCCATGTGAGATGCCAAGCTACTGAATCAGTCTTGTATTGCCTAAACTCCTTCCTCTCAGCAACATCTTCTGGGCCAAGCTATTGCTTGCTTGAAGTGTGACAGGGAGGGATAGGAAGGACACAAGGATATTCTTTTTCCTTGGCTGAGGCTCTTGTGCTGGAAGAGCCTTGGGTGCAGCTGAAAGTCTCCAGAGATGTGAGGAGGCTGTGGAAGGCAGCACAGTAGCTTCATGAAGAGGGTTTGTGCCAAGATTTATATGTTGGGAAGTTTTGGGGAAAATGGAATGGATTAATTGCTCTCTGTTTTTGTTTGTTTGTTTTTGTGGGGGTTTTGTGTGGGGTTTATTTGTTTCTTTTTTTTGTTTCCCCAAAATAGATACTTGGGAACCTCAGGCACACCAGAAAGAGAGTTGAAGGGATGGTGAGTAGCTTTCAGGCCACATACATGCATTTCTATCTTCTTTATTTCTTTTCCTATCCAATTACCGTGTAGTTCACTTTCCTATTCTCTAGGTTGTTTCTTTAGCTTGGATATGAGAATAGCATGGAGAGAAAGGCCATAAAAGCAGAGAATGGTTCAACATTACCTGCATGGCACTGTCATAATATGCATTATAGTTTGCGACTGGCTTTGTGGGATCACTTATACAGCACTGTATATTGCATAAAGTGGAGCATCTTGGTCCCAGTCTCAGTTTACTGCTTGCTGAAATCTAATCCTGTGTCTTTATGTGCTCTCAGGAGCTTATAGCTTAGGTACACATTGAGCCTTGGGACAGCAGTGTAAGGAAGACTGAGATGAAAGAAGTGGAGTTGGGTTTTCTGAGGAAAAAGACTGATCAAGAAATGAGAGAGAAGAGAAGCTGATTACCATTCTGGGCTTGCTCAGAGGCAGAGAGAGAAATTAGTCTTCCCTTTGGTATGAGTGATGGGGTGGGTCCATCCTGCCACACTCCAGCTTGTTCTTTCACCGTCCCAGCCTGTTCTTGAGATCTCCTGGCTGAGGTTTGTAGTGCATTCACCTCCTTAGCTCTGTTTCTTCTGCTGGAGTTGTCTGGCAGAGCTCGGTGATCTTGCAATAAGGGAAAAAATATCCCCTGTAAAGCTCAGTCAGAACATCACTGATCTGGAAGAACAACTTCCAGGAAGCAGGTGAATAAATGATTTATCAGAGGTAGTTCTGACCCTCGCCAGGGTCATATTAAACAACTTCTTTCTTTCCGGCTGCCTTGAGAGACTGGTCACAAGGCACTGATATACAGTTTTCCCATCTTACTCTCCATTACCTGAGACACAGTGAGAGAGTTTTAACCTTTGAAAATGTATTAGGGAAAGCCTGAGAGGAAAGGAAATACACAGAAATATGGTGTGGTCTGCTATAGCAGTGATGGCTGGATGGTTTGTGCCAGTTAGTGGGAATTGCTTAATTTGGAGTCTTTTACTTGTGGGTCTGATGTGGAGTCTGCCGGTCTCTCACTAGCAATGGAGCTGTATGTAGTCAAGTTTTGGTTAGTTTATGTAGAAAATACAATTGTTTTTAATTAGGATGTTGTTCCCCAGGGATAGGAGGGATTTTCTGCTCCTTGGAAACCGCATCAAAAGCTGATGTACCAAGCCAAGCTCAATCCACCAAATTTTGACCCCAAAGCATCTATGTTAGCCTCTAAACAACCTCCTAGCTCAATATGGATAACACAGTAGGCACCTGTCTAGGGTTGAGAACTCAGTGGAGCTGGGGAAGGGTCTGGAGCACAAGTGTGATGAAGAGCAGCAGAGGGATGTGGGGGACTCACACTGGGCTCAGCAGGGACCTTATTCTTCTCTACAACTCCCTGGAAGGAGACTGTAGCCAAGTTGGGGTCCTCCTCCCAAGTAACAAGCAATAGGACAAGAAGAAATGGCCTCAAGTTGCACTGGGATAGGTTTAGATTGGATATTAAGAAAAATGTCATCATGGAAAGGGCTGTTAAGAACTGGAATAGGCTGCCCAGGGCAGTGGTAGAGTCATCATCCCTGAATGCATTTACAAGATGTATATGTGGCTCTTGGGGACATGTTTTAGTGGTGGACTTGGCAGTGATGGGCTCAATGATCTCAGAGGTCTTTTTCAACCCAAATGATTCCATGATTCTTAATGAATCTCTGATTCCTTATCAGCCATTCACTTAAGAGTTAGACTCCGTGATCCTTGTGGGTCCCTTGCAACTCAGAAGATTCTGTGGCTTTATAGTCTTTTACTACTGAATGGGAAGAGGATCCTTATATTTTCCACCTCAAGAAGGTGTCCCATGTCCTGTGCTATCAGGGTGACAGTATTCTTTGTCCTCTAGAGGTTTTAACATCATGGTGGGGAAGTAAGGAAACACTAGATTTTGTCACAGCAAACCTTTGAATCTGCCAAACAGTTGCAAGGCAACAAAACTTGCAAAAGGTCTGGAATGTGGCTGATTTATGACTGCTTTGTGGACGTAATTTTCTCTGCTTACTGGTCCTAAGCTTTATTTGCTTTGGGAGAATACCACTGTGAGTGTTTCTGTGTGACATTTACAGTTTGCCTCATGCAAATTGACCCAGCAGCAGCCCAGGGACAGCAGACCATGAACTCATAAGGGCTGGCAGGGAGAGTGTACAGTAAGGTCAATATGGGGGTGTGATTTCTCCTCCCTGCAAGAAGGGAGCTGGATCAGTTGCTGTGGAAGGATGCTATGGAGGACTGATGCAGAATTATTTTCTCTGTGTTTCAGATGCTCTTTTTTTCCCAGCAAAATCAAACTGGTATTTTAGGGCCATATTGCTTAGTTTCAAGCCTCGAGGCATTTTTCTATTTAGTGGGTTTTTTTGGTCTATTTTGTTGTTTTAAGAGAAGTTGTGAGAATTTATATTGTTCCTCTCTCCTTCTTTCCCAGACCCTTACACAAATTTGTAAATTATCTGATCCAGTTTTGTTTGACAGAAAGAAGAGAAAAAGACTTTGCAGCTGAATTTGAGTGTCTGTCTAGAAACAAAATATTTTGGATGGAGGGAAAATGAAGTTCTATAATTGGATTTGATTTTTAAGGTTCACCATGGACTTTACACTGCAGTGAGGCCTCGAGAGCAGGGGAAAAAGATGCAAAATAGTAATGATGATACCGGGATATCAGGCATTCAGTATCAGTAGAATCTGATGCTTGCTGTGGAGGTGGTATAAGCAACAAACACACAGTGTGTCTGCACAGTGCAGTGTAAGGTGAGATACTGCAATTCTCTGAAGAGATGGAGATGATGGTTCTAATATCTTGGAGTAAGGCACATTCTGCAGCAAGAGCTGGCACAGCTCTTGTATTTGCCTAGATATGGCACTGATTTATCTCAGGAAGAGCTTCATGCAGTGGGACACTGTGGGAAGACAGTTGCTTGTGATTTACTCATTGTGCCAAACTTGCTCTGAGTTTTATTTTTAAAAATCCTGCGTAGTCTCTTTTTTCAACCTCTCTCTCCTGCACTGAGCAGCACTAAATGCTGTTTGCCACTGAGGACATTTAAACTAATTTTTCAAAAGTGCTGATGAGGCAAGACACACTTTTATTGCTGTCATAATACCTCTCAAGCTCGCTGCCTTGATTGCGTTTGTAAAACACCGACCTTAATAAGTTTGAACCCCAAGGAACGGATGGTGCAGACAGCAGCCCCTGAATGACAGCCCATCTGCTGCGTGTCTTGCAGGCCAAAATGACTTCATTACAAGGCAGCAGTGAGCAGAGCAGAGAGGCTGGCAGGAGAGCTCAGCTTCGCTGTACCTACCGCTATGCTCCTGCCCCATTTGATCCCATGGTGCGTGCCAAGGTAATTGGCAAGTTCTGTTCCTCCTGCTGGGAGACTCTTTCATTACACAGCATGTTTCCTGCAAGCAGGGAAATATGCACCTTGCATGTCAGCATATTTACACACTGGTGTAGGACTCAGCTGGACTGCTGCCCCTGTCAGAGGTGTGCAGAGTTACCTGGCAAGAGAAGAGGGGCAGGGCAGGGCACGGGGAACAGGCAACTGTTATTCCTGAAGCCCATCTTTACCTGCCTAGGAAGCATTAAAAAACCCCCAGTTTTTCAACTAGATGCCCTCAGTAACAGAAATGAAACTGAGGAACCCATTCTGTACCCAATAATCATACACTGTGAGTCTGGAAGACTACTAATGCATGTCAGGAAGTTTCAGGGAAGTTCAAGTTGAACATCAGGAAGAACTTTCTCACTGAAAGGATGTTAAAGCATTGGAATGAGCTGCCTAGGGAGGTGGTGGAGTCACCATTGCTGGAAGTGTTCAAGAAATGAATGGGTATGACACTTCTATGGTTTAGTGACATAGTAGTATTTGATCAAAGGCTGGACTCAGTGACCTTGGAGGTCTTTTACAAACTTTGATTCTATGTAGAGCAACATTCACATGTTACCCAACAGAGAATGGACACATATTTTGGTATTGTGCAGTCCAGGCTGCAGTGGCTGGGAACAGCCAGGTGACCCCCACCCAACACAATCCAAATCAGAAGGGCTGTCAGTCTGTCTCTTCTGAAAAGGAGGCAATTCTGTACTCAGGCTCAAAACTATAGCATGTACTGTACTGTCACAGGCAAGAGAGATTTCCCTTGACTGAAAAGGGCTTGAGACAAGTTCTCAGTGTGCTTTGATCTCATGATCAAGTCTGCAATTATGCCTCTGATCCAGCCTGGGGCATCTATAAGTCAAAGCCAGCCTGCAACTCAGTTACTGTCCCCTGGGTTTGACCTGCATGTAGGGCTCTTCTGACTTCTTTGTCACTCCTGAAAATATAGTCTGTTCAACCTGAAACTCAGCTCTTTCTCCCCCTTCCATGCTGAATATCTCTAGCCCGCACAGTCCTTCCGTTGCACCTACCCCAGTCAAAAACCTCCTCTGGAAGCAGTGATGCCTCTGACCAGGCTGTGGAGGTTCCTCTCGGATCTTGACTGTCTCAGGCTCCCTGTGCACATTCACAGTGGCAGCTCAGTCGCCACAGCCAAGGGCCCTACTATTTCTGTCCTGGCCTTGGTCTGGGAAGACTATGGTGGCAGATTATGTTGTGATTCAGTAATAATGATAAAAGGTTGAGTGTGCACAGAGCTGTATATGCTTATAGCTGACTTAATAGAAGCTAATTAATTTTTCCCTTTGTTGAGATTCACTGGGGCAGCATTTTCTCCAGCTGTGGCTGAAACCCTCTCCAAAGTTTTGTCCTTTCAAACACACAGGCATGGGATGATGGCAGGCACACGTGTTCTCACCCCCTGCATACACCCTGTATTTGCTGCTTCCTGTCTACTTTTTGGGTCCAAATGAATATGGAAGTTGTCTCTGAATGAAAAGAATTGCCTCTACTAAGTCTTGCTGGGGTTTTTATGTGAAGTATCTCCTGGTTTATGTACTGCCTTTCCCTCTCACTGTTTCTTTGTTAGGATGTGCCTACAAGTCATGTCTTGATGAGAATCAGACTGGGCACTCAGTCCTGTTGGGGAATCAGATGCTGGGGTTAGCAACTGAAGCTTTTTGGCAATTTGCTTTCAAATGTCTTGGCAACAGGAATAGTTTAGAGCTAATGAAATAAATGAAGAGGAAAGAGGAGGTCATCTCTCAGGCTGGAAAAGGGAGTGTGTGTCCTTTACTCAACATTGGCTTTAAGATAATATAGTTGTTCCAGGGAAGAAAATCCTGTGGATTTCTTCTCCCTTCTCTTTCTTTGTTGTAGGCACTCATTTGGGAAACATGGGCTGCTAGAGTTCTTGAGGCACATCTGGGCTGAGTGAGGCTCTGCTGGGGCTGAATAAGTGAGGAAAGAAAAAAAAGCCTGGTGACACAGACCATCTTTCTTTGCCATAAAAAAGTCATCATAACAGTAAAAAACCTGAGTTGGTTTGCAGAGTCACTGCAGTATTTGTATATGTGTGAGCAATCCCTCGCCTTTGTCTGGAGGAGAGGGAGCAGTGGATGGCCTCTGTGAACTATCTCCATCCTCCCCAGGTCCCAAGGTACCAGCCTTATTGGCTAAGAAAGCACAGGATCAATGTTTTTGACATGTCAATAATCTTGTCCATTTTTTTATCCTGCTCTCTCTTCTTGCTCTCTCCATTACACTTGTTTTATTTTTGCTTCTCTTGATTTCCACCTCTGCTCCTTTGCGGCATGACCTTTCCACATCTTTAAGTTCATGGTCCTCATTCTGTGTGTTTGATACAGTTTTAAGTAGCTTTATAGTTTCTTTTCCTTCCTCAGTCCCTCCAGAATAGATATCATTCAGTCAGGTCACAATTTTTTTTCTCTTCTGTAGATTGCAGCTCCACTTCTCCACCCTGCTGTTGTAACTAAGGTCTCTCAGTCTCAGACTAACTCACTGCATCCCTGTCAGTCTCTGCATGCCTTTGTAGTGATCCTTTGTTAGGCTGCTGTCAGCAGCAAAATGCATTTTCAAATATTCTCCCTCTCAGTCTGCGGTTGCTGAAGCTTTGTTGGTGAATTCAACCTCATGCTCTGGATCTCCAAGCAAGGAGAATAGGGACTTTCTTATCCCTGTCTCTGAGCCCAGGGAAACGGCTTGGTGAGAAATGGAGATATTTTCTCCAGTGTTAATGCCATAGTCCTGCTGCCACATGGGATATTGCTCTGGGAGGAGGCAAGAGCCACAGCAGGTGTTCTCTTATTCTATTTAGATTTGTGCCCTTTGCCTCTTGTCCTGACTGTGGGCACCACTGAGGTGAGTTTGGCTCTGTTGTCTTTATTACCTCCATCAGATATCAACACACATTGAGTGTTCTCTTCTCCAGACTAAACAAACCCAGCTCTCTCAGCATTTCCTTGTACATCAGGTGCTCCAATCCCTTAGTCATCTTCCTGGCCTTTTGCTGGAATGTGTCCAATATGTCCATGTCCCTCTTGTTCTGGGTAGCCCAGCGCTGACACAGGACTCCAGATGTGTCTTGCCATTCAGAAAGGAGTGACCACATCTGCCTTGGCCTGCTGGCCATGCCCTGCCTGGCACAGCCCATGGTACTGCTGACTGCCTTGCCATGGGGGCATGCTGCTGGCTCACACTCAACTTGTCCCCCAGGACAGTGATGTGCACTGCATTCTTCAGTGTATTTCTATTTAATTTGTGCCATTAGTGTTTCTTCTGGCTGCTGGAGCCATTTCTGTTTGCATTAGAGCATTCCAGTTTGTACTGAGTAATATCAGATACCAATTTGATGTGAAATGGGCAAAAGCTGATTGAAGAGCCAAGGCAATTCTCTCCCTCATCATCTTCCAGAATAAGCACTGCTGCTGTAAGCTCCAAAACCACCTGTGAATGGAAGAATGTTCTTAAATTCTTGGATGACTTCCAGCATCCATCTGTGGGGAGGATAATCTTTCTGTGAAGAAAGGATGGAAGCCTGTGTATATACAAAGGTGACATTAAACTGAGCTACCCTTCCACTCACATTTGTTAATAATCCATTGCATATGTTTTGAAGGCTTAAAGGCCCAGTGTGAATTTGTTCAGGGGGAAAAGGAACCTTGTACAAGATGGTTTTCTAGGCCCCAGAGATGAGTAAATCTTCCTCAAATATTTTGAATCATTGATGGATATTTGCTCCAAGCTTTAATCATTTCTGTCATACCAGTCTCATTTTTACCCAGGTGACTGTTTCTGATGGCAGGAGTGTGAGACAGTGGCACTTTCACATCAGAATGGAGATGTCTCATCACAGCTGGGAATCCCCAGAGCTTGCTTGGGAGCAGTTCAGGTGCTCTGTACAGTGATAGGATCATAGGAGAATTTGCTTCTGAAATAGCAGAAAGGGCTTCCCAAGGTCCTTTAGATACCTGTCTCTTGATTTAGACTTCCATGTTGAACATTACAATCATTTCCCTGAGCAAAATTTCAGAGATTTGCAGCCTCTTCAATGATCCCTTCTCTATCCTGGTGTCTTTGATAACTGACTGTGCAGCAGACAGAAAAAGCTGCCCAACCTTTTTCCTCTGCTTGTGGCAGTTCTCAGGTGCTCCCACATTCCCCTTTCCCAGCACCACCAGAAAAAGCCTGTGTTGTTCTCTAATGAAAAATATCCCACCCAGGAACAAAGAAGTTTCTTTGCTGTGGAGGGTCAGCTGTAGGTGGATTACACCCTGAAAATCCCCTGGCAGTTCTTGGAAAATAGGATTTAGATTTTTGTATAAAAGCAACTTTTATTAAGCAAACTGGTATCCAGTTGGCTCCCTGGAGTGCTCAGCTACGTGAATTTAGGAAGCTTTTAGCCAGAAAATTGGAGGGACACAGTTATCTGTCACAGACTTAAAAACCCTCCTAGTGCCCCCCAGGGATGATGCTTCTATACAGATACATGAACAAAAATCCATATGTAGTCAAAGCAGTGAGGAGAGAAGCAGGGGCTACTAGGTGATAACATTTCCATATAAGACAAAAAGGAAAGTCCCTAATTTGTCATGAGAGGTTTTTTTTGGTGGTCAGCTGTGAGAACCAGAGGCCTGTAAACACTGCAACTTTCTGTATGTACCTATGTAGTGGTTTAGTTTGAGGTGATTGCTTTCAAAATTGCTGATAGTAACATACTGCTGGTAAGTTTGAGAACAAATTGAGCAATAGCCTTTTTTTCTGAGAGCAGAAGTGAAGCAGATATGGCCAGCGCTTTGAGAAAAACTGTACATGTATATTGCATATTTTAGAACAAATGCCTGTGGCTGATGTGCACATTACTGCTCAGGAAGACCTTATGAGTACAACCTTTGAGCTTAGTCTGGATTGATCGTATTCCTAAGGGTAGTGAAAAAAGCCTGAAAGTTGACATCCAGCTGGCAATAGCTTCAGTGGCCTAGCTGGATACCTGGCAGCCTTGGGGTATGGCACAATTGACTCCTTTCATAGGATCATGTTTGCCTGTGTTAATGTGATTATGGCATTAAGAGCTGCTGCATTGGCATAAGTCTAATTGGAGATGCTCTTCTGTGACTGTGTCTTTCTAATGTATTTGGGAGCTACTTGCATTGAGTAGTAGTTGATCTGGTCCTGAAAAGCTTGAATGTTGTGGATAAAGCCAGCTGAGATGTCTCCAGAACTGGAGTCTGAGTTCAGACAAAGACCGCCTGAGCTCAGGGAGATGAGCTTTAGTCAGGAATAAAATGGGCGCTTGTTTCTGACTAGAATTTGACTAGACTTGAATTTCTTTTTTTATTTTTTCCCCCTCTTGTGGTATTTGGACATCTCTGTCCTTGTCCAGAGGGAAGGGTGTTATGAAGAGATGGGTGATGTGTCTGCTTCACTGCACAGCACATGGGGCTGGTGAGGACTGGTGGACAGCACTGAGGCCACAGCAGCATTGCAGTCACCTCTCTTTTGATTAATGGGAGCAGACAGGGACCAAATGGGTCATAAATATGCCCCTGAGCTGCAGGGGAGGTGCACCCCATGATGGACCCTGAGGGCCTTGTCCTCAGATCATCTGGACAGGGGACCCTGTTGGACATGTGACATGGGGTCAGGGAACGGCTTAGACAGACGAACTTGTATCTGGCTGCTGAGAAATGCCTTTGGGTCTCACAGCTCAGACACAGCCAGTGACACCCCTGTCTGCTCTCATCCTTGTGGAGGGACAAGGCTCAGCAGAGCTGCCCAGACATGGCCTGGGTGGTTTTCTGTGCGAGCTATGCTGGACCCTGCCACGCAGACCCCACAGCTCCCCCAGGCCACTGCTACATGTGAAAAATAATTGAACATTATCATCTCCCTGCAGCCAGGCTGGATGTTGCCCTTAGTGTACAGGCAAGATGGGTAGCAGGTGATTTTTGAGTTAATGAGACCTTTCAAAAACAAAGCTTTCTTAGCAAAGATAATATACCCCCCTTCTTTCTTTCCCTTCCCCTTCCCTCAGTGCTCGCTTATTCCTATTCCAGGTGCTTCTGCTTCTGAAAAGACATTTATCATTTCTCAATCTCTGATGGTAGATTTTTCCCCCCTCTCTTGCTCTCTCATTTTATCTTGCCCAAGGGGTCTGTGCTACCTTTTATTAGCTGACACTTCAGTTCTGCAGATGGAAATGACACTAATGGAATGTGGCTGAGGCTTTATTACAGAAATGCTATTCACCCTGCACAAGCAAACTTCCAAATAATCCTGCAGGAAAGGAATAAACCTTGAAGGCAGGTGCAGGAGCTGCAGATGTCAAAGAAAACAGAAGAAGGGACTGATGGATTAAGGAAGGAGAAAGAAATAGGGAAGAAACAGGCTTGAGAATATCCTTTTGTGTCCAAAAAGAAAGCAAAGGTAGTTTAACTGAGAACCTGATGTATTTTATGTCCAATTTAGTGGCAAAGGTTTCTAGGTAAGAAGATGAGGCAGTGGCAGCCCTTCTTGCCTAAAAGTTGTACCAATAAAATAACTGCTAAGGTTGGTGGATGCTGTTCTGGAAGTTTAGGTGGTGCTTCTATGAATCAGCAAAGCCAGAGGGTTGTCTCACCAAACATAGTTGTGCTGACACAAATGACAGGAATGGGTCCTTTTGCTTTTCCTGAGCATGAAAAACCACACATGACATATGGAGAGGTGAACATGACTATGTCCTTGCATCTGGTCCCTCCTCTTCCCAACTTCAGTGAGGCCAGACCATTGGTCTGAACTGTGAGAAGAGACATTAATACTTGCCAAGGACCCCTGAGGAGCTGCTCTTGAATATTGCCCCTTGGCTGCTGCCAACCCCAGAATGTAATGAAAACCAAATGGTTGCAGAGATAAAGTGCTAGAAGAGAGAAAATAAACATCTGGGAAGGGAGGAAGGCAGATGACTGGGAAGACTCGGAGAACGTGAGGGAAGTGACATTTGCTTAACAGCAGCCTCTGTGGCTGTTTTCCTGTGTTATTGATGCTTGCTTTTCCCTCCCTCTTTTATTTTCATGGTGTGTCTATTGCATCTATGGCTCATTAGGCAACAAGATACTAATACTGCCTGTAAAGCTGCAGGATAGATAACCTTCTCTCTCTGTCTTCTCTGTACCTTTTTTTTAAAAATCTATTTTAGTTTTGTTTTGTTTCCTCTCCATGTTGTCATCTTCTCCTGTCTCCCTTCATTCATAGTGTAGCTCAAAGGAGAATAATTTCAAAAGTTGGGAACTTTCTTTGCTGGTGACATGTGAGAGATGCAGCACTGGGGAATGGTTCTAGCAGGACTGACCAGTTTGAATGGGCAGAAGACCCAGATAGGAGACAGAAGTTAATTAACCCAGTGAACTGCAGATTCAAAGATGCCACGGAAACAGAAACATTTATGTCAATCCCCAGCAGAAAAAGCAACACAAACAGTCTGTTTGTAGCTGCTTCTTTCTGTTCACTTGTTGGCTCCCAGACTAGTTGGCTTATTCCTTGTGGAAGTAAACCACTGCCAAATGCCCTCATCTTTGCAATGACCCTGGTTCTTTCCAGTACAGCTCTCACCCAATGGAGGGTTTTCCTGTAGGTACACGTGTGCAGTCACCCACGTGCATTCATCATTTGTGTGCCTTTGATCTTAAATGAAAATTTTATTTATAGCACAACCTTTCTTTCTTCCTTCACCAAAGCACTTAAGGTGTTGTACATCATCATAATAAAGCCCATTACAATAAAATATTACCTTTAGAATCTGTGAAAATGAAAACCAGGCAGAGGCAGTTCAGGAAAAGTGGGAAAACAAAGGGCAGGAGGAGAGAATGGGCGGTTTATACATTTGTGGTGCCAGAAAGGCCATATTGCAGCTGAAGCCTGGAGATCATATAAATCTCTTGAGAGTCTTTGTAGAAACAGGGAAAGACAGAAACAGACAAAGCTTTGACAAAAATGGAGAGGATGGCAGAGTTAGCTGGATTAGTGCACCCCGTATCTGGGAACAGTTTGCAGGAAGGTCTAATGGTCAGGGTGAGACTGTACCTCTTCCTCAGTCTCCTCCCTGGCTTTGTCCAATTAATTCTTCTTTGTTGGAGGGGTGATTTTGAGAAGGGAGATTTTGTTTTGCATGCTCAAGAGCCCACCATGTGGCAGCAGATCTTGGCTGTGATGGTGGGAGGTACAAACAGATGGGGACTAGACCTGACCTGAACTATCCTTTTTTTGTTTTCCCTGCTATTTTGTTTTCTACTTTTCCCTTCCCCCTATTTCTTGAGATCTTTTGTTGATGAAAGCAATCTTTGGTGTAGTTAAGGCTCTTTTGCACATCTCCCTAGAGCAATGTGGGGTTTTTTTCTTGTTTAGTCTCAAAGATATTGAGGTAGCTTAGTCCTCCTTGTCCTCTTCTGTCCAGATATGTTTATCTCCAAAGCCTAGCACTGTTCTCTTGATCATCTTGGGTAGCCAGAGTCTGGTTGTATATCTACAACTGGACTCTGCCATAGCAGAGGCAGTGCTTGTTCATTGTGCAGTCATGAAGAGACACCAGAGAATATGCTGACCTTGTGATAATTAATGGATAGTGGGGTAATGGTTCTGTGTGACGCACTAGATACAGAAATGGGATCCAACACTTCTACATTTAGGGTAATTGAAAATCTGAGACATTTATTATTTTGGGCACACTACAGTAACTTTGGTCTTTAAATCTTGAATTAATTATTTCAGACATTTACAGGAAGAAAACAAAGGAGTGGTGAATAAAGCAGATTCAAGCAGTCCTTTGACTGGTGATCCCAAGGAAGGGCTTTAGTGTTGTGTGCTATTCTCCTGAGAGACCTGAGGAACTAGAGCTGACTCAGCAAACCATGGATCTTAATCTTATGAATTAAACATTGAGGTATGCTGGCCAAAGTCTCCTCAGTAAAATGCTCCATAGGACAATGCCTGAGGAGAAGGTGCATCAAAATAACTCCAACAACTGCTTGAAAGTTTCTCTTGACTGTGTGTCTCATGAGCCATGGGATAGTGAAGCTGCTGGAGTACAGATGAGAGTTCTTCACAGTTTAAGCCCAATACCATGACCTGAGCTGGGCCATTTCCCCCTCTGCTCCCCTTTCCCAAAGGTCAGAGCCTCTTTTGGGGCAGGTTTGTTCCTCACCTACGCTGATGGTGATGTTTGGACTGTACCTGTTGTAATGCCAAGAGCAATCCCTGAAGTGGCTGCTGAATCCCGAGCACACATTCTGGCTGATGCTGCTTCCCAAGTGCCTCAGAGCCCTCACAAGGATTTACTCAGGTGAGCAGAGACAATTTTCTGTGAGATTCACTTTGCCAGTTGAGCGCTCTGGACTGTAACAACCCATCATTATGGGCCTCACCTGTTATTTGTCTGTATAGCTGGTTGCGTAATTAAGGGGATAGATATGTCATAACCAGCCCTAAGTAAAGGGATTGTAACCAGGATAATAAAACCTGTTGCCTTCAGCTACTCCATTATAGCAGCACCCCAAGCTCAACTTTTGCTTCACAAACAAGGAATCACATTAATTTTCAATCTCTTGCTTTAAAATAAGCAGTCAAACAACTGCGTGTTTCAGCCACCTCCTCCAACTCTCTTGTGAGCATGGGCAGTGGTGGCACAGGGTGGTACAAAATAAAACAAATTGGAAAAAAGATAAATCCAGGGGACAGCTAGAAAACTTGAAATTTCTATGAAAGTTGTTTTCAATGCTCTGCTTCCTTCCCTGCCCTAGGACACTTGCAGTAAAAAATATCAGCCTTCCATAGCATATGACTGCTGCATACTTTTGATGTGATAACTATTCTGTCCTCACATGGAAGAGGTCAACAGGGTAGAATGGAGAGTGAGTGCTTTGCTGTTGAATTGTAGAACTCACTTGCAGGGGACAATGAGAAACATATTGTTTCTTGATGCTGTTTATGTGGGTTTCATTAGTGCTATGGATGAGAAAGTGTTGGCTGGAGCTTTAGAGGCACCTCTATGAAGTGTCACATTCGTTTAGGTCCAGAAGGTCATAGGGCTGTCCAGGTTGCGCCTCTGTTACATTCATGTGAATGGATTGTAAGAGGGAAAGGGGGACGAAAGAAAGAAGAGAAAATCAATTAAAGCTCTATAGAATGGAGACCACAGTTAGGTTTTCACTTCACTTTTCCATAGATTTTAAGGTACAGTGAAGTCCTGATGAGAATAAGCGTGACTTTTCTTTAGTGGGAATAAGTTCAGTGATGGGAGCAGGGAGAATTCAACTATTTAGCTTTAGGGAAATGAACCAGTGTGACCAAGCCAGGAGCCCAGGCTTCAAGAATAGTGGTACTGGTCTTGAGAGATGTCTTTCTCCATTAGCAAATATTGTTTATAACCCCTGAGTGTACAGAGAAGTCCTACCAGAGTCTTGTATTTAACTTTTCTTTTGTCTGCCCCTTCTTTTTTTTTTTTAATCTTTCAAAGTAGTGGTCAAAGGATTTTTTTTATTCTCCTCTGGATGGTGTGTTTCATTTCTAAGTAGATAGTTTTCTGCTTTCAGCTGCCACAGAGCAGATTAAAAATCTCAGATTTGAAATGAGAATGGTGATAACACAGGTGGTGCCTGTCAGAGTAGTGGGCTCACTACCTTTCAGGCTGACTGGAAAAGGCAAAGGGACAGTAATGAAACAGCAGCATTGTGGTGTCCTTGACTGGCTGTGTGCAGGAAAGAACCTTGGCCAGAACCATTGACTCAGTGGGATGACAGGCAGAAGGTTTGCTCCTGCAGTTCCCTCACACTTCTTTCACATTTTATTCAGTTTCTAAGTGAGATTCCAAAATACTTCCTAAACACAAGACATTCTGGTATTTCATGGTCAGTATTGCCTCATACAAGACTGACAGTCATTTCAACTCTTCTGCAGTGCTAATCTCTATTAAATTGGCATTGTTATTCCTAAGGGCCAGTCAAGCTGTTTCTATTTTGAAAAGATCCTTGCTAAAGTCAGTGCATGCATCTAAAATTTCCCAGACACTTTTTAAGCAATTCCTCTCAATAATGCTTATAGATTTATAAGATGCAGCACAAAGTACTATTTCCTTTGAGACATATCTGCCTCTCCCACAGTACATGATAAGAAGCCAAGGACAAACAGACAGATAGTCTGAAGACTGGCTCAGTCAGTACTAAGTGTTCCTGCACCTGTCTGGGAATGACATTCCAATTTCATGAATCCAAAGTCCAACACCTCCCACTGGTGCTACTTTGCTTGTTGTTTCCCTTTCTTTGATTTCTCTTTGAAAATCCCAGTTCATTTCATGGTCAGAGAACTCCGTCTTCAGTCCCCTCTGCTCATCAGAGCCCTTCATAACCTGGTATAGGATGAAAGGACTGTATGGATAATTTATGGGAAATCAGTAATTGAATCTTGGCTGTTCTCATAAATCAGATCACCCAGCTATCAAACAGCTGTGGGTAGCGTAACGTATTCCAAAACCTGCATAATTGATGACTCTCTTGCCACAGTCCAGCACGTGACTGTTGATTTTAGTTCTTCTCAACAATGTTTTCAGTGAGAAAACTCAGCTCTCTGGTATCTGAGCAGACCTGCAAAAGTAAATGGCCAAAGTCATTAAGGAAAGATGCTGATAAAAGTAGAATGTAATTCAAATTGATGGGTAAAATGAATCCTTCATGCCTTTTCTTAAAGGGATTGGGAATGATAAAAGCACCTGAGGAGGGAAGCTTTATCTCTGAGGCTGGTTTATGGGTTTGTGTTTATGCAACAGGGATGTGCTTATGAAAGTGAGAGTTGTAAGGGAAGCTGGTTACAGATGGGCTCCTGCCAACCTCAAACATGGAATGCATTGGTCACCTCAAGGCTCTTGCTGAAACCATCCCCTTAGCAAATCCTGAAGGGAGATCCTCACCTGTTGTGGACTGAGGTCAAGTGCCTGTGAAGTGCTTTACATTTATTTCATCCAGGTCCTGATGGACCTCTGGTGTCTGTAGAGGCACCTCCTGTGTTTGCCACATACTGTTTGACTCCCCACCCCAGCCACTGCAGGAGCTCTCATGGGCTAATGAGGGCAGGAAGAATGAGAAAACCATGAGTGAATGTCCTGCACTGGGCAGACATGGACTTGGACTTCGATAAAATCCCCCTGGATGTAACCCAGCTGTGAAAGTAACTACTGACTTCACTTACTTTGGATTCTGGGGCTCCCTCTGCAGCACTGGTGGCTACACATGGCCAGGCAGACAGACTGCTACAGCAAGAGCTTTCATGCTGTTTGCTTGCAAGAAAAAAACTATTTTTGTACCTTGGCTAACCCTGACTACACAGCCCAGGGCTGTGTGCTTTACGGCTGAGCCTGTAACAGTGTCTGCAGCTGTCATAGAAACCTGCAGGCTGTCTTGTGCACTAGAGCTGCTGGAGAAAATGATGCTCTGTTTTGGCAGAAACGGAGTCCTGCAAGCCAGGACCAAAGCACATCGAGTGATGCGTGACTTTTCCCATCCATTTAACAAAGGTATTTGCCGAGGCCTGTTGGAAATTTATGGCAGATTTACAAGATCCAGAGAGACATGGTAATATTCTGTTTGGTGTATGCTGCTGCTGCTAACTGGATGTTTGCTTAAGTCCACAGTAGCAGTGTTTCAAAACAGAGAAACCTGCATAAATCACCTCATTTTTCCTGAGGGGAAAAAATTATTTTGCTTTTTGTTCATACCAGTTTAAATTTCCACAACTCTTCAGTATCAGAGACCAAGACACCTGAAGCCAATTTACCTTGAGAAAGCCCTTTCAGGCTGTGCCTTCATTAAAGGGGCTTGTTTTGAAGGGACTGTCCTGTTCATCCCCTCCTGGTGCTTTGTTTTGGGAGGGACAGGGGGAGCACAGGGGGGCGATGTGAGAAAAGGACAAAGCTTTATTCCAATGAATCAAGGCTCTCTCCAGCTGATTGGTTGTAAATGCAAGACAGTGGACCTTGGAACTGACCTGCACCATGCAGGGACACTCTGTAAGCTGAGTTATGGATTCAACCTTCTTCAAAGATCAGCTTTAAAAAATTTGCTACTGTTTTTATGAACTACTAACTAAAAAGTAGCTCCCAATTCAAAGGATTAACAGTTGCCTATATTTAGCTATAATTCAGCATGGAGTGGTATGAGGTTCCAGTACATTGTGAACTCTTGGATCAGGATGCAACTGGAGCATCTTTTCTGCACCTCTGTCATGGCCCAGGACACTCGTTCAAAAATGTGTCCTTTTTATCTGCTATTTGCTCACTTTTCATGTAGGTGCTCTTTTGACTGTCACTGTTGTCAAAGGGAAAATCAGGAAGGTGCTCTGAGGTTTGGGAATCTGTACCAAGATTTAATTGAAAAGATTTTGCTAAATTTGTTTGCCTGTCTTTGAAATGAGAAACGTCCCCTGAAGGGAATAAAACTTTTAAATTCTACCACTAATGAAGAACTTACATGCTCTGAATTTTAAGTTCAGGGTTTGGTTACTTCCTTTAGTTGCAGTGAAGCCATACATAGATTTTCTGTTTCTCTTGCCCATCAGAAAGCACTGGCTTCACTGTCCCCTGCCATATGCTCCTGCAGAGCTGCTTCGTCATGACTCTGTTCATGGATGAGTTTTCTTAAATTCACTTCCATCTTCGTGCTTCTTGCAGCTTTCTCCAGGGAGGAACCCTGTGACCTGTCCTAACCTCTCCTCTCAGCAGTGCACAAATGTGGGATGCCAACCTTAAAAAAGAGATCACAAAACTTTGTTAAACAAGGTGACTCAACAGAAACAAATGAAGTGGAAAACACCTAGTGACACACCATGGGCCACTTGCACATGTCAGTGGGAATTACAGTGGTTTCCATACCAGCCTGTAATATTTCTTGAGGAGAACCAGGCAGGGTTTGATCTGCAGCTATCAAAATCATGAGGGGAAGCACCACATCTCCATGGAAAAGAGGGAAGAGGGAATCCAGAGGTACCCACAGTGAGAAGCTGCACTGCAAGATGCTCTCCACAGCCACAGCTGTAGCTCAGGTCACCCAGGAGTGATCACTGCAGCCTGCTCTCTGCAGTGGAGCTGTGATAGCAGAGCTCGCAGGGATGCTGCGAAGTGCCAGGTTACCTTTCATATCTCAGACCCTCCCAGAAAAGTTAACTTGAGTCTAATGCTAGCTTATCTAATTATTATAATTAGCCATAAAATAATTAATAACCTGGCTTAATTACAGGTTTTCTTCAACTGCAATCTAATGTAAAAGATTCCAATTAAGGCTCATTACATGGAAGATCTGTAGAGTCTGTTATTTCACTCTTAAGAACATCCAGAACAAAGGGAAGACATGCAGATGCTACATTTCTTTTAAAGGCTGTATTTTAATTAATTTCAGCTTCTGCAACAATTAATGGATTTACTTGTAATATCTCAGGAAATTCATGTTCATCTCAAGAGAGCCAGTGCCATGAGCTCATGGAAGACAGGCTGCATTTCTCATGTATTACAGGGAGCCAAAATCTTAAGTACAGTGTAGAGCTCATCTGGGGAGTTTTGTGCTGCTGGTTTTGCCTGAAAAGACTGAAAATTCCCCCAGGGTAAAGCAGATGAGTCCCTTGTATTACCACAAGCAAGTATTGCTTAGAATTGCCTGGGAGCTTCCTATCCCCCTGGATTCAGCAGGAGGGAGGGGGCTTGGTGTGGTAGTGGAGTGACAGAGATCACAAGCCACTACACTGCCATAAGGACAAATCCAACCCTTAGAATGGAGAAGCCATTCACTTCCTTCAGCCTAGCAGAGCCTCCAGCAGGGAAAGCACAGTATGGTTGATGAGCCTTCCTGAAAGGAGACTTTCCTCACCTGAAGGGGAGCCTTGGCATCTTTCCGCACCTTCTTTGCTTGTTGAGCAACGGTTGCTTGCAGCTTTGCCATGGGGAAGTGTGCCAGGTTTCTCTCCAAGTAGGGACAGAGAGGGATCTCTCCTGGTCCTCACACTGGGGCGCAGAGCAGACTGGAGCTCTCTGAAGCACCATAGGCTTCCCATAATGCCTCAAGTAGTTACTTAATCTCCTTTGTGTCTTATTCCTGTCAGTGAAGATTGCTTCTCTCAGTAAAATGTGAGGAGAGCTTCAGACATGGAAGTTTTACTGATATGTGCATTTCTAAGAGTGTGATGCCAAGTGCTGTATGGATACAGGTACAAAGGGAGGAGGCAGACTCATTAGCCCTATATAATGAGGAAAGGACATGCTTCCATCACTTTTAAGGGACAGTTTTTCTTTTACATTGCTGTCAGTCTCATTGATAGCAAAGCCTTCTGAGAAAATGAATCTATAACCTGGCAGTTTTCCCTTTTTGAGTTGTTGAGTAGATAAACCATAGACAAGGTCTCAAAACTGGTGGTTTCTGAGTCTGCCATTGACAATACCCTAAACAGACAACATCTGTGCATGAGGGTTGAGGTGGAAGAGTTTTATTATTTGTTTCAAAACCTTTTAATATTTCATAAGATTTGTATCATGGCTTACTGCAGCCTACAGGAATCTATGAGAATGCCTGTACTTGGTTGCTTGGAGTGTAATGCTTTGTACTAATATTACTCCTCATTAGGAGGCTGATAGGAGCGTAGCTCTTGCATTTTCTGTAGTGTGCTGTGGAGCAAAATGCAGTGGGTCTTGCCCATTTGCTTGACCTTGTGTCAAATCATAGGAAGAGATGAAAGTTTGATGCAGCATCTCCAGAGGAAGGAGAAAATCCAGGATCAGATCAGCATTCTCAATAGAGCCCTGTAATATTTGCATGTGTGTGGAGGTGGCTATTCTGGACACAGACTTGGTTCTGAGCATAGTTCCAGCACAAGATCTGATGCTGGATTTAGGGTTTTAATAGAAATCTTGAAAACTGCTGCTCCAGTGTGAGCAAGTTTGAAAGTCAGACGATGCTTTGTGGTAGCAATTAAGATCTGTTTTCAGCCTAGAAAATAATTGGAAATCGTGCTCCAAAGAGCTACGCTAAATGATGTAAATCCTGGATGACTAGAAAACCAAATGATTGGGAAAGCTCTAGTGCCCTTACAAACAGGGTTTGCCGAACTCTCCATGGCAGCAGCTGCCTCTGGGCTTATGTTGAGTTGCATTAACCAGGTGCTGCAGGTAGTGACAAGGGAGTTGCACAGGTAAGCTGCCTGTGGGATGTGCTGTACATGGGACAGTGACCGTGTTGTGGGAGCAGAGTGCTGAGTAGCTCCCCAGCATTTTCTGTTCTGTCCCAGTGCAGCAAAGAGCAGGACAGAGGAGGAGTGTGCTGGGCTGGAAGCTTGGCAGATTGGCCATAGCACTTTGCAGCAAGTTGCAGGGTACAGAACAAACATCTGCAGTGCAACAGAGTCCTTCGGCAGCTGTGCCTGAGGTGGGTTTTTTCCGCAACTAAATCCAAGCACCCCATTCCCACCAAAGCTGGAAAGAAGCCCTGAGCAAAACTTCAAATGTCCAGGGAAAAATAAGCTGCATCCTCCCCAAGCAGCAATGCAGTCAGGAACTGGAGTATTATAAAGCCAGACAAAGAGCACATTATTTCCCTTTTAACCTACTTTTCCCTGAATTTATCCTGTGTAGTGATCCTCCTCTTGGCCTGCAAGAAGCCTGTTCCATTGGCAGTATGGCATTTGTATGGCACATTCTCCAGAGCTTGTAGCTTAACCTCCAGCTCACCTGATTACCCACAACAGTTAAAATCAGGTTTAAACTGCTCTAACTTTAGTCCAAACTAAGGCTTTTTGCTCTTTAACCTGTCTGGGGCTGACCTTCAATCAGTTTCTTCTATACAGGTCTTGGTGACTGATTCATAACACTCAGTTTAAGCCAAACTACAAAAATTGTAACAAATGCAGGTCTCTGAGCTGGTCTCTAGCCTTCTGGTCTTTTTGTTCTATAGCCTTATTTGCTCTTTTCATGACTCCACCATATTCCCTGCCCTTCTCTCCAAGTCTCTACTTCTGCTTCTTGCAGGGATTCCCAGTTCTGTCTGGTCACACCACACAAAAGCCTTCCACTTGGAGGCCTTCCAACTTCTGTTTCCTTCCTTCTGTTCTTCCACGTCTGTTGCTCTCAAAAGCAAAAGAAAATAAAACCATTAAGAAAGTCTCTTCGGGTGTAGATTGGCATTTTCAAAAGCACTTCAGCAATGAGAAACCTGCATCTTGTGGGTTCAATAGAGGATTTTCTCTTACCAGTGGAAAAGCATTACATGTTTAAATGGGCAGTAGCTGCTTCCAAGCAGGAATGTTTCAGTCACTACCTTATGCAGGGAATACAGTAGTGCTTGAGCTTGAGGGATAAACTGTCTTCCAGCAAAAACAAGGAGCCTGGATCCTGCCTTAATGGCATGTCAGGGTTATTTTGTCACAAGTCCTTTCCTATCTGATTACAATGCAGAGCTCCATAGCTACATCACAGGGCAGGCAGCGGCCCATGTTCATTTGTATCTGTTTTCATTTCTCTCCTTTCCTCCAAAATTATACAGGATTTAATTGTAGTTTGAAGAGCATATTTGCTGCCAAGATGATTGGAGGAAATGCTGGAGAGGGTGACTCTGGCTGGGATCCTCTCCACTCAGGACAGCTTGTGAAAGCCATGGGGAGAGCTGCAGGTGACGGAGGAGAAACGAGTTGGCAGAGGTTGACCTCTCCTCTGTCCCTTCACTCAGCTCTTCTAGTTCATTAATTTACCAAAGACATCTATCTATTCTCAGACTTGGTGGTAGAAAAAGAGCAGAGCTTTGTCTGACCATGTGCAGTCATGCTCAGTGCAATGTTAACTTGACTTTATTCCCCTATATACATCATACCATGAAGTAAACTGGAAGAATTTTTATCTTGAATCAAAGAGCAACATGATGCTTGGAGGTCTGTGAAGAGAAGACAGTTGTGGTTTGCAGGCTCTTCTGTCCATGAAATGCTGTGGTAGACTGGGGGGGTGTGGTAATGCCCCAGGAGAATGGCAGAATAATGAGAAATAGATATTTTCTGAATGAATTTGGAAGACAGCAAATGCCAGAAATGAAATCCAAGTGGTATTTTCTTGCAGTCATGAGTCAGACAAGGGTCCACTGTTTGAGAAGTGCTGATGTAACTGTGTACAGATAATGTTAATTTATTGTTCATTTCTTTAAGTTACTTGCTTTGGCTATTACACCCATTCTGAGTATTACAGTATTGCTTAGAGAATACCATGGCAGATTCTTTTCTACCACAGCCTTGTATTTGCGCTGTCAGTGGTGGACTCCTGAATACCACTGATTTTACCTTCTTTTGTACCCGTTTCACTTTACTGTAGCCATGATGACATCAGTAATATTTATCCATATTTTTCACAGCATACTATAAGAACAGGGCCTCATCTTTTTATCCAGTGATACATATTTATGTTCTACAAAAAGGCCTTGCCATAGGATACCCAATCCAAGCTGCATTGTGAGTCTCCTCTTCCCTACTCAGGAAATTACCATCTACAAGGGCACCCTGTCAAAAGGAGGGAAAGAGTTTACAGTGCAACGCAAGTTACATTTAAGAAGAACTGAAAATCTCATCCAGCATAAGGCAAACTTCAGAGTAAGCTGTCAGAACAGAGCAACCTTTAATATTCATGTATCTATTCAGGATGCATCACTGCATAATGTGTATTGCAGTCATCAGATACACATGTTTAGCACCTAGAAACAGTAAAATCACTTGTTAAAGCTAAAATGGAAATTATAGGATTGATTTACCTGTGCAATTCTAGTTGCATTATGCCAGACTGGTGATATGAAGAAGGTATAAAGCTCATATAACTGGCTGAGTAAATTAGATTAATGTCTCGTTCTCCTTTTTGGAAAGGTCTAAAGCAGACAAAATGTACCCTGAGCCTGTACAAATTTCTTTTCTTGTTCATCTCTTGCAGCCTTCCCTTGCTGCAGTTTTTATGATCTTTCTGGCTTTAAAAAATGTCTTTTAGGACTAGTTTGTCTCTCTTTGCTGAAGGAAAGCTGCTGGAAGTTGACTGCAATGAGAAGCCCTACCTCATGCATAGTGAACCCATTGCAGGCTCTGCTTGGCCCAGAATTTACACTCTGTGGGGCAAGTCTAAAACCCCTGTGAGAACAATGTTATTCTGTTCATCTCTGCACTCCATCTGATGTTGCACAGAATCTTTAGGAGCCCAGGGCTCCCAAAAGCAGCAGCCTGTGCTGCTCTAGGAACACCATTCCCTCCTTCTTCCTCTCCAAAGGCAACAGAACATGCATAACAATTTTGGCAGCAAAAGATAGGTCATGGATGGACTTGCAGTTGGGTGATGATGTTACAGACTCAAATAGGGATTCTATGATCTGTTTGGTTTACGTGGCTCTCTGTGTAGAACTGTTTTGCTCCATATATAAAAATATGTATCCTCGTGTATATTTTCATCTGTAAGTGCTCTTTCTGAGGAGGCAAAGATGAAGTTTGTGCAATTACAGTGATTGCACTTCACTCCTCTTCATTACAGTCCATTGAATGATTTCTTAGATTTTTATCTTTTTCTAACATCACTGCCATTCTCATTCTGTGGAAAAACAAAATCCCTCAATTTAAAGAGATTTGGCCAAAATAAAATTGCTTATGTCACATCTTGGTCTCCTATGTTATCTTTATAAAAACTTGGTACCTATTGGTTCATGTAGACAGTTACCTGAAACGCACATTAGCAGTTGAATAGGAAGGCAATTTACCCAGTCTCTGGTGATAAAAGTGCCTGTGGACACAGGGAAGTGATAAGGAAATGGAGGGCTGAAGATAAATCCATATGAAGCAGAGTGAGCTTGGGACTGAGTTATGTTAAAAGCACTCGTTAGATTGTACTGCTGTCAGAGAATGAAGCTGTGAGAGAAGCATGTCCAGCTGTGGGTGCTCCTGACTCTGGTTCCAACCAGCCATTCTGTCTCTCCCTCTCCCTGTTGTCTACCATGTTCATTCCCTCATATAACCAGCAAGTGCTGGTTCCAAAACCAGGCAGATTTTCTTTCACTACTGTGTCTTTTGAAGCTACAGACCATGCATCAAAAATCTAGTTGGAAAAGCTTCAGGCATGTGCTTTGCCGGGTCTGAGTTGTGGTGGAAACATCTCTGGGTTGGATCCAGCTGTGCAATTAGTGGATAAGCAGGAGTGTGAATTCCCAAGAACATTTATAGCTGATGGGCCTCTTTTGCTGGCACCAGTTGTGCCCTGAAGCATTTGTTAAATTTACTTGGACCAGAGGATCTGAGCAAGTGCATTGTGGAAGGGAGAAAAGCAATGCCATGGGTATGTTCCCACTCAAACATGATCCTTCTGGATGGGATCCTTCTGGATGGAGATACAGGGACTCTTTTTTTCCCTGGCAGGTTGAGAAGAAAGGTTTGATCTCAAATTGGATTATTAGATTAAGTGAGTTGATCATGTCTTTTAGTCAGCGTAAGTCCGAGATGATTGTGCCATCATCATTATGGGAATTCACAGAGTGAATATTGAAGTGCCAAAGTGGCTCATCAGTGGGAGAAGATGTTAGCTGGTACAATCCAAGTCAGGTGGACTGCCAGAGCTCATGATGCAGGAACGCAGTGTTGGATTGCACACTGCAGTTGCAGGGAGAATGAAGGGTGCTGTTGTCTCATTTCCTGGGAAACAGAGTAATTTGAGAAATCTGACTTTATGTCTATCCTTCCTGCAGCATCCTGAGAAAATTAACAAGGCGTAGCAACCCATAATACTCTCATTTTTGCTGCAATCACAAATCTAGAATGTCCTCATCTTCGTAATAATGCAGTCTTCATTATTAGAATTGCCTTGGGCTGATTTGTGGTCGGACTCTTGCTGATCAGAGCAGGCTGTTGCTGAAGGCAGTAATTTCCCAATGTGTCTTAATGGCCACATCCCACAAGGATCCTGCTCTGGACAGGGAAGCTGGAAGGAGTCCTTCAGAGGAGTTGCAGCCCCATCATTCCCCTTGAGACATCATTTTAAGTATCATCATTTAATTAAAATTTAATAAGCAATCAGAACTTGTGCAGTGTTGCAGTGGCAATTTTTAACAGCAAATTAATACCTGTATTGTAGAATTTTCTTGTTTAGTGCAATTCACATTAAGGTTATACTGTTTTGAGTTAAATTCTGCACATTTGTGTCAGGCAGCTTTGGTCCAGAAGGGTTGGGGGATTGCAGAGTATTCAGATATGTGTCTGTTTAAACCAAGCATTAAATATTTGAGTGGCTTGTCCATATTTAGACATATCAAAGAGAAGATAGAAGACATGCTGACATACCTGGGTCATGTTTGAAACTGAAAGGTAAAATCCTGGTCCCTATTAATTTAATTTCAAAACTTCCAGCAACTACAGTAGAGCCAGGCAGGCTTTCATTGAAAAAATTAATTTCATTTTGTATGTCTCTCTCTCAACCTTTCCATCCACTGCACCTGAACAAAAGCCAATAAGGAAAAGCCAATATTGACAGAAAGATCCGAGCATGTCTGTCTTGGGTCATTTAATTTCTTGGCCTCTTCAGTTTCCCATGGCCCTGAGGATAAACAGAGGTTCACTCATCGATAGAGGTAACATCAGTGTGCTTCAACTGGTTGTGGCTACTGGCCAGTAGTGTTGGCTTTTCCAAGAGCACTTTCAAGTCCATCTGAATGACACACTCGGTTGATTTGCAGTGCTCCTGCCAGCAGTAGGGTACAAGAGGTGGGTTGTCTTCACTATAAATTGAACTAGGCAGGATTCTCAGGATGGAGTGACAGGCTTTCAGACAGCAAGATATTTAGGGAAATCACCTATTGTACAAAAAGACTCAGGAAGGCACCTATTCAGTGCAGCTTTAAGGAATTTAGGTAAAGCAGTTTGAAAGAGGCAATAAGAAGAGAAAAGGTTGAGCGAGCAGTTGTGCACAAAAGCCATGAGTTATTTGTAAATCTTCCAGACATGCAGGACCTTTCTTTGGTTTTCACAGTTGTAATTTTCCAAATCTTTGGCCAAAGGCTCCAGCAGATACAGAACCGCCATCCACTCCACTTCCCTAAAGAAAATATGTCATCAAAGTTGAAAAGGTGGACAGGTTGTCTCCTATCCTTGCTAGAGAGCCTTGCCATTAGTTTGCTAGAGAGGTGCAAGCAGATACTGAATATCCCATGGAGGCTTAGTGAGCAAATACCAAGGTTTGCATCAGCTCGATGGCCATCCTGCAGAACCCATGGGATTTGCAGTGGATTTGTCAGAAGAGGGTCTGCTGTTCAGTGAAAAATATTTCCAAAATGCTTCCTGATACAATGAACCTTATTAATGAGCTTGTGAAGTGTATTCTGCTGATACCTGCATACCAATAGAGGTTTTGTTTGCTGCATTTTTCTTCAGTAATTTCCCCCTTCCTTTCTGCTTTTTTCTACCCTGCCCCCAGTAGATGTCCCTCAGGGGAAATGTCCTTCTGAGGCAGAACAAAAGACTGGGGGGATTATGAATTTTTGTTATTAGGATCATAAAAGCTTCTTCTCTTATAGTTTCCTTCTTTGCTCTCATATTTCATGTCTTTTGTTTCCCTGTATGACCCTTCGTCAGAGAGAACTATTAAGGCTTTACATCTTTTTTTCCTTTCACTCTATGCAAAATCCTGTTCAGAGTTATTCAGTGCTGCCTGGAGGTGAAGGAACATGGGATGAGTTTGAGGAAATGCTTTCATCTCCCTGTGAAAATCCTTGAATTGGATTTTCACTCGTGGTTGGCATCCCAGGGGATTACAGTACAATAATGTGGTGGTAGTGATTTTGTTTGAGAAGGAAGTACTTCAGATTTGTCAGGGGGTTTTGATGTCTGAATAAGCCAATGAAAAGCCCATATCAGAGCTGCTGGTGTATTTCCAGCTCCATCAGCCAGGACCAGAATGTGACTTAAAGTAAAAGCTCAGAAGAGGCTCAGTCTTGAGGGTCTGCAAGGGGAGGTGATGCAGCAAAGCACACTCAGGTTGGTAGTTCCCTGTGATCACTCAAAGTAGTTAAATATAAGCATGTTCTTATGTGACCTGATGGATGGGAGTCAAAGACCTCTATTCCTTACATGCTTTGGCACTCCCAGTTTCAGCTGGCAGGACAAGGATGGTTGGGAGAGGAAGAAATTGTTTCTGTGGTTTCAGTGAGACTTTCTAGCTATTATTTTGCAAGAGCCTAGATCTCTGCCTTCCTGTTGGCTTAAGGTTTCAGTCATGATTTATCCATGAACAACCACATTGCCCTTGAGATTATTTGTGCTTGATGTGGTTCACAAACTATTTACTGTTTTGGTACTGGAGTCTGCCTCGTTGTATACTTAGTACTGAAAGTATTGGGCTGTGCTCTTGGTCGCTCAGCTCACACAGCTCTGCTTCTGTTCTCTAATTGAATGCAGACAGCTCTTGAAATAAAATTTCCGCTGCAAATGTTTCTGCTGACAAGTTCAGAGAGTGATGTCTGGAAGCTTGCTTTACTCTCTGTGTGAAAGGTATCTGTCCCAAAAACATGCCTGCCTATCCATTTCTTGACTTACAGTACCCTAAAATATGACAGGACACAAGGAGGATTTTAATGAATTCATAAAAAAATAGAAAATAAAGAAAAAGCATTTTCTGCCTTGTTTTAGGAGGTTTAGTAAAAAAACCTGCGAGCAGTTTGATGCTGCTCTTTCTTGCCATGTTATACAGATACATTTCACCTATATGAGTGCTGGATTTTGGTCTCCATGTTTTTTTCAGTAGTCTTAGCTAATCTTAACATATATATATATACATATATATAAGAAAAAAAGAAAAGACATAAAAGGTCTTTCTCTGTGTCCCTTATATAGACCTGTTACTTGTCCTTAATGCCTGAGTCCTTAAGAATGTTCTGCTATTTTTTGTGTGATTTTTGAAAGAATGCATTTGCATCTTTGCTCGGCTAAGGAAGATCAAATCTGATGTTTGGTGCTTTGATTCTTCTAGAAGTTGTCTATTGCATCTTATAACAGGCAATGCTTATCCAGGTGCTTATTTTGTGTTATGTATATGATTGAATTTCTCCCTGCTACCCAAAGAAATCCAATGCTCTTCTTTCTTTTGTATTATAGTTTTCTAATTCAGAACAACACTCCAGGGGATTTACAGTGGGTCACTACCTCTAGGTGTGCAGGAGCTCAGTAGAGGCAAGATAAGCCAAAGTACAAAAGCTTTATGGTTGTATTTCAAAGCTGAAGGAAGAGACAAGGTGCATGGATTGCGCTGCACATCTCAGAGAGAAATAATTTTCAATGTTTCAGATTCAGTCATAAGAGGAAGGAAAGGAAGAATCTGTTTCTCCAGTGAAGCAGAAGCCTTCTGTTTGTATTTATCAGCATTTAAAACACATCTCTAACTGTAATTTCCAGTATGCCAAATGAAATTCTTACCAATCACTCATGTTGTTGCTATTAGTGCTGTTAATGCTGTAATTTATTCAACTTAAGGGCCTCATCACAAATATGTAAGAGAAAAGACATAAAAATTGTTTCCTGGAAATATACATAAAGTAAAAATTGGCTAGGAGTTAATTCATGAAATTGCAGACACCAAAGGCCAGCCTTGCAGGATTTCTCCATGCAGTCTTGGCATGCTCAGGACTCAGCTGCTAATTCAGAGATATCATTAATCAAATGGCTCAGAAGGTCCCCTGTGAGAGGGACACAGCTCCTGCTGATGGGTGACACGGCTCCAGTTCTCTGCTCCAGGTACCCTTGATGGCCATCTGTCCTGCAGCCATGTGATTGCCCCTCATTCTATCCCAGTGGATGAAGCCGTGCTGTGATGTGCTGGTTGAACGTCACAGTAGCACTGATGAGCTTTGTGTAATCCTAACTAACCCCAGAAGCTCAGGAAATTACACTGGATTATTTGTACACAATAGAAAGGACCTCTGAAGGTTTAGAGCCAAATGTTTATTTACACTTGAGGCAAAACTAGGCATCAACTCTTCACATGTCTTCTTTTCTTGCTATGAAGTTTAAGACTCATTACAATGACAGGTTCATTTTCTGCTTGAGGTCTCTTGACCATTTAGCCCTCAGCATATTTCCCAATTATTTATCACTGCTGCTAATGGCTGCTCTTCTGCCCTTGATGTTTATTTAAAATGTGTTCTTCAGCTCCTGGAGTAGCTGTGCTGGGACTGCCTATAAGGAGGCATATGAGTTGTGTTGCAGCCCAGAGTTTTTGTCTGAGACCTGAATCAGCCAGACTGGGAGAGCTAAATAAGAGTGAAATTTGCAGCTTTAAGAGTCTCTATACATGGACACTTACTGGAAGAAAATCAACACTTTGTGTCCTGTGGTTCACCTATCACTAGTAATTCATTTTATAATGCATTAACTGACCTAAGTCTATTCCTGTTGTGCAACAGACAATTCTTCTTTCTTGCCTTCACTTCCCCATAGTGTGTCAAGGACCTTAACTTGTTCTTATTGGATTTTTATTTTCTCTTGTTTAGAAACTGAGTGTTTAAGGGCTAGTTTTCACAGCAGCAGAGCATATGCAGCAATAAACATCATCTCCAGTTGATTAAGCACCATAGCTGAGTTGTTCAGCTTCCACAGAAGCTGTTTATTTTAAGTATCCTCCAACTCTGAGGACATCATTTTAATTATATTGCATGAGAAGGAGCAAAAACAATAAAGTAGAACATTAGGAAAAATTAAAAGATATAATTTTCCTTCCCTGAGAGGAAGATTTCAGTGAAGGTCAGAGTAGATTGGAGGTGTTTGTGTAGCTGGGAAGTGTTCTTGAAAGCCCATTTCCCAGTACTTTTTTATTTTTTTACAGAGGCTGCAGAAGTCATTAAGGATAGGACAGGCCATTTCAACAGATCTTCTGAGGCCAGATTGTGAAACTGTTGTGAATCATGCTGGTGTTTTCAGAGAAATGTATTGCACAAGCTCACTATTTGTCAGTGCAAATAATGCGTTTCCAGCTTGACCAGTGGAGAGTCTGGCCTTGACAGCGTGACAGTAATGGGAGCAGCTTGCTTAGGTTTGTTTACTTGCTATCTGTGCTGCAAGATGTGAAAACATTCATTTCTATTACTGCCATTCTGAACCTTTTCACTGGTTCCAGATATCGGTCTGGATATTTGTCTTTTCCACCATTTGTTAGAAAGAGGCAGTGAATAACAGTAATAAAAAGGAAAAAAAGCTATGGCAGGACAGGCTTGGGAGGACAGTGTCAAAATGAGGCTTCTCAAGAACATCAGTCTCTTATTTCAAACTCATACCTTGCCTTTCTGAAGTGCCAGGTAACCCCCAGCTCTGTTAACAGCTGTGGCGCTCATGATTGACTAAGGTGGTTGTTTGGACCAGTATCTTCACTTGACTCGTGCTGAGGGGACCAGCTGTGCTACCTCAGGGGGTAAACTTTTTCTTTTCCTGATTCTCGTGATTATCTCTTTTTAAAAACAGCTTAATTGCCAATTAAATACTGCCTTAAGTTAAACACTGCCACTCCACTGCTGGCTAATCCTCTAATAAACTACAGCAGAGAGGGCAAAGGCAGTTTCTGCAGGGGTAGTCTGACCTCAGGTCAGGTTTGTCAGGTTATTTGTGCAAGGTTTATTCAAAAGTTTATGAACTTTACAGTAAATCTAGTTTTGAACAAATCTGTGCTATGTTAGCCAGGTAAAACATTGGCTTCACACACTACAATTCCTGTCCCTCTCTCCTTCCTACCCAGTGTGCTCTGAATCAAACAAACCTGTACAATTTTCACAGGGATTTCAAAGGTTATTGATGCTGTGGCCCTGAAGGGTTAACAAGGGGCTGGTGTGAGGTGAAAAAAATGGTTCCAGTTAGGCATGATCTTCTTTTGAACAGGGACTTTTGCCCAGCTCTAGTAAGAATAACTAGAAGGAAGACAAGTCAGGCAGTGGGGCAGGATCTGTCAACGAGAAGTGTCTACCAGTGGTGCCTGTTCCCATGACCAGACTATGAGAAACACCTTCCTTGTCCTCCCTATATCTCCTCATTGCATTTTAATTGATATCTTCCCTACTTGCTTTTATACTAAAGGACTCCCTGCAAACATGCTCAAACATAACACCACTACTGTCTTTTCAGTGCCCTCTGAAGATCCCCTTTTTTGCAAATGTTCAGTACAAATCCCATGGAGACCTGTGAATTTGCTCCTCCTGAGAGTATTACTAAAGTGAGAATCCAATATTTTTTGGAAGACCGTGGTCATCCCTTCTAATCCAGGCCCCACAGAGAAAGAACCTGCTCTGTGATCATAAACAATACAAATAAAAACAGCCTGCAGTCACATTACTTAATGCCAGCAATTTCTGCTCCTTCTATAAATCTGTCTTCTACCAGCAGCTAAATGACACTGATGTTGCCAACCTCGTTTACTCCTTGATGTTTGAAGAGTTGTTCTTTTTCTAGCCACTGGTGCAAGCATTTTGAGAATGGAGTGCTAACTTGGAGACAGGCAGAAAAGGAAAAAAATCTGCCTCTCCAAGTAATGCAGAGTCCAGTTGTGGCTTATTGCAACATTCATTCCTGCAAGACACAACTTGGTGTTCAGAATCCCACCCAAAAATACTGCAACATGTTTGTGGGAACTGGAAGAGCTTCTAAACTTGTCACCAAATGCGTTGAATAAGGTGATGTTGAATAAAACTGTCCCTAGCCCTGATATTGTGAATTTTCTGCTCACCCTTCTCCATCAGAAGTTCCCATCATCTGTGAGTGCTCCTTTTACACTTTTGCCATCAAATTGTCCTTTTGATTTGCTAGACCTGGTTCTGTTTTTGATATGTCTATAGAACATCAGATATACTGGTAGATTCTATGCAGGAAAACACCTTCCAATGAAACAAAGAGAGTTTGTGGTCATTGAAGATTCCTCACTGTTTTTCCTCTAACATGGAGAAAAGCAGCAAAGCAGTAGCTGCTGTCTGCAGAGAAAGGCTAAAGCAAAAACCAATAACAAGGAGGAAGCTGCAGTGGAATGACTTTGGGACTTCACTGCCTTCTCAGTGGTGTTTTGTGGCTCAGATGGCTCTACTCCACATAGAAAACAGGAAGGCAGCAAAACCTATAATGCAGAGAGTCTGGGAATCAGAAAATTTAAGGCTAGAAGGTGATCATGAGTCATTTCATGTTGACTTTCATCTTGTCAGCTTACGGAGTGCAGACTTGCACTCATTACATCTGCACAACCTTTGTGTGATCATTGTACCTTAGTTTAAAGACTTTGAGTGAAAGAGACCTCCACAAAGCTGTAGACAAACTGCTTTAGTGGGTAATTGCTCTTGTAAAAATCAAATCTGACATTTGTTGTATGTACTACTTTACCTTTTAATTCTATCTTTGAATATATTTATAGCCCTGGGCAGTGACTCCCTTTCAAATTACTGTTTGACTGTTCTTATTTTTTTCTTCCTTTGGAGTATGTAAATAAGTCCTGATACGGATGATCTCTCAACTTTCAATTTTTAATGTAAAAGTTCTGATTTTTACATTCAAACAGTGAAACATCTTTTTGCTACCGTGTATCACAATTTCATCATGTGATCTAAAGTCTCATATAAATGTTGTAGGAATCTGCTAAACTTGTGATATTATTGTCTGCATTGCTTTCTCTTTCCTATTTGCAGCAAGTTCAGCGAAAATTTACTTATGTTCCTCATCTTATCTCAGCCACACTGGTTTTGGTGTGTGCTACTGCCAAGAACAATGCTGTAGCACTTAATAACAGAATTTTGTCACAGTCTTTATCTCTGGAAATTATTCCACTTTTTCATTTTAATAGCAAATGACATGTTTTACACAGTTGCCTGATAAAAGTTCTCATAAGGTTCTCTTTGGGCTTTTATTCTTTTTTTTTCCTTCCTTCTCCAATCAGAGCTTTTAGGAACACCTACTTTCACCACATCTATCTAAGGCCAAGGTCAAACCTAGTGAAAGATGCTGTGGGACACCTCAAGTGTCAGATGTATGACACAGTGCTTTGAGTCAAAGCAATAAAGCAGAGAACAAAGGGTCCACAACAAACTAACAATGTCACAGCAATGAAGAAATAAAAGATGATGGGTTCTTGTGAAAAAAATCCACTGCCAGTGTGCATTGCAGTTCAGGCTCCAGCTAGCTGGAATGGAGAAGAGATGAAAGTTGTTTCTGTCTTATTTTACTGCCCTTCTGTTTCATAGTGAGAAGAACTTAATCAGGTGTGATTTGTGTGTGTTCTTCCCCCAGATGCATTTCAAAAACCAAGGGAACTCTCATGTAAGTGAATACATAGAGAAGCAGCCCAACAGTTACTAGTAAACAGATGACCAAGAATTCACATTTAAAGTGCCCATCTGTCCTGTGATATGGAGGATGTCCTTTAGCTGTTACTTCATCTCCCTTGTACAGTAACAAATGGATAAATAGACTTCTGATAAGGTGCAAAATGTCATTCCAATCTGTAATGGGAGAACGGCCATGTCAGGGTTTCAAGAGAGCATGAAACATCCCCAAGTAAAACCTGGCAAATAAGTTTTAGGTCTGTGTTCCTCAGAAGGAAATTACTGAGATTGCTTCTGAAACAGGGATGATGGTTGCATTGGTGAACATTAACCTGCAATGGGGGAGGTGAAATAAGAGATGATTGATGGGCTAAAGGGAAATGCAATTTCATCTGAGAAAAGGTCTGCAGTGCGTATAGGAATTTATGGGTAGTGTAGTACCTGGCTTGGAAAATTGTCTTGCCCATGGTTATTAAAGTGTGGATTTTTTGAGCTGAATTTGGCTTTGGTTTAGAACTTTTGCTTATTTCAAACTCAAGGTGAGGAAATTCTTGATACATAGGAAAAGGACTAGACACTTGAACTATGCAAACTTGGACAACACTAACCTTCGTGATGACTTTGTGAAACTCTCAGGCCACAGACAGCCACAGCCTAAATTTTCTGCCACTGACTTGCAGAGAGCAACTTGCCAAAAGCCATGTCCTAGAGATATGGCTCCAACCTTGTCCTGGGAACCAGATCTTTCAAACATGGGACAAAACTGAGTGTCACAAGTGTTTCCTACAGTCTGGTACACAATGAAGTAGAGAGGAAGAACCTGCCACCCTACAGTGTTCAAAATGCATTGAATATTAGTAATGAATGAATGGATCAAGTGTTTCCATCAATAAAATCTATCAAGAGGAAAACTTCAGCACTTATTTCTCAAGTTTTGTGAAGGGTGTGCATTCAGATGAGTCTGAAATGCTTCTAATTAATGTTATCAAAAGTGTGACATTTAATTAACTCAGTAACACGTTGAGACTAATGATGACACATTTTGATTCACCACAGGCAGCAATGAGCTCTCCTGAGCAACTCCAAAAGTAGGAAGGACTGAGGGAAGGAGGAGACCTGTAGTGCACACAAATATGCTTTTTGCTGCAGAAAGACAGAATGGTGAGAGAGCTGATTATGTTGTCAATCCCCATCTCACTTCAGAGAGACATTTATGAGTTCAGAATATCTACTCTCAGATATTTATAACAATAATCTATTTTCCCAGACTTAATTATTGTAACACTTATTTGCTACTGAAAGGAACAACAGGATGCATTAGTTTCATATTCTTGAGTCAGATCTGGTCAATTAAATGGTGCCTTTTTGATCTTGAAACCTATTACAAACATTTTCTAAAACTGAATCAGCAAATGATTTTTTTTTTTAATTTGAAATGGAAATTTCTGCAGTGTCATTCAGCTGATCAATAAGGAGGTATCCAGAAGTGATACAAGTGGGAGGGGGAGAGAACTGCACCTCTGCTGGGCTGTTACTGCTGTTTTGCTAGCGTGTAACTGATTAATCAGGTAGCAGCATGAAATTTTCTTCTCCACAATATTTATGCAAATTTAAATGCTTTTCAGAGACATCTTACTCAGTTTAAATAAATAAATAAAAAGAACTAAGATGAATGGGGACTATACTTAAGTATCCTGAAGATATTTGATCATGTAGTTGTCTTTACATCTCAGAAATATGCTGAAAATAGCCCATTGGACCTTTAACCCTTGTGGGACTGAGTTTCACTGGCCCTCCCATACTGAATTTATGAGTTCTTAAGAACTCTCAGAAATAAGAAAAACAATTTGTTCTGCATACAACCTGCTCACAAGTGAAAGTGAAGTTTTCTGAAGGTATTTTTGATGACTCACTCTTCATTGCAGGAAAGGTACAAGCAGAAATGAAGCTTGTGGCTTAAGTGCATTCCAGATAGGAGATAGGACAGGAGAAATGATCCAAGTCCCAAGGACAGAATGGGGAGAGGTAGCAGAGCAAAGAAAAGATCAGTAGAAAGAATATGGCAAGCAACAAGTTCATAGGTATTGTGCCTATCGAATGTGTTTTGTGACAACAGATTAATCCATGCCCTTGGAGATTCAAGTCCGCACTATTTCCCTGACTAAAACTCAGCCTCCATGGGTTTCTTTTGGTATCAAGTTGGGAGTGGCTTCAGATTTAAGGTGGGACTTTGGGCTGTCAATCAGGACAGTGTTGTTCCCATCGCACAAGTGGGTCCTGAGGGTTTGAAGGTGAATGGGGTGAGGAGGATAAGGCTGTGTCCCGCCTCAGGAGCTGACCCCAGCCGCTGTGCCAAGCCATGGGCTGTACTGTGTGAGCTCGATGATGACTTATTGCTCCTTCCAGGAATTTTATTTGCATAGCAACGGGCAGAGGAAGACTGCAGTGTCCCTGCAGCAAGACCATCATTACAATGTACTGCTGGGGTTACACTTCCGTAGCATAAGTATGCATATTAAAAAGAGGGAGGCGTGCTTGGGGACAGGGACTGATGGACACACTCTGGCATTTGTGAAATGAGTTGAAGGACCGCAAACAATGGAGCCAAAGTCCCTTCTCTGAAGATGTATGAGGGGGCGTTGGATGCCTGGAATCTCATTGTCATGGTGGGGTTTTGTTCTTCCTTCCTTTTCCTTCTTTCCTTGCGTGTGAGCGAGGAAGGGGGCGGGGAGGAGAAGGGCGGTAGTCACTCCACTGCCGTGCTGGGTGCCAGGCTCGCTACTGCAGTATCGTACTCAATATTCTGATCACCTTGCAAGTCAAGGAGCCTTGTGGAGCCTGCAGTGGTGTCAGAGTGAAAAACGAGCCACACCATCATGCTTGGCCAGGCGGTGGCTGCCTGCCCGCAGCCAGTGCCGATCTGCAGAGCCTTCCTTTGAGAGAAACCCACGGGGTGGTGGGATGGAGTCCTGCTTTTTGTTTTGATATGTGTATATAAGGCTATTTCCCATTACATTTAAATACGAGGCATCTCTGCAGCGGTTCACAATACCAGAGGCTTGAACTCCTTGTCTTAGGGTCCTGGATTCCTCCCACGATTTGTCAGTCATTTGTGAAGATGTGGGAAGGAGTGGGCTCTGTTGAATGTGGTCTTGGATGTGTTTTCTCCTCTCTCTTGCTGTTTTACATGGTGAGTGAGCTGGAAGAGGCAGTTTCCCGCAGTGAAAGGCAGAAGGAATGCACTGTGTGTGTAGATGTGTACATGTGTTGAGTGAGGAGCAGGTGTTTCTGTAGGGAGGTATTGCAGTGGGGAGTGTTATACAGACCCCTGGATGCTGCTAACTCAAGATATTGTCTTTTATTTTATTTATTGTTTGTGGCAAAGATATTGCCTAGGTAACCATGATGCTTCTCCGTTCTTGGCTGGCGCATTCTGCGTCATCGGAGTGGGACCCAGCAAAGCAGCACAAGTGCTGTTTGGCTCAAGACACTCGGAGACTGACGGTACTAGTTAGAGGCAATTAGACATCAGGGAAATGCTGCACAGGGTTTTTCCCCTGCTGCTCTGTCACATCACTCAGAAAAGGTCTGCAGTAACCTCATGTTATCCCAGGGCTGGTCCTTCCACTCACGGCTCAGCCGGACCCTTTGGTTGCTGTCTGTTGTTCCCTCTGGCATTTTGGTCATGACATCTAATCTCTGCAGTGGTAATACAAATCATTCTTTGCTTGCAGCAGCCTCAAGCCTGCCAAGTTGACTTTGTGCCATCTCTGAGGAGAGAGGCAGAGGGAGTGACTGGTTGCCTGTTAGGTTACATGTTCTGTTCCCAACGCCTTCGCTCTCAGTGCAGCTGCAGCCCAGATTTGTCAGAGTAAAAATCATTCCTTCCCTCATGGCTGGAGAACTGACTTGTTGTGAAGGCTTGTGATGGTAACTTCAGGGCTGACCCACAATAAAAATAATCCAGTTACTCATCCAGCCCTGGAGAACAAGGAAATAACAGCCTCTGGAAGCTGTATTAACATCAGCATAACCACCCTGCAGAGATTCTCCCTTATGTCTGTACACTGAGTTTAGGATGAGATTCCCAGTATGTTCACTAGGAGGGAAGAAGCCCTTAACAAAACCAATTTCCTTCATGACTGGATCAGTCAAGAGTTTCTGTTTGCACAGGACACAAACACAAATATATGCTAATGGTAGCTATCTACCAGCTGCTGATGAGACCTGCTTTGATCTGCCAAATCGCAAGAAAAAATGGAAAGGAATATCCCAGTCACCAGGGTGGATGTCTGTTTTGTCTGTTTCTCTCTTCACCTATCGTTTAGATAGGTAAGGAAAAAAGGAAGGAGCAAGGGAAACTAGGTATTATCCCTTTAGCTGCAAGTGCCTGGAAATTATTCTGCATATTAGTTTATTACAACTGGCTTAGACTAATGGAGCTGTGATACTGTAAAGTCACGAGGACAGGAGTTATTTTATTAAAAATGTTGGCAATATAGCTAGCAATTCAAGCTTGCTAGCCATTCCTGTCTTGGGATAAAATGAAAGGTGGTGTAAAAGTTTTACTGCAACTGTAAAGGTTGCATACAAATCAGCATTCTGGCAAAAGGATATAAATTGTTCCTCAGTGTAGAATTGCTCTCGCAGGGACATTCTGAAGGTCCCATTCAGATGCATTTCTACTTAGAATGTACCCTTGGGTCCATCTATAGAGCTGAAATGGTTTGAATTTTTAAAGCTTTTGCACAGCTTTTTCTGTGATTCCACCTCTGTCCCTATTTATTTATTTGTTTCATTATTTTCTGCCCTTTAAAAAATATATACATATATATATATGTTCCCTGTTTTGTCACTTTGGTGGTATCAGAAAGTCTTCCTGCAGGGTTGTTTCTCCATCAGTGTTTCATAGCTTTTCTTGCTCTCCAAACTGTTGTGCTACCAACAAATTTACAACTCTCTCAGTTAAGCATGTTATGAAAGGGGGAAGATAAAACTCCATCTAACAAGGAGTGATTAGAAGGAACTGGTTTTGAGTGAGAAGAATTAAGGAGGATCTCGTGCTGATCAGTTAACAGATTTTTTTTGGAGGTGACAGTGAAACCCCTTCATAAATACACAGTTTGGTCAATCTGAAACATTTGATCTCACCCAAAATGCAAGGTTCTGTTTTGTTTTAGGTCTTTCAATCCAAATTTAATATTTATTAACACTTACATTCTGTGGTTCAAAAAATAAAAACAAAAAAATATTTTATGTATATGTTATATAAAATATTGAATTTGGATGTACAAATTTCTAAGCAATATATATTTGGGGATAAATGTTGAATTAAAATATTACAGCAGCAGAGAAATAAATCACCTTTATTTTTTCATTAATTGAAAATCATTCTGTGAGTTTGCCAGGAAACATTATAAATTATGCACTTCCCTCTTTGGCAGAGTTGGTTTTAGGAACAGGTTTTGTAGCAGTTGTCTTTTTTTGCCCCATCTGCTTTCAGGAAAAGAGTTTGTGTTGTCACTTCCATGTTTAGTTGGAATGTTTATGCACCCAGGGAGGATGGAGGGAGACAGGTAAGCCCTGACCTGGAGCATTGCCGGGTGAGCTGGCACTGGGCTTGCAGCACTCAGACACATCCTGTCACAACAGGCTGCTCAAAATGTCTCGTGATGAGAATTTTATGGAGGAGACAGTAATCCCTCAGTGGGGAAAGGAGTACAACTGGAAGAGTGCCAGGCAGGTGCCACCTTCTCAAGTGGATAGAAGCTTATCCTCCACATGTGGCTACCAACACTGGCCATTTTTCTGACCCTAATTATAGCCCTGATCCTGGGCTTAAGGCCAAAGGAACACCCTTAGCTGTTAGAAAGTGTGGTCCTCCTCTCCCTACCCATGTTTGCACTACTAGGAAGAGAACAGGTGATTCTTCTACTACCAGGAGGATGTGTGTGCAGAGGATGTCCCACTCCTTCTTGTGCTCTGGCCAGCACCAAGTAAAAATATATTCCTTTCTAGATTTATTTTTCTTCTGTTTTTTTTGATGGGATTTTTTAATCTCACCCCACAGCAAATGAGTGAAGTGAACTGGAGAGGCAAGTCCAAATTAGTAACATGCTGGAAGCATGCCCATGGGCAGTGAGCACCCGAGGGAATGGGGAGGGAGTGTCAGCCTGTGGATGTAGGAGCCCAGCTCCCAAGGAGAAGTTGCCCTTCTGAGTGCAGGCAGGTTGTATGTGAGATCAACACCTCCTCCCTGTTGGGAGTCTTGTGCTTCAGCCTGGCTCTGGGCCTGCTTTTTTGCTCCACTGGGTTGTAGAGCTGATGGGAAGGAAGTAAAGCTAACAAGGAATGTAACTCTCAGATACTTTGGGAAGAAGGCTTCTCCAACACCTCCAAATATATCCAGTTTCCTATATACACATACAGTTCCCTCTGTCTCTGTAGCTCTCTGAATGCTTGATCATTTCATTGTTCCTCCCTGGCAGGTACGAAGCCCCCCCTGTAAAGATAAATGATTTACTGACTCCTGTGACTTGTATTTAATATTTAAGTTCAAACTGTAGCCTCAGCTTGGTCCCCTTGACACCACTCCAGAAAGAAGAGAGAGCTGATTTAAAGAGTTAAATAGGTGTCTTCTTGTATAAATGAGCAGAAAACTGAAAGGGAACATTCAGACCAGTGTGCAATCCAATAAATCTGAATGTCAAAATCACAGAAAGCTGGTCGTGGGTAGTATAAATCACAACAGCCTTATAGCTACTCTGTCCAGCATGCCCAAGATGATGGGCAGAGGACTGGAGAGGGTGTAAAGATGACCCAAGTATCACTGTAGAACACTTTTCTCATTTGATATGCCTTAAAAAAGCATTACATTTAGTTTTATCAAAGATTCACCTCCAGTTGCCTCACTGCTTCATCCCTGACTCTTCAGAAGTAGGGAAGTTGGCAGCTCTGGTACAATGGTGATAATAGGGAAATTCTATGGACTTTCAAAGTGAAGAGTGTCCTGGTCACTTCTGAACCATCCCATGGAAGAATCTAGATCATAATATGAGAAAGGTTGTTCCAGAGGGCTTTGAGGAAGGTTATATATGTGCACTTTAGGAAAAGTCTAGCAGGGAAGTACTTGAGAAAGAAGTCTAGAAGGAAAAAAAAAACAACACCAGCATTTGGTCATGTTGCTTTTAGGAGGTGGCAATGAGATATGGGCATGGTTCATGCTATTTCATCATTAAACCTCATCTGAGCTGTGGTATTGCTTTATTCTGCTTTTCTCTTGAAAGACCAGTCAAATACCAGGCTGCTGTCAGACTCCATGGGCTGGTGTGATCCATCCTCCAGCATGTCCATGTGGCTGCTGCTTCCCTAAAACCTACATGGTGACCAACAGCAGCAGTGCAGTGGCTTGGAGCTGAGCAGGCTTCTGGGACAGACACTGCTCTGGTTCTGGTGATTCATGCCTGAATAATGTCCTTTCACTTCCAGAGAGAGGGAGTGTGACAGGCGCGCGCTCGATCTGTTCTGACAGGGAACCTCTACATCAGCCATGCAAGGGAATTTGAGCAGATCGGGGCTCCACTTCCATTCCAAATGTGACAGGGCTGTGTAAATAAATAATCCCAATCTACATAATTAGCTCTTTTTCAGGAAGTCATTGCATAAATCAGGCTGATACCAAGGGATGCTGCGCGTGGAATTCACGCATCCAGAGCTGGGTTCTTCTTGGCCTCACTGCCTGGGTGCTTTGAGAAGGGTGAGATTTCGTGCACTCTTGAACATCACAGATTGTCTTCTGAGGAAGATCAAATGTTTGTATCATTTTCACCAGAAAAATGCCATCCACGGCAGACTTCCAGTGGTGATTGAAAATGTGAATGCTCATGCAAAAGAATTCTTTTGCATGCAGTCATCTGGGAAACATGCCTTTGATTTTCATTTATTATTCTCCCTGGCAGCATGTTCAGTCAGTATGCAGATTTCCTTCTTCATTCAATTTTCAGTGGGCAGGAAGACTACAATTAGTTGTATTATCATCAGTGTGAATAAGAGGGAAACACTGAACTGTATCTTTATAAGCCTGCAGTTGCAGTGGGACGATGCAGATTCATTACAAATGAGTAGGGTACGAAAAAAGCTTCGTCTCCTTGTCATCTTCCTCCTTTGTGGAACTTCTTGTCTTTTGCTGTTATTCCAGAGCTTCTCCCCTAGTCAGCCTAGGCAGGGAAACCACTTAATGGGACAGTTTCATCTTGAACAACTGACAAGGACAAATAAATTAACAGAGAGGAAATCTGGCTGGAGAAGCAGCTGAGAGACTTGCTGAAGAGAGACCACTACAAACTGGACTGAAGCGTATTTTCAAAGATGCCTCCCCCCTGAGCCTCAGTGATCTGAGGCCTGCATGCTGAAGCACACAGCTCAGAAGCTGGTTGTGATGCATGACAGGAGATAAGCACAATAGGCAAGGGGATACTCCTCTGTTTCATCAAGAGAAAAATATATTCATTTTACAAGTAGAATTTTTAAGGATGGGCTAAGGAACTATGTTTTCTTTTTTCATGAACTTACTTTACAGGATTTGGATTGAATTAGTTGTGTTGAAAGGAGGGTTCAGATTGGTGGAGTCTGTCTCTGTGCTCCCTTGCATACTATCAAAGGTAATTTAGGTGTTATGTGTACTTGCTTTGCTCTGAAGCTGTTGGGATCTCTAGGGCACACATTCACATGCTGGAACTGATTTTGATACCTATTTGGATTTGAAAAAAAATGTAATTTCCCCGAATTATAAGAAGAATGGGGATTTGGGAGTTGACCGTAGTGGTGTGCCATGCTTATGTTTCCATGCTGTTAATAAATCAGAGAGAAAAAGAAATTAAAGACAGACATTTTCTCTTGCCCATATGCTGGAACATTATTAATTCACCAGCAAAAATGCATTTGGGAGAACCTGGCAATTTCTTCAACTTCATATGATGACACTTCCATAGCTTAGTAAGTCCTCTGGCAGCAGCTTGCTATGATTCCTCATATTGTTGAGGATCCTCAAGGTGCAGATTAGCTGAGTCTCTGATACCCTGTGTGAGGCCATGGAGATGCAGCAGAACTTCACAGAAATCATAGTAAAGAAATGCTGTTTTTCCACAAGCAACCAAACACGGGAGTCAAACATTTTGTGTGGCTTTTTTGAAGACTATTAAGGAGTATCTGATGTCTGCATGCTCAGTAACTCCACTGCAGCCCAGCTGCTCCTGGCACATCCCTGCCTTCGAGGTATTGTGAAACACAGGTATGCCCATGTCTTTGGGACTATGCCAGTGTGTAGTATCAAGCTGAAATGGGTAGAGATGCACACATGGAGCATGACTACAGAACTGTCATTTCCTTAGGAAACCAAGCGAGACGAGGGACTTTGCTTCCCAGAGGAAAATGCTGCAGAGGGCCGTGTGTGCTTTGACTTCCAGCTGTCCTCATTCTGTGGACTTTCACCTCACCAGGATGCTCTCCCAAGCTCCCTTGCCTTTTTTCTCTTCTCCTTCTAGATGTTGGTCACTATTTCAGTCTCCTGGTGTGATGTTTGTTCCACTGATGAATTCAGGGAGTCACATAGCTGGTGGCAGGTATTGACCTTCTTGTCATCACATTGCTGCTGTCCCCCAGCCTGACAAACCCAGCTGTTCTGCTGGCAGTCTGATGGTTTTCCTCAGTTTGGCTTTGTAATGATGAATTCTGTAAAACTCGGACTGCTATCTCATTAAAGCATAGCTTTTAATCACTAGCTTCTTCATCCCTCCCTTTTGCCTTAGCTGCTAATACTGTAAGCTATTTAAGTAGCGCAATTGCAGAGCTATTTTTTGAAACTCTAGGTGTTCCAATTAATTAATGTGAACAGAAATTATATTAACAATCTCCTCCCAGTGCTAGGGTATTTTACTGTATCAGAAGACTGTATTCATTGTGTATGTTTTCTTTTAGTTTTACATTTGGATATGTAAGAGGTGCTGGATTGAGTCTGTGAAGGTGGGTCCTAAAGAAGCCTGCAAGTCTGGGTGCATGTTACATTTTACCAGTTCTTCTCTCCCATGGAGGAATTGAATCTCTGCTCCTCTGCTGATGGGAGGCACCTGTTTTCACTCGATGCTTACCCAGGGTTCCTCAAATGTGATCATTTGAACCTTCTGTTCTTCTGACTCTGGGATACAAATTCCCAAGTTTTGTGCACATTCAGTTGAAAGTAGTTAAGATGGTGTATTTTTTTCATCAGATTCCTTAGACCAAGCCATGCCAAATCTCATGATGAAGTGTGAGCAACCCCTCCCACTACTGCGTTTGTCCAAGATAGAGCATGTCATCCACACTGATCCATGACATCTGCACTGCCTTAGCTACATTTGCTGTTTTTCATTTCCTCTTTGTTCAGGAGCTTCTTGTGGATGGGCAATATTATTCTGGGAGAAATTTTTCCTCTCATAGCATAGTGTGGCCAATGATCAGACATCTTATGCAGATAAATTCTAATACCTTCTATTTTCAGAGACCAAAGTCACAAAGGGAGCAGCAGACAGCCATTTACTAAACCAGTGTCTGCAGGAAACAACTCCTTGATTCTCTGGCAATTAAAAAATATAGACCTGTAGTCATATACATGTACACCTTTGAATCTCACAGTCCCTGCCCTGGGCCTCCCTGCTCCCCGCTCCCCATCCTGTCTTCCACAACTCCCTCTTCAATCTCTTCCCTCCTGCCAATCAACTGTCCCTAAGTCCATTGGAGTTGTTGCAGCAGGGTACCGTGTGCCAGGAAAGATTATTCTTGACTGGTTGCCAAGTCTCCTGCTCTTGCTCTGGCACACAGATAAAATGTTAATAGGGCCGAATGTATTTGACACAAAGGGTGAAACTGCACAGAGCCTCTTGCCATCCATTTAGCAGTGGCACAGGTTGGATCCTTCCAGTTCAGTTTTGCTTGCTAAAGAGGAGCTGACCAGGGACTTTCAGGTTTGACAGAAGCCAGGCAGGGATTACACCTGCCTTTTGGCAAGAAACTTAAGCAATGTTGCCTGCTTGCTGATGGGTAAACAAAAAGAAAATTATTTTGTAAGGACAAGTCTGGAATTCTTTTTGCTGGAGTGTCTGACACAGGTGTGGGAAGATCTGAAATAGGTTAAATCATGATCTGTGTCCAACTCTGATCATTTTTGCAAGTGATTGGACTTCTCAGCAGGGTGAGGTGAGCCCAAGTACAGAAGGACATGCCAGTATTCACCATTCTCACAGAGCAGTTTGGGGCAGGAAGAAGCTGAGGCTCAGGTTCAGCCAGCCAAGTCTCTCCAGGTCTTGCCAAAGAACAAGGTCAGAATTTTTGCTACATTTGATGTGGCCAGCAAAGCAGAAGGAGAATGTTCTTAATTAAGCCCTTGTGAGAGTCTCTCTGTGCATCTTGACTGATAGGATTGCGTTGCTTTGCTTGTTTTCTCTTAAGAGTAATTCCAGCCTGAAACACTTCTGGCTGAATATTGTTTCCTTTTAAAGTCCATAATGGAGAACTCCCTCTGCAGAAGAGAATGATATTTTGTCTTTGATAACTTCCTTTGTTTAGTCTGGCATGCTCTCCCTCAAACCACAGAAGCAGATACATATGGAGAGGGCAGACAAACAAAGTGCTGCCACTTCAGCAAGGAATGTCAGGGAGAGCTGAACTGACCTGATTCTCCACCTTCACAGCTTCTAGTAGAAGCTGGATAATCTACCTTCACAGTGGTAACATTGGGTGATCATCCATGCAGGTTATTGCCTTCCACTGGTGTGGAGGAGGGAAGAATCAAACCCCCAAGAAGTGGGACTGATTGCTGCTGGACAGAGACTTGCTATGGGATGTCTGCCTGGACCTGTGTCCTACAGGCATGGTGATGCCAGATAACCAAAGCTGTGAACAGGTGCAGAAATAAAATCCCAGTAAGTGTGTTTTTCTGCAGAATAGCAAATAATTTTGCTCCTCAGAAGCACACACTGGACCACTTTTCATTGATAATTATATTATGCACTTGAGGGAATGGTTCTTGGGGAAGTGCATGTTTTTTCAGTCAGTATGCAGTTTCTCTCTTCCTTCCCTTGCCCTCCACTGTATGCAATAACTCATCACAAGATTTATTAATGAACTGTCATGGTGATTTCCTTGAGTACCTTATTTAGCTGGAAATTACCCTGGGGACTGGACCCCTGTATATGCTGAAATCAGTGGAAAATTCCAATCTACTTCAGCTGTAGGTAGACCTGTGTGTAAGTAGGGAAAAACAAGAACTCAAATGTTACTGTGGGCTGGGAGACAAGCATTATTCCAGTACAGGATAGGATGAAGCTTGGAAATTTTATTTATTAATTGCATCATGATCTCCCAGAGGATCCCCTGTCCTGGATCAGGCACAGCGCAATCACGAAACAAAAACTCTAAAGAGCTGTGATCTTGGCCTAGAGCAGGCAGATATGTGATGATTACAGCCTGACATATAATAACTTGAGTGAGTAGGGGTACTCCATGGGAATACTGCAATTGGAATATTTCTCATTTGGCTCCAGCAAGAAAGAGGCAATATTTAACATGTTAACCTATTAACATCCGCTTAAGCATTGTTAAGGGACAGTGCCAGAACCCTGAGCTCTTAAAATGCTGCCCAGGTTGCTTCAGAGCTTTCAGGATTGTTCTGAAAAGGTTGGCAGAAGCGAACCTCTTACACTTGCTGCAATTAAAAAGGGTCATCCTTCTGGGATGCAGAGAGAATGGAGATTATGTATGTGATCAGAAATGAGCTTCAGGAGTTGAAGGGAAAGGTAAGCAGGAGCTGAAGGTGGCAGTAGTCTTTCTTCTGGAAAATCCTTTCTTCCCTTTTGCCCTCTGATTTATTTAGCATGTTTGAAGAAATTACTTGCTGAATGTGTAGGAGCAGTATGATTTGGTTATTGGAATCCCAGGAGGACAAGAAGCTGTGCCTTTGCAAGTGTGAGCATTCTGAGCCTTGTGTTCCTGTGTTCAGGGATTCAGCTGCACGGCAGTGGTTTGATGTCTGGGTCCACATCCCATGTGCTGGTGCCATCAGGCTCAGCCACATGGCACACCACTTCTGGTTTTGGAGCAACAAAGCTGCAGTCATGAGGCTTGGCTGCTTTTGTCACTCAGTGCCACCACACTGAACACTTGCTCCCTGCTCTCTGGAGTCACCATATCACCTCTTTTTAGTCTTCAAAGCCTCCTGACTCCTCACAGTGGGTTTTGCTGTGGGACTTTTGTCTCCTTTTGACAATAAATGAGTGTCTTGGTCTCAGAGGTCTTCAAGCATTGATCAATTGAGGAAGATAAGAAGCCCACCAATATTCTGGGAAGAAAGACATGTTCCTTTTCTCACATTTCCACTTCTTGGGAGATCTCCAGATCTGTTTTGATACAAAGTGTTGGGGAAAGGTGTTTATGTGAAAGTCAATTCCCCCTAGAATGGATACAGGACTATTGCTACTTTATCACCCAGACTACCCAGGTGTCATAGTAATTACTTGGAAGTGTAATCACTGAGTAATCGGGAGGCAATATAATTAGTACCTGGATGCAGAATACATAATTACTGTGTTGTGTAGTGGCAGGGTATTTGCCAAGCCTATCTTTCTTAGTTACCAAGTAATTTAAGAGAATTTACATGGTATTTATGTCTGAGAGACAGGAAAAAAGTCAGCCAGCTGAGATCTCTGCAGAGGACTATAAACTTTCTGCCAGCAGGATTTGTAAGCTTTTCCAAGCAACGTTGGAAGAATTTGCTTTCTGCCTTTCTTTCCAATACCAAAGTTCTCTGCCTGCACAGCATTACCAAAGGAAAGTTTTCTTTTATTTCCTATCATGTGGAACATGTGTGGCCGCCAGGAGAGGGATTCACTGAGAAAAGAAATAAATGAAGAGAGAAAAACTCATTTAATGAGGGAAATAAAAAATGATAAAAAATTAAAAAAAAAATAGAGTTTTCAGGCTTTGTAATGTCAGAGCAAACTGCCCCATGGCCATCAAAGCCTGAGCACTGAACACATGGGATGTCGTGCAGGAGAAGTTAAGGATGCAGCTCCAGGCTGTGTGTCACCAAGTGCAGAGGTGTAAAGTGAGGCTTCACAGGGTCCCCAGTGCATTGTCCAAAATGCCATGAGCTCAAATGATGGTTTCAGCAGGATTTCTGCAGAGGCAGCAGCAGGGAACAACAAAATTTATGGCTATACCTATGCTAATGACCTACAGAGGCAAAGCAGCCATTTGTTTCATGTAGCCCCTGTTAAAGCACAGCAGCATCTTTTCCCTTTCTCTCAGTGGGAGAGAGAATGGTGTTTACAAACTGTCCTTCTTTCTGCTTTCAGAAATAACCTGCTATGGTAAATCACGGGAGGCAGCCTGTTAGAGTTGTGTCCTCATTTACACAGGACTGGGGTGGCAGAATCAGACAACATATATCACTGAGGTAGCTCTTTTCATCACTGCACTTGGCCTTAATTACATTATATTGCCCTCTCAAGAGAAATCTCTGACACTTTGGGCTTCCATAAAGTAATACTTTATCTTCTTTTTCATTAAATAGTAACTACTCATTAGGGCAATATAAGACACAGCTTTTCCTTCACCTTCTAATGAGGTTGTGCACATCCTGAGCATAAATAGACCAAGGTTTTGGTATTTTAGCTATTGAGAATTTGATGGCTTCACCTAACAAAAAAAATGAATCCCCCCAAAAGCAAAGAGCAGACAGTTTCTCTTTTTATAGCTTTTGGTGGTGTTTTGCAGCATTTGCTTTTGGATGAGTTGCTCTTTTTTTACTGATACCTTGCAGCCAATGCTAAAGAGGTAAACCACATCCACCACATTTTTCTGCAAAATAAACTTGGCTAATCCTTTGCATTCAAACCACCCCTCACCTCTCTATCAATAAATACAGCTTATGCTTTAGTCCCAGGAATGCAAATACTGTTTGCAGAAATAATGCTATCCTGGCTACTTCTCATTATCGTGTTTTTATTGCCAGGGATCCTGGAGCTTTATAGTAGCTACCAAATCAATAATGCTGTGACATTCATACATTTCTCAATGCCGCTGTGCATGGTGCTGCATGAAAGCCTGTGGTTCTCAGGGGCTATACCTGATACTTATGTACTCATATAATCCTTTTTATCTATAGTTTACAGATCTTAATTAAGATTTACCATGCTATTGTCAAGTGTATCTTCGTGTCTGGGCAAACCAGGATGGCCAGATGCTAAAGAGGAGCATTTCAAAAAAGCTCAAGGTTTTTTGTCTAAAGCATTCAGCTCCCAAAGCAAGGAACTCCTTGGCAGCCAAGCTGCTTTGCAGGGAAAAGCTGCCTTTCTCTGAAGCCAGTGTTGGATCCAAGGAGTGCAACCCTGGAGTCTGACATACCTTTGGTGATGTTCCCTTCTCCATTTTTTCCACTTTTGTGACATTTTCTAAAAATATTTGATTTTTGAGAATCTGTTGCACTCAAACCTCTAGATTTTCTCCTCCTTTCAAGTCTGGGGAGGTTTTCCTTGCAGACTTTAAAAATAACTAAATAGTTATTTACTAAACAGCAAAAATAACTAAATAAACACAATCAGTTTGATTCACTCTAGCTTCTGGAAACACTATTCTGGAGACAAGAAGGCTTCCAATTTCCTACATGAGTCATGATGTTCTTGGATTCAACCTATCAAACTATATCAGCAAATCATATTATATAATATAATATAACAAGACACAACTGCCTGTGTTTAACCTAGAAAAGATTAAAAAACATGTCCTACCACGGTCATTGGGCTGTCCTGGCAAAATTGTCATTCCCTTTTCCATCCAGCCGCCACCCCTGCTGTCCTCCCCAACCTGCTATGCTGGAACAAAAGTGTCATTTTTAGGAACAAAGATCTGAACAAGTTTGGTAACAGGGAAGCAAGCCCTGCTTGTGCCATTTCTCTGGTTTGTAGGCTTGAGGGCTTTATGGTCGTGTCCAGGGGTTTATGTTTTATAATTATACAGAACCACATCCTCTGGTTGAAAACTGATGCACTAACTGTGGCATGGGGTAGGGGGAAGACTTTTGAATTCTAATCCTACCTTGTTCTCAGTTTCTGTGTGAAGTAGAAGGAAAAGGGATGTGTAGAATTGATGAAAATTCATTGCTTTTTCAACTGTACAGAATGAGGGGAGTTGGAGTCTTTCTGCTGTGTTTCTGGGTCTTGCGTTTTCCTCATGCAAAGCACAACACAGAAACAGATTTGCTGGGAGGAGTTGAGCTGGGGTTAGTACAGCAATATGCTCCTTCTCCTTTCTGGAATTTGGGCATGCAGGGGAGGCTCTGAGCCATTGCCACAGCCATGCAGCAGGTGGGGGAAATGAAAAGAGGTGCAGGAGTGTGAAAGAATTCAGCACAGAGTCATGCAGCCATGCCTGATCTGCCTTGGGACACATCCCAGCTGACCTTGATCCTGGGGCAAGGAGGAGACAACCATTGGTGTTCAGTATTCCCAGTGTAGTCTGGTACCTACATCCCTTTACCCAAAAAACCTACTGCAATTTAGCTGTGGGGCTATTTACTGGCTGATGGTCGATGCAAAAGAGGAGCTTTCCACAGTTTTTGAGAGAGAAAAGATGTGAATAGAGTGCAGCTCTCTGTGCCCTGGCAGTTTCCTTTTGCTGTTGCATGCCTGGCTGCAAGGGGATGTTTAGGCAAAGTCTGAGGATGTGGGAATGATGGGAGGACCAGGGTTCAGTCTCTAGGCTTTCTGATTTCCCATGGAGACTTTCCCCTTTTCTCTCCTAGGACCCAGCAAGGAGCAGCCCAGAAACAAATTTAATTTAGCATCTAGCAGACCTTTTGTGCCTCAGGTGTTGTTGGTCTTGGCAGTGAAAATCATCACGTTTGTTTGAGGGGTAGACATTAGGCAGGAAGAACAGGAGGCTTGTTTCAAGGGTGATTGGGAATATTGTGCCTTGGGAATCACAGTCCAAGGGAGCAGCAGGGGCATTAGTGCAATACATGATCTGGCAAGGCTAGAGGTGAATCAGTAGAAAAGCCTGAGTAGGCTTGTTTTAAGCATTACAGTGATGCACCTCTCTGCAAAACCATTATGGAGAAATGGCTCAGGGGAGGAGGTTTTAATGCGTTTCAGCATGAGGTAAATGATCCCTGCTGACAGAGGCTGGCACCCTCTCTGTGCCAGCCTCCACCATGAGCAGCCAGTCCCCAAGCAAAGCCATGGCTAGTCTTTTATGAGGTGCAGCATGGACAATGGCATTAATACTGCTTTGCTACAAGTTACACTATAAAAAATAAAGAAATAAAAAAAGCCCAAGCTACCAAACAAGGCCAGAGAACAACAGCAGCAGCAAAATCCTCAAGCTGTGCTGGAACAGAAAGTAATTAAGAAATATTTCATATCTCCAAGCGGCCCTGAAATTTTTATTCCTGTGCATGAAGCTCCGTAGGCTCCTCATGGGCGGTTGCTGCTGCTGCGTTTCAGTGCAATAAATCCTGTTGCCTTTGGAGCCTGACAGCCAGCCCAGGATGTGATCAGAAAACCAACAGGCACTCTCTGTAAGGTTTAGTCCTTGCTTGCATCAAGTCTTATTATACCAACCAAGCCATGATGTGCTCCAGGTGCAAATCAGTAGGCAAAATTCTGATCTGCCTGTGGGAGATAAAGGTCAGGAAGGTGGGGAGTGGTGTCAAGAGGAGGGATGAGAAGATTGGGAATTTGGAAAAATAAGCTCCAATTTGCAATATTTCCACCCCAAACAAGAGGGTCACCCAGCCTAAGTCCAGCCCTACAAGTATTTATGGTCTTGTCAATGTTGACAGGTCCAGAATTGAACTTAACCTGGAAATAGATAATGGTCTGCTTTAACCTTGCTGCCAGTGAGCTGTCCCAGTGCATCCTAGCACAGTGCAGCCTGGTGGGGTTTGGCACAGGGCTGTAGGAGCTGGGACTTGGTGTTGGTGTCCCTGGGTGTACGTGCTAGTAGGTGAGAAGCTGTCACCCCACCTGGGTAAGCTTAGCACAGACTAAATGTCCTGCATTGCTGGCAGCTGCTCTGGGTGGAAGACAGAGGAGTGAACAGCTTGTTTTTTACTTAGTCATGAAAGAAAGTGTTTCTCAAACTGTGACCCAAACTATTAGCTGCTGTAAGAGAACCTCTAGTTATACATTTGACTTCTGTTTGTTGTCTACAGGCTTAATTCTTCCAGGTCTCAATTCTGGGGATTCCTATTCCTCACCCACCTTCCCATCAATCCTATTCTCCACAAAATTCAGAGAGCCACTGGGCTTGTGCTACACCATCTTAAAGAAGCCCAATAGACCAATCTAACCAGTAACTAGCTGGAGCAGTAACAATTATTAGCATCTAAATCCTTAAACATCACAGACACAGGGCAGGGACAAGGCTTCTCTGGTTCCTCACTCTGCAGGAGATGGGACGTGACAGTCTCTGAGCCAGGTGGATCCTCCAAGCCCTTGGTCATGTGTCAGTTTGCAGGCTGTGAGTTTCTTTATCTTCCTTTTCCTCACATTTGCCATCAGGTGAAGAAGGATGGATAGGATATTTTGGTGTGGGGGTGACTTCATCCACTTTTTTGTGTTTCATAAGAAAAGTATCTCTTTTCAGTATGAGAAAACAAAAACAGACTTATTTTTAAACAAAGGCTTCATTTTTGACTGCAGCTTAGTAATCTATTTTTTTAGCTTTCACTTTTGTAGCCCAGTATAACTAAAATTTTGAAAAGAAAGTACTTTGAAGGTGAAAACCTGATCTTTTTTATTTAGAGTCAACAAAATCAGATATGTAACTTCACTAATTATTTTTTTTTACTAGGAAAACGTTGTGAACACTGAAAGTTTTTCTTTAAGCACTTTCCTGAGTGTCAAAGACTAGCTTTTGTTTGTAAAATCTTCAACTGGAATGGTGCCCAGGTACGTTCACTCTGTGGATGATTTTTTCCCTCTTCAAGTATCCATAGCATAAATGAAGCAATTTGTTGGACCTTGAAAGTTTCACTTGAGGAATGTAGAGGAAAGCCAAAGCCCCAAAACCTGGAGGGTGCTTTTCCTGTGTATGCTGAAACCTCAGCCCCTTCCTGCTGTCCAGCTGCAGTGCCCAAACTGGCACGGTCAGAACTCCCCAGGGAATTCAGGCAGCTGCATGCTAACAGCTTCCTCCTTCTGTTCCTCAGAGCACTGAGTCAGGGAAATAAACCAAGTCCATCTCTGTACTTCTATCTCTGTTCCTTTTTTCTTTATCCTTCCTTCTTTTTCTCTTTGTTTTCTTTCCCCACCTCCTTGCATGCATGAACTAATTGACGTCTGATCTATTCAGAGGTTTGGCCCTAAAAAGTAACCTTCACTTAACTGCTCACATAACTTGCCTGTCACTTTTGATAACAGTCAGGGCATCATTTTTGCAAGTGTTCAACAGTAAAATTACTGCTTTGCTCTTGTCAAGCAAATGAGCCCTGAGGCTTGTGTGAAAACCATTAATGATGATGCCACGGTGGGACTGGTGCACTGGGCAGCCCGCAGAAGCACCGCTTCTCAATTCACTGTGCCCCTGCTGAGCAGTTTAGGTTTAATTAACCTGCATTAATGCCTGCTGGGATAGCATTTTCTGTGCCTCCTTTTTCAGGAGGTCAAGTGGAGCTGGAGACAGCTGCTGATGTCTCAGGTGCCCTGTGTACGTGGCTGGGATCCTGGAAATGTTTATGGCTGTACTGTGGAAATAAACTCTGCTTATTATGCTCATAAAGTTGGTGTCTGTAGCCTTGGGCTTTGCCAGACTTGCTGGGCTGCTGGAGAGAATTATTGATATCACATAAACCTGCTATAGCACACAATGCTGGGACAGAGGACTGTGCCTGTGATGTGTCTTTGTGGGGATGAAGGGCTGCAGAGCTGCTGGAGGGTTCTGCAGAGATTATGTGGGTATTTCCGTTCTCCAGAAGTTGTTTTCCATCTGTGCCTATGCAGTAAAGTAGTGAAGTTTGTTTCTAATGGCAAAGAACTCCAAGACTGGGATTTCTCTTGCTAAGCCTGGACGAGCTGTTACCAGAATTGTGAGCATGTACTACAACAATAGTAGTACTTATAGTCATGAGAATCACAAAATATTCTGAATTGGAAGGGAACTCAAGGATCGAATCCAGCTCTTAAGTGAATGGCCTGTACTGGGATCGAACCTGTGATCTTGGCATCATTAGCACTATGCTCTAATCAACGGAGCTAATCTATTGCTATTATACTGATTGGTTCCAGGCAGAGGCAGTGGACCTCTCCATACCTGGCACTGGAGTTCAAGAGGGATGGCAACTAGCAACATAAATCCTATTTCTTTAAGAAATAAGCTTCAGTGGCACTCTGGTGAATCCAACACCGTTCCTCTTCTGCAGAAAAAGATGCAAAGCTTGACTTTCTTCCTATTTCTTTACCATTTTTGTGTCCTAGAAAGTCCAAGAATCGGAAACTGAGGCAGATCTACCTGCATTTAAAGTTCAGGTGAGACATAGGTTTTGCAATGAACAATGCTTGATTTTGTCTTCATGTAACTTGAGGAGCAAATGAAAGGAAGTACTCGTGAAGTGGTCATTAGCACATATTTACATAGGTCAATTGCACGGGGTAACAAAAGATCAATTTGATTTTCAATGGGTTTAGAGCTAGAGACATTTTTCTGACAGTGTTTCATGACCTCTTTCCTTGACATTGAATTAACTTTTTTCAGGCCTCACCAGGCTGTAGCTAAGAATTTAGGAAGATCTCTGGGTCATGTCAAACCTTGCTTATGTAGTTCTGCATCTTTGATTTAGACGTGCCATGTTTGTTTGAGTGGATTTATTGAATTTACCCTTGTAGTCCAGTGAGATTTCTAAGATGGGAGATCACCATCGTTCACACATGCAATGAACTTTAGAATCATAGATCGCTTTGGTTTGGTAGGGACCATAAAGGTCATCTACTTCCAACCTTCTGTCCATGGGCAGGGACACCTTGCACCAGACCAGGTTGCTTCAAGCCCCATTCAACTCAGCCTTGAACACTTCCAGGGATGGGGCATCCACAGCTTCTCTGGGCAACTCATGTCAGTGCCTCACCACCATTCTGGTTCCATGGTGAAAGACTGTTACAAACTTTCATCAACAAAGATAACAGATGGGTTTAGAGCATCTGGGTACCTAAAATCTATTTAATGGGCATTATTTCATTATTGCTACCAAAGGTCATTGGTCATCCTATTGCCTTGGCTAAGTATGGACATTTGTAGTTCATCCTGCTTTTCCTGGACTAAGCACCATGTTACTCTTGGCAAACCACTTCTGCTACCCAAGCAAACTAGCTTAGGGCTGGTTCTGTCATATCTACATTAGTCTGCCATCTGCCACTGACACCGAACCTCCCCTTGGCCACAGTCCAGGGCTCTTGCAGACTTTGCAGATGCCCAAGCACCCTAGTGGCTGCAGAATGGGAGTTTAAATAAAACAGAGTATTGATGTGAAGATGAAATTAATTAATGTCCCTGGTATTAAGTTACTGTCTCTAAAGGAAGACTTTTATTTTGCCTCTCAGATGACAGTGTTTCATTAGGGAGAAAAAAAAAGAAGGTTTGAGAGCTCAAGCTTTGAAACATGTTATAGGTTTATTTGTAAGTAACAGTTATATCGTTTTTCTTGTGAATTTAGTAGAATACAGAGTTTGGACCTCTGTTTTTTTATAGGAGAATTGCTATGAAATACCTGTTTTTGTGAATTCCTAAGCTGTAAGAGTCCTACCCATTTTTTAAAGATCAATCCCTGACAGTCTATACAAATCAGTAGCTGGACACCTCAGTGGGTCTGCCATTCTTTTGTCTATTCACTTGTATTCAAAAATGTGTGGGCAAAGCTGCACACACCTTTCAGAGCATTTGCCAGCTGCTGATGAGTGACTCTTGAGGCAGCTGAAATGCTGGCTGGGGGAAGGAAAGGACCCTTCTCTGTGTTCCAGCATTACCCTCCTTCAGGTGAGAAGTAAATTGCTTTGCCTTTGTGACTCCAGAGATTTGTATGTTTCTTATTTATGGTTATACAGAGAAGTGGAGCAAGTAAATGAGAAGGCAGTATTTAGGAAAAAACACTGGACTATGACTTGGAAACCTGAGGGAGGGCTGCAGTCAGGGAGAAATGGGTCCACAATTTTTGCTGTGTACCTGCTGCCCCCTGACCATTCTGCTGACATTGGTAAACTTCTTTAGCTTGGCATTGCTGCACTAGATTAAAAACAGCCTTTTGCAGGAATAAAAACATAGGGTACAGGTGCTACAGTCAGGGAGTTTTTATAGCAACTGCCCATATGCCTCCTAACTGCAGCCAGAGCTGTCATATTTCTCACTGTCAGAAGCAATAAATTTAATTAAAATAAATAAATAACCTCCCCTGCCCCCACAATAGACATCTCTATTTTTATTGTATAAACTAGAAGAAAAAATGTACCTGGAGGGTACACGTAATTTATTTAGAAAAATAAGAATGGCGAATATCTGAAGAAAAAGAAAAAATTCCTCAGTCCTTGGGGTTATTTGATCTGCTAATTATCCATACTTCAGAACCCATTATTCACACTTTTCTGCTTTCCTCCAAGAAATCTATTTGTCAGACATCTATATATATTTTCATAGCTTTCTGTGAGATCAGCAGGAACAAAAGAGAAGAAAAATCCAAATTGTAAACTATGAATAAAATGCAAACATACAACAGTTGTCTTTGATGTTTGCCAGTAAGCAGATCGAGACAGAGATTTCTGCTATGTCAATATCTTGAATCACTGAAAAATCCCAAGTTTTTCAGACTTGTTTTTGCCCAACTACACAACCAAGGGCAAACTGCAGCTCTGTTTGGAAGCATGTTTGGCACATGCAGCAGTGGTGACTCATGTATATTAACAACAGCAGGGTTTTGGATCCCCTGCACCTTGCTACTACAATGCCAAGCTATCCATCAGCACAAACACTGTCCTGCACTCTCTCCTCCAAAAAGAAGGCCTTGGGAGATCTAATTTATGCCAGGCTCGATCCAAAGCTTGCTGGAAATATTTCCTTTGACTGAAAAGGGCTGTGGAACTACCTAAAATGGCCCAGTGCAGGTAGCAGTCAGTCCCCAATCTATGCATCCCATTTTACACCCTGGGCACTTTGCAGCATCAGAGAGAAGGTCACCTTTGAGATGCAAAACTGCTGGTGGAATGAGACAGTGCTACTTTCTGAGAGCTATGGAAGTGGTTTACAAGGATGAAGGTTTGCGGGCTTAAGAGAGAAGGGGTTTATATATGTCCAGGTTTCTTTTCTTGCTGCATTGTTGGGCACATTTCTTTTTTACTTTAATGAATTCATGCTGTGGTGGCTTCTTTAGTGTTGTAATATGCCCACCCTTGTTGTGCCTTGAGTCCTTCCTATGGACATGGCTGCTCTCAGTTTTCTCCAGGGTACCTCCAGTTGCACCACGGTTGGAGATATATTCATGTAATCAAAAAGAAGGAAAAGCTCCTGCTATCCTCCATAAAAGAGCTGATTCTGTCCCTGGTATCACCACCACATGCTGAAGATGGTAATGGAAGTAAGTGGTTAGATATGCAAGGGAAGGCTGAGAGAGTTCGATGTTTGAGGCACTGTCTCATCCTCCTGTGGGTTTGCCTCTTGACCTACACATCTCTGCTCCTCCTCCTCCTCCAGTGATGTGGTTCTGCAGACATCCTTGGATTCTTGCAGAAGCAGGGATTATACAAGAAATGGACAGATTTATCTTATTTGGTGCCCACTCAGTGAGAGCCTGGTGCTGACTGTCACTCATCTTGCCCTGATTATGGATGTGTTGTAGGGAATGTGTTAAAATGCAGCAGCTACTATTTGTTCTTGAAAAACACAGGATTTTCTGTCAGGATAAACATTTCCAAAAGTGCATGGCCTCTGTGACAGCTACAGGCCTAAGAAGGACTTAAATTATATACAGAGAGTTAGAATTGACCTTCATCAAACTGGATTTCACTCTCTGAGCTAGAAAGCAGTTTGCTATAATGGGATTTCTATTGCTTCTCTGCACACTGGCAAATATATCTTGTGTGTTTGGGACTATATTTTCTGAGTGCTTCATTGAAACTCTGAACTGTGGAGGCAGATGAGCACAGGAATCTGGTGATAGTTGCAAAAAGTTCTTCATACCCCAGAGCTGGCGAGAGGAGAGTAATAGAACTTTGATCAGCTCTCAGTAGAAAGTCTGGTGACATTTTCAAGGTCCATCTCAGCAAATACTGTTGTATTTTATGTTGCATCTTCTGCAGGACAGAAGAACCGTTAGACATGGTTTTCATGGATACCAAGTGAGAACAATGCAGAGACATGTCTTGAGGGACAGAGAGGACAATGATCCATAGTTAGAGGTGCTATTTTGAGATTATGGGCAGATGTGAATTAAAGGATCATGATGAAAGCCTTTAGTTCAAGCAAGTGAACTCCGGACTGTAGAATTTTCTTTCATTTTTCTACATTTTATCTTAGTGTTAGTGCTCTTTTAGGAACAGATGTATTTGATGGGGGCATGTGTATATTTTGATGAGGTAGGTTTGTTATCCCCCAAGACAGCAAATCTATCAAGGCTCCAGTGTCAGGCTTTCAGGCCACTGAGCCTTATCCTCGTCAACCACATTTGAGGTGGGTTGAATCTCGTGAGATGAGTTGTGTATTCCAGACATAAGCTACATCCAAGAAACAAGGAGCCAGCCTAGGAAAAAAGAGGCATTTGAACAACAAAGGTAGGGAAGTGCACAGCTGAGTTGTCCTACATTGCAAATGTGACTTTCCGTACCAGTGATCAGAGCATGAGTCACTCAGGTCTGGTTATTTGAAGCTGAAACAAAGCAGGGACTCCCTAGGTTTCCAAAGCCTACCTGTAGTTCATGCAGGATGAAACAGAGGACAAAAGGAATGTCCTGTCTCTGGATGATATTGTGTTGTTTATTTTAATGTAGTTCAGGAAGTCAGATGAGAACTGTGGTAGGGAATAGCACTTTGCATGGGGTCATGATGTACACCAGTGAACAACTGACCCAAAACTGTGTGTCTCCATTCATGCCAGCTGGCCAGGGCATGTCAGCCTGCTGCAGCTCAGCTCACACCCTCATAAAACAGTGGATAAACTCCACCGCTAAACTGACCTTTCTATAAACCTGCTGTGTTGTGTTCTATCAGTTGGGCCTCTGGCTCAATCAATTTTAAATGCCACTGTTTGCCAACCTTGCATTGTTCCCGCAAACCAACTGAATGTGTTAAGAGAGCATAATTAGGAAGAACACAGTAATTAATACTGCTGATAATAACCCAGAGGTGTAATTTAGCTGCCTGACTTACACTGAATTCCCTGGGCTGGAGGAGGAAAAGGCACCTGCTGAAGTCTTTCAGAGCAGCTTAGCTCTCCGCAGGAGGCAATCACACACTGAGCAAACAGAAGCCACTAAGGTCTCTCCTGAGCCACTAATGATTGCCTTGCAGACAATGATGGCATGTCAGTATTGATTATTTTCCTATTATAAACTCCTTCCTCTTCTCCCTTTTTGCCATGATCTGTTGGGTAAACACGGGAAACAAGTAAGCACAGCTGAGGTTTGTGGTTAGGAAGTGTTGGTTCAGTGGGCAGTTCTTGTTTTAAGAAAGTGGCTACAGCCAAAAGAACAGTACAAAGGGATGTGGTGCTACATTTTATGCATGATTTTCTGCACTGACATTACAAGAGGCAATTTTTAACACTGCTGTCTTGAGCATGCTGCAACTGGCAATTTCTGTGCAAGTCCATTCTCAGGGCTATTTGTTTTTCATACAGTAGTTGCACCAAATGTTTAATGATCTTCCTTTACCCAGAGGTCTTCAGAAGGTCCTTTAAATTCCTTATGTATCCTGTGGTGTCCTAGAGGCTGTGGAGGGGTTGAACATTGGAGAGGTCAAGTTTGCTTCCCACCTTCTGGTCACTACTGGCTTCATGCATGGAAGTCCTACATCACTGGACACCCCCAGATTGGTGTCCAGCTGCTGTTTGCAGTACTTTTTCAAGGTATTTTCCACCATTTAGTCCAGAGGCAGCATTAATTTAGTGCAGTGCAAAGTCCTGCTGTTGCCTAGAGGTTTTGCCCACAGCTTTTGCTCCAGTTCTGGTTAGACTGCACTTTGGTTCATTTTGGTTGGGTGATCTGATTATTGGTACCATCCTGTGCCTTGGATTTTTGTTACTGCAAGCAGCTACTCAAAATGCACAGGATTGTGTTTTCCTATTACTAATTCCCTCAGAAGCTTGAGGGAACTGATGTGCTTCTGCTCATGTAAATGAAACAGTAGTTAAACATGTGCAACGTAAGGTCATGGTTTTTCCTCTATTTTTTTTTAATTGCATGTGACATTTGGACTTTCATTTCCTAAACCTTATTCCTGGCATGATAAATTAATGTTTTATTCAGGATACTGAAGTGTACTCAGGAGACATGAGCAGTTTTAGTGACCTTCTCTGTGACCTTGAACAAATATTTTCTCTCCCTGGGTCTGCTCCTTCACAGGGGTTTTAAAACCAACTAATTGTCACTGATGTCTATTCTCAGCCTTTAGTCTTTGCACTTACCCTTCCTTATGTCATGACAGAAGTACATCTTACCCTGTAGCAGTGTAGAGGTTGGACATCTAGTCTACACTAATTGTCTAATCTCCAAAGAATGATTTAGTCTGCCCCAAAATAGCTTTCTAAAGAAGGTATGGTGAATCATTCTCCTGTCTTTCCCTTTCTCTCTCTGCTGAGGGTAATAGAAGCCTGGATGGCTAATGAAACTAGATATCTAATTATTAAAAGATGTAAGTTTAGTAAGAGGGAGTCTACCCACAAAGTCACAAAAGGCAAATGTGAGAGTTTTGTCAGTAGAACTTATTTTTTTCTTTGTTGTGGATTATTGTTGTTTAGGTTGGGTTTTAGTGGTTTTTGTTTGGTTGGTTTTTTGTTTGTTTTTTGTTTTGTTACATGCATCTGGATTCAGCAGCAATTAATAAGACCTGCACAGCTTTCCTGATGTAAAGGTGTCAGGTTCTGTAAGCCAACATGACAGAGAAGAAGGATGGAGGAAGCTTGTGAGAAGAGAAAAGCAATCCGAAAAAAAAAAAAAGGAAGAAAGAACCTGTTATAGCTTTATTACAAAGTGCTGTCATTGTTTATCAGGGATATAAAACAATAATCATTGGATCCTGATAGGATAGGTAACCTTGTTCCTGCCTAATTAGTGTTGGTTTTATGTGGGGAGATGGTTCATACTTAATTTGTCACTGAGTGTATTATACTAACTCTTGTCCTCTATGATGGTTAGAAAGAGTTGAGAGATTTGTTTTTATTTTATTTTCATTCTTGTTTTTCCTTCCTCTTCTGGCTGTCAGGGTGAATTTGTATCTTCTGGCAACGTTGGGGAGGTCGAAAAGATGTCAAAAAAAGGATGGAAAATGCATTTTAAAGTGAGCTGTTAGGAATTGCTTTGGCATTTCTGACAAAGGGAAAGGTTACTGCACATAGCTCTTCAGCTCATATCTTCCTATTCCTTTTCTTGTCAATCCCAACTGGAATCAGAGGAATTCCCTACCAGGACTAGCCTGTCCCATGCACACAGTTGATCTGGCATACAGGCACTAATCATGTGCCTACCACTTGAGTACATCTGTTATTATCACTGTCCCCTGGGCTTCTGGTCATCAGGCTGGTCAGTTCAGAGGTAGCCCTGATCTCTCTCCTCAGCATCTCTTCCCTTCTTTTTTGCGAGTGAGAAATGCCTACTCATCCCCACTTGTGTCTGCAAGGAGACCTTGATCCTTAAGTGAACTTTATTGACTGACTTGCTACAGAATTTTAAGATTACAGATTTGGAGCCATCTGTGTAACCTAGTGAACCTTTGCTGTTGATAACAGACCAATAACGCTGATGCCAAGCTTGGCAGTCAGAGCCATTTGGCCTGGCTCACTCTCTGGTCACCTGCTTGGGAAGAAGGAGAAATTAAGACACAAAGTTTAGAGACAGCCCACAAAAGACCATGCCAGAACAAAAGGGAGGTATGTTCAGGAAGATTTACTGGCGAAAAGATATGGCTCTGAGTGTAGAAATATTTTCTGTTGATGCTTTAAATTGCAAATGAGCTGAGCCTGAGACAAGGGAAATCAACATGCATGAGCTTGTACTTTAACTAATAGTTGCTTGCATCATGTTTGATTCCTGGGTAACTCAGGAATACAAAAAAATAGAAGAATTTTTGCCAGTTTAGTTCATTATGAAGAGCAATAACTAGTTCTAAATAGCTCTTTATTTCTTCTCAAATCTTATTATAGGACTGGATTAATAGCTTCAGTTTCCTCATTTGTAATAGGAAAGATTCAAGCACTTTCAATAGTTTGGTAAAAATATGCAAACTTGATTGTTTTTCCAGAAGCAACAGAAAACAAACTTATTTGAGGAAACTCTCAAGTGGTTTTTCTTTAGCTGAGCATTAACATTTTCTGAGGCAGACACAGCAAGCAAATTTCATTAATTCTTTTTCTTCTACAGAATGCTTATGGGTTAGGTGGGTGGGAGGAGGGCAAATCTCCTTAGAGCTTTCACTTCTTCTTATTTGCAGCCCTTGGTTTTGCTTTTTGTTTTTCTGGACTAAAACCAAAGGCAACATTTCTAGAGGCCCTGAGAAGCCTACAGTGTCAGAGCTTTTCTTGGCAGCCAGAAGAGCACAATTGCAAAGCAGAAGAGTCTTATTTTGCAAGCAGTTGTTGCTCTCCAAGTTGATGAAACAATCAGCTGGATATGATGCCCTGTTGCCATTCTTCTCTTTTAATAGCACACCACAATGTTCTTTTGCCAGGACAAGCCTCTTTGTAACTTTAATAAACCAGGTGAAACCACACGTGGTGTTCCTCACATTGGGCTCTCTGAGCCTCACAGAGGGAAAATTTAGCTGGCAAAGAAAAATGTTCCTCCTGAAGGAGCAAACTAATCTACCAACAAGAATACTCTGCCTGCTAAAGCAATTAATAAAAACTGCAGCAAATCCCCTCTTAAAAATGGCTCTAGGAGCCAGAAAGGAGATAATGTAGCAGACGCTGGCCTTATCCCCCCTGCTGGTACAAGCTGTGCAGGATGTTGTCTGGTAAGCGTAAGGGTGAGAGCTGCTCTGATCCACACACGAGTGACAGTTTTCCATATCCCTGACAGCCTCTATTAAGCCATACACAAAGATTGATGAAAAGCTCCTCTGCAAAGTGGTGTTGCCACAGATCAGACCAGTTCAAGCAGCTGTTGGGTTGAACATCGTCCTTTATTTATTTCCTAGTGACTCCTTTCCACTACTTCTTCTGGAAGCAAATAGTGTTGTTTGCCTGGCTGCAAGATGAGCTTGATGTTAAATCTGCTGGAAATGCCGAGCAGCAGATGCCTCTTTACCTTCCATGCAATTACACGTGGATTGGTCCCTACAAGAGTTTCTAATAAAGACTTTGATGACCCTGTTTTATCAGCCACATAGGAAGGTAATCATAAAAAGAAAAAAAATCCCAGAGGAAATAGGATTAAAATTATCATGATCTCAATTCCCTGTGTTTCAGTTAAACAACCTCTTTAATACTGCCTGCAGTGCATGTACTGTGTCTGTGCTCCCCTGTCTTGACAGGTCCCCAAATCACATTCACTGCCATTCATTATGTGCAATGGAATAAAACATTTATTCCAAGTCATGTTTTATTCCTGGGAAAATATCTATTTCTGCAAGCTCCAGACATCTTTTTAACTATTAGCACTTTGTGGCCCTGGGCTCCCTGCCCAGAAGATGAATCCTGCAGGTCTTGGTGGCATCATGTCTCCATACATTGTAGCCCTACTGGGGCAGGCACAGGCTTCACAGCACCTCAGCATCCCAGATAACAGAGCCTGGTTTTGAAAATTTAACTATTCTGGAGCATTCTTGGTATTTCTTGTAATCCCCTTCTGTGTTGCTGTGACAGGCATCTTGCAGCATAAGAAGGGGTACAATATATTTTGCTGAAGTGTATAGAATTTTTCTTTTTTTTTCTTTTATATTTAATGAGCCTTTGGTCAGAAATTGATTTTTTAATTTAGGTGTAGAAGTAATGACAATGCAGCATCCCTTTTCTGAATTGCCAGAGTACCAGAGTACACTGGGATTAACCTTTATTTCAAAGTGAGGAATCTATGCCCAAAGGGACATATAATAATGGGCAGTAAGAACCTTCTGACTCCAGCTCTTCCCTTCCTGCTTGACCAATTTGCATCTTAACTCCTGTTAACTTAACCCAACCATTAAGTGTGCAGTGAAAATGAGCATCCTCTGATTTACCCCGTGCAGATAAAGCAATGGGGCTTGCTACCAGCAGCGCTTTGCCCCTGAAAGCCAGCCAAAACCTGAACTCACCTGAAGATGAAACAGAGTGCTGAAGGCAGAGGGGAGTGCAAACTCACAGGAAATTCAGGTTTTGAACTTTACAGTCGGTACCCAGTCCAATTCTGTTATTGACATCTTCAATAAATCAGCTCAGCAAAGGTACAGACCGAAGAAGATTCACTGTGGCTCAGTGACAGCTTTGCTTTTCGGTGCCTACAAATCACTCAGGGAGCCTTGTTACCTGTCTTTAGGTACCACTCAGGGCTCTGCCTCTCATACTACCTGGTAGTGTGGTGTGTCTCACACTACCTGGTGAGCACAAGGAAATCCTCTTCACCCCTTTGCCTGTCTCCGTCAGGGAACGGCACTTTGTCCCTGTGTCAGTCGCTGTATGTAAAGGGAATGTCATGAAGCCATGGCTATAACACAGTTATTTATAATCAGGACATTCAACAAGCCTCAGGTCCAATATAACCCAGATTCCTATGGTTTTCCTGTTGCACTTAGGACTCCACCCCACAGTAGCCCAGCTGTCTTCTGGCTTCCTGTCCCATGGGATGTGCCCACTGCAGAAGAGACAGAACCTGTTGTAACCAAGGCAGTTGCCCACAGTGCTCAACCAACAGCCAGCTCACAGAATAAGCAAGAGCTTCCACGAAACCTGTGGGAATGTTATAAGCACCATGACTCTCAACCCTGCAACAAATTTGACTGAAAATGGCCAATGCGTTTAGGAGTTGTTAGGAGGGATAGTCTATGTGCTTTGTTAAGCCTTGTTTCTGAGGAATCCAGGCTAAAATATTGCTTAGATCTCTTAAGGCAGTTATGCCCAAGTGCACACACTTCTTTAAGTCAGAAAGCATGAAAGCAAATTAAGGTTTTAAATCACCAGAGGTCAATTACCAAGTGGCTGCTGCAACTTGTTATCTTTGCTGAACTACTGTGCAGGCATGAACATCTAAATCAGTGCTGGTTAACCCAGAGCTCTCAAAACAGGACTTACTCAGCGCTGCTGAATCTCACTGCTCTGCAATCATCTTGCTTTCAAATTGCTGTAGGAAAAATAGGAAAAAAACCCTGTTAGTAAGGTTCAAGTGTAGGTCTTAACCATTCTCAATCACCCAAACAGTAGTCCTTACCTAACTCAGATTTCTTTTAAGTCTTCACTAAGTTGTTTGAATTCTTAGGATACTCTGTATGTTCCAAATCTGTCAGCATTTGTAATTCAGAATATCTTCAAAATACCTCTGTCACCTTTCATTCCAGCTGCTTTCTTATCAGAAATTATTTCCTCCTTTATTGAAAGCCAGCTATCACTGGTCTGAACTGGGGTACTAGCCCAATTCTGTTTAGGGTTCTATCTAGACTAGAGATAGAACGAAGTCAGAGTAGAACTGCGATTACTTAGAATTTGATTATGAAACAGTTGAATTTTGCAAAGCAGAAGGGAACTTAATTTTTGTTTTCATAACCCCAGATAGGAGAGTATGACTTTGGGTATTTCTGATCTACAGTGGAACTCTTCCTTTAACTAGAAATGTCTCAATTTAGTTCCTAAAGGGAAGAATCCATCCAAAATTAATAGTCAGCAGTAAAAGGGCTAACTTTTGGGAAGATGATAGCATATGCTATAAAAAACATGACCCCACAAACACAATTTTCCCCTATAGACTGGTAATGACTCATTTCAGTGTTGAAAACATAATTGAATTGCTCCTTGCAGCAATTAGGAGAGTCTGTCGATGTGCAACTACTTAATTGTGTTTTGATATTGCGGACCTTCTGTGGCAAGCTGAATGCACCATTCTGACAGTGAAATTAGTTGGTCTTTGCTGCTGATTTGTTTCTAAATTCTATCCTTGACCACAATTCAGACATGGGAAGGAGGTGGGGAGTTTCCTGAGTAGAGGTCTGCATCTTTCTCAGCTGCCTGAACTGGTCACTGCCCTGTTAAATGCTGGCTTATTAAGAGTTTAGCAGCCCATGGTGTTGAACTGTGCTTGCTCCCTGCCCGCCCAATTCAAGGTGAGGAAGGTTAGCAAAGAGGTCTGGGTTAAACTGCTTGTGCTAATCCTTTTGTTTTGTCTGAAGGGAATTAGGGATCAATCACACACAGAGATTTTGTACAATTCAGGCATTTTTAGAGAAGGAGGAGTGATACATATTGGGGGAGAAGGTACCATCTGAAGATGGCCTGGACTCACCATCTCTGTCAAAGCAAACAGGATGGCTAGGAAAAAAAAAAGAAATATTACCTTCTGTCCATCCCTAACAGCCAAATGCATAGGCACCCTCAATAAGGTTCACTCCCCATGAAAGATGGTTCATGAGTCTGGCTTGGATGCCTGAAGGAGAAATACAAGCCTCAATAGTGCCAAATGCTAAAATAGTAAGGGCAGAATTCACCTGGCTAGAGTGGCCTGGAACTAACTCTCCGGTTTGGGGAAATTCCTGTTTAACAATTTTATATGCTCATCCCAAGAGAGAAAGAAAGAGAAATGGTTAGTTGTTTCTATGTTAAGGGGCATCTAAGAAATTATCAAAGTGACTGCTGGAAGGTGTGAGATACCTAGGGAAAGAAAGCCATGCCCAGGAACATCAGGATTCCTTGTTAAGGGATTGCATAGGGAAAAGCCAGCACGTCCCTCTGCTGCTCTGGCTGCCTGCCACATTTTGAAGCACAAGCCAACTCTGTCTGGGCAGCTGGATCTGCTTGAGGACTTTGCCAATGACAGGGCAGCCAACTTGGGAGAGTGAGAGGTGTTCAAGCTGTCAGAAACCATCTCTTATTTGGAGCTGTTATGTAGGGGATACAAGTGCACAACCAGCTCCCTCACTCTGTCCAAGACTGGTAGTAAAAAGGAATCTCTTACCTGGGCAAAAAGGAATCTTTATCTGCCCATAAGCTTTTGTGATTTGATATGGACCTGTGGCTGCAGAGCTTTGATCCTAGAATTTAGTGTTTTGGGAAAACTTCAATTTCTTATTGTGCTTATATAGCACGCCATCACTTCAGAGTTGCAAAATTATCATTTTATCTCGAGTCCTATTGCTAGCCAGCTACAACAGTCCCAGGCAGCAGTTATGTTAGCACAGTCAACCTGTGGTGTCCCAGTTGAGCACATTACAAAACCATCAAATGATCTGATTTGGTTGCTGAAACCTCCGAGAGGATAAACTGTATCCTCCAAACCAGCAGTTTTGGAGCTACATCAGAGTGTCTTCAAAGCCCAAAGAGAGTTCAGATCCAGGGCTGATTGCTCAGGCCTGACCATTTCACAGCAGGATCTCAGATATATCTCTGAAACTTCTGCCATTAACAAAGATGAGTCAAGTGGGTCATTTTTGCAGCCAATATCTTGTCTGAGTCATGAGTTAGCACGTTGTGTTAGTGAAATACTTAGTTTCACATATGATGATACACTGTTATTTTTGCAAGAATTGTTTTTTTGTCATAAAAAAATAAAGTAATTCTAGTCAAAATAGGAAGATTTGTCTGGTCTTGGCTGATTAACATTGATAAATGGATTTGGAGAATGGAGTCAAGTTAGGAATTTCTACTGTCTGGCAACTTCATATTCATTATGAAAGTCTAGCAGGAGTTTCAGTCATGCTGCTTTGCACTTGGAAACAGTTTAGCTCAGCTTGAGACAATGTGGGAACAGTCACAAATGCCAGAAAATGTGTCTCTGGTGCCACCAGGGAGAGGAGAATTGCAGGGGTAGTAATAAGAGCTGTGAGGCAGATGAGTCCATAAAATAGCTCAAAGGAAGTCAAAAGTCAACAAGGAAGTCAAAGGGAAGACCATCCAGCTGGGTAATAGCACAAGACAAATGGGAACGTTTCAAGGATGTGTTTGGGGCTGTCAGGGGCTGTGAGGAGCTGAACCAGCTGCCATCCCACCATGGCAGGGCTGCTGGTGAGTGTAAAAGCCCAGGACTGGGATGCTGATGGATGTGGGTTCTCTGGGCTTTTGGGATGACAGGGAGCACATCAGGTTCTCCCTCATGTGTGCAGGGATTTACTGGCACCCCAGGGAGGTTGTGTTACATGTCACTGTGTGTGTCACACTTCAGCTGAGGCTCTTGCGGCCTGTTAGGACATGTCATGACTGCTTCTCCTCCGGCTACATAAATCTGATTTCTGAGTGAATCACTATCCAGAAGTATTTCCCCACAACCAAAGGGACCAAAACACTCCTCAGGTTTTCTATAAAATGAGAAAAAAAATCTTTGAAGAAGTGAGGTATTCTTATAGAGGGATTTTGTTTACTTCACCATGTCTGAACATGGGAAGAAGCTGAGCACCCTCTCTCCTTCCCAAAGGAAATGGTAGGTTAGGAATGGAAAAGGAAGGAGAAAGGGAAAGGAAAAGCCCCAAAAGTTCTGTGCTTTTTGCTTTCCTCATCTATGTAAAAAACCCTAACCAACCAAACCCTCAAAACACCAACATAATTTATTTTGGTAAATGTACCAATTCAATGTTTGGGAATGAAAATCTGAAATGTCTTGGTTTTAGAGCACTAAAATTAGTTCAGCTGGCATTTAATGAGTTTTCTCTATTAGAAACTATTCTTCTCACATCCCTGGACAGCTTCTGCTCTTGCACCAGTGGAAACTAGGAACAAGGTTAGAAACAAACTACTTACTTTCATAAAAGTACTTACTCCAGAACCTCCTGATCTAATTCTAGGCTTCTATATATTTTGGCTCAGCTGCTGCTGGTAAGTCTGCTGTTAGTGGGATTGGAACAAAAACAAAGGGGGAATGTTTTTGTTTCAAAATGTCATTCCCTTCCTTGAAATCAGCCAAAGTTTGTTTCAGACCATGACCTGAAATAAAATACCAAGCTTTGGTTCAGGAAGTAGTGTTGGTTATGGGTTGATTTTCAAACTGTCAGTGAACCACATATTTCATTGTTCACAGAGTACTAATTGGTATTCATAAGCACAGATGGGGAAACTGAGTCATGGATGGTCTTCCACTCCACAGGGTTTGGTGCCAGAGCGGGCAGTGGGAACCAGTTACCTTTGGTACGTCTCCCTGTCTATGGACCCCTAAGCAAATACTAGGGAGAACAGAATATTACTGTTTGTGTTCTTAGGGCAAGGCTGAGGGTTCAAAATCTCTGTGAAACAGGAAAAATGAAAAAGAGAAAGAGAAAAAAAGTAAAGAAATAAGGCTTCTGGGAAGCAGAAATGACAGCTGAGCAAGGCTCAGACGGTCCATCCCGGTCCTCGCTCAGGTGCGTAGATATAGGCAGGAGAACCCTGTTAAAGCAGTGAGATGCTGATTCCTTTTCCATTGTCAAATCCCTGATGGAATGGCGATCACTTTTCGATGAGGAATCGTTGTCCGTCTTCAATTCTTGGCTGAAAAATGGCAATTTCCCAGCCCCACTGGTGCCCAGGAAAGCCTGAGCTTTGTGCCAATAGAAAAGGTGGCAGCCTTGGGCTCTTGGGTGCCGATGATGCTGCGCCAGTACCATTAAAAAAACACTCAAAGCCTAATCCTAAGACAAAAGAGAAGCCTAACCCTAACCCTAATCGTAAGTTTAAGTCTAAAAGTAAGCCTAACCCAGGAATCAGGAGTGGAGAGAGGAGGGAGTCTTGCAGAATAGAGGGGAATATTGAATTACACATTTGATTAAACAAAGCCTTGGCCATCTGTTCCATCCCAATTATAAAGTTTGAAATGTGTGTATTTCTCAATGACGGTTTCAGGGAAGGGGAAAGGTATCAGTGGTTTCAAATCCTGAGGAATTTTTCTACAGGATAGACTTAGAGCTGTGAAGTTCGGTTCCAGTCTTGTGCCCAGTCTCCCAGATCACTCATTTCCCTCCCTGAAACACCAGTTTGACTGGGCTAAGAGATGGGAACTTCTACACTGTTTCCCCTCAGGTGTGTCACAGAATATGGGAAGGGGATGGGGGATCTTGTTTGCTCTGTTTGTTCCTGGGACTAAGGAAATAGGGAAAGAACTGTTAATGTTACTTTACCTTCCTGGAGATGGAAATTTCACATTGATGCTGTGCTGAGTCCCCATCTCTTCCTGAGGGAAAGCATCTTCCAAGGTAAACCGAGTTACTGAGCAAAAGAACTCATTTTTTTTTAATTGCAAAGAATGGCGATGCACAGACAGGAAAAGGTTGTTCTCTGAGATGGGAGAGCCAGAGGTGGAAATCATTATTTCTGTTGCTGTCTTGTGCATGTCTGGCTAAGAATGTGTTTATTTCCTGCTTCATCCATTTGCTTGGGATGTTGGGAATCAGCAATTGTCAGCTGGAGAGGCAAGAGGTGTGTGCAGAAGCAAATGACTGATATTGTCCTAGGAGATGATTTCAAAATGAGAAGGCAGGTTTGCTCTGACCTTTAGGAGGCAGAGCTGATTTGTTTTATTACTGTGCTGTGTTTTATCTTTATGTTCCCATTAATCATTTTCATTCAAATGAAATGTGCAAGCATGTGAGGTGCAGAATGCATTTCATCAAGCTCATGTGTGTGTTCGTGTTTCTTTAAAAACATACCATAGCCAATTCTGTTAAATTATTAGCCCTGTAATTCTCAAATTTACTTTCACCCTCAGGTAAAATTGCTGCTGCAACTAAATGAAACCCCTGAAAATTAATTGCAGCTCCTGACAGCCCTTAAGCCCTTGAGGCATTTAAATTCTGGATTTAGAGCAGGATTATTACTTCAGTGCAGCAGTTAACTGTGTCTTTAAGCAGACTTGCCTGCCATAGCTAGTCCTGATTCCACAGCCCTTCAACAATTGCCCCTTTTCTTATGTACCTCTAATGCAAGTCTGGGATCAAGCATCCCACACTGCTTCAAGAACCACTTTAGAGTCACAGCCTGAATTACTTTGCATCTGGCTGCTGCTGCACTGTCCATGTTGCTCATTTTCCAACTAGGACTGCCTTGGCAAAAATTCCAATATTCTTTCCTGTTTGTTTGCTGCTGGTGTTGCTTTCCTGATGGCAGTAGCTCTGCAGGGGGGTTCATTTTGCTCTCACCGTTTTTTAATGGCTTCAAACTCTCTTTATTGCTGAAGCCAGCGTGTCCATCTGCGCCGGCTCAGGGGATGCTAATGGGGCCGTGCATGGCTTAGTAACACAGCTGTGCCCATGGTGCCAGCAGTGCATTGGGGGTGGCAGGAGCAGCTGAGGGGGCTGCTGGGTCAGATTCTGCTCCCAGATACTCAGAGATGCTGGAGCAGGAAGAGGGAAACCAGCCAAGGAAGCTGAAACTGTGCAGAGCATCAGCAGGGCTATATTCTTTTCTTCTTTATTTATTTTAATACTGGACTATACCTTCTGCCTCTTTTTTTGAAAGTTGCATCTTGCGCTGCTGCCCTTGGGTGAAGACAGTACATTTGCAAAGTGTCAAAGCATTTCATCTGCCATTGCAGCACAGAGGAGGGAGTGCACCCTTGGCCACAGTGCCTGAGGCACGAGGCTGCCTGGGGAAGAAATTGAAGTTTGGGGAACCAGAGGCAGTTCAGCTACTCAGAAGGTGCTGTGCCAGACCCCTGGAGATACATATGTCATGGTAGCAAGACTTATTGATAATATCTGAGGCTTTGGCAGGCAATTCTGAGTTCTGATGTTTAGCAGGTTACCAGCAGAAGGAAGACAAGCATCCTCATGCTCTTTATTTTATAGTGTTTCTAAAGATCTTCACTCCTCAGTAGTTAGTCTTAGTCCTGATTGAATACCCTGTGTGAATACTGATGAATTAATGAGCACTTGAACTCTGAGAGAGCTTCTGTCCAGCTTCTGCTGATCCCTCCATCAGACAGTGTTATTCTTGATGTCTGAGCAATTTGAATATGCAGAGGTTAGGATGATCCCTTACCCCTCCCACCCACATCCCAGTTTTCATGGATTTGAAGACACCATCAGCCTCTGGGAGAAGGAAAATAAGTCTGACTCTATCCAGAGCCAGTTACATCAAAAAAGAGCCCAGACTTCTCTCACTTGCTATTTGTGCTCAGCTCCTGATCAGTGCAGCTGCAAGACATTTATAACCAGAACTAAAATACATCTGTGCTAATTGCTGACAGTGTTGCTTGAGGACCAAATCCTGAAGCAGACCACAGTGGTGATGGTGCCCAAGCTTCTTAGAAGACGCCTGTTTCTCAGCTCACAGGTAATCTTTGTCAAGTCCCTGGTGAAGAATCTGTAATTCAGGCATTTAGCGATGAGACAATGAACTACTAAATCCTGTGTGACTTTTGCTTGGTCTTTCTCCAAAGATCCCAGGGGAGAAGGTGGAGAGGCAGGCAGTGCAGAGGGGCTGTCAGGATGAAGGATGGAACCTGACCTTGTCCAGCTAAAGCTATGACCCTTTTCAGCAGCCCCAGTGTCACTGCCAGCTCAGTGGGCAGCCACAGATGTGTCCCAGATGGAAGTGGCAACAGCCCTGTGTGGAGACAGAAGCAGGTAATGCCAGAGATGAGCAGGGAACTGCAGCACTGTCTCTGCTCCATGTGCCTTGGCACTCTGGAAGGGCTGACGAGCTGGAGACCAGGGCTGCATGAGGGTCAGCCAGGATTCAGTGCAGTGTCCAGGCTAATTACACCTGGGGATCCTGTGCTGACTAAGACGGCAGCACTGAGTCCATGCACACAGATGTCTCTACCCCACACTCCACTGAGCCGCATAATGGAGAGCTGACTGTTTGTGACAATTTAGGGCTGTGCTCCGGCTGGAAGGTCAGTATAAATTAGATGGCATGATGAGAATAGCAAGGACATAACTGATGGGCTTAGCATTTTCTAGCTAGGAATAAACAAATTCCCAAGTGTCAGAAATTTATGAGTGAGAGGCATTCAGCCCTCTCCTCAGTGCACTCGTGTATCTGCTGGCAGGCACTAACAGAATATTAGAGGCCAGCAAAAATAGCTTTCACAAACCTTAAGCACAGAGCAGTGCTCAGGCACTTCTCTGCTTTCAGGCACATACTGGGTTTAGGGCAAAATGTGTGCTTACTTTAGGAGAAGGTCCATCCTGCTGAGAGAGGCATACAGACTGTGTGCCTCAGCTGGAAGACTGAAGATTAGGGTCCTGTCAGTGTCCAGTGGCCTCACAGAGCAAAAACAGTCTTGTCAACTGTGGGCAGCTCCATCCTCTCTCTCATACAGCACTGAGCTCATCTGCCTCCCGGGTCTGGGCAGTGCTTCTGGGCACCAATGTTGAAACGAGTTGTATCCTGAGACTTAGATTTTAGACATGGACATTTGACCAGATACTGTGGAAAGCACAGCAGGATGTAAAAAGAATCTGTCACAGCCTCAAGCCATGTTGTCCAGGAGGAGGAGAGAATGAATCCCTGGCATGTAGGACCTTCATGGCTGTCGGACAAGCACTGAGCACAGCTGGCAGAGTGCTCTGGGATGGGTTCAGAATTTGCTGCTGTAGATTTGGTTTGAGGTTACATTGTAGAGCTGAGAGTATTGGCTAATTAATTTTCTGAGTGACAGAGATGGTGGGGCAAGCTTGCCCCTCCTGGGCCTGGTTCCAGCCACAGGTTCTACAAGGTCCTGCTCTGTGCAAATGGAAAACTGCACAAACATTTAGTGTGCCACTAAATCCCTGCTTAGGACTGAAAAGCTGAGAGCAGCTTTCCACTCCTCTTCTGCTGATGTTGAACAAAGAAAAGAGGTACCCTTCCCTTCCCATTTTCCTTCCCCTCTTCCCCAAGCTTAAAATCCTTAGATAGGTGCTACAGAGGCAGTGAAAAAAAATAGTCCTATGGTCATATTCCTTTCCAGGGAAGTAAATGGTATGTGTATGCATGTATGTGCACACACACACACAACAGTGATGCATTTTAATTATCCTCATAAAGGATGAGGGATGTGCATCTGGGCATGACTGTGAGCCAGAAACAACACATTCATTTCCTCACTATTGCTTTATCCCTTCTGACCTTAATTTGAATCCCTCCAAGCTGGGTGGTTGCATCTGTCAGGGTGGCTGTACCTTAACCTGCTGGGACCAAAAGCCTGATGCAGGGAAACTCAGTGCCATCCATCACTGCCCCGTGGCCTGGCATTACCTGATGTTCTTGCAATTCCTCCCTCGTTGCCCCCACCTTCCCTTCAGGCATTCAATCTACATGTGCCCTAATTACTTTAAGCAGGGGCTGAGCACATGCAGTGCAGTGCTGTCCATGTCCTGATGGCACAGCCAGGTTCTCAGTGGTTGTCAGGGAAATGGCAACCCATTGGGTAGGCAGGGAGGCTGTGCTGCAAAAGGAAAAGGTTCCTATGAATTCCACCAACATCATATCCCTGCCTGGCTTATGAGCTTGTCAGCCCTCATATGAGGGCAAGACAAAAGGTCAATTTTTGCTAAAAATGGCCAATGAGCTTGATCTGAGTAGCATGGCCATGCTATTGTAGAAGGGCTCTGACTCAGTCTGCCTTTGCATAGCTTTGCTGCAAAACTTTTCCATCCTAGATAGAGCCTGTCTCCTGCAGATCTTCCCAGCCTAATCTGCGAAAGGATCTCCCCTTCACTGAGTGTCATTCCAGATTTTAGTCACAGTCTGAGGCTCTGCAGGCTGTTTCTCTTTAGGTGAAAAAGAAGAGGTTGGAAAGGGATTGCGAGTGTGCTGTCTGTTAGTGGAGTGTGAGCAGAGGGTTGGTTCCTGAATCCTCTTTCTCAGAGGTGTGTGCACAGGTTTTTTTATAAACAGCTTCAGGCAAGTGGTCCCAGTGTCTGAAAGCAACTGGAGACCCTTGAACTGTTTGGCAATTTGTGACCCTGGGTTTAACAGAGACCTGACGCAATGGGGGATGATTGTGGTGATACACCAGCAATAGCACCATCTCATGTGCCTGTGAGAGCCAGAGTAACTGAGTTTCTGTGAAACATGAGTAACTGTGAAATTAGCCTTAGACTTTGCTCTGTGTTTTCCCTCATAGTCTGGTCTCTTCAGCCATGCCTAAGTCTGGTGCTTATCTGCATCTGCTTTTCCCTTGCCTATGATGTTACTAGCTGTCCTGTCACTCTCTCCAGAGCAAGGCTGTGGTGGCAGTGGGGAGAGAGAAGAGGTGGATGTTGTGTCCCATCCTTCCCTGCTCTGGAGAGCTGTTTTCATTCTTGGCTGTTAGGAATTAGAAGGGCTCAAACTGGAGCATCTCCCAGCCTGATGGAAGACAATGCTAGGATTTACCACAACCTTCCTTAAGAAGAGGTTCTCCAAAGTCCCATGCAGTTTCCAAGTGGCTATGGTTTATCCTTTCTGCAGTCTGGTGCTGCCATGGGGATAATACCTTTCAGCATCCTCACTCCTTCTCCATAGCACTTGCTGCAAAGCCCAGGCAGGGATGGCTTTCTAAGGCTGGATGGACCCTGTCATTTTTCTGGCTCTTTCCAAACAGTCCATCAGTGCTGATTTTGCCAGACTGCATCAGAACAAAAGTCTCTTCTTGCTCCCTTGTTATTTATTTATTTTGAGGTGAGTGGTGGGGGAGCCTGGCTGTATCCGGCTCCCTCCTCAGGAGGCAGAGTTAGCAGAAGGTCTGCTCAGATGGTGCATTGGGCAGATGGCTGCAGGAAACTCCCAGGGCAATGCTGCCTAAAGAGCACAAACTGCACTGGGCCATGGCCAGGTGGAGGGAGGGCTGTGTGGGAAAGCAGAGAGCAGCCCCGACCACATCCGCAGTGGGTACTCCAGCAGATCCCTGCCTTGCCAGTGGTGTGGTCCACAGCGGCAGTGGGAGAGGGTGCAGGGACCATCTGGGCAGTGCTGCTGCCCTCCTTGGCAGGATGAGGTCTGGGAGCAGTGTCTGTAGCTGCTGGTAGACTACGAGTGGCTTCTCTGTATGTCCTGGCCGGCTCAGCATGCGAGTTGAGCTGGGAAAACCATGAGTGTTTCCATGCTGGAAAGGGAGTGAATCATAGCAAGGATGTAGATCAGGTTCCCTCTGGAGGCTGAGGGCCAGAGGTGGGTGCATAATGGTGAAAATTAGCTGGAACTGAGGCTTGGGGGTTTTCTTCTCTGTAGCTATTTGTGATTAATACAGCTGCTTTTATGAAGTGAAATTCCTCAGCTGAACATTTCCTTCTGCAACCAGATGCTGCAATTCAGCTGTGACTGTAGTCTAACAAATGTTACCTTTATCCACTTTGTCTTTCATATTGGTTTCATAAGAAACCACAGTGTAAAAACACAGCACCATCAAACCTAGATACAACAGGTTATTTTGCAGCAAACAGGATAATCAATTGCTCAGTATCCCAGTGTCTGCTAACATTGCATCTGTTTGAAGTATGTTTTTCAGTGAAAAGATGGCTCTACATGATGCATAAAAAAATCCTATCTCCATCAAAATACCTGGCCAACAAGGTCTGAGCTGGAATTTGAACTGAGTGGGAATCTGCTTGCTTTTACTACTCATTTTCTATTTTAAAGGTTATATTTTCTTTTCTCTTTTTTCTTAAAATGGATTGTGACTGTCTTTTGGAAAAGATACAGTGGAAGAACTGGGGAAAGAACAGTGCTTGAAAATACTTAATTGAGCCATAAGAAAACATAATTTATGAAAAGAAAAATAACTCCCCTAGTAAGTGCATTAACTCATGTCATGACTTTTTAATGGCAATGTTATAGGTTAATTAGTATCTGTGCTGTCCTTGTACCTTACCAGAGTTATTCACAAAGGATCATGGTCTCATTAGGTAGGACTCCCATAAAGACAGTCTTTCTGTAAATGGTTTAATATCTGTGCGTGTGTGGAAGTTTTGTGCTCTGATCAGCAGAAAAAGTCAGATACTAAAGGGACCAGAAATTAAAATACTTTTGAGTGACTCAAAACTTGCACACTATTGAGATTCTGGTTGGAGCCTTAAAGAGGAATTATTTTCTCTTGGATTTTCCTGCAGTTTGGCTTTGGCAACCTGCTTTAGGACTCTATTCAGGCACTGAGAGCTGCAAAATGTTTCCCTTTGAAAGGCCCTGCTTGCACTCCCAGCTCTTGTGCGTTACAGGCAACGCCAGAATGGCAATTGAGCCTTCTTTGGGGGTCACAGTGCTAATACCAGATTAATGTTGCAGGGGCCTCTCAGCCTGCACTGGCAGAACACAGCAAATACCAAAGGTAATGCAATGTTCCTCCTTAGAACTGAGCAGGGAAAAAAGGCAAAACAACATTTTAGATGTGAAAGTGACTAGAAACGGGAGTGTCTGTCTGGAATTCAAGAGGCAGAGGGATGTGGGTGAAATGCTACCCCTGTCAGAAGGGAAGGCTGAGAAAAGCCATGGTTTTGTGTCCCTCATTCACTGTGCATGTGTCATATACCTTCAACATACACATCCCCTCTCTTAACTTCTATGCAGCTCAGAACTGCCCTATTCCCTGGAAGAAATGGGGAGGATGGGATATCACAGCAGAAAATCTCAGTTTCTGCTGGAGTTTCCAGACTGATGGTGGTACCCATCACTGCGTTGCAGCATGAAAAGGGCTTCATGTTTTAAAAAGTAGGTACTTCAGAGAATTTGTAGCAACTCACACAGATGATTGAGGGAACTGTACTTGAGACATTCCATGATGACATTTCTATGACCAGTGTCAGAGGGGTAAGGAAGTGCAGTCCAGAGGACAGCTGTGCATCCTCATAAACCTCCACCAGCTGTACATCTGGACAAGCTGGGGGTGGGTGAGTTTGGACAATCACCTGTCTCTGATCACACAGGTCTCCCGGGACAGGGATGAAGTTTACCTTGCAGTATGTCAGTGTCCCCCAGACATGCTCATACCCTTTGCTAGGGACTGGAATGCAGCACCAGGTTATATGTGATAGCATCATTTCTGGACTACGTCTAGCTCATACTTAGCCAGTCTCTGCAGGCAGAGTGAAAATGTAATGATTGTACAGAGAAATGGTAACAAAGAAAACCTTTGTGTCCTAGTTCAGCAGATGGCACCAGTTTATCACTGTGTGGGTGTGACTAAAGCTATGTATTCTACACCCTGTATTCATTTCCCGTGAACTTTTAACAATAGACAGTTTGCAGCAGCTGCCCAGGGCACACCCGACTCCTCAGGCTGTGAGTTGGGTATGAAAGACACCTGTGAGATAAGAGCTGTGATAACCCTCTTCCAACAAGTCATTAGCAGCTCCACACCCAGCCTGTGTCATGTCTGCTAATGGGCCATCAATGATTCCAAATACCCTATGACTCACAGAGTGAGATTACTCATTGTGTAACTCCCTGCCCTGAGGGAGGTACTGGGCAGTCCCACCTGGACCTGAGGGGATATATTCTTGGAGGTTTTGGGTCTTGGGGAACAACCCATTGGATCCAGAGGAGGACCAGAACCTCAACAGGAGGAGACCACCACTTTCAACCAGACTGCGGCCATCACTCTTCACCAGACTGCAACCATCAGCTGCACCAACAGGTTTTTCACTTCCTTTTACTTTGGACTTGGGGGGAACCACATGGGATTCAGCACAGGGGCTAATAAACCCTTTTGTGTTTGTGTCCCAGGGTGCTGGGTCATACTTCTGGGTTTTCTGGGTTAAAACCAATTTCTCTTTATGCCATTGCATTTATTGTAATATTGTTATTCAGTTGTAACTCTGACTTATAATATCTTTTGTGTTGGATTCATTTCTCCTGCTGGTTTACCTTTAAACTGGCACACCTTGATTTACTGTTGATCCTTGGACTCAGACTGCGGTAATAAGCCTTAAATATTAAACCTCTTTGTCAGCTTGCTTTCCTTGGAACAATATAGACACCTCAGAAAGGTAAAAATAATATGCAGGGAGGTTCTTTGTTTCTGTTTTGTTTTCTTCTGCTCCAGTCTGCTTAATAGAAGATCTCTACGGACAAAGAACCCATGAGATTTATAAAAGAAACACTGGAAAAATCTGTTTTTTACTGTGCTTTCCCCAGGAAGAAATACTTTACAAGTTGACAAGACCAGAACTGCATCTTCTTTTGAATCTTGAAAAGCACATCCCAGGCAAGATTAAAGAAAATGGTGACCATTTGGTTACTGGAGAGAAGCCCAATTGCTTCATTAAAGAGGAGTTGTCACATGCTTGTTTCTTAAATCCTGCTAAATACCTGCTTAGCGGCATTATTGACAGGCTTTTCTCATGAACATTGAGCTGTTAAGCTGCTCCTGGTTTACAGCAAGAGGTTAAAGGATTTCTCAAAGCTCCCAATGAAAGCCTTACTAACTGGATTAACTGCTAACATGGATTTAGGCTTTGAGTTAGATTAACCCCCATTGCTCAAAGTAGCTTCTATTTGTTCATCTTTTCTTCCCTTTGTCTTCTCTTCTTTCCCCCCAGATTTTCTATTTTTGTTTGTCACGGATAAGAGAAAAGATAATCCTCTGTGCTTTATGTTTGAACAGTGGGATGCTGCGGGCAACAGAGGTAGCTGCTGAGCTGGGCTGAGTGGTTGCCTGGCCCCATCAGATGTGACTTTCTGCAGGCCCTTTGGAAAACGGGTGAAGATATGATAAGAATAAGGAGAGTTATTAATTGGTCTACAGCTTTGACTTTTTCTTGCCTTTGTTATTCTGTTCCTTAGAATTGCTCAGCAGCATGAGAATCATAAACTACTTTTATAAAATTATTTAACTATTTACACACCTGACTGAGCAGTTAGTGGGGAAAGTAGCTCGAACTGGATAACCCATGGTCTTCATAGCAGCAAAGACCTGAAGATAATTTCACTTAGACTATAGTTAAATGTGTGTTTCTTCATCATTTCAAGAGGACTGAAACACCATCTGCACTCCTGATTTTGGCTGATGGTTTCTGCTGTTGCCCTGTTTTCTGGGCTAGTTTTTGTATTTGTAAGCAGACCTACAGTGAGAGTATCTACTGCCCAAATTGGAGTCATTATCTGCTCTCCTATGTGTAACAACGTGCCCATCCACAAGCATGGGGGTAGACCCATCTAGATTCCTGATGAATTTGGTGGCTCCACTCATTGCTCGTTGATGGCCATGATCCTGAAGCTGGTCTTTTTAAGTAAGGAACCGCTCCAGCCCATTTCACAGGACCTGCAGTGCAAGAATCTTTTAGTAAATGTTAAAGGATGACAGGGGAAAGCAAACAGACACGTAGGCTGGAAGGACCCGAGGCACAGCAATGTGGTTGTTCTTGCCTGACCAAACTGGCATATGAGTTGATTCCCAGCCCAGAAAAGAGACTAAGGAATAAAGCCAAGGCTTTTTCTGCTTCTCTGTCATCTGCTCACAGCACTGTTCAGACCTCTCAATTACCTTTTCTCCCAGTGTGACAAGTGATCACATAGCCATGTGATGTCCAGCCCATCGGGGTCACAGCCGGGTCTGGCCCACACAGCAGGCACAAAAGCACTTGTCCACTCCTGGGAAGGGAGACTTGTACGGAGGCCACTCAGAGTCCCCTCAGGGTGGTGATGTGTCCCAAGAGATTGGAGCTGTCTCATTTAGCTCTGTCTGCTGTGCTAGCTTGGAGCTAAGTCCAGCTGGCTGAGGACCATGTTGCTAAACAGAGACTGAAATGTAAGAAACTCTTGCAGAGTGTTTGTACCCCATTTAATATTACCCATGAATGTGTCTGTTTCCTGGCAGTCCTGGGTGCAGCTGGGTCTCACAGTATCACAGAGATCCCATGCTTTCCAGGCAATGCTGTTTCTCATCTTGCTGTCTGATGATCCCAGTGGGCATTCAGGAGGTCTAGCAGTCCCCTTGCTCTTCTCTGGGTCCCTTGGGGTTTATGCACATCTGCTCTGTTTGTTGCAATCCCATCTCTCAGACTTGGCTCCTTTAAAAAACATCAACAGGATCCAGATGACCCTGCTCTCTCATTTCCCTACAACACTCATCAGCTGCCCTGTGCACTTCTTAATCTCACATCCTTTGAGTCCCTTCCGGCTGCTTTCATCCCCATCTAATCCATTTTATCTGAATTGCTAACCTGCATTTCTGGGTTCCCCTCCACCTTCCCCCCACCAAATGTCTCTTTAATCTCCCATCCCATCTGCACCCCTTCTCCCCAAAAGCAGCCTCTCTTTCCTCCAGCTCATCAGGCTTTTTTGCTTTCTCTCTGGTCTGCACCAATACCCTCCACAGCTGCTCAGCATCAGCCTGTTTCTGCCTCATCACTGCCAGAGGATTCTCTCACTCATTTCCTTTACTAATTTCTTCCCACACCTCACTAAACATCCCTTAGGGGGCACCAGGTCACTCGTTTCATGCTTTCCTTTGGCAATCAGTCACTCCAGGTGTGTGACACAGATGGTGCTGTCACCCAGAGGCAGTGGCCTCTGACAAAGGTTTCAGGGGGTGACATGGCCTGTCTGACTGCTGACTGCTCTCAGCATTTGCAAGGACCTCCTGAAACCTTACAAACTCAGAGAGAGCCTCATTGCTCTCTCTGCAGTGCTGGTGCACTTAGACGAGCACTTGGGAGCCATCCATATCCTGCCTTCACTCTTTGGACATCTGAACAATTACTTGTGGAATACCTTATGGTTTGATGCTTGGCATTTTACAGCATGGATCCATCATATTGCTTTTATATCAGATGATAAAATTAATGTATCCTAGTCCTATGGCTGCAGTGAGACTGGCCAAAGAAAAGGAAGAGGGGGAAAATAAAATGAAAATCTATCAAAAACACCAGAAGGAAGCAGGCTGGTTATGGGGCTCAAGGGAAGGTGACCCCCTCTGATTTAGTGCTGTGCTTTGAAAGGGTTATGGGTAGATAGTTTGAAATGGGGCAAGATACACCATAGCTCTGCTCTTAATATAACCCTTTCCTCTCTTGGTGCAAATTCACCAGTCATGTGTCAAGCAGGAAAGTAGAAAATGTGGATCTTCCTTTTTGTTCTTACAGATAATCCAGAGCTCATCTGAGTTCTGTGCAAGTTGAAACAACCTTAAGTTTCTCCAGTTCATTCTCTCTCTTCCCTTAATTCCCTTTGAGCCAAGGGAAGACAAACCTTTGATGCATTGACATAACTTTGCTTCCCACTGCCTGACATTCAAATACCCCTTTACTGAAAATGCACGGGCTCTGTCTGGGGAAGGGCCCTGCCTTCAATTGCACAGCAGTTGGGAGACCCCCTGCTCTCCTGATCGTCTTAAGGGGCTGTTTTTGAAGAGCTTCTCATAGCAACAGTGGCATAAAAGCACTTGAGTGTGACTAAGTATTGGCCTTGATGGATTTCCTAGATCTAATCCCTGACACATTATCCCAGCATTTGCTTTACAAGGAGAGTGATGAATTTTAATAGCAAATCAGAGACTTTCTAGTGTTCATGGTTCCCTTTTTGAGGGAGGCACCAGACAGAGCTACCAGCTGTGAGATCTGAAATGGGCTAGGGTCATCTTTCTGCCTTTGTAGACTGCACAGGTGAGTCATGTACTTGCTTAAGTTAGCAGATGTTGAGTCCAAGATCTCAGTCTACTAAGTCTGGTTTCTCTCTGCCTTGTGTCTCTGTGGGTTTGTTATGGGACACCTTCTGGCAGCCCTGTCTGTTAATAGCAGATATAGAAACACAGATGAGGTGGCACAGCAAAGCTGTTGGGATTTTTCCATGTCACCTTCCACTCCTGGGAGAACCATCATACTCCCAGGACTCCATTGGAAGTAACTTAATTTCATCCCTGGAACAGGATTGACTTGTTTGTGGGGCCAATTTCCTTGTAGTCTGCTCCCCCAGTGCTGATTTACATGAGAGCTTTATATTAGTGAAGTGTGCAATTTGTGATATTTCATAGTTAAGAAACGCTTGCCAGGTGTTATTGGTTTGGGTTTTGGCATGTAATGGCCAGGGTAGCAAGCACTAATAGATGGTTCTCTCTGACCATTTTCAGCAGTCACCTTGCCTACTTCTTGCTGACATAGTTCTTACAGTAATTAATGAGCTGGCACATTCCTAGGAGCCTTGTCAATGAATTAATCTCTGCACAGAGGGAAGAGCTGAACACAGGTCTCCTCTTGTTTTCTCTGGCAAACAGGGGAGATGAAGAATCTGCAGGCAGGCAGAGAGAGGCCTGTGTGAGGAGTCCCTACCTCAAGGGTGGCTAAAATGATGCATGTTGCATATATTTTGAGTACATCTGTTTTTTTATCCTCTTGAGCCTTATGTGTCTGATTAGAGTGTTCGAGGTGCTTATGTTTTCTGGCAAGGGAGTGCAGTTCATAATTAACTCCATGCTACAGGAGCAGAGAAGAGGTTCAGCTCCACTGGTTTATGTGAAGGTGTCGATGTAGAAGCATTTTGTTCAAGTAAGCAAAGAAAGGTGAGATCCAGAAAGATGATCAACTAGAGGGTTTCTTCTTGATAAATTGTGTTTCAAGTTTGATCACACTCTGGGGTGGAGCCTGGAAGTGAAACAAGGGGCAATAGTAGTTTCCTGAAGGACTCCAGACACACACTTTGTCCCGCTGGAGGAAAGGTGCATGAATGAACATACCTTTCTTCCTTCCCAGCACAACAGGTCATAGGGACCCTTGTGGCCTTGCACTGCCATTGGTCTCTTTTGTATCTCATTATGCTCAGAGACTGAGCGAATTTGAAAGAGTCTTCCCAGGCAGGTCCTGACTAGCTCTTCCCAAGGACCTCATGTCACAGCTGACCTTGTGCTGCTCCCATTCTGAAATGTTCTTCTAAACATTGGGCAGAGCCCCTTCATGAATTATCACTAAGGGTTAGGGAAAGATGAATGAGTGGTTGTCTCTGAAATTATCTCTAGTGTGAATAAAGCAGAAAATACAGATGTGAAGAATTTGTGGCTAAAAACACAAAGCTGGGCATTCTGTGATTTAGACAGTGTAAGATAACAACTGGGTTATACAGTCAGTGTTGTATTAGAAGTCCCAGGGTTGCTGGTATTGATGTTAGTACTGGCCTAAAGTAACTCATGTCTCTGTTAGGAAAGAAAATTATATATTTGCTTGAGGGACAAGGTGATCTCTGAAAGCTAAGAAATGGATGTTTCTATAGAGTGTCTAGGAGTGAGATCTAGAATTTACCATCTGGTTTAGTATTTACTTGCTCTTCCCCCTCTAGTTGCTAGTCCTAACCAGCCATGGAGAGAACTCTTAATGTTATGGCATGTCTCTGTTTAATTGTTCAAGAGATTGTAATATGGTTTAAACCAAGGTCAAGTTCATCCACAGGTAATGAGGGGATGGACTTAAGTAAGCAAAAGATGGAAAGTGGCTATGATTCTCCAAAGAACCACTGACTAAGCTCTCAGGAGACAACCTGGGTTATTGCCTGCCTGTGGGATCCTGTCTCTCCCTGGGACTGTGCATATTTTGCTTTCACTGTCATGAAAACAAAAGAAAAGTAGCATAGCTGATTTTTATAAAAATGTGTTTCACATTTTGTTGAAAAGGGAATCCCCAAGGCCTCTACTTTTCTAAAATCATCCAGGTGTATCAGAGCATTTCCAAACCAATTTGTCATCATTTCAAGAGCTGACTGCCTGTAGTAACAGTGAGGGCAGTGCAGTTGGGTGCTACCCCTTGGATGTTCAGGACTGTTTGACCCAGCTCCAACCCACAATATCAAAAGGACTTTCACAGTGTTTCTTTAGCTTCAGTAGATTTGACTGAGCTGAAGTCTGCACTGGTATTTCAGTTGTACTTTTATTAATATAGAATTACACTGAAATGTCAACTGGAAGAACACATGAATACTGCACTTACACCTAAGGACATTATCATGGTCAGTGATGCAGCTAACACACACATGTCCAGTCCAGCATGGATACAGTGGCTGTCTTGCTCTATTGAACTGCTAAACTATTTTTGGTTCACATAAGTGCTTTGAAACTCCAATGATAAACAGACCAGAAATTTCTGCAGAGAGCTGAAACATTTACCTACCTCTGCATTGATACTGCAGAATCCCTAGAGGTTTATAGTAAATTGGTCTCATTTTTGACCCATAAGAAAGAAGTGGATACATCCAAATTTAACAGCGGAATGAAGTTCCTTTAAATGTGCAGTCATGCATGTCCTTTATTGCTTCTCACATTGTGAGAAGTTGTGGCCGTTCCATCCCTGGAAGTGTTCAAGGCCAAGTTAGATGGGGCTTGGATCAACCTGGTCTAGTAGAAGGTGTCCCTGCCCATGGCAGGGGGGTGGAACGAGATGACCTTTAAGGTTCCTTCCAACCCAAACCACTCTGTAATTCCAGGATTCTCAGAGTATTCTCGGCTAGTCTCGGAGTGTTTGGCATATAATTTAAATGGTGACACTGTTCAATGGCAAGAGAGAGACTCCTTCTGTAGTCCTGAGTGGTGTTTCCAGAGGAAAACTCTGAGCTGAGAGTGGGTTCAGCTTTTCCAGGCCAAACTTTGTAGAAAGACCTGCTGTGTTGCTGTGAGTTAACAAACCAAGATCCATTTTGTTTGGTTGGAAGTGAGAGTATGGAAAAATGCCAAGAAAAAGCAATATGAACCAATAAAATAAAAATGTTCTGGCAGCCCTTATTCTAGAAATCACATTGGGTGACAATTATAATAAATATCCTTTTTAGGTTGCATTGGCCTATAGCTGGTTGCTTCAGTTGTGTCACACAACACAGAGTTCCAGTGGTGATTTTTGCTTCAACACTTAAAAAGTATTTTTTATAAGTCTTCTAAGCAATTTCTGTTTTAATTGTGCAGATTGTCCCAAACTTCTTTTTCAAATGCCAGGTTAAAAATTAAAGTGCCAAATATGGTTTTTTTTATGTTCATGACCATGTCTGTGTTGTATCATCTCATTCATCTTTCTGATTTCTCTTCAGTAGCCATTATCTTTGTAGCTTTTCTCCATGGAGAAAAATCTCTATTATCCTTACAATCCTGTTTGAAATTGTGTTCATTTTTTACCATTTTCTCTTGGGTTCATGACACAGATCTGATCAGAGCAGTCACTGAGGAAATTACATGTGGTTTCTCTAGTGCGCAGCACATTTGCGTTTTCTGATTCCCAACATTTGACTCTGGAGCAGAAGTTTGACACATCTGCTTGAAACATCTGTGCTGTTTAGAGTGTTTGATCACACTGAGCTGATTGAAATGACCTCTGTGTTCTCAAGCCTTCTTTCCTGCATTAAATGTTCCAGTGAGTTTAGATCCTTTCAGGCAAACTATCCCAGCTCTTGCCATTGTCTACAGCAAACATTGTCTGAAGCTGTGCTGACCAGCTCTCTCATATTTGGTAGTCTTATTGAAAGGGTATCCTTTCACGTCCTGTTCATTTTTCTATCTCCCTGTAAATTTTTTTTTTCTCAGTATTTATTCTTTCTTGTCCAGAAGCTAATAGATATCTCCAAACCTTGCACTGACCATAAGGCTTTTATGTGCCTCTTTTCTTCTCCCTTGGAGCCCAATCATATGAAATCCAGAAAAACCCAGTGTGGCTCTTTGCCTCCCTCAAGTGACTGGCACAAACACCGACCTCTGTGTGACTATAACACCCTCCTGTGAATTAAACCCTAAGGTGTGCTGCTCACCTGAAGGAAGCTCATCTCTGTTGCTTTCTCTTAACTCTTTGGAAGCACAGATCTGCAGATTATTAAAAAAGAGGCATTATTCTTTGCCTGGAAAACTCAGGATGAGAGAATGATGGCCTCAGACTCTCCTCTGACATTGCTGCTTGACATAGCTGCTCCAGACCCAGACATCATCACTAGCCTATCTTACTTTCTAGCAGTGTGAAAAGTTCCACATTTAAAATTTATGCCCAGATTTGTCTCAACAGCTGTGGTGGTGAGAGAAGACCTTGCTGAACTAGGCCTGGGGGAAGTGAAGGTGTTCTGCCGCTTCTAACCCACCTGTGATGTCCTCACAGGGCTGTGATGCACTGGGTCATCTCGTAGGCTTGGCAATTTCTGCCCAGAGGTCATTACATGTTGTTATTAAAGTTGAGCTGGGGAGATAAGAGCCAAGGTTGCTTCTAGATAGCTTAACTCAAGCTCAGGATTGTCCTTTGATTTTTTTGTCATATATACCTGTCTTTTTTTCATTGTGTCTTTTAGATATCCCTATTTTCAGCTTTTCCAAAGTCACCAGACAGCTCAAGTCAGGGCATGTGAATAAGCAACATGAGGGACACTTGAAGAGATGAATTCCCAGCTGGCTGCCTCCATTCTCAGCAGCAATGATTAGCCCAGCTCTGAATGACAGAGTGCAATAAAATGGAGACAGCTCTGCCCTTGATGCATAATAAGTGAAAGACTAGTGGGAAATTCATCTGAAAACTTTCCTACACTGAGAGTGGATGAGTGAGCACAGCCCTTTTCTGCCTGCCTTTCTCTTTGCTTACTTGCAGCAGCAGCCTAAAGCTGAGCCTTTGGTGTCTTTGCCCTTCTCTTTCCTACCTCCTTTTGCAACTCCTAGGATGAAAAAAATATTGTGGCTTTTCTGGCGTCCTAACCCCATTCTGTCACTCCTGCTACACTCCTGTGGAATGTATGTTATACTACAATAAAACTGTTGTGCAGCCAGCATGGAAATGGTATTGGCAGACCTGTAATGGAGGCAGGAATTTATATCTGTGTCCAGGTGGAGTTCTGAGGGATTGTACCTGAGCTAATATTACCTTGCTGCAAGCCACTGAGTTCAGCTCTATCATTTGGGGCAGGAAAATCTATTGGTGCTGTTCAAGTGTGTCTACCACAGTAATACCAGTTTTCTTTGAAAAGACAGTGTTTACTTTAAATTGGAATGAGTGCCAGTCATTTGTCTCACATTTAAAAGGAGCAGATGAGAGGTAAGCATAAAGAGAGGAAAAGAGATTGTTAAAAATATTTTGTTATGATTCTTAAATATCCCTATTTTTAGGTTATTAATACATGGAATTAAGCCAAGTGTAGCTTGACAAGTCAAGGAGAGAGTTTGTGTCTGGGTGACTTTGAAGCATATAATGACTTGCATAAGGAATAGTGTGGCCAGCAGGACCAGGGCAGTGATTCTGCCCCTGGACTTGGTACTGGTGAGCCCACACCTCAAGTGCCATGTCCAGTTCTGAACTCCTCAGTTTAGGAAGGATGTTGAGGTGCTGGAGCGTGTCCAGAGAAAGGCAGAGAGACTGGTGAAGGGTCTGGAGCACAAGTGCTGAGAGGAACAGCTGAGGAAGCTGGGGTTGTTTAGTGTGGAGAAGAGAAGGCTCAGGGGAGAACTTGTTGCTCTCTACAACTCCCTGACAGGAGGGTGTGGCCAGATGGGTGTCGGTCTTTTCTCTCAGGCAACCAGCAGTAGGACAGGAGGACACAGCCTGAAGCTGTGCCAGGGAAGGTTTAGGTTGAACATTAGGAAAAAATTCTTCACAGAGACAGAGATCAGACATGGGAATGGTTTGCCCCAGGAGGTGTTGGATTCACCATCCTTGGAGGTGTTTAAGAAGAGACTGGATGTGGTACTCAGTTCCATGGTCTAATAGGCAAGGTGGTGTTTGGTCAAAGGTTGACTTTGATGATCTCAGAGGTCTTTTCCAACCTAGTTGATTCTGTGACTTGGGCCAGAAAGGCAGAAAACCTGTACACCACAGGGCATAGATGTTCACTGCTTCTTTCCTCTCTCTTCACTTCCCAGTGCTTGGGCTAAAGCAGCTGCCCTGCTTGCTCACTCCCCTGTGCCACAGCTAATGCAGCCTGAATCCTGCATCTGTTGAGATATGGCTGCAGACTTTTTAAAGATGGTGGTTTGGTAAGTCACTGATTGCTTTTTACTCTGATTTTCTCTTTGTATCCAATCTGCTGTCCTTCAAGAAGTGGGTACATCACTCAATGCAGAACTGGCCTAGGCACAACTAGAGACAGTGCATGTCCTGGCACAGGCTTAGGATCAGGCTTGGATGAGCCTTAACCTTGGCTTTCAGAGTAATGAAAAAATTACATCCTTTCCCATCTCTTGCTACCTTCCCCCACGCCATTCAGAGCAGCCCTTCTAGAAAGCTGGTGCACCCTTTGTGTCTCTAATATCTTCATGTAAATAGCTTTATTGGTCCTCTTAGCCAAGGTATCTGTCAGCTTCTAAAGGCATCATTTTCTGTTTATCTTCTTATAAGCTGCTGCTCCAGCCAAGCTGCAAAATGAACATTGTGCTCAGCAAAATGGTCTATGTAAAACAAGGGCCATTTATACAGAAATATCCATAATCCTTCACATTAAAATTTGGCTGTTAAAAATTCTGGCACCTCTCAGAGGTCACTCTAACCTAGTTAAGTTCTGTGAAGAAAAGCTGTTATTATGGCTCACAGCTTTTTTTCCTAACAATATTGTCTCCTTTGGCTTATGTGCTTCAGCGTTCACCTCTACCTCCGCTGCCCTGCTCCTGCCTCTCCTGGTTTAAAATGCTTTCTGTCATACATTATTGAAGACTAAACTTAACTGCCTGGACACCATGAAAAGTACTCAATAGTGGAGTTAAAGTTCCTGCAGTATTTCCTTGTTTCTTCTTTTCCCTTGTTGGGATTTTGACCATAAATGAAGCATGTTGAAGGAGGCTGCTTGTAGAAAAGGTGCTGAGCTGGAACACAACAGATGTGAGTCCAGTTCCCTGCTGTGAAATGGGTTTCCTGAGTGTCCTTGGATATATCATTCATTTCTCTCTTCTTTTCTTTCTCTCACTCTGTCTCATTCCCTGCCTTGGTGCTTTGCACATGATAATATTTGTTTTCACCATCTAGCATATCTCAATGTACCTCTCCTAGTGCAAAATCTGTATTAACCAATATATGCACAGAACTGTGAAGAGTAGGATTTCAATCTTTGGACCTCAAATTTGATAGTACCACATAAATAAATACATTAATACCTCTCCTTCCAGCTCATTCAGCATTACTGTATCCTGTTTAAAAAGAATGATGTTAAGGTTAAACTTGATCTCGCTTGCCTGAGGCAATTAATGAAGTAAAAGGAGAAGGTTTCATTCCAATATCAGTGTGACAAGTCTATAACTTTAAATAGAGTCCTGTTGAATTTTTCTGGGGGATAAACACACAACTATTTAAATCATAGAATATCCTGAGTTTCAAGGGACCCCCAAGAATCACTGAAGTCCAACTCCTGGCTCTGCACAGAACAATCTCAAGGCTCACACCATACTGAGAGCCACTGGATTCCTGGTACCTCCTTGTGCAATATTCCCCTTCATCTACTGAATGGTGAAACCTGGATCACCAGCTGTCCTGCTTCCATGGCATAGGACTCATGAGCACTTCAGGGTACATGGCAGGTCCTGGCTTCTTACAGGACAAGTTCCAAAGAAACACTTGTAGAAAATAGGATGGTACTTCATGGCAGAGGAGAATTCCTTAGAAGGCATGGTGAAGACATCTTACTTGCAAAGGAGTATAGGCAGAAGTTTCTGTAACAGTGATATGACTTGACCACAGATGGACTTTCAAGTCCTAAGTGCCATTGCGAAATAGGAAAATGCTTGTGCCAGTCTAAGTAGGCAAACCAAGCGTGTCACAGAGTGACTGGTCAGACAAAAAACATACAATACTCCTTAGGGACCTCCTGTCTTTTGGCAGGCAGATAAAGCAAACCTTGCTTCCCCTTCATAGGTGGCAGCATGAAGTTGCATGAAATTTACTCTCAGGATGTGCTTGATACAACTCATGGTAGAGTCCACAGTCCTCATGATATAGATAAAAGTGACTAAGGAAGACAACAGCACCTTGAATGAAAGTGCATCTCTTCTCACACAAAGGAAGGTAATCACATTCAAAGTGCCCCAGAGAGTTCCTATCTGTACTGCTGATACGAAGAAACAGGCTGAGAAATATCAGACTTACAAACAATAACATATTTATCCTGCACTAATCAAAGGGGCACAGGCACTGGACCCTGGGAATGTTGCCTTTCTCATTTAGAGCCCTTATCTGATACTGGCAAGACCATTCCCTTGTGTGTTTGGTTATGAAGCTACTAAAAAATTCTATACCGTGAAGTTTTATGCTGGCAGAGGAGCATATTTCAGTGGCCCAGGACAAGGTGCTGTGGTTAGATTCTGGTTCAGCAAATACACTGCTCTGCCTTCACCAGACAGGTAGTTTTTGAGGTATCAGTGAAAGAAATTGTATTATGGAAATTTAGTCCATGATTTAAATATCATGGAAAATAAACTGGCAGTGGTTCACTTGTCACTTTGGTGTAACACACTGCAGATTTTTCTGGGTAGCACTCTGGCTTGTTTAGAGGTTTATAAGGACTCTGCAATTTCATTGCAGGAGACTTCAGTGTAGCTGTCTTTGACCACATCCTTGGGAATTTGTGTGGACTGGGATTCCTTTAGTAGCTTTATAGGATCAGAGGGGAAAAAATGGGAGAAAAGGTTTTAAGAGGTTTCTTTATTCATTTTCCTCGCTCTTTAGCAAGGATCAGCTATCTATCTATATAATTTCTGATGGATGCTTATACTTTAAAAGCCTCCAACAGTGAGATTCTACCATGCCCTGGGCAATCTACTGCTTTCCCCTGCTCCCCTCACCACTAGGAACCTTTTCCTGTTGTCTAACCCTCATATCTCTTGCTGTCACTTAAGCCCATTACTTGTTGTGCTTGCCACCTGGTTGTGGCAAACAAATTATTTCCTTTCTCTTTCCAACAACCTTTAAACAATTGATGGCTCTCATGCTGTCTCCAGTGTTTTTCTGTTCTCTGTCCAAACCACCAGCTCCCTCATTGCTACATTATAGATCATGATCTTTGATCTTTGACAGTTCACATTTCTCTCCTCTGGAATTCTGCAATTGTTTCTTTCTGTCTTTTATTTTTGTTTTAGGGCCAGTGCCCAAAACTGGATGGAACTGAGATTTCAGTTGTACAAGCTGAGGGAGATATAACAATTACTTTCAATTAGAACTTTTGCCAGATTCCCCATTCTCACCATACACTTGTACAAAGATGATTTTAACTAGGATAGAAATTGGTGGGAAATTATTTTCTTCTTGTGTCAACTTATCTGTTGTCTTCCAGATGATGCTATTAAGTTTTATTACAACTTGGGTTGTTTCTTCAAATCATTAAATCTCTAGGACATTTAGTACTGCTAAGATCACCATACCTACATCAGCCTTTGCTTTGAGTGGTGACATTTGTGTGGGTGCTGGTAGCTGTTCCCAAGGAATCAGTGTTGTACTGCAATTACCCAGTCTCACAGATCCTGACTGAAATTAGAGTGTTTGGGGGTGGAATTGTGATATTGTGATATTGTTGTCCCCTAGGAGACAAAGTGGCTGATATTGGATATGTGCTTCCAGTTGAGCAAAAGGGAGCCAGCTGGTCACTTTTCTCACCTTTTCCTATTGTAACTTTGTTTTGGAGACTGTTTCATGTGCTTTGAAGGAAAGCCAGGCGAGCAGAATTAGTTCCGTGCTGATGCAGCATAGGGACAACTTCTTCCCATTACTGGTGCCCAAACACAGGGAAAATGAAATAAGAAAGGTCAGTGTGATTTCACCTGCCTGAAGGACACCCGTGTTTGATCCCACTCTGAGTCTGGTGTAAATGTGATGGTGAGACACCCACAGAAACCATGAGACAGAGCAATCCAAGTCTGAGTCCTGATGGTAGCCCTGAAGGCAGAGGATGCTGTTTCATATGGTCTTCTTGGCTCCGAGGAGCAAGTGAGATAGAAACTTCTGTTATTAAGGGAGAATGGTGCATATGGTAAAACAGGGAGAGAGAAAAAACTCCTTTCCTCCAAGAAAATCCCTGACTGTGGCCTTTGGTTTCTAAGGAGGGCTTTGTGAGGAGCAGCTGATACTGAGAGGAGATTGGAAGCTTTGAAAAGTTTTTATGTGTTTTGGGTTGAACCTTCCTTGTTTTTTCCCTTCCCATTGTGGCCATGTGAAAGTCCTCCTTATTGTCTCTCTGTGTCACTTCCCTGGACTTGGAACTTCAAAAGCTTAGAGATTATCAAAGTGCCTGGAGTGAAAACAGGTCAGTTTTCCACAGCTTTTGAGTCTGGATTGAGCTCCTCTGCTAAAACAAAAATTCACAGAGGACCATTATTATGAAAGAAGGGAGAAAGACTATTTTTTTCCAATATGTGGACTTTTCAGCTGACTTCAGCAGGTGACATATTTGTAGCTCTAAAGGTCTTCAATAAAATCCAAATTCAATGTGTGGAGATTGAGGTCTCCCCTCCCATATTGTAATTTTTAGATGCAAGGGCTGCTTCTCATTGCTCTATGGGAATCCTTTAAAAAACTCCTCCTGACAGGGATGCTCTTTAAAGTAGGCCATTAGTCTTGTGACAGTGCAACAGGGAATTAAAAGTGAGATAGTGAAGCAAACTTCTTATTCCCTTACTCAGGTTCTTCCACTATGAAAGGTAGATTGGTCTAAGGAAATCAGAAAGGGAACACTATGGAATACTTAAACAGACATACTGTGGATAGGACAGCCAAGCATCTGGAAGGTTTTCAGCCTCACATCTAGTCAGGATCTCCTTCTTTGGTACAAATCTTCTGGTGTCTGTGACCCTCAAAAAATGCCCCATGGCCTGAGATTCACACCATGGCTATAACAAAGACTGATCTGAATCTAGAGAGAGATTAATTTAGGGAGAGATCAATGTGCCTACACTTTTAATGCTACTGTGGATTCCTCAAAGTTTCTGAGACATCCACACTGGGCTTTCTGGAGATCCAGCACTTTCAAAAGTTAAATGGGAGACCTTTGATTACCTGAAGTGCTACCAAACACCTGTGCTTAGGAACCTGAACTGACCCTAGAAGTGGTACTTGGAGATATCTAGAACCAGCAAGGACAATTCACCCCATTGAAAAATAACTGTAGAAAATAGAAAAGTGAGATGTTTGAGAGGAAACTCCAAACCAAACCTTGTTCTTGAATTTGCCTACTATTGTGGATTGGCAGCTCAGTCCTAACATGGAGTAGACTCAGGACCTTCTGACCTTAGGCTCTGATCTTGCTGGTGAACTGGTGCAAATGGGGAATATAAAGCAAAACAGGGACCATAACAGCGTTATGCTAAGGAACAAAACTGGAAAACTTTTAAAATCATCATAAGGTAAAATGGGAAGAAACATGGAAATATCAAATTCAGTTTTTATTGTGTAAATGTAGTCACATGGTAAAAGAGCAATTCCCCAGTATTCAGGACATGTTTTCCCCTAATATACTGAGATTCAAATTTGCTATGGAACCTCAAGCTTCAATATTTTATTATGTTTTTCCGTCAAATTTTCTTGCTTATAGGTGTAAACACCTGGTAATCCCAGCAGCATCAGCAAAGCGCTGTGGTGTCCCCATGCTCAAGAGAGTGTAAAAGAAGCTGGCTGAAGATTGTGTTGACTGGACCAAAACAGTCCCAGCACATTTAACTTCAAAACGTGGTCAGGTGCTTTGTCAGCTGCCCTGCACACTGTGAGCTGTGATATTTACTGGCTGGCAGTTGTGCTCCTTGAATGGATGTATGGAGGCAACATCTCTCCTACATGCGGTCTGGATGTTATGCTCATCATAAATAGTCCATGACCAATGTTCCCAACCTTCCCAGTGCCATAGATCCACTGCTGTTTCATACCCTGCCATGTAAAGGTGGGTTAAAAAGCATTAAAGGAACAGGGCTTTTTTTGTCTTATCTCATTGAAATCTCTTGCTCTGTGGGCTGCATTAAAATTCACAATTTTATCTGGATTCAGCCTTGTGGGAATTTCATTAGATCTACACAAAGAATGGAACACTGAAAAATACAGTTACCTTTGACCTAAAGGTCTGAGCTAACGTATTCTTGGTGGTTCAGGTTTTGGATATTATAAAGTTCTCACATAGGACAGGCTTGTTAACTCTTTTATTCTGTGTACACAATGACGATATATATTTATTTTAGATAAACACTTAGCCAGAAGGAGGACAACACGTGGTGTAAGATAAATTATGCAGATAATGTTCTATTATGCACACAGAGTAAAAAGTACAAGGGACATGAATTTCCCCAGGGAATCACTTCTGAGAGGAGAGGCTGGGACAACACGCAAAATAAAATAAAGAAAGAAGAGGAAGGAGATAAAATTGGTAATAGTCAGTTCTGGCAGATTTTGCTTGAAGGAGAAAGAAGACTGAATGAGCAAAAGATTGTACTGGAGGCAATTCCTTCCAAGAAAAGTACTTTGTATTGACTGCCACTTATCCAGGTCCCTGCTCCAACTCCTGAAGACAATGTTTTGACCTTGCAGGTATTTATGGAGCTTGAAGTGAGTGATGGGAAAGTGTGTAAAGAATCAAAGCAGAAAACAAGTTGCAGCATCTCTTCCCTCAAGACTTTCCTTTTGCTCCGAGGTGGGGAATTCAGTGAATTTTTTTGTAGTTCTGGTCGGTGCTATATGGTCTGTTGAAGTCTGGCTGGAGCAATTCCTGTGGGTGGTGTGGCAATACCAGATCAGATAAAGTAGGCAAAGCATTCCCTGGGCTGAGACAGGCACAAAAGCATTGCTGAGGGTGGAGAAAAAATTTTGTTTGAACAGGATAACACAGGGAGAGTCTCACTAGGCAGTAACACTTCATTTCATCAGGAACAGCAAAAGACCTCCACAGTCTCTCTTGTTTCCTCCCAGAGCTGTACCTTGTAAAAGCAGGTCTCAAAGTTGGTGTTTTGGATCAGTCCCTGTTCCTGCCTGCACTAACTCTCAACACCAGTGCAGCTGTGGTCCTGATGTGTGTGTGTGTTCTCCCGCGTAGTGCAGTGGGTTGAATTGTGCTTAAGTGAACAAACTGAGAGAATAAAATAGGCTGTGGATTTTCCAGCCCTTGAAATAGGTCCATAAGGTGTTGATCTCCTCCTGTGAGCACTCAGATCTTCCTCCATGTGTTTAGCCTCAAACTCTCTGACCAGGCTTTTGAGTCCTTGAGATGAGGTAGGTGGGGATACAGGATTTCACAGGGTATGCTGCAGTCATTGACAGAAATATAATTGGCTCTTCCCATGTGGCTGCCAACACAGGCTTCATTGCAGGTAAAAAATGAGAAAACAAATCCAAGAGCTGGAACCCCTTGGCTCTGCCTTCACATGTGTGTTTGAGGTGATCACTCTGCTGTGTATCAACCTCCTGCAAGCAGCTGCTGTAAGAATCACTCCCATTCCCTGTGTTCATCATGCTATAATCCCACATTAAGAAAACAAGTTTATCAGTCTTTTGCATTTTGTCTTGACACCTACAGGTTCAGAGACTTTGTTTGTTTTTCATATTCTCCTCAGTGTATAATTAACCAGGTTGAATTAATGTTTTCTATTACTTACAGCTTTCTACCCAACTCTGATCACAACTTCAGACTGGACTTATTTGCTGGTGCTGTATAAGGGGTTGGCTCCTCTGGAGATGTGACTGATGTCATCCAAACTCATATATGGTATTGGAACAAAGGGTCTTTCAGGCAAGAGGTTCTGTTTATTTTGTATCAGGTCATTGTTGCTTCCTTTTCCTTGAGTGTCTTTTCCTCCGTGGCTACTCACATCTTTTTTCTTCTGACTTTTGAGTTGCTGGTTCCTTGCTCTCAGCTGTAGTTGGCAAAGAAACAAGTCCAAGTGGCTTGTTTTCTGTTCACCCTCCCAATCTGATTAGAGATATTGGGAGTGGCTGTATGTGGACTCTTGTTTTCATTCCAATGGTGGTTCTACCATCTATAAATTAGTCTAATCCTAATATAAGTTAATGGCTTTGATTTATTCCCTCTTCCCTTTCTAACAATGGCTGCAAAGCTGCTGTTCTCCTGATGGATTTTGTTGGTCTAATTTTAGATAGCATAGTTATAGCAAAGGCCAACAGCCTGCTAAAAAACATCACATCTACATTTAATACTTCTCTGCCCCAGCTCTCATTTCATCGAAGTATGAAACACAATTCACAATGCCTCAAAAAGCAGTTGCTGTTTGCAGTGTTAGGAGGAAAAAGTCACAAGAATAATGGATGAAAAGGTAAGTACTGAACATCAGCATCTTTGGTTGGTTTTGTACTGATAAAGGATAAAATAGCTGCTGTCTCATACCCTCCTCCTGAAGCTTTTCCTTCTTGACAAAGTGGCATATATAATGGTTAGTGTCTCTCTAGGGCCATCATACTATCTGTGGACCCACAGATTTCATGTTTTTGTGCTGTTATTTACGTGTAAAATATTTCCAGGTTTTATTCTTGACCCTTCCTGTATTGTAAGTGTATCTTCTGTCATTTAGTGGTGCTTTAGAAAACAGCTGGTGCCCCAGAGTAAACCTTGAAACACTGTTCTGCTCTAACAAAATTCTGCTTTATCAGCAAACCCTGTTGTGCATATTTCTCTCATTGTTTTGCAAATTGCAATTACAAAGTGCTTTGCATTTAAACAGGATCCCTCCTACCTAGGAGAGAGTAAAAATTATGTTAGAGATGGCATAGCAACTTGTCACTCTGACCTGGCCTAAATAGTTGGACTTCTTTCCCTTGGACAACTAATTTGTTTATAATAACTTACTATGTCATCAGAATTGTCCAGCAGTGATGCTGCATCTCCAAGTTACATGAATATTCTTTAGAAAGGCTAATCATAAGAGATACACCATCAGGGTTATGTGCTTCAAAATACAGCTCTAGACAGCACTGTTCAAACTGGGGATAATGATTAATCAGTTCTGATTAATCCAATCATATGGATCCTCACTACTCACCAGTTTTCCATGATCTTACTTAGTGGCAGCTCTAATTCTCGCTTCTTCTTTTCCCTAGAGCTGCCTTTCCAAGATGAAATTTCCAATTAGAGCCCAGTGCTTCCAGATTTCCTCTGATAACAGAACAACATGGTGAAAAATTCTACCTTTCCCTCTTTTTCCCTTTTAGCAGAATTTAGTGCTTCATTGTATGTTAGAAGCATCTCTGTCTGCTTTGGGTATGTACTTGGTGCTTCCTGAACCTCAGCTATTCTCTTTGTTTAATTCTGCTAATGAAAAGCCAGCCATAGAAGAGGTTTGTCCTTGTAAATCCATGGCACAGGGAGGATATTACTCTATTGCTTCCTGTCTGCTGTCACTGAGGTCACAGTTCTGGCACAGAATGAGACATGAACAGCTGCTGAATTCCAGTGATGGCCCTGCTATAGCTTCCTGGAAGGATGAATGTGAAAATAAGTGTCAGAAAAAGGAAATTGCCAGTCATGTTCTCTGTCCTGGCCATGTGCTTGTGGAAAGGGTTGGCAGGTGGCTCCTATTTCTTCTATGGAGGATGGGAGTATGTTTTATTCATTTATGTGCAAAACTCTGCTTAAACAAAACTGCCATAAAATATTTTCACACATGATTATTGACCTCAGCCCTGGTTCAGGTCTGGTCTTTATCACACACCAGCCCTGCAGCTAATTTTGAGGATTTTCTCCAGAAATTGTATAGACAAAACACTTTTGCTAGGAAATAAAGGTTGTGCTTCACAAACATTAGGGAGTGACATCCCACCTGGCCCTGACCATACCCTGTGTCCATTGTGCAGCTAAACACATCTATGCTAATGTTCATGTAATGTAGAGGAGTCATGAATGTAAGGGCCAGGGACTGTACCTGACCTGAGAAACAATATATACGCATGTGAGGGAATTTGTTATTGTGTGGGCTCCCTGTGCGAGGCACTGACTCTCTGGTAAACTACTGTGGGCAAAATGGTCTTCAAAGAGCAGTTAAAAGCCAGCACACTATGGCAGGCATCATGGAGAGGATGAAGGTGACTGCCCATCACCAGCTGTTCTGAGTGAAGTGCAGAAAGGTGGGCCAGGAGGGACAGCACTTGCACCGTGCCTGTGGGCCCTTGGAAGGATTGCTTTAGAAGCTCTGTCTTCACACCTTTACAGTCCAAGTGGAGAAATAAATCACTGTACACAGTTGTCATTTTTCCCCTCTAGCACCAGCCAAAGAGTTTAAATATAGCTAAACCACTGTATTTCCTCAGAATAAACACTCAGATACTCAAAATAAATTGCTAGGTCCTGGTATCAAAGGAATGATTTATAACCCAATTATACTGGGAATTTTATTCTCTATTGTTTCATTGATAGATTATGGGCCAATTAGGTGTTTTACTCATGTAGAAAACATTCTCATTCCACCATGAAGTGTCTGGACTTGGCACACTGGGGTTTTCCCTGTCCATCTTGTAAACTACAGCCAATTTGTGAAAAAAACTTTGAGAATCATTCTGCCAAGGGCAAGGTCTGTAACTTTTGTAGCATTTTGCCTCTGTTTACTGCTCAGGGTATTAGCAGGAATGCAGAGAGTCGCTTTCTGGCAAATAATCTTCACCATCTTCTGTTTTCTCATCAGACTTGCAATGTATAGAAGATGTTCCTGTTGCAGCTGCGTCTGTAAGTTATTAGTCACTGAGGAATGGATATCTTTGAGCCTTCAGAGTAGCTTGACAGCATCAGTAATGGGTCTTCAGCAGGGGCCAGAAGCAGACACCTGGTGAAAAATAAGAAAAGGGCAAGCATGTTTAATCTTCCTCCATAATATTTCTACTCTCAGTATAGTCAGCTCAGGATTTCCTAAGATTAATGTGATTCTCAGTAAGCTGTACCAGGTTCCTCTTGTAGCTGCTTGTCCCGTCTGCCCTTGACCACCAGCAATTCTAGAACCACTGTGAAAAATGCACATTAGCTTTTAGAACAAAGCCTGTTATCCTCTACCACAGTACAAACCCACAGTTACTCTGAAGCCTTTAGTTGAGTCATTTTTTATTGGTGAAATCTGAGCAAGGCAGAGGGTTTGACCCAAGCAGTTAAAGAATGTAAAAGAGGAAATTCAAGGGAAACTGTTTAGTGATTATGCCTCTCGAGTCTTGCATCACTTTAACAAAGCAAATTCATTAGTACATTTTAATTCTCTTGTTAATATGAACTTTCCCACTCTTACATGTTATTTATGTCAATATAAACCAGAAGGGGAATCCAGCCTAAGTGTTTTGTATCATCTTTTTATCTACTCCTCCTCCATTTTTTAACAAATTAGAATAACAATGTCATAGTTTTGGTTAACATCATACTTTCCTATTCCTGTAAACTAGAGTCATGTTCTCTAGCCACAGGGAGGCTGAAGCTAAAAGAGAAACCAAATGCAATCCCAGTCACATTTCTACAGTAGTGCTGTAAGACCTGAGGCAGATAATGGTTTTGGTATTCTCATGCCCAGGCTTTTTCATTTCCTGGATGTGTCTCTTGGCATCCTGGAGTTGTTCGTAGTAAGTGGTGTTCATTGAGCAAGACTTTTCCTCAAAATGCCTGGCTCTCCTTGTTGCTTCTTTTTCCACATTTTGATTATCTAACACATTAATACAACAAGCACTGCAATAATTAGGACACCATATGGCACTCACAATTACAGAGAGATTCCAGCATCAGCGGAATGGGTAAATAGTTAGAAAGAATAAAATAAGGAACGCTACTGGTGTGAGCTGAAGGTGACTAAAGTCAGTGTAGTCACATAATAGATAAGCTATGAGAAAGTTGCCTGTGTGTATAAGCTGGACTTAGGGAATTTTTTTAGCTTTGTTCTCATTCGGGAAGAGATAGCACCATGGGTTAGAAGGGTGCATTGAACTCTGTTAGAGAGATGAATGCCCTTCATGGCATATTTCTTTGAAGATGATTTTTATTATATTTGGCTTCCCTCAGCTGGGTGAGAAGTTCTGTAATATTAGCCTGCCTGTTACTGTATTGCCATTTACTAGTTATGATGGGTATTTAGTGTTCTCAATCATTTGCTGCTTCATTGAGAACACAACAGTCATTGGAACCATTACAGGATTCTTAGTTAATCCACTAAATAAGAAGAATCAGAGAGCATATATAAGCTATGAGGTTTTGCTGTCCTGACTGTCAGCTGGGAATGTGAGCAAATTATGCCCACTAACCATCATAGTCATGCTAACAAAAGCTCTGAGGCACAAGCAAAAATACAGGCAGTCAAATGTTCTTGGGTTGTGTCTCTGGAGAAATATTATAACTGGGCTTGCAAGAGAGGGCTGTAAAGTGCATGTCCTTTATGGATGGTTGCTCATATGTGCAGTGTCAAGAATTTTAGTGTAGAAAACCCCATTCGGTATTTTCTCCCTGCTAATATGTCTCCTTCCAACTGAAACACTTCAGCTACTTAGATGAAAATTGTCTTTCAAACTAAATAGCTATTTTCACATTTTCACTAAGCATTTTTAATATTGTGGAATAGGCAGGATGGATGCCACGAAGGAGGAAGCAGGGAAGGTTACTGGGTGACCTCCCAGGATGTCAGCTTCTCCTCAAGAAGCCCCAGGACATCCTTTTCTTTGTTTCTACAGAGCAGATGCAAAACAACCAACCCCTTTTTTCCTGAGGACAAATCACTTCCAAGTACATCTGGATGAGCATGAAGAATGAGAATATGAATACAGACAATTATGATGGAGTAGAGGCCTTGTAAATTTATACCCAAACTTACCCCCTGGTAACTCATTCATCTGCCTGTCTTGACAGAATGCAAGTGAAATAGAAGGACAATAAAGGCTTTTGTTATGCTGAAAGATGTTAATAGCTGGCCTCAGGGTGAGCTGGGTTTCCAAGACAATCACAGATAACACAGCGAAACTCAGTAGAATGAACACTCAAGCCTTTATTTTGTAAAACAGAGAGACACTGGCTAGGTCAGAGTGGGGATTGTCTAAAGGTGTAGGTTTTACGGGATGATATTTTTATGGAAAAGTACTTTATGGTGTAACTGAGCTGCTGGTTTCACATATGGAAATATCCAGCAAACATCATTATAGACTACTATGCCTCAGCAGGTGAAGGTCTAAGGACAGGTCAGAGGGCACCGGGTATGGGCCCTTCTGCACCTCCATCCTCTCTGCCTGGCTGCAGCACCATGCCGGGAACAAAAGGAGAAGCTCCACAAAGAAATATCGCATGGAACCACTTTGGCAGCTTTTGGATGGTTAGAGATGTTTCAGAAAAGCTTTCTTTTAATTCGATATTTCAGCAAGGGAGGTTATAGTACAGATTTGTCCTCACCATGGAACCAGTGTGTGGTGAAAGCTCCTTCTCCATCTCCTTTCTGTCTCTTTTCACTGTTGTCTCTACACAACCTGCTGTCATAATCACAGGGAGCATAAAGGATGTGGATGTTTCCTCATGAGCTGATTTCAGACCAGCTTGGTTCTGTCTGAAAATAGTGTCCTTTCCAAGGTGATGCTTTTGTGAAAAGACTCAGGAACAACCAATGAGTATCATTTCATTCCTATGTACACAGGCAAACATGTTTTGAGTGTATTCCACCCAGCTTAAATGTAGCTGCCTAAAAGTTGGTTTCTAGTCTAAAGAAGTGTATAGGTTTGTTCTGTGATTAGTAGTACTAGAAGGACACTTTCAGAAACTGACCCCACCTCTCTTGTGCAATCATTTTAGAATGAGACAAAGGTGTCTCTCTTGGGAGGTAACTCTCAAGCCAGTGACTACAATAGAAACCAAGACATCTTGTAGGTCATCTGCCTGGGCTCTGTTGAGAAGAATTCAAAACAGAGTTCGGCAGCACTGGCAGAAAATTTGCTCCATGTACCCCTATATCCTTCTTGCTAAAAAACCCTTTCCAGAGCCTATAGCACAAAGCACAAACCCCACAATTGTTCTCTGCTAGAGGAACAAAGAAAGACTATGCTAAAGGAAAAATGCACAAAGGATCCTAGAAGTGCTTACTTGCACCTCAGTTTGGACATGTGACTCATGGCAAAATGACAGGTGAGCAAGCAAGAAACTTGAACTTTTTAAGGCAGTACTGTTTTGTCAGAGATGAAACCCATTGATGTGATTTGGCAAAGTGGTAACAATATATCAGAAACTATGACGGGATGAACACACTCCAGAAATGCCAGTCCCAAAAGCTGAACAAGTGATTAACAAATGTGAGACAGAGTGCATTTTGCTCTTTATGTCCATAATATAATTAGAGCCTTTTATTTTAGCTTTTGTGTTCTTGCTCTTCTGCCCTCAAAAGAGATGGGTTAGATCAAGTCACTTAAGTCCATGCTGAAACAAAATGTACCTTTGTGATTGATACCTATGAAAACTCAGAGTGACATGGTAATAAAACCATAAAGGTTTGGGTTCCTTCAGGGAAATCCAGTTGCACTCTCTTTGTAGTCAGAATAATGGGATCTCTATTTTGTGGTCATAGAGTTAATGTATTTGATGCAGGTAGAATGATTTTAAAGTCATAGCCATAGTCTCTTTGGACGGAGATACAAAGTAAAACTTTTTAAATGTTGCTGTTTCTTATATACCCACATAGCACACCACTTTAGATTAAACATCTGTAAAATGCTGATGGTCTGTAATCCCATACTATACTTAAGAGAAAGGAAACCATTCCAGGGCACAGCTTCAGCCTGTTGTTCCTTTCTAATTACTTTGGATAGTTCATGCAATTTTCTATAAGAGAGGTCCAAACAACTGCTGAGTGTATATGTGCTTTCAATTGTTGATCCCATTGCCATTAATATGTGCTGAATCCCAGAATGGTTTGAGTTGGGAGGGACCTTAAAGCTCATCTCATTCCAAACCACTAGACTACGTTTCTCAAAGTCCCATTTAAACCGGCATTGAACACTTCCAGGGATGGGGCATCCAAAACTCCTGTGGGCAATTTGTTTCAGGGAAACCTGTTCATTATTAGTGACGTCTAACTTCCAAATGTTTGAGGTTTATGTATTTGGTGATTTTGGCTTCAGTTTTCTTTACATCCGATGAATATGGACAGACGCAAATGCTGTTTATAATGAAATATCCAAAATATTTTAGCTGATGTAGGGGTCAGAAAAAGTTTCCACTCTCTTTACCACTTCACTTTTGATCCATACTGAGAATATTACACCTCCATGCCGGGTATGTTGCATCGATGGATTCCTGATGGTGACCTGCTGGGACCAGGCTATTGCTGCTTTGGAAGGAAATGTGTTCGTATTTATGGACAAAATAGTGATGAAGCTGGATAAACAAAAATGTAGTGGGGGTTGATGTTTCAGATCAGGTGAAGGATTTCAGGAGATTTGCTGAATGTTCCTTGTGCTTCAGTTAACCCAGAGGGAAAACTCAAGCAAAAAGCAGCAGTCACACTGAGAACACATGCCAGCTGTTGGAGCAAAGCAAGCAAAGGACAGCAAAATGATGTGAGGCAGAAAGGATCTATGGGCAATGGACAGTTGCTTTCAGGATGGTCCAGTGTGCAGTGTTTCTAAAGTCATGCTTAATCATGAGTGGTCTCTTCCCTTTACCAAGCAAAGTGAGCATTAGTGCTGCCATGTTCTGCCATCCAAGGAAGGAGACTTTACAGCATTCACCCATCTAAAACAACAAGCATGAGATGCATTGCAAAATCAGTGAGTTCAAGTCAGGTTGCTGAATATGAAGCAACTTCCACTGTATAGTGAAGTGCTGTTGTACCCCCCTGTATGAGCTGAGGGATCCTCCACTTCTCTTTGAACACTTATTGTCAGATCTGAAGTAACAGTGATTTTCCACTGAATTTAGGAGAGAGGTACATGTCATTACAGGCACTAAATCTTGGTAGGAGCTGCAGAAGGAAGAATGGATCAGATGTGTGGTGCCCACTGAGGAGATGCTGACACATATGAAGAGGCTGAAGAATTTAAAATTATACTGTAAACAACACTTTTGAGATTGATCTCACTTCAGGTGTCTAATCATCTGGCCTGATTTAGATTTTTACTTTAGGATAAGATGAATCATAATCTGAAAACATCCCTTTCCATCCAATGGCTGTAGTGAGTGTCTGGTGCAGATGAAGTTGTCTGAGCTGTAGCTCTCTGTGTCTGCTGAGCTGGATCTGGCCCCATATGAGGGAGAGTAAATTTTGCAAATCCCAGTTTGAGCATTTGGGTATTGCTTCCTCTTTTGGTGCAACCTGCCTGTACAACCATTTCTACACTCCCAGCAGACTAATTATTACAAAAATTCTCTGTCATTGCTTTGCAACGGTCCATAGCTTAACTAATTTAAAAATGCAAATGAATGCTAAATTGCAGTTCAATCTGAACCATCTCCTTTTCCCTTGCTTTCTCCTCCTTTCTTTTTTGCTTCTCTGCTGGGAAAAGAAAGATAGAGCAGAAATTAAATGCTGATGGTGAAAATCAATCTTTCAGATTTGAGGCAATTTTAAATTAGGTCCCAGTGCCAGGGATAGTGACATCACCAGAACTGCTCAATTGATCCATGATTTGAGGAGAAACAGTTTGGACTCAATCCTCCCTTTGTCCTTACAGAGAGAAATTAGTGTTGCAGTTTTCAGTTCTTTTCACTGGAAAGCTTTCATTCTGAAATGATCACAAATTTTAGGAAGAGGGATTCAGGGAGGATGTAAGCAAATGTGTGAGCTAAAACACATCCTCTTGTACTGCCATTGTCAGCAGGCATTAGGCTGGAGCTCTCTTTTGCAATCACATATGGGTGAGTGCCCAGGGGGTTAGGAAGTATCAGCTACCTCTGTAGCACCTGTAATTAGCTGGTTAACACTAGTTAAGCTGTTGATACCTTGAAATTCTATAAAACCATTCGAGATTGCCTCATCTTCTCACAGTCCCCACCTATCTTTACCTGCTGACATTAACTTTTCCCTGAGACAGTAATTCCTTTGAGGAAGAGTCTACAGTTACATATTTGAGGGGTACTTGAACAACATCTAGCATCATGATTAGTGGTCTTTAGCTGCAGGATCACACAGATAGCCTTAATAGTCATTCATAAACAGTCTTCTTGCTTTCATAATGCCAGCACTGCACTGTAACACTCACTCTGAGATAGAATACTCAGGAATGGAACTCTTGGCTATTTAGAGAGCCAGTGATGGGCTCAGAGTTAGGTATTGGGACTGCTTCCCTCCACGGACAGTACATGGCAGGAGAGTCGGGTAATCTGAACTGCTCACCACTCTCTTGACTGTAGATCCCTGTGGAGTGTAGCTGAGTTAGGCACCCAAAGAATACCCAAAACAGAAGTCCTCTGTGCTTCATGCTTGAGGATAATAGACCCTCTTAACTGTTCATCCTCAGCTCATATATCGATGATAGTCTTCATGATAAATGACATCTTGCTGAGAGATACAACAAATTACAAGAATCACCCCAGAGTGCTTCTGCTGGCAGCTGTATACACAGGACTGTATTGCTGTTCACGAAGCATTTTTCCTATTTTGCAAATTGATGCAGAGATGAAATTTTCTGAGTGTTTGTTGACACTTAACACACAGCAGACAGATTTCTAAATGGGCTCTGCACTAATGATTGGAATTCCAACCCCGGTTCCCACTGTGTCCCTTGGTTTTGCACAATCCCAGGAGGTTCGCTGGGCTGTTGTATGATGGGAAGTAAACACGGTGCTTTGGAGCTGTGAACCCCTTTGTTGCTCCAAAGCAGATCCTATAGATGCATCCTCCCCTCTACTCCCAGATCTCAGATCAGTCATGTGTGAGGGAAGGACTGACTTCCAATTAGAATTCAAACACTACAATAATAGAGTCCTCTCGACCCTTTAATAAAGGTGTGCATTGTTCATCAAACCATAATACTTCAGGCTCTGGGTAGTTTTGCTGACCATCAGCTTAGTGCCAAATCTCCTGGGACATGTTCACCTTTTTGGGATGTGCAGCTGTTTCCAGCCCTCGCTCTTGGCTGTAGGGCAGATGTAGCCTCTTAATAGTCATGTGAGGAAGAGGAGCCCTTGGCCTTCTATAACATGCAGAAAAGTATGAAGTGTATCTGTCTGGGTGGAAATGTTGTTAAGAGAAAGCCCAGATAGTTTTATGTGTCGACCAACTGCATTCAAAGAGGGGCAAAGGAACAAGAAAAAGTGTTTCTTTCCTGCATTTTCCCTCAGGTGGTTTAGTCCTCTGCCCTGGCTTACCCCAGGGATTTTAGCTAGAGTTTGCTGTGACAGCTCAAGGTTTGCTGACTCTTTCCTGTGAGCATGGCAGTCCACATTTACAAAGGTTGTCTAGTGGAGATATGTTTTAGTGGTGCTTGTTTATACTGTGTTCCTGAGGGAGAGAAGTCATTGCTGAAAAACCCATGTCTCTCTAGCAGCAGACTGACAGTTTCTGTGAATTAAGCAAGAATCTTTCTGAGGTTTTTTATGTGTGCCCATTAAAACCCTCAGGAGTATTGTGGAAACTAGGGATCACCAGCACACAGAGAAGCCATGGTTGGAGAATTTTCCCAGGCACTTCTCTAGCCTCCTATCCAGAGGGAAGGTGACAGAGGAGCTTTTATGCAGATTGCAGAAGTCCTAATGGCCTGTCTGCTTGTTGTACTAGAGATTTGCATTATCAGTGATGCTTTGTAGGAGTCCTTATAGCCACATATATGTCAGTCTTAATTTTGGATGTGTATACTGGGCAAAATCCTCATCTTGGTGATACAGAGTAAAACTGAAATTTATTATTATATTAATTTCGAAGTAAGCTCTAGGCTTAGTTTGAGAACACAGTCTGACCAAAGACAACCTTTGCTGCAGAAAGATATGAGAAAGAAAACCTTGCAAACCAGAGCCCCATAGTGTATGGCATGGAGTGGTACAGCTCTGTGTGTGTCCTCCCCACGTGTGCTTGTGTTTGCATTTTTGAAAGACTGTCACTGTGAGTCACAACTCCTCACGACATGCACAGCTCTGTCTCTGGAGGCTGGGTAAGAGCTGTGCCCAGAGCTCTGTGTGTTGTGTGCCTGTCTGTGGGTCATAACAACCAGCACCATGATCCAGATTCATTCCTTCAGCATGAAAGTTGATATCCCTTATGCCTCAGGGTGTGTTTGGGCGAGAAAGCCTGAAATTGAATCTCCTCTGTGGGCACGTTTCAGAATCCCACATATATGTGTGTGCAAACACACACACACATATATCTGTATTTATGTATTTTTGTGTTTCCATATGATCTGGGCATGTGGTTTTTATTGTGATTTTGTGCGAGGAGGCACCAAAGCAGATCGAAGATTAATTCCATTTAATTTTAATGATAAAGAACATTGCAGTGACAAGAGGTTTGCCATCAGTGTTGGAGGACATTAAGTATTTGGGTTTTTTTAGTTGCAAGATAATAATGTTCTGGTGTAAATGTTTTATAATTATCTCATGAATTATTCATGGTTAACTTGTTAACCCGACATTTTATGGGATATGGTCTCTAGAGTGTAAGGGAAAATTTAAAGATAAATAAATGTGAAGACAGGACCCAGCTGCAACAATGAAAAAGCACTGAGGCCTCTGATTTATTTTCTGTCTGCGCTGAAGGGCAGTTTCATTCTTTTATTTATATTTTGTGGTGATGAGCTGCAGAACGTGAGTAAGCAGATGAGGTTATTTTCTATATAGAGAGAAGAGAAAGAAAAACTGGGAAATAAATCAAAGTCCCTTCACTGTTTTTTAATCTGAAAGTGGTGCTTGAATTATTTCACCTATTGTTCTGGAGCTCAGAGGTTCTGTTATTGTTGATACTGTTTCCATCTGGTGAAGCATTAATAAAAACCAGCATGTATTTTTCTTTATGAATATTTCTTGTCCTTTTTCTGTCATCATCTGTCCTTCTCATTCTCCTTCTTCTCTCTGCTTTCATCCTTTTTCTCATTCCAGTTCTTTAATATTTTTTTTCTCTTTTCAGTTCTCTTTGTTCCTCTGGACTTGTCTTTTTCTCCCCACTTTCCTCTGATTCTTTTACCATGTCTCATCGGTCAATATTTTCTTACGTCTGCAACTCTCTCTTTATTCTCTCCATTGCTGGCAGGATCTTTATGATATCAGATGAAGTCCATGAGTCACCCAAATCACCTGGAGAAAGAATCAGACCTGAAGAAGAGTTCCTGCAATTCAAAGAAACATGGTGACAGCTTCGGGAAGAAGAGTGTGGAAACTCATACCTGGACATCCAGTCTGAATGTTTATCATATCTTGATAACCAAAATGCACTGGGAAGATGTGCAATAACTTGATTGCCAAATGCCAGAGATCAATGGACAAAACATACAGCAAGGGACTGGAGAAAGCTCCTAACTTGCTTGATATCCATGAATCCCAATAGAAAAGAGAACATGGCAAGTGACAATCCCAACGTGACCGAAGGCTGTCCTTGTACCCAGAAAAACAACTGACAGCTAATTTAGGACTCAAACCTCCAGGGATCTGTGCAGGAGCAATGACTCCTCTATGGAAGACTAAAGCTTAGTGCAAACTCCAAGGTCACCTCTGCATGGGAAGGAAAGGGAACAGTATAATGCTTGGGATCACCTGAGGTAGCTGCCATCCAGGTGCTTAGCAGGGTCTAGGTTTATTTCACTGGAGTTTCCATAAAGAGTTTTCATCAATCAGGAATACAGGTGCTTTTTCAAAGAACATGTGGGTTCTGCAGAGTCTGATGGATATGTTTAAAAATTTCCAAGTGGCATTTTGGAGGGCAGTTTGGAGGGTAGCTGGAAAGACATGAGCCATTGTGTAAAGATGAATTCACAGACAGAAATTTTTATAGGGTGAATTTGAGAATGAAAAAGTGATTTCACCAACCCGCTTTATTAATTTATTTAAATATATGCTATAAAATGGACAGCAGAGGAAAACCAAAACTTGCACTGGTGATTTTTCTTCCTTTTTTCCCTCTCACCCCCTATGATCTTTTATTTATTAAACTGCTCTGGATGCATTTTTCAAAGGACTTTTTTTGTCTTACTGTTTATTGTGTCTTCATCAGCCTTGGAATGGGAGCTCCAGGCAGCTTGATAAATAGATCGAAAAGCTGCTTCTGCCAGAGTCAAGCTAACAAAAATCCCTCAATATCCATAAACCCTTTTGTTTTAGCATTTCTGATACAAGTACTATTTCCCTCAGAGCTTCATGGAATAGTGATGCACCAATACTCCTCAGTATTTCAACAAAGGGATTTTTTTATCCAGTGATGCTCAGGGCAGAAGTTCATCACTGTGTCATGAACAGGAGTCAGCCTGCAGCACTGGAGACAAGGGCAGCTGGGGCATGGGTTAGAAGAGAAAGAGATGGTCCTAGGAAAGTTGAGCAAATCTTTCCTCTAAATTGTTCTGGGCAGATCAATGGAGTAAGCGAGGCAAAAGGTATGAAGTTGGATTCTGCTCACAGAGACCAGCAGCTGTTCTGCTGCATATAGCTAATTTTTAGCTATATACTTTCTAAACTCTTCCTTCCCTTCCAGTTCTTCTTTAAATATGAACAGCTAAATATATCCCTGGTTCAAAGCTTTTGTCTTCAGCAGGCTTAAGTTCCACAGTTGGTCCAGCCTGGCAGTAAACCAGGGTTTTAGCTGCTGTGATTTATTGATAGCGGTAAATGGTTCAGTCCCATCTGTGAAGGTACAAAATGTTCATAAGAAAATAAATACCTCATAGGAAAGTGGTAATGAACCATCAGTTGCAAAGCTCCCAAACAGCCAGGTGAAAACATGTCATATTTTCTGTTGTAGTACATAGCACAGATGTTGCAACAAAGGATGGAGGGGGAAAAAACCACTATCACAACCAAAAGAAAGAAAGAAAAGAAAAAAAAGAATGAAAATGCATTACTTGTGAGAGAAAGGAGTAAAGCTGTAGTGGTGAATACTGAAGGCAGAATGAGAAGCTTGTGCTGTTCCTCACTAACCTTGTTTCAGCTCCACATGCAAACATGATTAATATGCAAAGCAAAGGATGTGAATCTCCCCTTGGCCTGAGCTCATTGGTGTGTAATGTGCCGCTGTGGATGTTACTGCCAGCAGTGCATCTGACTCTCCTAGCACAGCTTCCAGTATCCAGCGAGGTGGCAGCACTGCAAAGACACCTGATGGGCTCTGCCAAGGTCACCAGTCTTCTGTCTCTGTTCTCACCCATTGTATGTCTGGATTCTGTTGTCTCTGGCTGTGTAACCATTGGGCTGCCAAGGTCCTGTGCTGGTTAGGGCTGCATCTTCCAAGCAAAGATTCCAGGTCTGTGGCCATGCTGTGGGTTTTCTCTCCAAGTAATGAAGAGCCAATATTATAGAGTTATTAGAGTGGCCCCTCCACGTATCTGGTTTTCCATCTGCTCCAGTCCCTCTGTAAGAACTGTCGGGGTTCAGGAAGAACTTTGTTGTTCCTTGGGACAGGAGGTGAGTGGAAGACAGAGAGATGGATACTGCCTTTCACTTGCTGGACAGATGTGGTGTGCCCAAGGCTATGCAGACAGAATTGCTGATGGGAATAATAGATAAGAGATGAGAAGGTACCTCGACCCTTGTGATTCTCTGGTTGTTTAGAATGCATAATTTCAATTCTTTTAACACCAAAGGATAACTGATCATTCACAGAAAAGAAGCCAGTGGTGGAGATCAGTATTTCTATTGCTGTGCTAGAAATACAGCAGAAAAGGAATGACTCTCTAACTGTTACAGCAAAGCAGAAGAAATACCTGTTCAAGGCTTCTTTTAGCAGGGACCAGCAGATGGTTTATTCAATTCTGGCTCTTATTTCAGTCTTGAGCTTCAGTGAATGTGTGGGATGATGTGTATCCTGCACTCCAGATGAGACCTGACTGGAGACAGGGCAGAGAACAGTTCTACTACTCTTGAACGAGAGAGAAATAAGTCATCATAAAGGTGAAATAAGGAATATGTGTGGAATAGCAACCCAAATAATCACAACTTAGCGCTTCAGTCTCCATTTTCTCTGTAGATCATATTGATGCATAATTTTTATACAGGCATAAGACACAGCCAGAGGTGGGGTTGCACTGGCACTGTGAGATCCTGTAGCAAAAACTCAGAATTTTTTGTTTGTTTGTTTGGGGGGGGGAAGTCTGTTCTATCAAAACGTTTAGCTAAGAGTTTTGTTTCCAGTCAAATATTTGTTGTGCCCTTCTTGGAAGGAATAGGAGGAAGTGACTCTTTGAATGAGATTCAGTGTAGGAAGTCTATATTATAAGCACTGGCAGGGAATATGACTCTGAATTAGGTTTATCTGAGCTTGTACTTGGGCTGGTTGTACATCAATATCCTGATCTCCCATCCAGAGCGTGTATATAATTATGCATGTAATTATATATATGTATGTAATTATGGATATGATTATACTGCAAATGCCCCGTGAAACAAACGCAAAAGACTGAGAATTGCCCCAAAACAAGAGTATTTTTTAAGGTGGTTTGGATGAGGTGGCCAAGCCTGTGCACACACTCACAGGGACCTGAGGAGCATCCTGGGTTTCTGTGAGCCTGCACTGTGCTGACTGAATGCACAATGCATCTCTCTTGCTGAGCTTATCTAGCAACAGAGCACTGGATACTTTTGAGTAGGGGAAAGAAAGAAATGGAAACATGAAGAATCTCTAAATCATAAATCCACACCGAGGGAGCTGGCACAGGTTTCCTCTTGAGACATCTTGTGCACCGAAAATGCAGGCTTAGAGTCCAAGGCTTCTGGAAATCGCAGGGCACCCCAGTGCCTCACTTCCACAAAGGTTTCCGTGGCACAAGACTGACCTCCAGTGGGCACTGACTAGTGTGGTTGGACTGTAAATCTCGGGAAGATGTGTTCAAATGCTTTTTATAGGCCACATGTTCAGATTTCAGGAGAGTTATTTGCTCCTTGCCTTCAGACTTTTCCAGCCTAAACGAAGACATTGGGAATAGCCTCCTCCTGAGCTGGAAAATGCATTTTGGTTCAACTGAGGTAGATAATTCTGAAAACATTCTCATGAGTTAAGGAGCAAATATCCTACCTATGGCCTCTCCCTACAGACCAAAGTGATGAGCAAGGAAGTGGCAAAATGGAGAGGGAAGAGACTGAAGCTTTTGGGGCTTTTTGACATACCAAATGAGACTCTGTCCCTCAGAAAGCCGAGGACTAAGGGCAAGGATCTGACTGCAATTCATGAACTGTAGTCTTGTGGGAGCTGTGGAGTTTGGAGCATCCCCACTAACTGCATGGGTCAGCCACCAGACACCCAGCAAAGCTTGTCCTGCAGCTGCACTGTTGCCAGCATTCAAGTAAGTTAAGTCCACTACATATGCATGATTTGCAAGTCCAACTTTGCAGGGTAATGGGGGGAAACCCATCCAAATTTAACCTGTGGTTCTACTTTCCAGGGCAGCAAACAGCTGGGAAGGGATGCTCACCTGAATGAGGAGGAACCATCTGCAGAATCACTCAGGCTTTCCTTCCTTTCCCGAAACCATAGCTGTCCTCTTCTAATGGTAGAAATACAGATCTCTGTTTCCTCTCATGACTCTCTCTGCCTTTTATATAGTGGGTAGAAGTTTAGTTCTCTCTATGCCTTTATAGATGGTTTGATAATATTTAATGTGCCCTCAGCAGGGTTCTGTTGGTGGCTGATCTCTGACAACACTTTCCTCACTGTGTAAATCCAGGTGTCTCCTCATTCTTCTCAGTGCAGCATCCTGATTCTGCCAGTGAGGAGCCATTTGATGGATTTAGGAAAAGGTGTCCTGACTGGGTAATAGCTACTTGACCTCCATCAGAAGAAAGAAGATATTTCCTCTGCCAGAGGAGAACTTCTGTGAATGGTAAGACATGGCAATGCAACCTTATCTACAAGAAGGTGATAAACCCCGCAGCTGCTAGAGATAGATCCTGCTCCTGATTTCCAAAAGAAACCTGATATCACAGCTAAGGAGAGGATGAGATATGAGGTCCTGCCTTGAAACTAATCCACACGGTGTATTTCTGTCTTAGAGGGGATTTTCAAGGAGAGAACTATCATCAGTATAAAACTTTTAGGCAACTGGAAGTGCATTAGTCAAGAGAGAACTTTGACCTACCAAATGTGTAAGTAATCAGAGGTTACCCTTGACTGAGTGCATCCAATTTTCAGACTCAGTATGACTCAGGTTTAGCTCAGATTTGCACCTAGGACAGATTCCAATAGGCAGAGACTTTTAACCAAGGCACTTTCTCCCAGTCTGAATATGACAAGAGAAGGTGGAAAGATTGCAGTGCCCTTGGGCATCTGCATAGGAGAAGCATTCACCTGGTGATTTATGCAGATGTCTATTGTGGAGCTCAAGGGTGCAAAATGGATAGATGAAATGCCTCACTTAAAAGCAGCTCAAAGGAACAGCAGGAGCTAGGAGCAACTAGGAGAGGTCTCTGGAGGGAGCAGGACAGGCACAGCTGAGCTGATTTTCCAAGAGCTTACTTAGCATAGGCCAAGGCCCTCATTTACTATTGACTGGAGGGATGTTTTACAAGTACCCCTTCTGGTTTAGAGAGATATGAAATCTGTCTGTAATTAAGTTAATTTGGAGTTGAACATGAGCAAAGATAATGAGCTAGAAATAACAAAAGAAGAGTAAGAAAGATGTGAAGGTGTTGCTAAGAAACAGGTCTATTGCACTAAATCCTCACCTCTCCCCAGTCAAATAAATCATTTTTAGGATCTGGATGGCTGAGTGATGGGGCAGAAAGAGCACAGGCATGGAAATGATTGCTAGATGAAGTGCTTAGCATAATGAAGGAGATAAGAGGAAGGGGTATGACTTCAAGAATTGAGAAAGGCAAAAAAGATAACAGCTGTGGCCAGTACGATTTAGAGGCAGAGCAATGGTTTTGGGATCAGCAGAGTGATGTCCTATGCCTGACTTACCTCCTCATTTGAGGGAACCCCTCCAATGCCCTGAGCCTCCAGTGGGAAGTGCTCTGAGACATGGATATAAGAACTGACCACCACCATGTGTTGATTATCAAAGATCAGCAGACTCTGCTGAAGCTCAAGGCTTTTACCTTCTCCAGTATTTGACCCTGGTGAGAGTTCCCACTAGACTCAGTCATCAGGGTGAAGTCTGAAAACTGTTTCTCCTTGGCTTTTAGAAACGAAGTAAAACATAGTATGTTCAAGCTAAAAGGAGGATGGAAGAGAGGTCTGCAGAAGGGACCAGAATACTTAACAGGCAGCAAAGCATAAGTAAACAGACAAGTTATTATCAATGAGTTTGTTTGAATTTGACAGAGCTTTCCTGCAAACACAGGGGAAGGAAGGGGGGTGAAGCATTCCCCACTAGTGTGAGCTGTAATAAAGGACCTGCTGTTTTGTGATTCTCACTCTCTGTGAAAATTGAAAAGGTTAGCCAGGTAATTGAAATCGGGACTGGAATACAAATACAGTGTGAAAACCCTACAGCTGGAAAATAAAGTTGCAGAGAAAAGACTCAATCCTCAGTGGAATTTCTTAGCAGCAAAAAGACAGCATGGATGGGGAGGGAAGATGATTCTTCCATATACCTGTTCCTCAGGGGAGGGGAGATAGGGGAAGAAATGAGACTGGAAGAAGCCAGACTGAGGCTAACACATTTATGAGTGCTCCTTGCTGTTAATGCAAGAGACACATGAAAATTAGAGTGTGGTAAGGCTGAATCATGTCTGGTAGTCATTGCTGCCTCTTGTGGGAATGCAGTGGGTTTACTGGGAATTGTTAGGCTGCCGTATAAGACCCAACTTCGGGACTATTTAGTATTGTATGCAGAGAGAGAAAGCTCCTCATGACTCAGTCGCTCACCTTGGGACTGGGATACATAAGCAAACTAGATGTATTTGGGCCAATGTCAATTGCCTGTTCATCTTTGTTGTATGCAGGAACACAAACTGATTTGCATAATTTTAAGCTAAGAGCAGGGAGGTAGATGGTTACTGGGAAGCAGCTGAGGAAAGGATCTTTGTCACCCCACTACATGCTCTATGTGTCTGAGCTCCAATGGAGAGTCCTGCCATTGCTATTGAAATGTAAATTTATACCCAGTGCTGTTTCTTTGCTCAGTTTTACTGCAGGAGCAGCTAACTTGTGTGGGGAGGAATCAGTGGTGCAGGGCTTGGGGGAAGCTGAGTTTTGTGATACTAACCAAGTTTGTTCACATTCAAAAAACGCCTCTGCATGGAGGATTTCCCTAGCACCCAGCCAACTAACAAACCCCAGTCTGTACATGGTTAAATAAACAGTAACTGTATCTCTGAGTTCCTGTCTTAGTGCTTTATTTCCTTCCTCACAGAAAGTCTGATAAGTTCTTCTGTTTCCCAAAACCTTGAATCTTGTAGTTTTTTGCTGCAGTTGCTCAGTGCTGCCCAACCCACCTGCACTGCAGTCAACACCAGCATGAAAAAACTTCTCTTTGGAGACTTTCCACTGAGTTCAGGCAGGTGTTCAGCACGTTCTCTGGCAGGCCAGATATCTTTCCTGCCCTTGCCAGCTCCTATGGAAGTAAGGGGAAGAAACTGCAAGCTTGCAAACAAATGCTGCAAACCACAAGTGCTGGACTTTGCTGGAATTTTCCCACGTAGTGAGAGCATTGTGGACAAGGTGTCCCAGAGGCTCCAGCCCCAGGTGAGTGAGCAAAATGTTAGATGAGGCCCTGAGGATGCTGTTTAGTGGTGATTTAGCTGTTAGCCATTTGTTTTGCTCATTTGGAGCATGATTTTCTTGGTGAGTCATTTCTAAGGGAGTCTCTTGGGGTCTGAAGAAATGAAACAAATTGAAAGGGTCTGATAAACACACCTGCTCTGCAACAAAGTACACACAGCATTCCAAGGTGACTCGTACCTAGCTGCCTAGCTGTTTTTCAGTTGTAAAAGATATACATAAAAACTACCCGTAAAACACCTAAGGCAGATGACTGAAATAGACCAGATAAATTGATTTTAGCACAGCTTCCCCCCCTGCCCCTTATTTGACTAGAAAAGGAATACAGATTTCCTCTGATGGAGATCTTCATCTTATAGACATTGAGTCAAAGGGTCTTCTGGAAAACCCACTTCTAGACAAAAAAATCAAACAAATGCCTGTTCCTCTGGGAAAGAATTTGCTGTATTTCATAACATAGTATAAGCTGAGGATGCATGAAAAAAGTCATCTGGGCTTTTACAATAAATACCTCAGTATTTCATTAATGAATTACCTATTTTACTGGGAAGCAAATTATTCCAACAGTTCCCATACACCTAAAATTAATCCTTTAAAAATTAACTGGATTTAAGGTAATTTGCCTTAAATATATGTTTCAACTTTTCAGGGTTTCCAAAAGTTTAGACAGTAACAGAATGTCTTCAGCTCCTCGTGGCAAATGAGTTCAGCACTCTGTCTCTGGGATGTGACCAAAAGAGGTTGTTGACTAATCAAAATATAAATGGAAAGAAATGTGGAAGAAAATCAGCAATCCTTGATCTCCAGGTCAGGTTCTTGTATCTGGGGAATCTCTACCTTCTGCTACTCACATGAAATCTGAGGGAGAAACAAAAAGCTCAGGGATTGTTGGAGGATGGACCAGGCTCAGGAAGACAAATCTACTATATTTATTTTCATGTTACACAGATACATATAATCACCTCTGCAGCTGAAGTGTACATGTAGTTTTACTGATAAGCTGTGGTTTAAACACTTAACACAGTAGTGTTCAAAAACTCTTTGTATAAACTTAGCAGAATGGTCTACCTGCTGTCATGATGTTTTTCCCCACTGAATCTGGCCTTGGATCTGAGGATCACTCACTGGTAAAGAACACAATTCTTCTCTCCTTTAGGTCTTTCCTTGCAGTACATTTCAGACTATCCATGTTTTGTTCACAGTGCCAGAGTGCTGCCCCTGCTCTCCACACTTTCTGCTCACACTGTTGCATCTTTCCCAGAGGAAAACAGAAGCAGAGAAATAAATCAATAGACAGTTCTGTCTAGGAAGTCATGCTTGATTTCAAATAAATAGAGTTTTATTACACTGGACCACTTTGGAGGAAAGTGAGTTGTTCTCTGTTTTCTTGCAACACGATTTTTTCTCAGCCAGTTGCCAACATTTTTCCGCACTTGGCTATGAAAGCTGCTTAATGTATAAATAAAGGAATAGCATCAGCTTTCATGACATCTCTATCCATCTTCACATTTTTTCATGTTTGGATCCAGCTTCTAAAATGCAGCCAGGTAAATATCAGAGCAGAGTGATAAATAACTGAAGCACCAACCTTTTGGGGAGAAAAGCCTCCAGTGGACATGAACTACGTTGTAGAGACAAAGTGCATCCCTCAGGAATGAGGGGGTACAAAGCTGTGCAGTCACAGGGAACTTAACTTGGAGTCTCCAGTCACTCCACACTTTTTCCACTCTGTTTATTTTTTTTAGCAGAATTTTGACATGTCTCTCCCAATAACACTTTCACAGAAGGTTTGATTTGGTGCAAAACTAAGAGTTTTCAGCTTTGATTTTGATATCTGGCCAAAAATACCCACTAATTTTTAATTGAGTGTACTTCTTTCAACTGACAGTAAATTATATGTGATAAAAACTGCTTTTAGGACAAAAAAAAAGTTAGTTTAAAACCAGATGAGTTCCATGTGATTGTCTTTTTCCTATTTCTCTTCTAAAATTTGCCCATGCATGGACCTTCCTCCCACGCCTTCTTTCCTCTTCCTGACAAACCCCTTTGTCCTCCCTAGGAACAAAGATATGGGAGTTTTGTTTAAGATCACACAAAAGTCTTCACTCTACACCTTCATACCCCAACCTTGTCTGCAGGTCTGTGTGCTCACCTGCAAGTCAGGAGGTGCATTTAATAATTCCAAATTTGCAGCTGAAGGTTGTGATTCTCCCATGAAGAGAGGAGAAAATGGCATCACTCATGGATAGCTCTCACTCATGGATGGCTCTCTGTGTACCAAGAGGCTGTCTGGTTCTAAATGCATAAAACGCATCCAAAGAGCCACAAAATCTTGCAGAGGAATGTCTCCATCATAGGGTGAGTGTGTGTTTGTCACATTACACTGTGTCCTCATGGCTGGGTGTCTGGGATAGTGGAGAAGACCTGCTTTCAGTAGAATGCAGCTGGGATAAGGAGGATAACCCCCTGAGCCCAGTGAGGGAGCTGCCCAAGTGAGACAGGGTGAGGAAATTTAGCCCAGCCTCTGTCCAGGTGGTCCCCAGCCTGTGGGTGGGAGCACAGGGCTTGGAGCCCAGCGGAAGAACAGGGACCTGGGCAGCTCACAGGCAGCAAGGCACTACTGGCACAGCAAGCCCAGAGGGAAATCACACTTTTATGTCAGGATAAGGGAAAAATTGTAATGCAAAACTGGTTAGAAATGTAAATGTTAAGAATTTCAGCTGTGTCTTCAGGGAGCAGGAATTGCCTTTTCTATGCAGGCCTTCTGTGTATCTTTTACCCTCTCCATGAATTGTCTGGCAAGATTGCAGTGGTAAAATGGGTCAGAGAGAAAACATGGGCTAAAATTTCCCTTGTGCTATGGCAAAAGATGACTCGCCAGCTGCCATGAGCCTCCCAGGTCTCACCTCACCTCAGAGTCCCACAGAGAGAGATAAACAGCAGACTTTGGGGGAACAAAGTAAGAGGCCGGGGGAACAAAGTAAGAGGCCATGGAAACGGGCATACACCCCCTTCCTCCTGTGGTGGGAAATGCCATCTGCATCCCCAGGGACCAGACTGGAATAAGCTTTCATGCATAAAATGTTTCATTTTTCAGCAACCAATGTTCTTATTCCTTTTCATGACTCTGTGTACTCTGACTATGAAAGTAACTCCCAGTCCCCTGGCGACACACATGGGATGGTTTTCTGTGCCAGTGCGTGCCAAGCCGGAGCCCAGTGCGGTGACTACACCGAGCCCTGCGTGAGGATGGACAGGGGAGGCATTTCTCTGGAACACAAGGAACAGGCTTTCAAACTTGGGACACAGAGTTTTAAAAAATTCTTTGTCATGTAATGGATTCCCTCTGACCCCCCTTGACACAATTCCGCAGGGTCCTGTCCCTGCAGTCAGCAGAGCTCAGGAACTCACCAGCTCAGGTGTAAGTGCACTGCCTTCAGGATCTATTTGCATGACTGGGATGCAGAAAACTTGCTCAGACCTATATTGTACTTTGTGGCAAGACCTGAATTCAGTAAATGCAGTATCACTGCAAAACTCCCCTTTTTATTGCCTTTGTATTAGGTTTGCCCCAATACTCTGTGTTGTGAAGGTTGTCCAGACTGTCTCCTGGTGGTTGCTAACCCCCATAGACCTCTGACTTCTGCAATCCACCTGATATGGGCAGCTATGAGGTCTGCTGAAGCACCATCACAGGGCTCCACTGGTGGAGACAGCATGTAAGTATCTAAAGTTGGGACAATGATATAAAGTTCTTACAAACTGCAGGGGATGGGGCATAACAGGGACCTATCCATTTGTACATGGACAGGAGAATGGGCAAAAATAAAACTGTCAGATGCACAAGGATAAACCTGCAATGGCTGCAGACTTTTCATATTCCCTGGGCAGATATCCCTCACTAGCTGCATTTTAGGCAAAGAAGTGACACAAGAAGCATCATCTGTCTCCAGCAATTGGTATTTTCCAGGTCATGAAGATGGGTTTGTAGCATGCATGTGTCATTGCAGCACTATGTAGATATTGTCAGACATAGTAGGAGGAGATATGGGAGTGACTTTGAGACTTCAAAAAATAACCCACTAGAGGGCAGATATTTTTACAAAATGATTCAAGGCATCAATCACCAGCCTTCACCCAGATCTTTGCCTTGCCCAGAAAGCAAAGGCTTTCTTTAAATTTATTTTGCAATTATTGGCTTCCTGGTTCTTCTGGCTCCAAAATAGATATTGCTGGTGTGTGATGCTTATCAGCCCAGCTTAGAGAGGCTCTCATTCTTGCCTACTTGCTAATGTTGACAAGTGAGGTTTGCAACAGCCATAGCTCAAGAAGGTCATACCAAAGAGAAGTGGGACTGGCTTACTTACACCTAGGAGTGAATAGATAAGGCTTATACAGCAAGTTGCCTCATTTCAAAATAAGTAAAAGCTGGTGTATAGGTTGGTGCACAAAAAGCCATTCAGTAAGACTTGACTGAATTGTGTCTCTTTTCTGTGCTGGTAACATTGGAAGTCTGCTTCACCTTTTTAAAGCAGGTCTATGCTGGCACAACTTGCAGTGAGCAAGCTGAGATTCCCAGCCCTACTATTAGCTGGAGAGTAAGGAAGTGCTTCTCAAACATGCTAAATACAGTCTTCTCTTTCATCCATTCAATAAGATACCTCTCCGAGCTCTTCTTGCTGAAATCAGTAATTTAGGAAGTTCTCTTCGCTTTTCATTTCTTAAAGTAATTTTCTTTAACTCCTCTCTCACCTCAATCATCATATGGAAAGTCACAGGCCAGTGGAGAGCTGAGAACTGCTGAAAGATGTTCTGTGTGTGCCAGGGACACTCATGTCTTCAGCAGAGTCCATGAGATTGTGATCCTCAATTACAAACATGCTCTTCTGGACAGCAATCTTGCAGGTGGGATGTTTAGGGGCCCAGTGCTTGCAGCAAGGAGAAATCACACTGAGGAAAGCCATCCTGAAACGCTGGGACAACAGGTTGTAAATGATGGGGTTCGTGGCAGAGCTTAGGTAGAAGAAAACACCTGGGAGAGAGAGAGGTTAATCTGTATGTGAAATGATCTTAGAAGAGGAAAATCTCTTCATTGCCTCCACAGCTGCACCAAGCTTTGGTGCAAGGGTGGAGACAGTGGCAACAGAGCTCTGCCTGCTGCCTTACTGGTACAGGCAGAGTGATGTCTCACCAATATCAGCACAGACACTGCAATTGCAGGGAAAGGATAGTGGGAGAGATTGTTAATTGGAGCTCACTCTCTCCAGCTGTTCAGGAACCAGCTCTCTCTTGAGCTGCCCTGCCCTGCCTCCAGCACTGTCCTCCTCCCCACAGCAGGACTTGCACAGCTGGTGCCTCCATCAAAGCTGTCAGAGGAGAACTTCCAGCCAAGAGAAGCTAATTTCTTACAACACACCAGGACAATTGCACAAGAATGGATTTGTCTGAGCTACCTAATGGCCACATTCAGTGTTTTCCCATGGCAGACTGAAAATAAGATTCCTCTTTCATTTTATGGGTGGCAAGACCATAAACACTTGGTTTCATCACCCAGTTCTGAGCAGTATGTAGATCTTTTGTCTTGCCATTTGGTAAGTTTTCCCATTTGCCCCAGAGACCCTGTGGAGGAAGATGCCTGCTCCTGTGTTCTTGTTAAAAGCAACAGCAGACTTCACTTCTGGACATTCCCAAGAAGGAAAAGTAGCTGCAGAAAATTGCATATAGTATTTATTTAGGCACAATTCTCATCACTGCCCACCAAACCCTGAGAAAGTTTTCCATGCATGTCTCATGTCACCTACAAAATAAATGACTACATATTCCAAGTAAACTACTCACAAATACTTTTTTTTTGCTAGTCCCTGTGCAAGTGGAAGAAAACTTTACCTGACACCACATGAATTAAGTTGAATGTATTAGCCAAAGGTTCAGTCCATTCCACTACAAAGCTGAAGAAAAGTCGATCTATATGGAATGGAGCCCAGCAGATAGCAAAAACTGTCACAAGGACAACTGGCATGGAGAAAGGGGAGAAGAAAAACAAGTCAGTAATGGGAGGATATGGTTCACCAGCCTGCACAGAGCAGAGAGAGTTCAGAAAGCTGGATGAAAGGCTAGACATAAAAATGATGTTCATGGTTTCAAAACTTTTACCATACTGTCTGTCTTACCATTAGCAGCCAAAATAACAATCTTTCCACTAATTTCTGTGTTGGATAAGCCAATGCATGAACACACAGTGACATTCAAACAGAGCAGGAAACAGTCAGGTAATGTTGCAGCATATATGGAGCCTAAACCCATTGCAGGCACAGAAAGTCAGGCTGGCTTCAAAGTACAATTTCCTGATTCAGACAGTGACTTAAGGTGTCTAAAAGAATAATGTTGCAGAAAGTGTTGAAGGTGATTTATGTTTCCTGCATAAACACCATCTCAGCAGCAAGGTGTTCTTTGTGTTAAAGACAGTCCTAAATTAGGAAGTGATGTGAGTGCTTTCAGGGTGATTGGAGCATAAATTCTCTTGAATGTTATACAATGTGTAAGTCTGCTTAGGTCCTACTTTGCTTTGAAAGTCTAAGTGGTTAAGTCAGCAGTAGCTGATGGATGTGGCTTGGCAGGATCATCGAGAGGAGAGACAATTGAGAGGGGACCTCATTAATGGATGTAAGTATTAGAAGGGAGGGTGTCAAGAGCATGGACCAGGCTCTTCTTGGTGGCACTGAGCAGTAAGACAGGAGACAACAGGAACAAACTGGTTCACAGGAAGTTCCACCTGAACATGAGGAAGAACTTCTTTACTGTGCAGGTGACCATGCACTGGAACAGATTGCCCAGCAAGGGTGTGGAGTCTCCCTTACTGGAGACATTCCAGAACTGTCTGGATGCAATCCTGTGCATTGTGCTCTGCAATGACCCTGTTTGAACAAGGAAGTTGGACCAGATGACCCACTGGCCCCTTCCAACCTGACCTATCTTGTGATTTTGTGATTACTGTTCATGGACAGAACTCGAGGTGTGATGCAAAACAGATGTACATCCTTCTTTAAAATGGTATAAAATAGATTATTTGCACTCTGAAAAGAAAAAAAAAAGGGATCCTCCCTAGAGGGTTGCAAAAGCCAGTTTGGAGTGAGGGATACTGTAGAATTGCCATGCAAGTATCTGCCATGTAGGTTTCCTCAACTCCTCTTGTGCTGGGGAGGAAAATTTACTTTCCAAGTCTTTTGGTAGATACCCATAGTGTCTTACTTCCCTGCCCTATAAGTCCAGACAAAACAGCAACAATTTTTTTTAAAATAACAACTACTCATCTCATAACTTTTGCATCCACTGAATTTGTTTGATTCCCTTCAGGACCTGATCACCCTCCTTTCCACAGTAAATAAACCACAGAAGGACTCACTACTTACACAACATCTTGGTGACTGATTTTCTGGATGGTCTCTGAACATTCACAGCCATTTCTTCTACTTCCAAGGTTTCATCTCCTTTCAACTGTCAAAAGGAGGGAAACCAAAGGTGAGCTTAGACAAGGTACCACATCACACCAGACATGACTGCTTGATATTTTTGTAGTTATAGTTTCAGAAAGCAAAATATGGGGCAACTGAGGACTCACTGAAAAAAAAAAGGTTTAGATTTCAGGGATTTTATCTAGAGAAATGCTGAACCTTTATGTTCAAAACTATCTGCAGATTTTATGCATCTGAATCTGCATATTTACAGCAAGTTTGTATTTCACTTCACCACTTGTCTTTTCTCAGTGAGTCAATATTTGGTTCACAGTTCATGTTCTATTTCAACAGTATTTTGCTAGGAATTATTTTCTCTTCTAGCAAAATATTGTTTGTTTGTTTATTTTTCTAAGAGGGTTCCCCACAATTAAGCACAAACCAATGATCCAAAAAATACCCAGAGTGTAACACAGCTGTAATCATTGGAAAAAATCCTGCAAAATTCAAGGGATTTTGTTTCATACCCTGAGTGTTTGGACTAATTGATATTCAACCCATTTAATGACCAAAACCCAGATATGGTCCCTTGCAGACAACCAGGGTACATGATACACACAGATTCAGTCACATACTGTTTGTTTGTATAATTTGAGGTTTTTCTCCAATAGTTTTTCATGGACTTCTAAAACATGGGCATAAAGAGGAGTAATCTGATTTCCCTGAAATGCTTCCCCAATATGCTTAATATGCTTATGGTGAGAGCCCTAGTGCTTTGGTGATTAAAATACTGGGTCTAGAGAAACAGGATTGCTTTGAATACAAAAGAAAACATCTATAAAAAGAGCATATTTGGTCCCAGCTTCCTGAAGAGGGAACCCCTGATTAGCCAAAAGCTTTTTCAACATTTTTATCAACTAAGAGAAACTGCAAACAAAACTTTTAATTGCATGGGAGAGAATATCAGGAATGAAGGAAAAGATAGAAACCTCTTTGGATTTGTCAAATCCTGTGAAAACAAACTGGCTGTGCCATTTGCTTTTGCCTTTTACAGTGTGACTTTGCTTTCTGATTTCTCGTTAATAATACTTTTCTCTAAGGATGACCACATAAGACCTTCTTTCAATGTTCTCTTTATTCTATTTGTAAAATGGAAAAACATGTAAATGGGATTATAATCAATTACAGTGCAATTCAACCTCTCATGTTTGACATTATTCCCTTTGTAACTTCTAGTCCTAGCCACAGTTGTTTAAGGAAGAGACTCAGTTGATTTGTGACACATCTAGCGATAAATGTCTGCTCAGATTGATTAAAACCCTTAGTTTCCCTTCAGTGGTTTTCAGTCTCAACAGTAATCTCTTCCAAGCATAGTCCAAAGCCTCAGAGAATACAGTGTTCTGATGCTGTAATAAACCAGAGACACATGTATCTTTATTTTTTACCTTCCTCCTGTCATTTTGATGATGCTATAAAGCTCCTCTTTAGCCTCAAGGGATGAAGGTGTAACTAGCAAGAATAACTCAGCTGTTGGAGTTTAATAAAACAATGAATTATTACAAAGAGGGAGGAAAAAATAAATAAATGAGTCCATGGCAAAGGTTGTAACTTGAGTTAATGTCAGTGGTTTCACAGAGGGAGAACTCCAGTCTGGGTAGTGGTTACTTTTGCATCACTGTGATGTATGAGGCTATGTAGGGTTGTCTGGAGATGAATATTACCCTTTCACTGCAAAATAATTAAAAGTGACTGAAGCAAGAAGCTGAAAATTGGATTTCCCCCCACATCTTTATTAGCTACAGCATTTCACACTAGAAATCAGAAGGTAAGAGTGAAATTAGGACCTCACATATCCCCAGGTAAATCTAGCGAGGCCACTCTACAAAAGTAGAACAGTTTTCTGTAAACTCCTTGACCTATCTGACACTGTTGGTGACCAAACTCTCTCTCTAGCTGATGAAAAAGTTGATACTTAAAACCCTCCACACTTGTGCCAAAGCCTGCAGTCCTGCCTGTTTTGGGGATTTGGCTAAAGATGTTGCACCTGCTGCTCAACTGCAGCCCTGGTGAGCTCTTAGCTCACCCAATGGCAAAGGAGAACGTGTCAGGGGGGGCAAGGTTTGCTGAAAAACTTTCATGGGAAGGGGACAGACTCTTCTAGAGGTGTGCTGGGCTCTGCAGAAATTCACCAAAGACAGTCACTGTCCACTGGTGATTCTGGTTTTAGCAACTGGGCATCTGGGGGCCAAAATAGATTTTGATTATTAAATATGGACCAGATGTGTATTGGCAAGAATAAGATATCTTTCTTCAAAGACAGCTAAAATAAAAATTTCTGGTGTGTCCAGTGTGTTACCAGGGGGATGAGGGACTAAGAGAAGTGTTGGAACATTGGCAGAAGAGTCATCCTGCCTAGACAAAAGACATCTGACTATCTAGATCCCCTCACAGATGTCTGAAGTAAGTGGGTGATTATGTCTCTGGACTCTCCACTCTCTTCATTCACTATCAAAATCCTTGTTAAATAAAGTGCTATTTTTAGACAAGCCATGATAAAAAATATTTTTGTGTTCTTTTAGAGATCAATGTTAAAGAAATCGACAGGGTTCTTGCTCTGACTCTGTTGCAACACAGACTTCTTCCCACGTAATCCCACCCTCTATCAGCACTGCAGGGATTAACTTCCAGGAGCATCCATTTCCCAATGTTCTCATTTTCTTCTCCTCCTCTTCCTTCTCAGTTTTTGGTCATGGGTTGCAATAAGTAGTCCAGCAGCTGAACTGGGTTTGAACATGAGTCTGGATAATTTAGGGATTGGTCCTAAAGGTACCTGTGATGAGAACCCCATGAAAGAGGCAGCAGGAAGCTCCCACAATGAAATCTAATGAGGCTGCAGTGCAGTCATCAGTGTCCTCTTTTTGCTGGAACAATCTATTGACCATATCCATGTATATTAAATCATCAAGCCTTAAAATTATACCCAAGGTAATCAGCCTGTGCAATAAATGTCCCAGTGAAAGAGACAAATACATTTTTGCATTTTTCAAGGAATAAAATTTAAAATTAACTCAGGCACCCCATGACCCATATTTGCTGCCTTTTCATGACATGTGACATCTCCCACATTCCCTTCTCTATTGCATCCTGAGGCTCTCCTGAGCTTTCCTGAGCACTAACAAAACCTGAGGGAAAAACTGTGGCAAGGAAATGGCCTTTTTACAAAGCCTGGACATGGAAGGGCTTCATCTCTGCTGAATTTGAGCTGTTGTACGACCTTTGGATCAACTCTGAGCTTTTCCACTGCATTCTGTGAGTGATACATGGCACTCAGGAGAATACAGAATGTTGCTAAAGCTTCATCCTTTCTGAGATGATAAAAAGCATTTCCTCTTGAAAAATGATATTTTTATGTATATACACATCATTCTTCTATAATTTCTGTCGAAGAAACGAATTTATCTTGCCTATTGCACTCTGGAGCATAATGCAGATCCAGTCGGGATGGATGCTGTTTAAAATTTGAAAGTCTGAGCTGGATATACAGAAAAGCAGACACACAAAGAGTGGACATTACTGCCCTTAGGAAAGACAGCTTGACCATATCTATGAATTTACAGAAGTCCAGGGGGAGCAGCTGTCATCTGGTACCGAGATTCTTTTTTGGGTTGGGGTGTAGGAATATCTGCTGCTGCTGCAAATAGAAGTTACTTCAATCTTCAAGTCTTGTTTATATTAATTCAGAGATTTCTCTTTTTCTTTTTGTAACACCTATATTTCCAGCATTTTTCTCTTCCTCCAGGTCTTATTTTGTAAAGTTTTCATTGCAACTGTATAAAGATCCCACAACAGTCACTGGGCAGTCAGGATGATTTAACCCATTCACTGCTTTGAGGATCTGCTGTGTGCTATGGATTTCTGGCAGTTAATCCTTGGGGTTTTTTTTCCTGGGTAAGTAAAAAATGCTTCTATATAATTTCAGGTAACAGTAAATGTCAGCTAGCACAACAAAATGATATATACACCTGCAGAGGTTTGGTTGAATTTCTTGCACATTATTTAATCAGTTCTTTTGTCTCCCTTTCTTGCTCTGTGATCAGACACATCTTTGTACACTTCAAGTTACACCCAATGCAATGAGATGGGATTTATATTTTTAAAATATTTGTAATGTATGAGAAGAAAAAAGTAATCAACCCACTATGATTAGCGGTGTATTTCAACACTGTGCTATATATTTTTTTAATACTTTGATACTGATTGTTTTATCCCCACAGTTATATGATGGATACTTGGTAAAACTAGACTCACTTTACGAAGAGAGAATGCAAATAAGCTCTAAGGTAGCCTGGTGAAACTGTGCTGTAGTTATATGAAGGAATGATTGCTGAATTTGCTAACTGCAGCAATAAGGTAGCATTTCAGTTTATGAGAGCTTTGTGAGTTTTAACAAGTGAGTGCTATCACCATCTCCACGGAAGGAGAAAAAGAAACAAATGCAATGAAAATTCCACAGTCACAAGAAAAGGGAAAACAAATCATACATAGGATTCAATCTCTAGCCTGCTTTTTTTGATTCTTTTCACATTTTCCTTTTGGTCCATTTCCTTCTAGTCCCTGCTGCAAAGGTGTAAATCTCTGAGAGGCTGGAATCAATCTACAGGCTTGGGTGTTTCAGTGACATTCAGATGTGAGAGGCAGGGATGGTAAGTTTTTATAACAAGATGGGGGTAAATTATCCCCTAACAATAATTTCAGAATGGGATTGCACCAAGGAAGAATTTGAATCTACTTCTCTTTATTTTTCCCCAGAGTTTTGAAATACTGTCGCCTTTTTTGGGGAAAACAGATGGGCAAGAAAAAGGTGCAATCACTCAAAAGGCACATAGACACAAACACACAAGAACGAGCCGAGAACACTGAGGACAGTTGGAGTAAGACTTACTCTTAGCCCCATCAGATAGTACAGCACACTTATTACCCCCATAGGCAGCACATAGAAGAGAAGAGATGTAATCTGGACAATACAGTTGTAGATCCACAAAGGCATGACCACAGTGCAGGTAGCAGAGCCGGGGATCAGGGTGCCATTGGGGAAATACTGCAGCATGATGCCATGGGTGCCCGTATTGGGGAGGGCGAAGAGGACTGAGAGGACCCACAGCACCATGATGGTCCTCAGGGCACGCCTGCGAGTGCTCTTCAGCTTGGCACGGAAAGGGTGGAGGATGGCAATGTATCTCTCCACGCTGAGTGTGGTCACGCTGAGGATGGAGGCAAAACACACGGTCTCAAAGAGCGCTGTCTTCAAGTAGCAGCCGACAGGCCCAAACAAGAAGGGGTAGTTGCTCCACATCTCGTAGACTTCCAGTGGCATCCCAAAAAGCAGCACAAGCAGGTCTGAGACTGCGAGGCTGAAGAGGTAATAATTGGTTGGAGTCTTCATGTTCTGGTTCTTGAGGATTACGAGGCAAACCAAGAAGTTCCCTACCACCCCAACAATAAAGATCAGGGTGTACACCAAAGCCATGGGCAGGAACAGGTGGCTCCGTCTGGGCCCACACAGGAAGGCTAAGTAATCCTCAGTGCTGTTTAAGTACCCTCTGAAACGTTCTTCATGTAGAGCAAGGTGGTTTAACCAGGAGATATTACTGATCCAGGCCATTATTGATCTGCTGAAATGTTTCACAGCTGAGATTTGATCTTCTTTATGTTTCTCTGTGCTAGTTTGATCACTTTTTGCAGAGAGAGAAGGGGTGGGTGGAGTTGTCTTGCCAGACCTGGATGCACGAAGCCACTGAGGATGTGAGGGAGTGTGTTTGCCTGGCTCTGGATAAGGTTTTGCTGTTCAACAGCTGTTCCCCTGCACGGAGCCCCTCAGCCAGAAAGCCCCTCCTTTCACACATATTCATTGGCTCGCTAAGTGCATTAGATTGTAGAGTATGAACAGAGGTTCCAGTCACTTGCATCAGCTCCTGTAGCTGATGCATTTACAGAATCACAAATGTGGGACTTAGAGAGCTAGGAACAGTAAATATAGGATGTGAGACCAGCTGCAGGTTGTATTTGTCAGAGGGTGGGAAACCAGACTAGAAAAACTGTCCAAAAAGCTTTTACAAAATTATAGTGATGCTACATGCAGTTATAAGCCACAAATGAGACAGAAACAACAACAAAAATCTGGCATGATTTTATTTTTCAAATATCTTCTGATTTTTGTGTTGTCTGTGGCAGTAAGTACTTGGAAATAGAGTTTGATTCGCAGAAAGCCAAACTGGTTTTTATAGCCATACATGTGGAATTAGGTTATTATAATGCTTCAGCCTTTTTTTAAACACTGTAACAATTTTTCTCCTGAAATCTGACAAAGGATTTCAATTGCAATTCTTATTGATAGCAGAGTATTTTCTCACTTTTCTGATATGCTGGAATCTGGTCCTAAATTCTTAGATAGCCTTGTTTTGGGAATATTTTTGCATACTATATTATTCCATACTTATTGCCTCTGGGACATGGACGTTTATAAACTCTTATTTTTTCATTAAAAGTGTATCCTGCAAGGATCATGGCTGTGTCAAAATAGATAATTTAGCTCCTTATGAATGCTTGATTTATTACTGAATTTCTCCAAAACAAAAAAGCTTCCAAGTCAGTGGATGTAATTTTCTGAGATTCAGAAAAGTTCATTTGTTTGGAGATGAAGAGGTGAAAGAACTGAGGGCTATTTTATGGTATTTTTGTCAGGTTAGTGTGTGATTTGTCTGCTCAGAGCCTCTCACTAGCACTCACTTTCTAGTACCTGCCCAGTTCCCTCCTTGAAGCCATGGAAACTTTTTACATCCCTGTCACTGTTAGTAAGGAGCTCCTTGAGTCTGTTACTTATGTGTGTATTTTTTTCTTATGTATAATGCGTGTTTCTTTTCTCTGCCTGACCCTCTAGATTAACCTGTCTAGAAAAAAAAATTGTCTCAATAAGCTCAGACTGCCTCCAAAAGCAGCAGCAGTATGTGAAGAACCAAGGGCTGGTCCCATTGAGGCATATTCAGTGTGTGGAGCCTGAGGATTACTGTGCAATCATTTAAAACGTGAAAGGCATTGAAGGTACCACAACAACTCCACTAAAAGGCAGAAGCATGTCTCTTGTGATGACTTTCAGACCTGCTGAGATTATCTCACACATGAACTGTCTCCATCAGACAGACCCTACTAATTTATTTTAGAATTGCACAGAGGTATTTTATTCAGTAGATTGAAGGGTTTTATTGGATTGGTAAGTAACAAATGTGCTCTTTTGACCGATCACTCCCTTCATTAAAGTTTCATCTTATAGCTATTCCCTGCATTTTAGCAATGTTGAATTTGATCTTGATCTACTGTTAATGTAAGAGGTAGGACCAGAGGAGTCATTAGGAGGGTGCCTGGCTGACACCAGGTTGATTCTTTCAGAGCACAGCAGGAGAAAAGTATTTGAGAATTTGCGCAGGTCTAAACACTTTCTGTACCTTTGCTTAACTTTCACTTGTGTTGGGCTTTTGTTTGTTTGGTTTGGTTTGTTTGTTTGTTTCCTGCCCCAAACTGAAATGGAAACTTGATGTCTGTTCAGTTTGAACACAGTCTTACAGAAAAAGGAACCAAAAGGGACTGATTTCTTTCCCAAAAAGCCAAAAGGGCAGCAATACTCACCATGATCCCTAGGAGAGGAAAGCAATGACCTGGAGAAACACAGGAGACCACCTGAAAGTGTGAATGTCCCGGACCCACCTGTGTCTACTTCCACCTGTTCTCCTTTCTCAATTCTTTCTGATCCTGCTGGGCTTGGATGCTGATAACCTATTTGAATAGAAGCAGAGGAAAAGCATATCACCCATTGAATAATGTTGCTATGACCACGACTATGTAGCAAATGGAGAGGACAAGGAGACTGGAAAATATATTTCAGTTCATTTCTCGAAGCTTTATTTGTGTTCTCTGTCATATCTGTCTCAATAAGGATAGAAGAATGTGTCCAACCAAAGACTAGCTCTGGCTCTATATGAATGCTAATATTTTATTTTTGCAATCAAGACAGGAAATAAAAACAGATTTTCCTTATGAAAGTAATATTAAAGCATTTGGTATTTTTCATTATAAAGCAAACTTCATTGGTGCTTGCTTTTATACACTCGAAGGAAGATGGTGTCCTGCATGTTGACCTTAGAACTGTACAGCTTTATGTAATAATAATGTAATGAATGCAATGTAATGTTTCCATGAATGTACTGTAATATTTGCAGCATTAACCCAGACAAGTTTTTTTGGCACTGCAAAAAAGTCAGAGTGAGGCACTGACTGTGTCCTCATGCTGTGCCCTCATGTGGTATCCCTTGTACACATCTGTGTGTTCCGTTAAGGGCAGTAAAGTGCATATCTGAGAAGGGCTGAATTCAAGTGCCTACACATTTGTCAAAGCCTTTGTAAGGGCACCCATTAACTATATTAGGTCAGTACATGGTGAGTAATTTTATATTTTAGGGAAAATTGGACACATTCTTCAAAAGAGACAGAGAACGGTAGAGGTTATCGAGGGTATAGCAAATGGATTAATGCTCCACTGGCCACACATACAGAGGGTTGTACTTCGAAGAACTATGAGCCATTACGAGGGACTGCTCTGAACATTTGTTCATCTCAGAATGGAGAATTTTATTCATGCAGAAGAAAATAATTGATTCTGTTGATTAGCTGAGATGCAATCCTGCAGTGACACGTTCACTTGGCAACCAGGACTTGAGCTGGTATCTCTTAGCAGATCTGCATGGGACATTGCTAAGGGTTTGCAAGAAAGTGCTGCATTGCTTACTGTGCACACACCCTTAGAAAGATATTCTCCTTCACTGGAAGGGCTTGAAGAAGCACTGGGCTTGCCAGAATACGTGTCAAGCAGATCCACTACTTTTTATCTTCAGCAGGTGCAACCTGACCTTTTCCTAATGTCTAATTTCAATTTGCAGATTCTGTTGTTTTGGTGGTTTCTCCCTTTCTGCAATTTGAAGATACTGAAGGTAGGTGCAAAAGCCTTTAGAGATTCTGTGTGAGAAAACTGTTCCCCAGACTGTCTGATCCTGCATTCCCTGCTCCTTTCATAGAACCTTTCAGAGCTGCCCATGGAGCCACACAACATTCTGAATTGCAGGTTAAAACTCCCTGTTTTAATCCTTGGAGATCTTGACAGTACCAAGTATTTCTGTTCCATAGGGGTGCAAAGAAGAGGATGCAAATAAGAGCAGGTAAGCAGACATGTTAAGCTATATTACACTGAAGACGTAAAAATTGCTAGAAAAATATAGTCCCACTCCCCTTATAAATTCCTGAGCTATAATTATAGATGATGGATTGGACCTTTATTAATTCTTCTTGGAAAGACTTATTTGAAATATTCACTGCAGTAGCTGGAATGTGAATCCTTGTTTTCTTAAGTATAATATTCAACAAATCATCAAACACAAAGACACATTTTGTGCATTTTCTCTCCCTCCAGGATGGAAAAGGGAGCTGCACTATAACAATAGCAGTAGCCTTTCCATGCCTCATTGTAAGTCATTTTGCAATTATCTAGGCTCTTAGTGGATAGCTTTTCCATGCCTGTGCATGATATCTGAAGTCCCCAGGATATCAATCAATCAACATATGCAAGAAATGGATTTCATGACCACAATACAAAATGCCAAGAAGGGCATCTCTTTGCCTGGAACAGCTGGCAACCTACACAGACAGTGCAGACACAGGCCACTTCAAGAGTGGAACCCATTTTAGCTGACTTTGGAAATTAAAAAGTGAGTCTACACAGATTTTTCAGGCTCTTACTTTAGTCAATAATGGAAAGAGAACTCTCCAGCAAGGGATTTGTCCAAAACCATAGCACAGGGTAAGATAAATGAAATTTCATATTGTCTGCAGATGGAAAGTGTGTAATAAGATTAAACACTAAGCTTCTTAAACAGCTGAGATTACTTTAGACCTCAATTTTGTACAGTTTTGTTCATCCCCTTCCCAACAGTTGTTAGGGGAAGCCATGTACAAGCTTCATCTTTGAGTAGCTGTTGGGATGGTTGAAAACAAGGCCAGAGGCAGCAAGTGAAGAGTGAGGACACTCCAGGGCTAAAAGTCACTCCCTACTCCTCTCTTAATAGGGTGGTCACTATTGACACATCTTTCAAAAATTTATTTCTTTGATAATATTTGTTGCAGAAATTACGGGGAATGATATCTGTTATTTTTAGCAAGCTGTGTGTGTGTGTGTGTGTGTGTGTGTGTGTGTGCGCGCGCGCGCTCATGCTTTGAAGAGGCAGTGGGTGTCAGGTAGGGATGTGGTTAAGGCTTGACATGCAGGGGAGCAGCAAAAAGGCTGAAAAAACAACTCCCATACAGAAAATCTTGTCATACTGAATGTGTCCATCTTGACAAAGTGACTTGGGTTTACATGGGGGAAGATAAAAGTTTTGTCATGAGACAAAACATATGAAGTCACAAGTACAGTACACAATGAGTCAGATTGTGTGAGTCAGGAGGGATCTGGTACTACAGGACTCAGACTTGCGTAGGAAGAGTCAGATTATCCAGCATCTCTCTATTACTTCTTGAATCTTATTACGGTATTGTTACTCCACTGCAGTCTCTTCCTCTCCCAGTGTTTTATTTATGTTTCTTGGGAGAGCTCAACTCACTTTGACTGTCTGATCCAAAAGAGACCTAACTAGTTTCCCTGATATTTTAGTGTTATTTTACAACTCACATCCATTTGGTTTCTGTTCCACATTTGGGATTTGGGCAAGATTTTTTCTCTAATGAAAAAGATCCATCCATATCATAAAGTCTGCATTATGCCTGGATGTGTATCAGACGTGTATACTGGTGAGACAGAAGGACAAGCCTAAACGTGTTGAGGAATGTAGTGATGCATTATATTACTGGAGGTGGTAGACAGCCAGGCATTTGTTATGGGACAACTGAATCCATCAATGAAAATGATAAATGAGACATATAAAGTTTATAGAGCACATATCATATACAAATCTAACAGTAAGAGATACATTAAGAGAATCCCTTTTCTGAACATTCTGTTCTTTAAGGGTTGGTGTGGAGGTAGCTTTGCTGTAAGAAAGATCAAGTATATCTGAAAAGTATTTTTGTGACACTAATAGTGTCACACTTTAAGAAACTGGAAATTGGACAGCATTTTTTTGTCTTCTTTTAATTTGAGAATAGTCTTGCTTAAATTACCTATTCATGTTTAAACACCTTGTCTCAAGTAAAAGTATCATTCTACTGACACTGGCAAAAACACTTATCAAGTTTCCATTTCTTCCTGCCTCAGCTGTTCTTCATGTTGCTTCTTAAGTTGTATTACAGTGATCACTTGTCTTTGTGTCACACTGAGAATCAATATTATTTGACTTGGAATTGAAGAAACCATCTTTATGAAAAAGGATGTGCATTAATTTAGAACATTAATATGCTGACAGATGATGTTCTCTTCCTGCTCTTTTCCCCATTAAACTCTCCCCAGGAGTCATAACTTGGTTTAGTTAAATGCAGTAAGGATGGTAATGTTCTTTTGAATGCCTCCTGCTAAAAGGTTAGAGAGAGAAAGAAATCTCTAGGCACAACAGTGATGCAAAAGATATGAGCCAGAGGGATAATTTACCATACTTTTTAAACAGCCTAATAGGCCTTAGACATGGAAAGCAAACTTATGGATCAACTTGTTAAAAACTTGCTTCAAATTGTGGTTACACTACAAAAATGCTTTTGTGCTTTTCAACCCACTCAGTAGCAAGATGACCTAAGGCAGAACTGCAAAATTAGGTAAAATATCTCATCTGTGCATTCGAGAACTGAGGAGCAGAACAAGGAGCAGTTGCCATACAATGAGAAGAGCTCTCCTGTACAGGGTTGGGGGTGGGGTTTGGTGTTCTGAACACTCCTATGAACTGGTGATTTGGGGCTCAGTGGCTTTATTAGGCCAGTTTTTCTCCACCAGGGTTTAGGTGAGTCTGCCAGTTCAAGTTTGGAGGCCTATTCCCCACACTGAAACTGAAGCTGAGGCTCAGGAGCTTCCCACACAGCTCCCTGCAAACAGACAAGGGGCTGAAGGCTCTGCCCTCTTCATTTCAGATGCAAAAAAAATGCTATTGGGACATTTATGATGGGACAAATGATCAGACAAGGGGGAGTTTGGCTTGGTCCACCTACTGGGAGACCCGTTCAGCATCCAGACTGATAGATATTTTGCCTACCCAAGAAACCTTCATTATCTGCAAATTTGCACTCTCTGATCCACAGTTAGATCTGAGCTGACCCTGAACTCTATCGATCTGCTCTGATTGTCCTAAATGCTAAACACATCTTGTATTGATGAACATCCAAACGTATCCTGCAGTACCTTTAATAAAAGAAATTTCTGCATCAGACAGAAATGACTCAATTCTGAGTCAAGTGTTGTTCTCTCAATACAGGAAGTTGTATTTAAATAAGCAGTAACATAAACTCTGAAATGGTATCAGGAACAGACCAGGTAAGGAAAACATAAATGGATAGTCTGATGTTTTATTTTTCAATTCTATTTAAAGATCAATGGCTAAAGATTAGTGTTTCCTGAAACAAGAAAAGCTTAATGATTGCTGGGAAGACAAAGGAAGGGGATAAAATGAAGGAGGAGACTTAACAACCTTGAAACAATAACCTGTTAGGAAGTTAAACAAAGTAGCACTGGGGTTTGCAAATGAAAAAGGACAAGGTGAATTTTAGACATGGAAATGAAGAGAATATACCAAAGGAAAAACATATATAGAGGTAAAGACAAAGATGAGGAAGGAAGATAGACAGAAAGAAAACAACAAGTAATTTGTACAGGAATAGGATCACAGGACAGTGCAGCCTGTGAGGGACCTCTAGAGATCTCTAGTCCAACCTCCTGCTTACATCAGGGTCTGCTGTAGAGTCAGACCCTGGCTCTGTGCTGAACAGGTACCTTTCAGATGAAGTGTACACAGGCCATGATTTTGTCTCCAAGATGTGAGAATCAAAGCCTGTGCATTTTGCCAGTGATTCTTTCAAAAGCTTCTACAGAACAACCAAAATGGTGCTTCACAGGTTAAAAAGGCTGAGCTTGATGGGGAAAAAAAGCTCCTTTTCCTGAGCACATCCACCCTTGCTTTGCTATAAAATTTCCCATGAGATTTTCAAGTGCTTTATAGACAGCCCAACCCTTCAAAGAAAGATGATCCCTTTCTCCAAGACAGATACAGAGGAAGTATAAAGTTCTAAGAAGATTGCAGTGATTTAAACTTTTCGGACATTTGGTCATGGTCTGTACCAGCAAGTCATGGGAGGAAGATCATGAAGCATTTTTGCCTCTTTCTAAATGAAATATTGCTTTTCTTTCACCCTTTCAGGAGCAGTGTGTAGATTCTGCTTTGAAAGACATTATGTCCTTCTCTGACTGCAATTGCTACGTCAAGAGCCCTGGAGAACTTAAAAGCTCATTTGTGTCTGCTCTCTCCATGATAATTTGAATATTTTTAAGCTGCTGACAGAATTTGTACACATTAACTTGCAGGTTTTTTTCTGCAGACCTTATACATATTTATTGTGGAGTGGGTGCTTTTACTAACTGCTCTTGGCATTTTAAAGATACAGGTCATGGAAGGTGTTCTCTTACTTTATCTTCACATTAAAGGAAAGGGTAAAATTAGGAAATTATATATATAGTTTCCCTGCAAAAGCCAGGTTGTGATAGAAAAGATGCAGATGTATTGCTCTGTTCCAGCTAGAGTTCTGAGATCTGAAGTCAACTGCAAGATGAAAAGTGGACCCAAAAGATGAGGCTCAAAATTAAATATGCTCTTTAATTAAAAAAAGCTCATTGAATAGTTCTGTATTTCACTGGAAAAAGATATTACCTTGAATATGTTAAAATACATGCTCTGCATTGATCCAGTAGAAAGTGCCCAGATTTGAATCACAAACCACTAAATGTCATAGAAACATGTGAAAGCATCTCCTGAAGAGCAGAATGAAAAAACCCACACCATCAAATGCACATTTGAAACCATTTTATTTTCTGACAGTACATACATTAATTCTGGTTGTTTACCCAGTTACCTGGTGAAAAAAAAAAGTTTCCACTTTTCCATTTCAATTTCAAAGATCTGCTACTGAGCTCCAAAATGCTTTAATCTCTGCTGGAACACTCAGGATAAAGAGAGCAACAAACCCTCCTCAAAGCAGCTGAGCCAAATGAACCTGCAGTGTCACAAACGTGCAATAAAGGTGCGTTTCTCTTTCCTACTCCTGATGGAGAGGGGTCCTCAGGCACAGAGCATGTGCTGCAGCCCAGCAGAGCTGCATCCATTTCTAGCTTTAGTGGAACTAGAATGAGTCGACTGGGCACTGCCCCTTGTTTGGTTGGTAGCATCAACCTCACATGCCAGAGAATACACGACCAAATTACTGGTCAAAGTATTTCTGTGGGTTGCCACAACTCTGTCAGATACTGGAATATCATAGGATCAAACACTGGTAATATTTCAACCTTTTGAAATGCAATGAAGACATTTGTTTCTACTCAGTGTTTCTCTGTTGTTCTCTTGCCAAAACTTCCTGGAAACAGGGAAACTCTCTGCTCCTGCACATTTCATGGTGAACTAGTTGGTCCTAACCCTTGTGGATACATCTTAAGTTTACAAAAGGATGTGTAGAAGTCAAAATAATGAAATTCTTTGTAAGAATCAATTCTAGTTGTAAGCTTGTGGTTAAACCAGCTTTCTTTTGGGAAATAAAGTTTTGATGAAAAACAGAGGGGTTTGTGTCTTGTGAGGATCTACTGATTTTAATGAAATCACTTCCTTCCAGAAAACTTGTGAAAGTATAATGTGACCTGCTTTGGAAATGTCAGAATAAAGGTTTTAATATAAAAATATTGTCCTGACTTTCCATTTATTTTAGTTTGAATATTCCTGTATTATTTTCAGGGGGATCATAAATAATACTTCAGAGATTTTGTTGGGAATGTGTCAAGCTACAGTGTGAAATAGAGCCAGAAACAGCATGACATTTACATGTTTTCTGACCTTTTAAAGAAGTTTTAGGTACAGTTACTATCAAGTGGAGGATGAACTATAAAAGCACCACAAAGTCTTTCAGAGTGTTCCTCATCTAATCAAGAAGAAAAGAGCAGCACTGAAAGCACCCTGGGAAGAGATGTTTTTAATAGTCTGGTGTTTACTGGGAATAATTTTTAACAAATATATAAAAATTATATATTTTTATGAAAACTATCAGAATACTAAACTATTTCAAGCAACAAACTTCAGTCTTTCAGTTATTCCTCCTGAATCTTAAAGAAAATAAGCCTTCAAGCTTTAGTGTTTCCAATGAGCCCAAAATTCTGACAAACTCTAATGACCATCAATTTTCTTTTTCTTAGATTGGTGACGTGAGTATCTGACGTCTGAAAACTTCCACAGTCACTTTTGCAAATAGGATCTGGAGACTTTAGGTAGGCAAGGCTGCATTTACATAGAGAGCAGACAAGCTTTTAGGGGGTGCATCATCAGACACCTCATTTTCATGCCAAACAGACTAGCTCAGAGGTGAGGCCTCAATTACACTCAGAAGAGAGGGTAGGAAAAACAAGGTTTCATACAGAGATAACACACTAAACCATTAACAAAATAAATTAAGGACATTCTGGACTTGTTTATGTGTGTGTAAAGCCTTTATATAAAGGTGAAAGTACATATATGAAGAGTTTTCCTTTCCTGGGGTCAACCCCAGTTCTAAACATAAAATAAGTCTTTAAAGAAATAAAATTATAAACAAACAGATAACCTGACCACTACAGCAAGCAATATTAGTCTATATTTTGAAAGACAAAAATATAAGACTTGCTTCTGACAATGTTTTTAAAACTTCTGTGTTACCCTAAAGAGATCAAAATATTGGTGGTGTTTGAAAGCAAATCAGTGCCTCTTATTTGCTGTCTCCATTTCCATTGCATTTTTAAGTGTGTGAGACGACATGAGGTTTTCTGAGGATTTGTCTGACCAGCTTTTATTGAATATAACTAATAATTTCTAATGACTTTGGGAATATAATTTTAAGCACAGTTTCTGCAGAGCTCACAATACCCACTCCTCGATATTGAGGTCTTAAACCTATTCAGTGCAGGTAAAAAGTAGCAATACTCCCTTACACGGTTTCAACACAGGTAAATATAAATTATTTTCCCAATAATGAAATTTTATATCTCACTAGGATCCTGGCTGAATATTTTGCGATAATTTTGCAGTCTTGTACAATTATGAGGGGAAGGGAAGGGACACAGAATTCATTAGACCTCATTATGTAATTCTGTCAACTGCTAATTTTTCAGAATTAGAAAACAAACCGTCATCAGAAAATGTCAAGTTGTTGCACTCAAAACCTTTCCTGTGAATGCACTTATTTTAAACACTTACTAAAGGTTTGTTCCATGTCAGGGTGGGTTTCTAAGAAGCCCACTGAAGGACTTTCTCCTTTCCAAGAAAAGCCCAGTGCTCTGCATTTGGGCACAGCACGTGTGACATCACGTTCAGCTCTCCATTCCTACACACTTGTTAAATTAATTCCAAAGTGGCCAAAGGTCTGGCACATAACCTTTTTCTGTGATGAGCAGGTTCAGACATTTGATCTGGAGCTGTCAGAGCAGAGGTTTGAGCCTGACCTGGATTCACCATCCCTCTGAGTGAGCCCTTACCCATAGGCTGGTACTCACAAATGCTCTGGGTTTTCCCAGGATAACATTCCTGTAGACTTTGTTTTCACTAGAAACTGACCTTAAAGCATTAGTGTGGTAGAGGACGCATTTCTTCTCAAGATCTGAAATTTATTTCAAAGGTAGCTGAGACTCAGTGAAATTCTGGTGAGGTTTCTACCCACTGAGCACAAACAAATATAGAGAACAGTGAGGGCTTTGAAATTTTCCCAAAGAATATGTAAAAATTCTTTCCCTCCTTTCTTCTCCCTTCTATGACAAATAAAGGTCATTAATAATGACAAACTAAATGTGAAAACTTCTGTGACTTTCCTGAGGCTGAAAAATGGGTCAGTAATTCAACTTCTATAAGACTGCAATGTTTATGGCTCCCAGACACCTCTTTGCCTCCCTACACTGTATTATTTGTTTCCCTTGAATGTTAAAAATGCCCTAAATTATAAAAAGGAACTTTTAATAACAACATGTGATTACATAATGACAAAAATGGGATTGTTTAGAATAGTTTTGAAACTTAATTGAACTACAGATAAAGATTCTTCCCTAATTTTGTTAGAGGGTTCAGAAATATAACTTAGCAATGAAAACCCTGCAGCTTGGAAAGGGAAAATGTGAACAGGTAGGCAGTTTAAAGCAAATAAAAAAGCAGTGGCATCTAATTTACACCTTCTTTATACACAAACAAACAAAAATGTTACATGCATTAAATATTTTTGTTTGCATAACTAGAAAGATGTTCTAATAATTTTATTTTGAACTTTACTTCAAGCAATGAAATATTGTACTAATACCTGGTATTTGTATAATTTTCAGCACAATTGCTCCCATGTTAAAAACCAAACATTGTCACAGCTTGAATGCAATGGAAACATAAAAGTCCAATTCATGAAAATAAACTAGAACTTGTTTCAAGATGCTTACAACAAACCTTAGTTAACCCTGCCTTTGGACTAGGTCTTTTCTATGTATAGTTCAGGAGGAGAAAGAGAAGTCTAGAAGGAGAAGTCAGTAAAATGAAAATGATAAGCAACTAAACTTCTGCAGGCAACACTCTGGCTTGGTTCTACCTCTACCTGATTTCAGGAGCTGGTAGCTCCTGCTTTTCCTCTGAACTCAATGACAAGTACCTTGATTTAATGAATCTACTTACCTCATTATAGCAAAAGTGACAAAACCCAAATCCAACCCCAAAAAGGACTGCATCTGTGGAAAATCACAATATTCCCTGTCACAATACATTCAGGAAGCTCTTCCAGCTCTGCAGGGGGATGAGGATGGCTGAGTTTCATTTGCACTGGTGCATTCTTTGTCAGCATTCCAGTTACTGAGCTCTGCAGCTGGGAAGTGTCTCACCACTCCAAGGTTATCAATTCCTATGTAACTTTTCCTGGATGTAGAATTGACATTGTTCAGCATTTCTATCCCAGGTGTTGCTAGAAGTGAAATAACACCTTCCATAGAGAGGGGATTATTAAGTTCTCTCACATTGATATCCACCTCCCCTGAGCCTTGCCTGACACATGTGTGTGTGAACGTGCTATAAACCCAAGGGCATTAGAACTAGTAATGTGTGAGATATATTATGGCACCAAAAATTGGAGCTTAAGAACTAAAGATGCTGATCCATCCTTGCTAAAAAATAATATCCCAGCCCTTATTCCCTCAGAGCTGGCCTTCTCCTCACCTTCTGAGCATTCAACTCTCATTTGCATATTTTTGTGCAGATGTCTTCCATGATTTAATATCTTTGACAGAAGAATACATGTAGTGTTCATTATTGATGTGTCTTGGAAATGCAGAGCAGCATGCCCAGAGCAGAAGGTATTTGTTTACTACTTAATGGCAAAGTGGTTGAATTCTAAAAAAGACACTGATGTTATTGTTTAAAGAGGGGCTGAAAACAGGCAGCAAAGAGAAACAATCTGTTTGAAATTCTGCACAGTCTGTAAGATGGTAATAATCTTGTGCCATGGAAGAGAAATAGAGCTAATTAATGCCTTTGAACTCCAGTTAGAAACAGCATTCATTTCTTTCCATTCCTGCCACTGTTTAATACCACAAGGCAATATCTGAGCAGGCAGAACAGTAACTACTGGACAATTTTCCAGGAATGGTGATGGAATTACTATGATAAAGTTCTGAAGATGCAAAACAAATGTTTTGCTGTGACAACAAAATGCCAACTCATCCTGAGTCCACATGGGCTACTTAATGTTTCTTCCAGCTCTGTGTATAGAAAGGATCTGACTTCTCTGGGGAAAAAAAAAAAAAAAAGAAAAAACCCCCAAACCATACAGCACATACAGAGATAAAGAAATGTAAAAGCTTTTTGGAAACTGAATCCTTGCAAACACTTTATCTGCAAAATCTATTAGCTTCTTATTGCAGCAAATACTCTTAGGAAGAGTGCCTCAATTTCATATAATCCTATAAATAAGGACCATTACTGAGCAGTCAATTTCTCCCTCTGGTGGGCGCAATGTGATAAACAAAAGATAATATTTCTATCAGAAAATAATCTTACTATTAGCCATAAAAGTAAGGCCTGGAAAATCCCATGACTCAGGCATGGATTTGTCTGAATGAGCTCCACTGGGTGATGCTGTGCACTCCAGAGCTCGGTGCAGGGAGCTCTTCAGTGTCTGTGTGAGCAAACTCTGCAAACAGTTGCTTTCCTAACCAACTCCAAGAGCGTAGGTCTCACTTTCCCACTCTAATTAAAGTCAAAAAAGAGAGAATGTCTTTCTTCTCAGAAAAAAACAAACCCCAAACAATCCCTCCACCACCAACAGAATACAAACGATGCCACAGTTTCCCTTTCTTCAAGTTTTTTTTATTTTTTCTGGGAAAAAAAATGGTACTTTACTTTGGTTTTGGGGCACAACTTCAATTGGACCAGTTTGTGACTATTTAAATTGCCAGAAGGAGCAATGCATGGATTGATGACAATTTGAAGAGGGTAGCACAAAGGCAACCATGCCCAGGGGACCAGTTAGCACTAGGAACCACCTGCTGCTTCAGGACCATGTTCTGGGATATTGAGCAAGGGCACTTGCTCTGCTCCCCTTCCTGGGATGTGTTTCCAAGCTGTCAAATGCTTGGCAGGATACAAAACTGCTATTTGGGCCATTTAGCAGACAGCTCATCATCCACTATTTCAAAATGGGGCCATTTTGCAGAAGGCATTTGTGAAATAACAGCACATTTGAGCAATCAGAAGGAAATGGGGCTCATTTCAAACACCCTCACAATTCTCAGTGCAGCTTCATCAGTGTTGTATCAATGACTTGCAGCCTCTGAGGCTACTGGGCAGGCTACCAGATCTTCCTGGTGAGGTGTGGACTTGCTGCAGCACCTCAGATGCCTTTGGCCAGCTACACGTGCCTACATGTGCCCACAGGTTGGTGTTCTGCTGGAATGAAGATTTTATTGCACATACACAGATTGAGCAACCTCCCAGCACACTCTGCTGGAGGAGGATTCGCTTTGCTGGTGATCACTCTCTCCCACCAAGCAAGACCCACCAGGACTGACATCCTGGATATTTTGGTGCATTTTTTCAATATGTCCCTAAGTGCCATGTTCAGTGCACATCCCTACAACTAGCAGGACTTTGGAATTAATTTCTTGACCAATATAAAATGGTTTTTCATATAAAACACCAAGAAGAAAAAAAATTGTGACTACTAGTTGTCATTGCAAATATTATTTAACTCCTGACCCCAAAATTAAACCTAATAATAAAAAGGAAAAGGGAAAAGAAGAAAAAAAATAAATTTATAATCTAGTAAGAAAACTATTCCAACAAATTTTAGAAGTAACATCAGAAAAGAAAGCAAAGGATGTTAAACATACACTTCTGCCCTCTTCAAATTTTCTGCCTAGGTTAGTCTAAGTAATCAACTTGCACAGCATTCATAAAGACTCTGGGAATGAATTCAGCCTTGTAAATTTGTACTGTGAGAAAAGCACCATAAACGAGGTCCCAGAAAAATTATTTGTTGCCACAGAGGGCCAGACCATGGGGAGATGTCAGAAAATGAGATGAAGACAGGACCTGAACTCTAACAGCCAGATGATTCTCTCAAATTGGCTCTCTGTGCCAACAATAACTTCAGCTGCTGTTTAAATATGACAGAATTAATCCAGCCAGTGCTAATCCCCCAAATCCCTTCTTCTTTTGCATACTGCATGGCAGCTTAGTGGCTCCAAGTCATTTCTCTGCAAGTGAGACAGCAAAACTGTTCCATTGCAACAAGATAAAATATACTTAATTACTCATGGGTTGGTTTCTATCAAGCCATCATGGCTGTGGCATCCACAGAGTGCCTGTAAGTCTGTCCTGTCACCTGTGTCCTCCCTTTCACCCTCATGCCTCTTCCCCAGTGCCAACTCTGCAGGTCAGACCCTGCTGGGGAAGGTTTGGGGGATGTTTTCATAGTTTACATACAAACTTTGTGAGTAGAGTATTACTTAAAATGTATAAGGGAAGGTCCAGCAAGTTGGCTGTGGGGTTCACCCCCTCCTTCTCACCTGGGTGGGCACAGAAACTCCTGTTAAATGGAGTGAGGGTCTTCACATGTCACCACACGCAGAGTAGAGAGTGTTGGGAGAGGAGGGGGACCAGAAGCCCAGAGAAATGCTTTACAAACTTTCACATGCAGCCCAAGTAGCAGTGCAGGCTCAAACTGCCACAAACCCTGCTCTTCCCTCCATGCCTGACTGATTCCTAAGACACAGATTTTCCCTTATTTACTCCTGGTGGTTGGCACCTACTTTGCTTGTAAAGCTGTCCACTGCCTGATCAGTAAACGTATACAAAACCTTGGTGCATTCTGACTTCTCAAAAACAAAAATATTTCTGATACTTATTTAGCAACATACTTTCTGAGAATGAAATTTCAGTGGGACTGTTGCACCCTGATATGTTCTCTATGGCTCTTCTTTCTGACAGCAAAAGAAAAAAATCTTTAAATGAAAAAAACTAAAATAAAACAAAAGCCATTGGCAGCTGCACTTTGAGGGAAGATATAAAGGAGGTGTTGGTTGATGTGAGGGATCTGCACAGCTACAGTGACTGCCATCCTCTCTCTGTGGATAAACACAGAAGATCCAAAAGGAGGGTCATCAGTCTGATATCTGTTATCAAAGCTAATTTAATTGAAAAATGTCAATCTTGCAGCCTTGGTGAGTTGTTCAGTGTATTAAATCTCATAAATCCTTTGTTATTTCAAATCTTTGCAATGTGTTACTTGCTCAGCCACCTACCACAGTAATTTAGCTTCTCTGAATATTTTTCAAAACCACATCACCCAGGTCTGGTTTGCACTGAAATAAAATTCCTCTTTGCCACAGGCCTTCTGCAGAAGGCTGGGATGCATCTATGCTACCCATGTCCTTCCTTCCTACAGAACACAAGTTTCTTTTCTTCTCAGAATCCTGTGTTACTAAATCCCAAGACAGGAATGTGGGTGAACAATTAATACCAACACCGACATATTAAGCCATAAGCAATAAAAATATTTCTTTTACCAAATCAAAGTAGGAAATACTGTATAAAATTAGCTCTAGAGATCTTACTGTCCAGAAAGAAAAAAAAAAGAAGTAAAATATTTTTTGATCATTTATACTGATGTCATTAATATAAATTGTTCCCTTGATAGATTGGCAGGTCGTTCATGGGCTTCCTTTAAAAGGTGTTCAGTCCTAATGCACTTTTTACTAAAGGCTTGTTCTCACAGAAGGCAACCTGCCCTTCAACACTCTTATCTGCCAGTGTGTGCCCCTCCAGACACCTGTCCCAGGACACCACTCCTCCAAGGCCTTGACTTTTCCCAGTTCAGCCTAAATTTATCTGTATCCTCCAACAGACACATTAACCTCCAAACATGGCTTAGTGTCTCACACCCATCTAAAGCATATCCAGGAACAGGCATCAGGAATAACTGGAATATTTAATTGTTCTTCAAAGAAGATTGTTCAGTGAAGAATCTCAAATGTGACTTGACATTGTCTAAAGCTGGACCTTCTTTAGTCAAATTTTTTTCTTAATATCTCAGTTACAACACTTTGTCTTAATATTAAACCCCATATTTGCGAAGATGGTGAAGCACAGATCATTGCCTGTGTAAAAAAAAACAAAACCAAAACCTTTCATCGAGTTTTGAGGCTTATCAGACTTTCCTTTTGTAGAAGAAACAAATTAATTTCTTTCAGCTTTACACTGTAGCTTGTCTTTCCCAAAACTCTATCATTTTCATAGCTTTTAGCTGTTAGTAGCTCTTCTCTAAGTATTAAAATTTAGAACCTGCTCCCTGGTAATCACCCCCTGACATATTAATAGAGAACAGTTACAGTCCCTCTTGATTAAAATCTAAAATATATTTCAGAAGACATTTTGTGGACAGTAACATCAGAGTAGAAAACATTATAATTTCATCACAGAATTTTTTAAAATGGTTTATGAATTTACTTTCTTGTCTAAGTAGGAACTATAGTGTGGTATGAATTTCATATGCTACATAAGAAATGAGTTAAGGGATTCTGAGCTTAACACCAGAAACATCTGAGAAAAGCATAGATTTGATCTCCTTGTCCTGAAATGACCCTTGTCCTTTTCGAGGCGATGAGCTACAGGGCCTTCTGAACAGCTGTTTATTACCATGGAAAACAGAGGATCTTTCTGTTGGCATCTTTCTGTGATGCCAACAGAGCATTCAGTAGGAAAGTGTTGGTTGCCCAGTAAGGGCATAGATAATACTGTCAACTTTTCTACTCAGAGATCATGGGTGGAGTTGAGGCACAGGGTGTCAGGATGTCCACCCTCCTGACCACCCTTTCCCTGGGCAGAGAGCAGATGTAACAGTGAGAATTTGGCTATGTCCTCATTTTCATATCAATCTCTGTATCCACTCCAGAGAAGCAAGAACTATGTCAAGATACCTCTGGCCCTAATAAAATATTGGCAAATTTTTCTATTATTTTACAAATCTTAATTGGTTCCCAAGAGCCCATCCAACTTCAGAATAAATAAAATGCCAAACAAATGAGCAAAATAAAATAAAAAAACCAACCAACCAAACACACACACACACACCCACTCACCCACACACACCCCCAACCTAACCTCAGACAAATTGGGGAACAATTTCAGCCACCTTTAGGAGCTGAAAATATTTGCTACTTCCTGCATAGGCTTTGCTATCAAAACCTTTAGGCAAGATCTCTTTCCTGGAGCTGTGATGCCTCATTCTTCAGTCGTATTCTACTTACCTTTCCACATATCAAGTTTCCCCGAGAGCTGAAGTTCTGCAGCACAAATAACAGAAGAACATACGTGAATGATCCCCAGCTGTCTTCAGACGAAAATAAAATGTGGCTTATGATGCAGCTAAACAAATTCTTTAAAGTATCATATCAAAGCTTGACACTGGCAAAAACTACAGGAAGAGAAAGTTCAGGCAGTGACTCAGCCCTGGTGAGCAGGGCTGGGGTGACCATGCAGGGGGCCGTGGCCCAGCACATTCACCCATGGTCAGCCACAGAGGGAGCATGGACTGTATCACTGCTGCTGGAATTACAGCACAGCCAGCCTCAGGCAAACGATGGAAAAATTAAATGCTAATGGGCAGATTGCTCTGAATCACTCTGGTTCAAATAGGCTGTAAATGTGGCCAGCTGAGGCTTCCCACAGGTGGACACAGTGACGACTCACAATGCCAGGGAAGAGCAAGGCAGAGATGCTTGTGCAGAAAGGAACACAGGTGCAACAGGTTTTAGGGTATCCTTTCCACCCTGGAAGGCATTGTGTCATTTAAAACACATTGAACACATTTTAAGGAAGGAAATAGTATAAAGAAAAAAAAAGTTTAAATAGTCACACAGTGACTTCTTTGGGAATATATCAGTTAATTTTTTAACTACTGTGAAATGGATGTTTCTGGATGAGACAGTGCCCTACGGCCAACACAATGTGTTTGCCAACAGTGCAACAGAGCTTTTAGGAAGTATTAGCTGGGCTGCTGCTGTGAAGTTCAGATTTTTTAATCAGTAAATCATTTCCTTCCAATACTGTGCTGTTGTGCTAAATTGCAGCGCTGAATCCAGGGAAAATTCTCCTGGCACTACGTGTATGGATTGGAAATTTAAGACTTCCAGTTTTGCCAATTTCTTGATCAGTTTGTGCTACTTCTGGGTGAGCAAACCCAGGAAAACAGAAAGCCCTGGTGATTCAGATTTGGTACAAAGTGAGCACAATTTCCTGTTCAAGTACAACATCCCCAGATTTACCCACCCAACACAGGGCAGGTCATTGCCTATATTCCTGATAAATGTTGCCCCATCAGAGAGATGAATATTTACCATTAGAGTTAAGTCCTATAGAGTGTCCTGCTGAAAGTGCAGTTGCATTAATGTGGCTGCTCTTCTCACTGTTACTGGACATGAAAATTGACAGGCTCACAATTATGCAGGGATCATTGCTATACAAGATGCTGCAAGTATGATTTTGTTTGATTCAAACTGAAATAAATATTTCTGTCTCATTGGAAACAACAACTAAAAGAGGCTTTTCAAAGTTTGCAATTTTAGAGGTTTAGAAAACCAACAATTGGAGCTAAAACAAAGCAACAGCTCCATAATCGAATTCAGTGGGAGCAGCTTTTCTTTTCTTCAAGTCAATAGCTTAATGCAGAGGACCTTTTCTTGGCCTGGTTCAAGTCCCATGTCATCCTGAGACAATCTGGCCCAATAGCTCCTGCTTCCACAGCCTGTGAAGTATTCCTTAATGAGGGTTCTCCAGTCTAACCTGCTAAAACCCTCCCATTTTTCCATAGATTATTGGACTGCTATTTATAGCAGGAGCAGGTGCTCTCAACATTTCTCTATTGAATAGGCTTTACCTTTCTTTGACTAGATAGGCAAAAGCACTTTTAAAACTAAAAAATCCCCATAAAAATTTCTCTTAAAGTAATAATTTATAGAACAACCCATGTTCTTTAGATGATCAAAATGGATGCAAGAATCTGATTTGCCACAAAACAAAATCATTGACACCTTCTCTTACTTTCCAGAAAGAAGAAACTCGTACTGGTTTTTGGGGGTGAGGGAAGTGGACTTCTTGGCAGATCCAGTTCACTATCAGGGATATGGTAATAACAGTTAGATTCCAGTGTCTTAGGCAACACATCCCCTTCCCTTTCCCCACTTTATTCTCACATCCAGACAGAGGGTTCTTTTACTGCTTTTTCAGATTCTTCAGTCAGGCTGTTGTCTTACTCTTCTAAAGATGAAAATTCAGACTCTGGAGGTGCTGCTTCATGGCCATTTCACACAATCAGAAAATTTTTGTTATGGACAATCAGACCCTTCTCCTGTTTGGGAACTTTAGAGGTTTTTCCTCCTTATTTATTTGATAACAAATAGACATTTGATCTTAAAACTAAATTTTCCTGGCTCAGATATTTCTTAGCAGGGCAACGTTAGCACATAGTGACAACCATCACAGCAAAGTAAACTCTGTAATTATCAGAAGTAATAACTTCTTTGTAAAGTTTTCCCCAAAGGTTAAAAAAATGCTGGTGAAGAAATATTTAAAGTGCTTTGTCCTATGAAAATGGAACTTCTTCACTGTGTTCTTAAGACATAAACCCAGGACTGCATTGGGCCTGTTAACAACTTCTCGGCAAAGCTCCTACTACACCTTAGGACTGTGAATTAATTTCAGATTGCTGCTGAATTTGAGAATGAAGCTGGAACAGTGATGCAGGAAGGGCTGGAGGCTGGAGCCCAGGTTTTGTGCAGGCAAGACTTGGGTTTAGGTATTGCATTCACAAAGCAGCTGAAATAAATCTCCATTTTCCATAAAACCTGATGTAGCTGATTGCAAAGGGTGAGTGACCCCACTGGGTAGTTCAGCTGCTGTAGCTTGGCTCAGCATAAGTATGGAAAAGTGTAAATAAATCTAATACACTGCAGGGAAAATGATTGCCTGGACTGATTGGGGCTTTTCTTTTTCCTGCAGCAGTCTAGTGTGTTTTCAGTGTTTTCTGATTATTTCTCACTATTCCTGCTGAAAACTTTGACTCTTACTTCTTTTTGGACGTTGTTAGAAAAGTAGTAGAATGGCTTTTTAAAATTGCTTTTCAAGCAATTGACTTTCTGGAAGGCTGAGAACAGCGAGGTGGCAGCACCAGGGAGCAGATGGTGACATTGATGCCAGTTACTGAGAGGCAAGAGGCTCTCACTAAGTGATGTCTGTGGAGATGAGTGATTTTACATAAAAAAATTTCCATATACAATATGTTACTCTTCTGAATATTCATTTAATTCTATACAATGCCCAACCATTTTTCTTGTAGCTTCTGGGATATTTTTGCCATTATAAAAAGTTAATTTATATTGTCTTGTGCCTGTCACTCATTTCTGCGCTTATCTGGCAGGTGGAAAAGAACAAGCTAAATGTACAGCACAAGTTATTTCAGTAGCACTGACATTAGGAGTGCACAGGCAGCAGGGGTTCTGGTTGAGGAAGGACATTGAAGTCACATCTGCCTTAGCACACTGTCAGAAATTTCAGCCCTGGTATGAAGTGCTGCAGGACTGAACATGTGCTGATCCCTGAGCCGACACAAACCCTCTCCAGAGGGAGGTTGGAGCTGGAGCTGATCCTGTAGCCCGCTGAGCCAAATGTGGGGAGGTGACACACATCTGCCTTTGCCATCTCACCTAGAAAGACTTAACCTCTGACAGAGGGAAAAGTGGGCTACTGGAGGTGGGAAAGCTGCTGTAAGGTGTCAGGGCGGAGCTGCCAGAGCCCTAATCTTCCTCTTGGTCTCAGTGCATTTCAGGAAATGAAATGTCACACATGACAGGGGACAGGTGAACTCCGCACTTTTCAATCACCTTTGTTCTCCAATCGCCTTGTTTTCAAGTCATATATTTCCTCCAAGGGGAGAGTAGAATAGGCAAATTCAAGAAAGACAGCTGTCAAAAAAACGAAGGCACACTCTGGTCCAATTTTAGATCAATCAGAAAGTTTTTTCCTAGTCTGGAAAGGAAATACTGAATTTCAAGTTGCATGACCTAATTAGGGAAAATTTTAATGAAAGAACAAAGTTTTTTAAAAAAGCATAAGGAAACAAAACTCAGAGATTTGATGTTGAAGCAAAACACTGGCATTTGCTGGTGAAACATCCTGGTGCTCTACTCTCCAACCAGCAGACAGACAGTAGAGCTGGGTTATGGCATCTTACGTATCATGGTGCAAGATGTTCACACATCTAGGATGTTAAACCATGAGAGAAATGAGTTCAGATCCTGATACCTCAGTGGGAAGAAACAAATGCAAATAAACAAGACCAAACAATAAAGTATATAAGGATAATTAAGAGTTTGTGATACTGTGCAGGGAGCCGACAGTGCATCCTGTGTAGCCAGGGATTTCAACAGAAATCACAGATAAACTCTCAATGTCGGTAATGAGAAGAAACAGTAGGTTAAAGAGTACAAAGACATTAAGAAATTATTTTTGATCTGTGAGTCAACAAGCCATAGAGTATTACCCATGTATGATCCTCATGGGCTGACTCTGGGCTTCATCTCTGGGGGAAGGAATAAGAAAGCTCATAATTGCTGGTGCTGGCAGGGGAGCAAAGGGAAAAAAAGCTGCAGCAGCAGCAGAGCTACAGGGGTTCCAACTGTGCAGGCTACTGTGCATATACCTACTCTGTGGGGAGCCTGCACAATCCTAGAGCATAAACAGCAACAGCTGTCTGCATCCTCATCCTGCTCTGGTAAGGGGGAGGTCCTGCTTGACCCTAGGAAAAAGATTGAAAAGTATATATATATATATATATATATATATATATATATATATATATATATAATCCCATTTCCCCAAAAAACTTTCCAGGTTTGTAAAGGGCTACAGGAAAAAAAACCCCAAAACAACAACAACACAACAACCAAAAGTCCACAATTCTCTTTAGTCTTTTATAAATCACGTATTTTACAAAATCCTCCAAATCCTTTGTAAAATATTGAAGTGAAAAAAATAATATGTAGCAAACAAAAGTTGGTACTAATGATGTTTAGTGCTTCCCAGCATTGAACAGTGAATTTCCAAAGCAAAAACCTTGAGGCTCAAGTGACAGGGTATCACAGGGAAGAATTTAGTTTGAAGTCAATCAAACAATACTCAATTTTAATCACACATAAAGTTGGGCTTGAATAAGGTATCAGACAGAAATTAAGCCCAGGGCTGGATCCTGACTGTATAACTGGGACCTTTATAGGCCAAGCTCATCAGTTCTCCGCTATTTTCTCCAAAAAGCAGTGCAGTATTTGACACCAACATCTGCAAGGCTTAGCTGTAACCCTGCTGCATTACTTTAATATGGACCAAAGTCCATGAAATTTATTCATGTTACACCTTTCACATTGTATCTACTGGATACTCAGTTTCCTCTTCAAACATCTGTTTGGAGAAATCAGTTTTAAAAGCCGATGTATTGCTGCTGCCTTCAAAACATTCCCTTGGGCAATTCCCCCTATTGACCTGGGTTCTCCTTGGCCAGGGCAGCAGCTGTCCCCTACAGCCTGTCTAGTACAAGCAACCCCAAAAGTGTAAAACTCATGAAAGGAGCACTGAGTTGCCTGCAAGTTCCCAAAAGCAGCCTCTAGCAGTGAGATTCTGAGATGACAGGTATAGTTTGGGTTCCACCTGGTGGCCAGGAGATGACCTGTGATAGCCACAGGCTGCAAAGTGTCCACCTTGATGTCCACAGGGTCAAGCATCCAAGGACCACAGTCATGCTCTGGCCAGGAGAATGGGAGCAGAACTGAGGAGGAGAAGTGGAAGCCCCACAGAATATCTTGGATTAGGTGAGTGCTGGACATCAGCAGCTACTGAGCGGGCAGCTGCAGCCCAGGGCAGGGTTTGGGGCACAGTTCTCTCCAGTCAGTGCACAGTGTCCAGCTCCAGCAAAGAGGCAACTCACGGTCATTTTTATCTGCTCTGTCTTTTAAGACTTTGATATGGGCTGTCTGGGGAGACAATCTGCCTTTGGAAGTTCCCACCCTGCTGCCCTGGCATTGCTTACAAACCTGGGGCTCACTCTCTGCAGAGCACTCAGCACCCCAACACAGCGATGCTCAGCTGCTGACAGGGACATGTCCTGCTCCTGAGTGCATTCATAAGTTCTGCTGCCAAAATGGGTACACGGGAGCTCTGATTTCTGACAGATCACAGCATACTCCTGGGCCAGTGTCTGCTCTCAGAACGAACCAGTATATTTTCCAGATGCACCAGTGGCTTCTCTGCTGGATATTCAACCATCAAATAATTCCCAACTAGACAATTAACCACAGTGGCTGGCTCCAAGGAGGAGCTGATTATTTACTGAAAAAGCGTTCAGTTTTGCTATTACAATTGCACTTTTCCCCAAAGGTTGAACTCCAGCAAATTATTGCCATGGGACTATTCACCCTTGGCCAACTCTTGGCAGGATATTTCTGCAAGAATTTCCTGTTAGAGGGAAACAACCACCAGATGTCATTGTAGGATAAATAGTTTTAAAAGTGTTATTCACACTGCACAAGGAAAGCTCAGATTATTTCACTGGTTCTCCAACAGTCTCGTGCAGGGCGTCATTGAAGTCACATGTCCTGTTTTCCTTCACTCACAATGAGGGGAACTGGGGAACTTGGATCAAAGGTATAGGCTGGATTTCACAGTAAGCTAAGCTCAGAGCAAATAGCCACACACTGTACAACAATTCTACTGCTTCTTTTACAGCATACTCTTAAAATATTTATTTTTCCATTTGGTGTAAATCAATGACTGACATGTAACATCAGTCACTTATTCAGTAACAAAATTTTGGCCAGAAACTCAGTTCAATGAGTGAATGCTGATTTTTTTCTCTCCATGTGTTTCAAGATACCATGAGTGATACAACCCTTTTGCCACTGTCAGAGTCATTGCTCTGTAATGGAAATAACCATAAAAGTTTACCCACTGTCAATCACTACTTCAATGCCCTCTGATCTTCTGAACAGTCATTGCATGGAGTTTCATAGGGATGAATGATTATTCATAAGGCTTGTAAGATGGAGCAAGGTCTTTTCTACAATGGGACTATTGCCCTAAAATCCAAAACAAGTTTCTGAAATTTCCACAGTTGTTTTCTTTTACATGTTTCATGTTAGCCACATGGCAAAGATCTCTCCTTATCCTTAAAAACCATGATTTTTCATGTCTTATCCTTCCACTGTGTATGAAAGGTGAAATACTTCTCTGAGGGCACAGCTGATCTTAAAGAAAGAAGTACAATATTCACTCATCTCCAGGGCTGCTTCTGCAGCAATATGGGAATGAAGTCCAGTGAGCAGAGGAGGACAGACAGCCTCTGGGGACTTGTGTGAGCCATAGTGGCCTTCAAGGCTTTCTTGCAAAGGGCAGCTCTCTTGGTGTCTCCACAGTTCTACATGCAAAATTTCCTTCCTTCCTTCCTCTGGCCTGGAATTTGGAAAGGAATCCCAAAAGGTGATGTCCTGTTCACACTACATAGTGCTTACCTCAAGAAAATTCCTCAGTCATCCCAGCAGAGCTTCCAGGGACCTCTTGCATCTCTTTAATTGGCATAATATGACTGAAGCACATGAAAGTGATCCAGTTATAACTCCTGCTCAATCTCCCATAAGGTGTCCTTCCCAAACAGCTCATGGTCCTTCCCAAATAACTCCAGCTGCTTATTGTGACTTTCCAACAATGTCCCTCAGAATCAGAGATGATGGGGTTGTGCAGAACCTCCATCCCTCATATCCCTATTGTGGCACATAGGCATGAAGCAGCCCTGAGGGGCTGATAGAGCTCAGCATCTGAGCTCATGCTCCTTTTGGCTAACTCCAAACCAGCTGGACAGCAGGGCTGAGCCAAACCCTCCCTTTCCATCCTTGGTGCACCACTGTTCACTGCTCCCTGCCAAGCCCTGTACCACTGCACTCTGTTTCTAGGCTCTGGTTTCCCCAGTAACACAGAAACTGCCTTGTTGTGTCAAGTGAATGAGCATACATAATTAAAAACACAAGTGGGGAGCATCTCTGCTTTATAAGAGCTTTCTTTATTGGCTTTGCTGGTGATATTACTACTCCAAATGGGAATTTGAGCTACTGACCACCAGAGGTCCTCTCCAGCCAACATTTCTTTGGTTCTACTATTCTTTTTCTATTTGTTCCTCTCTTTGTCCAAGGGAAGAGATTGGGAAGCTGGAAATATTACTTTTGGCAGAGACTGAGAATTTTAATATTTAGGATTTTATGCATGGTATTTTGGATTCTTTTGCAGGTTGAGACCTGTTAACTAGAAGAGTGTCAGAGATAGCAGTTATCAATATTCATATCCAGTTACGTAAGTGATGGGAAATGCTACTGAAGATGTGGCTGGCTATCATGTCCAACAATTTTCTTTGTGTGTCAATGGAGGAAGAAGAGGGAAGAGGATATTTACAGTGGTACTGCAACCACATGAAGAGAACAAAGGAATATTAAGGAATGTAATTCCTTACTGAAAAAAAAATTAATATTGGCCTTTAAGCTATTCTTACAGCTGAGTTTGGGGCTTAGGCCAGGCAGTACATGTCAAAGAAGGGTTCTGTTACGTGTCACTCAAACAGTTGTCACTTAGGCTGCAAGGGATAATCTTTCCAGTTTGCTTTTGACCTGCAAGCCATAAGCACAGCACAGGTTTGTTCTGAAGCCAACCTGGTCTTTCTCAGTAAATAAAAACGCCTTTGTTTTGAATGTCACAGGACACAAAATTTTTCTTTCCTACAAGCCATGGGACAAGCCCGTGATTTTTGAGGAATCACATTCTCACTCAGTGTATGTAAAATTCCATGGAGCATTGCAAATATGAGAGAGCATCTGTCTCTCGAGCTCCAAATCCAGACCTAATAGTGACATGTTGTACATGTGTTGATGTGTTGGTTCTCTTTATCAGGAGGCAATATGTTATACACAAACCCTTCTTGCTCACACTTCCCTTGCAGCTCATCACATCCACTAGGGATCTAGGATGAGGCAATGGCACCTTTTCTGAAATTTCACAGATGGCAACATGCTATGACATTCAAGGAATAAAAATATCTCCTTTCCATTTGAGCTGCCTTGGATCTGGCCTGATCTTATGACATTCATATTTCCGTGCCTAAGGTGGAAGCAGCTTCGAAATAAACATTGTGATAAATGAATAATATAGCTAAGATATAATTACTCACCGAATAAAAGAAAATTAGGGTTGCAAAATTAAACCCTGTGAAGCTAGGAGAGCTGGCCATAAATCAACTCTTTTGGATCAAACTGATAGGCATCATCATTAATTGCATGATCACATACTGTTTCTTCCACTGTCTTATCAGCTCACAGGATGGATGATGTTCACTTAGCAAGCATCTGTTCCATATTCTGTTGTCTCTTCATTTTTCAGTATGTTGCTCTGTGTATTATTTATTGCAATGCTTTACTGATGTTTTCTGAGATGAGAATTATTTCTTTTTCGCCTAAGATTAGAGAGGGCAAGAACTCCTGGAAACAAACAAGCCTCTCCTTTCCTACCTTCCCTCTAGAAGCAAATAATCTGACAACTTTACCTCCATGTACTCTTCCCTGTCTCCCAAAATTGTTTCATTATTTCATTATCTGCACATATCTCTATCTTACCTTGTCTGCTGGTTCAGACTGTGAATGACTTGGGATGAAATCCCTTGTGCTTTGGGCTTGCCAAAACTAAGCAGTTCTTTAGCAACATTTGATGCTTCTAGTCTTTTCTGCTACAAGTATTTTGTCTTCCTTCTTCCAGGACACTCTTTAGGCTTTTCAGTGAGCTCAGAGGGGCATAGAGTTGTCAGCAGGAAATTACAGTGATGGATGATTTAGAAAACTCCGAGGTGGATCAGTTTTAATGGAGTTACATTAAAACTCCAGTGGCCATGGGGAACTCATATCATCCTGGCATCAAACAGAATTTCTCAGAGGGCACCATCAGAGCTGAGAATGCACAACCTTATAGACTAATTGTGTTGCTGCCTTTTTGTGTCTCTGATTCTTGCAGCCATTATATATTTATACAAATGAATAGCCCAAACTAGAAACAAAATCAATAACACCCAAATCACTCCCCAAAACACAACAACAACAACAACAAAAAAGCTTTTTCCTCCTGTGAATAAGGAATCTGGAGGAACAGAAATAATAAGCAGCCAGACTATCCTGTAGCTCCTGTCTGTAGGGACACATTCACACAAAGTTGCTGTCTCAAACTAATTGCTTGTGCTGACTCATTCACAGAATCATGCTGGCCACAGACTGTAATTATCATGTCATAATTATCACTTCAATAGCACAAAGAGTGCACTCTTATCTGATATGGTAAAATAGTTCAATTAATTTTAAACAGAGGGAAACACTAGTACATCCTTCCAGCCTGGCCACAGAGACAAAGCAAGCTGTCAGAATTAGATTATTGATTTCATGTTCTCTCCTGGCTTTATTAATTTTTGTTCAAGCATTACAGTCACCATTTTTCATGCACTTAGGAGATTTTAATTTGGCATAATACAGAAGAAAAAGAGTAAGATTAGATATAAATTCTAGAGAGAGACAGAGATAATGGAGAGAGGTAAACCATGTGCAATATTTACAGTGGAAGTAGCAGTGATCTTTTTCTATGCCAGTGTGAAAAAGGGTGTCAAGGTGAAAAAGATGAGAGGAATTACTTCTTGCTGACAGTGGTAGGACTTCTGTTTCTCTAGAAATCAAACCAGATTACTTCTAAATTAAAGCCTGTAGAATCATAGAATCATAAAAGTTGGTAAAGACCTCCAAGATCATCAAGTCCAACCTTTGACCAAACACCACCCTGCCAATTAAGTGCCACATCCAGTCATTTCTTGAGCACTTCCAAGGATGGTCACTCCACCACTTAGCCCATTTCAATGCTTAAATCCCCTTTCAGTGAAGAAAAAGGATATAGATTTTCCTTGGCCCTCTTTTTGTTGTAATATATTTATAAAACCACTTCTTATTATCTGTACTTGAATTCAAAGCAAGACAATTCTACAATAGAATAGAACAAAAGAACCCTTTAACGATGATACTTCCAATTTTTCCAGCTTGACAGCTTTCCTAAGCAGACTCCTTTGGGCTTGTTGCTGTCATGTGCTCCAGGGACAAATGCTGTGTAACATGTCAGAGTGATTCTCTGCAATGTCACCTGATCATTCAAACAGTTCTGTGCTTTTAAACAAAAAGCCTTTGACCATCATAGGAAACCTAATATGTGAGGTTGTGGTAAACAACTAAATTCTTTTAGTATCAGAAAACTTTCCAATGAGTACATTGTGTTACCATGGTTGCAAGTCATTTCACTATTCCAGAACTATCGCCTGTCAGCACTGCTCAAAATATAATAGAGACGTCTAAAATAAATACTTCTGAAAGAAATTGGGGCTAAAGAGTTAAGATTGGGGTTAAATTTAGGGTCAGTGATTTCCCTGTTTTCTAGTGAGAGAGGAAGAAAAAGACTTGCAAGAGGGAATCTGTATTTAAGACCCTCGACAAGCAGAAGATTCCAGGATATATCTGCAGTGCAGATCTTGCCAGCTTCAGGAGGGAGAAGCTGCACAGTGTCTGCTTCTGCCTGCACTGTGCTGATCTCAGGGCAGCAGCCACCTTGCTGGGCTCCAGGACTTGTGGCAGCACAGAAAGCCAGAACTTGTGGAAATGTGGCAGAGCGCTGCTCTGTCCCAAGCATCAGATGCTCCAGCTGGGATTTGGTAACAAAACTCATCGACTTGACAGGGTAACCTGTGTTACTGCAAACCCAAACCATGGCTACACTCCTCTGCTGGGATGGAGGACTAGACTGTAAGGCTGGATGAAAAGCTTGTTTGTGGAGTTATAACCCAAGGAAAGTTCTGTAGTGACTCACCTACAAGAGGACTTTCAACTGAGCCAAAATGATCCAACTGCCTATGGCAAGCTCTGCTAAACCAGGTCTCAGCAGGTCTTGGTATAATGAACTCCAGGAACTCCACATTACTCTCAGAATGTAAGAAACTTTGCAGTGGCTCATCTTTCCTCAGCACCCTCACTCTCTACACCATGCCTTACAGTCTTTATTTTAAATGTCCTTATAGCAAACCTGAGGTGGGTTAATCCTTGTTTTTGCAGTCTTCCTTCTATCTCCAGACTGTAAAGAAAGAATACAGCAATTATTAGGCTCCTTAAAAGCCCTAGTTAAACATTTCAGGTTTTCTGTGAAGGAGCCAGGTCAGAATGACCTAACAGATCACAACTGAACTTCTTAGATACAGTGAATTTCCCAAAGCTCCAGTAGTTTAGTATCCTCTATGTCTTAAAAGTTTACCTAGACATCTAGTACCGCTCAAATCCACATGGGTAAAGTATTAATTTTCCTTTGAAATCCAAATGAAAACCTTTGGATGATGCAGTCAATGAAGCAAAGATTTACCTGAGATACCAGTCCATCTCTTTGCTAATGGAGACTCATGTCCTGAAATATTATACATGTTGGCAGTAATTCCTCATTGCTCCTCCCTTCAGGGGGAAGCTGCAAACAGCAAGGCCAAGAGCTGCCTTAAGCTAGAACACAAGTATGTAGTTTGAGGCTGACAGAGATGCTTGTCAGGTGACAGCCAATGGCAATGAAATTCATCATGGCTGATTCTCGGGTCATTAAGAATTCTGGATGGGCAGAAGAGTAAAAGTACCCCAGTGCTTCTCACTTTGTACTGAGACTTCTATAAATTTAGACTATAAGACAATATCTAGTAAGAATCAGGAAAACAAATGATTTCAGAAGCAGATTGGACACGTCAACAGCCAGACTTTGCATCCAGTAGCTGGTTTCACGTGCAAACTCTTTCCTTGTAATACAAGCTCTGAAAAATTGAGCTCTGCCCTCTATCAGCTGTACTAGAGGCAAGGAACAGAGGTTTTATGTTGTAACACAGCATCACAGACCTGAATGAGGCTTTTGAAGGTAAAATGAGTCAGTAGTGTTCTCCATCATCCAGACTGATGTCAAGTAGTTATCCCAAAGAAATCCTATGAAGCCTTTTTTACACATCATGAAGAGACAGTTATGGATTGTAGCCTTTGACCAGGGAGAGAAGCAGATAGGTGCTACAAAGAAGTGGGGATGAATATCCAGATGGGAGGACACCACAGTTGTCAGTCTATCAGACCATGAAGGAAATCACCCTAGTAAAGTTTCTGGGGAGTCAGGGTGGAGCCAGCTGGATCCCAGTACTTCCCATTGCTCTCCACCACAGGACACACTACTTCCAAATACCTTTCACAGGATGCAACACCTCTGGGACCAGTGGTCTTCTTTGGTGGTGGCTAGTGAATTTTGCTACAGGAGATCAAGGCATAGGGAATTCAGCACTAGGAACTACTTCATCCCAGTTCTTACCCTGTGCCTAATACTTGTTCTAGGGGCAAGAGAAAGGGCATCCTCCATGGTGATTCTCCATTGTTAAAGCAGGTACAAGGGAGTGTTCATTGCAGCCCAGGAAGTTATGGCGTTCATTTCACTTACAGTAAATTGTTCAGTGGATGTAACTCAACAATATTAACTGAAAGTCCACATTCAGGAGAGAAAACAATACTGAGTTCTGCTACTCTTCTGCTACCTTCTTGTTCTAGATTTTATTGTTTATTTTCTCCACATAGATCTCTCACACCCGATTATCTCATACCCTGCAAAGCGGGTGATTCTTGCTGCAGGTTTTGGTTCCTGAGATTGCTGACTTCTGAAAGATGGCATCATAACATAATAGAAAAATCTAAATCATGATGGGAATCTGACCAAATTTTCTTGTGCAGAACTTAGCAGGTAAAAGCAGCAAGCAGAGATAATAAGCATTGTTTCTGCCTAGATGTAAACAACCACCCAACTGATTATTCCTTGGTACCTCACTGTTTAACAGTGAACATCATTTAATTAATACAGTAAGTGCGGTTACAAGGGTACTTATAAATTCATGGAAAAATGACTTTTTTCTGAAAATAGGGATGTAAAATGCATGAATGTATTTATGCACACCTCACTTACAGAAAAAGGGCTTAGTGTACTAGTTGATGTTAATAGCGAGCTTTCACTGACTACATCAATGCATAAATTTTTGACACATATGCACAAGTCAGGTAATGCATTTGCATACTAAGCAGGGAGTTTGAGTTCCAGATTTCTGGTGCAGAAACTGCTTTTAATTGTGTGTGATGCATAGCACCGGGAGGCTGACAGCACTAATCGAAAGTTAACAAGCAGGAGGGATTTGTTCTTTGAGTGCTGAAATTTCCAAGTAATCCTTTACATCTAATCCAGCTTCAGCTAAGGAGTGGTAGAAGAATTGCGACTGGACTTTTTGTGACCTCTTCAAATGATTTGTCAGCTGAGTTTCTGTTCTTCCAGAGAGATGGACATAGTGTTAGCCTGGCTGGGAGAATAAAGAAGTGGAAAAAATACTGCGCAAAAGGAAACTGTGAGAAAAGTTTAATCACATTTCTCTAACTTGACATTTTAACTTGGGTGACTGCCAGATGCATGCCAATGCTTCTCTGCATATTGTTTAGGATTTGCTGGTTTCAGCACTAAAATGAACAGCAATGGAAGCTTTCAGTGTGTTTGAAGATTAATTTCACATAATCGCAACAAAGCTGAAGTCAACAAGATGTATTTAATTACTGCCCTGACAGCTGGGAGGCAATTAATGCCCTTAAACTTTCAAGCACTCTTTCACTTGTATTTTCCCCTTGCCTTATTCCTACTAATTAGAAACATGCTTCAGGCTAGAGTTGACCATGGTGTTACATTACCACCTTGTCATCAGAACCACAGAAACTTTTCAGTTGGACATCAACTCTTTCCCCAGAACAAGAGTCAGGGTCATCTCTGGATGGTGAGAAATGCAGAGTCTTACAGTATCAGGTCTCACTATATTAATCCTCTGGGGTGTACAAGGAAAGGAATATCCCACATTGGCAGAATTTTTTTATCACCTTACAACCTTTCAGATTTCTAGGTAATAAAGTGTAAGAAAACCTTACAAAGGACATTACTGTGCCAGCAATTTAGTTACGAATTTAAAGTACACCTCATGTGAAGCTTAATAAACCCCACCTTGCACCTGAATGGAGTGGGGTTGCATATCTCCAGGCAAAGTGAGCAATAAAAAATTCCTTGTTATAATGGCATCATTAAGAGTGAGATCTGCATCACATGCAGGACCAGGACCATTACATGCAGCATCAGGACCATTATGGTTTTGCTCTGAAACTCAAAAAAAATCCACAGATGCAGAAGAGTACAATTTGAAACTTCATCCCCAGACAAAATTCCAGTTTTTGGGCTCATTGTGAATGAGGAAGAAGATGAACTTACAGGATTAGAAATTTTTGTGGCTGTTTTGGCACTTTCATTATTCCAAAATTTAAATGTTTTATTTTTCTTTGCTAGACTGATGCAAACTCCTTTATTCTGTAAACACTAAACTGCATTTTCCCACTTCAGCAGCTTTCCCAATGCACTTTAACTTTTTATCTACTGATGAGCAAGGCACCACATTGCCAAGCACTAAGGGTTCCATGACATACAGATATATAAGCATGTGGTATGTTGCCAAAGAGGACTCAAAAAAACTTAATGTACAAAAGACAATATGACAATGCAGTTTAGCACTTTATTGAAGAGATTACTTCAGCCAAATGAGGTATTTTGGTTTGGTTTTCCTCTATGGAAAAATGATACTCCCCAGAACAGTTACATTTGTGAAATCCTCGGGTAGTGTAAAACATGCATTTTTAAAGGTTAAAATAAGAATACATTTAGTTTTTGTTTCAAAACAACCTTCATTATAGGAAGAGATCAGTGAAGTACTGAGAGACTTGAAGTTATTCAGCCTGGAGACAAGAAGTCACTGGGTATTCCTTATTGTGGCCTTTAAGTGCTTAAACAGGACCTGTAAGAAAGATGGAGAGACACTTTTTAGTAGGGACTGTAGCAATAGGTCAAAGGGTGACGGTTTTAGTCTAAAAAGAGGGTTGATATAGATTAGATACAAAGAACTTTTTTATGAGGGTGGTAAAACACCAGTACAGGTTGCTCCCTCCCTGAAAACACTCAAGGTCAGCTTGGATGGGGCAGGCTGGTTGGACTACATGGCCTTTAAAAGTCCGTTCCAACCCAAATTATTCTCTCATTCTATGATTCTACTGCTGGGATTGGAAACCTCTGTGGCTTCTTTCTCCGCTGGGTTCAATAGAGACCTGAGTCTTCCTACTAGCAAATCACAGCTCTTTCTGTGTGTGTTGTCTTACTGCCATGAGCAGAACAGAATCTGGAAAGAAACTCTGCCCAATAGTTTTGCTTTATGTCTCCATTGCAGCGAGTACTGGCAATTAATGATCTGTTGGCAAATTAACACTGCACATGGCAATTGACTGTGGTAATGAAGTTATAGAGTCTTCTTTATGGTTTATTAGCACAATAATAAACCACACTCAGCATGTAATAATGGCATACAGTTAAATTAAAGACTTGCTGATGCCTTATAAACCATTTTGAGAAACATTCTTGCAGCAATCGCTAATAGTCTTCCCTGTGAGCACAGGCAGGCTTTGCTCTGTATTCTGCAGATACAGTTCTGTCAATATATTTTTTCTATTACTCCTGCATTACTAACAAAGCAGGTTGGGTAGTGGAAAAACAAATTGACTGGAACATTTATTTCAAGTTGAACTAATTTTTAAGCACTTTGGGTGAAAAATAAGTCTTGGCTTCTTCACGCTGCATGTATTTCTTCTCTTCTGAAGAAATAGAACACTGAAGTTGTTAATCACTTTCCTCTAAGACAGAGCCACCAGCTGAATTTTATAGTGTTTCTCAACACTTGGCAATCTGAATTGACTATATGGCTTCTTAAAAATTGTCAGAGGCTAAATCTATCTTCCCAACTCAGGTGAAATGTACTGCTGTGACCCAAGTTTTACAATGAACTTCCCTCAAACTTTCCGCTTCACGTGTGTGACCAAGATCCCATCTGTTTAGAGATGAGGACTCAATTCAGACTCCCTGCCCCTTCACTATTTGATCCCAAAGTGGAGAGGCGTTCACATGGAGCCAGAGCTCCGTGCCTGCACACCTGCTAAGCAAAAAGCACCCAGAGAAGCCTGGCACCATGGTAATTTCAGATCTGCTTTACAGCCTCTATGGAAATGTAGGAGCATTATCTCTCTTTTTCTTGCAGGCACAGCAAGTACTTCTCTTTATTCGGTGTTGCAATGTAGGATTCATGCTGTGAGTGATCAGGCTCTCGGAGAGGCCCGTAATGGCAACTGTATGCTGAATTTAACAACAGACAAAAATATCTGGAACTCTCCAGACTTCTCTCTGCAGGAAGTCAAAGCAATGCTTAGGAAAGCTATTATCTGCTTCTTTCCGGAATGCTTTGTTTCTTTCCTCCAGCTCCCACTGTGCTGTTCTTGCCACTAGAGGACATCCCAGACCTGGCCATGGCTGACACCAAGGCCCTCGTCTGCCCCAGTTCGAGATTAGAGTTGATGGGGTTTTAGGTCAGTCGAGATTTTCTTTTTGCTGTCTGACAGAATCAATATACGGATACAGAAGCAAAAGCAGTCTTTTTCCTACCCTTGAACTGTCTAGTCTGTTTAAATTGAAAACTCATTGGACAATGATGAATTGTAAGGTGAGGTTTGACTACATTACCCACGTGTCTGGTTTGAGATTTCCTCTTAGTTAAGATACTGAGGTAGAGTGTGTAATGCAATGCCCTAAGCAGAGCGAAGAGCCATGACAGAGAACTCTTAAATCAACATTTGAGATGCTTGCTTACAGTTCAAGAAGTTGGCAGGTCATGCTCCTGAGCTAAACAAGAGCAGTCTTGATTATGCTGATACAAACATACCTACCAGGGCCTCGCAGGGCAATTTGCATCTTCCACCTGTGTTCGTGAAAGCTGAGATTCCAAGATGAAGGACAAAAGGAAACCACTGAAACTTTTACATTTTCCTTTTATAAAAACTACAGTACAGACAAGAAGAAGGTGACCACTGCCTTCTCCCAGCAGTAACCAAAGGAGGTGGCCAGTGTATAAGAATGTGAGATTACTTTGGGGAATGCGCATAAAACTTCACTTTGGCCAGTACAAGAAAGGTCAAAAGGGGCTCTGAGGAACTCTCAGAATGTCCCTCCATTGACTGCAGTGGAACACTTGTCTTCCTAAACCAAGGCTGAGGCTACGTCACCCTACTGCAGCCCAGAAGTGTTTAGTGCATCTTTTTGTGCCCACATAGAGCTGCAGGATCTAAAACTTCCTTTATGATCAGCATCTATAAATCCTACATCACCTTCTGCTCACCAGCTTTTGCAGGTTCCCTACTAGGGCACAGTGGCTTCCAGCAGGCCCATTTTGTTGCCTACCCTCCCTTTGCCTTATCCCTCAGAAAAGCTTACTCAGCTTTATATAAGTTCTGTGCAACAGCAGGCTTTTCTCCTTGTGAACACTTTTATAATATTACCCTCTTTAAGACTGCTCCTATTAAGGAGCTTAAAATCTACTTGAGGTCTCCAGGCTAATGCAGGCTTCAGACTGACAGTGTTTTCTAGCCACGTCTGACACTGTCATTCCCTTGTGCTGCCAAGTTTTCCCTCTCCCCCTAGTTCTTACAGGCACCACAAGGAGTTTCTGAAGCAAATTAAAAATGCCTGACAGATTCTGCTGAAGCTCAATATCCTTACAGGGGAATGGAGAAGTCAGAAGAGAAATGGAGAGCATGCAGCTGTGTCCTGCTGTCACAAGGCAGTCGGGTTTAATTTTCATTCAGCTGCTCCTAGCTGGTCACTTCCATGCCTGGCTTCAAAATGCTAATCCAGAGCTTCTTATTAATTAATAAGCTTTGCCCAGTGGGAATCTGCTTACAGGGGGATATCTGTGCCTGAGGTGAGCAGCTTCTCTGGAAGTCTAATATCCTGAGAAGAAGATGCTCAGTAATCTCAAATGCATGCATGTGCACTAATTAATATGCAATAAATACACTTAGCAATGCCAGTGTTTAAAGACTGGCTCGCTGTCTGGACTCAGGGAGCGGTAACAATTTTTAATGAGCAATTATGAGTGATGACTTTCTTCTTTAGTGCTTCAGAAAGCATCTATCTAGTGGCAGTAAATAAAGACTAGACAAAACAACTGGAGTAGCTCAGATTCTGACTCCTCTCCACCAGCCACCTGATAGATGGAATGATTTCTGTTGTAGCCAGTTACACTAGTGCTGTTTGTGGCTTGTCCTTGCCCTGGTCCCATTGACACTGGTGGGATGATATTATGTAGGACAGTTAGTCACCACTAGGTAGCAACATGTTTCCTTCTTTTGCAGTATGGGAGGACTTTCAGCTGCGTTGTTATGGTTCAGATCATATTCTCAGTGTCCTAAGAGATATCCAAGCTCTTTCACTCTATTGCTGTAAAAACTGCTGTCACAGTCTGACCTTTATAAGGACAAGAGGCTACTGATAATACTTTCTATAGAACGTTCTGTAATACTTTCAGAAGAACCCAAACACTGACACTAAAATAACTTAGAAAGCACTTGTTCTCTCGGATTCTTCAAGCAGAATCCTTGAGGCATTCAGTGACATCAAACCAGGGAATTTTTCAATCTCTGCTCAGAAGAGGGAATGGATCTGTGTCTGAGGGCAGGCAGATAAATTAAAGGAACTCTTGAGATCCTTTTATATATGAATTTACAGAGTCATGACCAGAGCAGATCTGAGTATTTGGACGATGTGAATTTAAATGGTGTTCGGGGTCAAGAATGCAAATTATATATATTTGTACATACTCTTGTGGAGATTATCTATGAGGTTTAAGACTGGGACATTCAGATTTCAAAGCACAGCTCTTGTAGAAAAACAGACATCTCTAACTTCAGTTTCTCTTTGGAGACAGAAATTAATCAGTCTAATTTTCTTAACTCAAGTTATACAGTGGAGTGGAGACAGCTTAAATCTGGTTTCAGAACCACCCTTATGTTTTAGGTTTAGTTATCTGAGAAGCCTGCAAGGTTTACTGATTGATTGGTGTGCTTAAAAACACAGAGACAGAGGCTCAGTGCTGAGACCTTTCCATAATAGTGAAATGGATTGAAAATAAATATTTGGGTGTTAGAAGGCTAACATCAGCATCTTTCAAAAGCAGTCTGTGATCTGCAATACAACATGGCCAAGTAACTTGAGCTCTCTGATGGGCCCAGAAAACAGTCCTGACACAGGGATATTAAGTCTTTGGGTAATGGTGCAAAAAGGACTTTTTTCTCTCAGGAAGATGATCTCCCAGCTCTTTCTACCAGTCAGGAGTTACTGGTTGAGTCAACTACTTGCAGTCTGGCAGCAAATCCTCAGAGAATGGGACTTTCATAAGGTTTCATCTCAGAAGCATGACATAGGCTTATTTTGTAGTAAGAGAGATTCAGGTATGTATAGTGAGATACTGGTCTGTTCCTAACCTGTTTTTAAAGGAGGGAAAACAAATGAACAGCTTGGAAGTCACTCCTCATCTCCAGCCAGCTGAGACTCCAACAGTGGCAGCTAAGCTTAGCTCCACCTGCAAATCGATTCTCGATTACCATATCCAGTGAGAGCATTGCTATTCAGGTTACTGATGGTGATAAAGTGGGTCGTTAACAATGAGCCAGCACAAAGCAAGTCATTTTAATAGTTGAAATGTTATCCTCTCTAAAGGAGTCATAATAATAATGCAATATTATTGAGCCTTTCTAGTCTGCAGGCATCTGTCATCTGTCTGCCTAAAACTGATAGGGTAGAATGCATTTGAATTTCTTCTGCAGGAAAGAAATGATAAAGCTTTATCACTACTCTCTTTTTTCCCCCTTCTTTGCTGCCTGCACATGCCAATAGTCACATTTTGTCACTTATTTTTTTTTTACATCTTGCAACACATGGGAACTCATACACTGGATAATATTGACCTGTTACTACAGATATATTGGCAAAGGTGACACAAATGGAGGGTGACTACGATTACACACAGACATTCTGATACTGGAAGCAATGAAAGACATTTTATTGAAGGTATTTATTTTTATTCCTGCTTAGTGCTTCCTATATGTGTGCCTGTGAGCAATCCCCCTCAGAAAGTCCTATTCCCAAAAATGATGAAGGTGTAAATCATTCCTCCCAACAATCACTCAAAGGTGAGTGGTCTGTGATAAAAGTGCCAGAGGAAGCTCCTTTCCTTTACAAAGGGGCAGAAGACATGCAGCTTCCACCAATTTCAGTGGGATCCCTGAATGTTCAGCATGCCAGAAATGGTACAGAAAACACTGCAAAAAGTACTTCTGCAGATGGGTTACCTAACAGCATAACAGGTTTTCATAAGGCTGGAACCTGAAATGACACTGCTAGATTTGATAACCCCTGCTCTGAAGCACAGCAGCTCTGACATTAATACATCACTCACATAACAGAGGGTTTGGATGAGTCGGGACACTGAACATCTAATCTCTAGGTCATTGGATTTAGTCAATCTCAGTGACTTCTGAATCTAATAGCAACACAAAATGTAGCTACTGTCCCATGCATACTGTCCCATGCATATTGATTTAGAAAGGACAACCTGCCTATCAGACTTTACATCTACCTAATATATATTTATTCATGATTTTTAACGAGGTATCATCTCTTACTTTGTAGCCACAGCCCTGCAATACTGGAAACTTAAGAGAACAAATCATATGAGAATATGATTAAAATCCTGATTTGGACAGCACCAGAAAGACATTGCCTGTATCTTTACAAAAGAAAGGGCCACTTAATGTTAATGTATGCAAATACTTTTCCAGCCATTTAATTTGATCTACTTTGGAACTTAACACAACTTCCATCATCAGAAACTCTGAGTGACTTTTGTTTAATCAGCTTCTACTGCTTAATGAGTGGAGTGATTAACAAACAAGCAGAGGATTTGATGTGCAGTATGTCCAGTGTTAGTGCAGGACAAGTCTTAACAGGATTTCTCCTCTACTCTTCTTATTTTCCCAAAATGTGAGGTTTGTCATATGCTAAGCACAATATATGACAGAATCAGCAAGGCATTATGGGATTGCTGTACCTACTAACCTACAGGAACAGACCAGTCCAGGAATATGATCACGTGTGATTATAAAATATATGTGTAACCCCGTAACAATTTCAGACCCTTCATGAGCTCTTATTAACCTACTCATGTCTATCCTAGTCAGATGCCTTTGAATATCAGGATCTGAACCAATTCTCCCCATCTCCTCTGCAGGTATCTGCTTTTCTCTGAACAGTTACAGCATAGAAATGTGCTGGATGGTAAAATATCAACATGTTGCAGGAATTGCTGCATGTAGCTCACTGCACACGTTGCTCAGAAACTACCTGCATAATTATGATTATGTGCAGTGAGTCTACCAAGTCATCTGTGTGTGCTCAAGATAGGGGTAAGTGGATAGGCAAAGAATTATGAAGGAAAACGAACTGATGTACAAGATGCTGAAGACTGGAAGTCAGGTCTGCTGTTCTTGCGAGTGTAAATATTATGGAGTAGGTGACTGAATCCCACCTAATACAGAGTGAGAGCATAAGTAGTGTCTGGACAAACAAGTTGCCAGTTCAGGAGTTAATCATCAAATAATCTTTAAAATTACTCAATGCAACCTTCTGAAACAGTTTTGGTTATGGAAGATCCAATGCAGAGAGGCATGAAATTCTACAAACTGCCCCTCATCAACTGAAGTTGCAAGTGATCAGCATATGTTCAGCATATCTCAGTCTTTTGTCAAATCTTACTATAAATTCAAAGATTAATAACTCTGTTGGCCAAAGAAGTGCCCATACCACCTTCTACCACGTCATTGAAATGTAAATTGGAACTGGTCTTGTGTCAGCTAACAAGTGAGGTGTTTCTTGCAAGAACAACTCATGCTTGCTGAACCAAGACAAACCTGTAAAAACCCTCTGTGTCTTCTAATAAGAAAAGAAAAATAATTAAAATGCCCAGTTATAAGAATTTAGTTTTATTGTTGAGTTCCTCATACATCCTGCTATAGAGCAGGACACATGCTACACAATGCCATGAATTCAATGCCTACCAAAAGCAGGTACCTGGCAGAGGTGGGATCTAGTGACATGAAGAACTCAGACTCTCTCTGTGTTCATGGAAAGCATGAAAATTAGAGTTGCTGTTTCTCTTCTCTCTCTCCCTAGGACAGCTCTGACAGTAATTGCTGGGCTTGGTTGAAAAAATACTTTTAAACAAAGGGTCTTTTAAACCTGCTTTCCAATGAGGTAATGTCTAAATAGCATGCTGTTTCCAAAGCCTGGAGGCAGCTGATTGCATCTGAAGAAATGCTCTCCAAATGAGTTTGACAGCTGCATTCCTTATGGAAGAATTCACTTAGGCAAAGTTATTCCTGCTCTTGGATGCTTATCTTCCCAGACCAGGCCAGAATCTATTTCGGACTGAGATTACCTTTTCTGCCAGGCTTGTGTCAATGCCACTCCCACACAACAGCATTTTTTGGAACTGCTCTTACTTTAACTGAAGAGTCTATTTTAAAGCTGTGTTATTGTTACTCCTCATTCCCCTTCCTACACGGCATGAAATCCTTAGATGCAATCAAGCAACTAACCCCAGGACCATTGTGTTTAATGTTCTCCTAATGCCTATCATTAAGAAGTATAAATGCCAGAGAGTTGTCTGGGTGCCTTATAAAATAAGTATATCCATCTGTGGGGACAAATTCTACTAACTCTCCAAAACTAGAAGAGGTTGCACAGCAGGGAGAAGCACAAGGAAACTTTGGCCAAAACCAGAACAATGCCCTGTGCTACCCAAAATGCCCATGCAGAAAAGTGCTTTTATTCTACAGCAGGACTGACAAACCTCCTGTGCAGTGAACTGCTCAATAATTCATTTATCTATCGTGTCTTGCAAAGGTATAGGACTGAGTTAACTCTGCCAAGATTTTCAGTACAGGAGGTTAATATAAACCCAACACATTTCTTCCAAGCCCTATTGTACTCAACAACTAGAAATAACAGCTTGTCTGCTTCCTGTACAGTAAAAGCAAAGAAATAGCAGGGCCTTTAGAAGGAGAATGTGAATGCAAGCCAATCATCCTCCTTCTGGCTCCTGCTGGCTCTTGTCTCCAATTACAAAGGAATAATTCACTATCTAAGCTATTCCTACATTTCAAACTGGGCACTGAAGTATCAAAAGTTATTGTCAGCCTGCCTTGCTCCTGAGAAGGGAAATAAGGAGGAGATAATAGAAAGACATAAATGACCCAAATCTTTGAGATATTCTTTATGGTTTATCACAAAGGAGTTTCCCAAGAGACCTTCAAGTCATGCCCTGTGCACACAACCACACACACACACAACCCAGAAAGATAATGAGGGAGGGAAAACTGTAGTTTGCATCAGTATGGACACTGGCTTCATTGGGGACATTTATTCCCATAAAAAATAGATTCCCTTTATATCTCAATGTGCATGGCCATGCTTTCTCCTCTAGATGACACTGTGTCTGCTTGGAATCTGGAGCTGGAATAGCAGGAGCCCTTCAGCACTGGCAAAGTCATGTGGAAGAAAATTGCACCAGCACCTGCACACACTAGTCTTGTCACCAATGATTTCTGCACAATTCAGAGTTGTTGCTTAAGGACTCGAAGCCACTGAATCTCAATGTCTCAGCAGCAGCCAATATTATACCTATGCAATTCAAGGTGAGAGCGAAGTTGCAGAAAAGATTTGCATATGTATATATCTATAGCTGTATCTATCTATCTGTATATACACAGTTACCTCTTGGTTTGTCTCTGTTTACAAATAATAGGTCACAGGCTGCACAACAACCTGCAGTCTCAGGCAACTCTATTTACTACTGTGTAAAATTCCATGCAGGAAAGGGCCAGTAATACACACAGCCAGAAGAATAAAACAGACTGGACTGAGACACTGCAAAAAGTCTAATCCCCAGATTTTAAGATGCCTGCATACATTCCCTGGATCCTCAGGGAGAGAGAAAGTTCACTGGGGAGAAAGATTTTGGAAATTATACTTGCATGTAACTTCCCAGAACACCTCTGATTTCCCCAAGGTTACTCATGATTTATTGGGAAGTAATTGAGATCAGATTCAAACTCATGACATTCAAATATATAAATAGTACAAACAGATTAAATAACAACAAAGCAGGAAATAAATGCAGATGACTCTATGGGAATTAACAGAAATGCCACTTCTTTTATTTTGTGCCTCAAATGTTGACAGCAGGACTCAGAAGCTTGTAATTCTTAAATTTCTTCCTTGTTTTATCAGCAGCTGGGTAAGTTTTCACATTCCTCTTCATAAGATGGCTCCAAAGGATTAGATCAAAATCTGGATGACAGGCACCTAAGACAATGACAAGTTTTGGGGATACTTTCCTGTTGACATCAGTGTGCCATTAGTCACTCCCTGATTAGGAATATCTTGCAGACAAGACAGACCACAGGGCTAGCACAGGCAGGGAGAAGGGGGCTGACACACAAGTCTGCAATTCAAGTACAGGAAGAGTTACTTATCTTCAGAAATCTGGAAAGAGACTCTCCCAGAAGTGAGATAGAGAAGGTGAACTCTGAAGAAGGTTCCTTGATGACTCATTGCCACCCTTCCCAAAGAAAAAAATAAAAGGAAGAAGAAAGAAAGAAAGAGACACCTTAAAATTGATTCCTTCATTCTTCTTTGTTTGTCTGGAAGATGGAAGCGTGAGATTTCTTAGCTTGCTCTGAACGTTGGCTGCCAGTTTCCCATTGCAGTGTCAGAAGGCCGATACCAGTCCAGGTGTCTACAAATTGACTCACAATTTTATTCTGTTTAATGAATAAACAAACTTTTCTCTGTAAGATTGAATTAATTTGGATTTATTTGCCTAGCTACAGACATTGCAGATGTTTTAATTTAGGCAGTTTGCACTGTTGAAGTGGCTGGGCTGGCTTAGCCTTCAATTTCTGCCCGTGCAGGCAGAATTCCGAATAGTCGTTGTGGGCTTTTTGACCATGGGAAGGACAATTCCAACTGAATATCATCAAGGGAAAAGTAGTTAAGTGAACTTTAACTGAAGTGCATGGAGTGGTTGCCATAGCAAAAGTGATGGAAGCCTCTTTGCTTGAGCTGTTGAGAGCAGGACTGACAAATGCATGTGATGCTCCACTCTCAGGAACATTTCCACAGTTGAGATGAACATCCCCTACAATTTCCACTTTCCCAATCAAAAAAATTAATTGAGAGAGAATCGGAGGATTGAGGAAGAAACTTTCCCCTGCAGAAAAGGGACATCAACTCTGCAGGCCTCAGGGGAAAGGGAAGGGATTGTGGATTCAAAGGGGAGAAATTACAAGATGTCTCCTTCCAAAAGAGATCCAAGTGCAACAATCCAGTCAAATGCTCTTTATTTTGGCCCTGGAGTTGGTTGTCAATGGATGTGCTGCCCCAAACTCTTTGTGATTCTGTCTTTAGTTTCTTGCCTCAGTGAGGACTCAGATCCAGGACTGAATCTTGCTGATAGTTTACAATTCTCAGCAGAACACTGAGTTTGGCCCAAGAGGTCTAATTCCATTCTGAAGCGTATCTTCTGCCTTTAACTGACAACTTCATAAGGGACTTTGAACTCTCATTTGTTTTCGGCCCATGGTGGAAAAAGATAGAACCAAAGAAAAAATGCCTCTTTTTCAATGTTCAATTTTGGTATTCCTTCACTTCCTCAAGGACTTTGTTTTCTCAGATCACATCCCATCAAAGACTCTAGTTTGTGAGTGAGTAATAGGTTATTCTCCATCCTCTCATCATCCACCCACACAAATACTCCTGCCTGGATCCCAGAGCCACACCATCATCATGCTGTGCGTGGCTATGATAGAGTTTCTACAGCTGAGTAGTAATTGGAAAAAATCCAAAGTTGTGGTCTTGCCTGGGCAGTTCCTGATAATGGAGTGCTTGAAGCTTGGGGAGAGCACAGTGTAGACAATGCAGGGACAGAAGGGACTCTGAAGTCACAGCTACAGGCAGCTGTGCCACACAATACTTTTGCAAATCATTTAAGCATCATCTTACAAATTAATACTCATTTTATGTGTTTCCTTTATTCCTAATCAATATTACAGAGTGTTGCTGCCCTGGGAGAGCTTTCCAGTAAACAAACAGACTATTTCCTCCTTCCCTTGCTTAAGCTGGTTTTCAAGCCTAGCACATTCTGGGCTCCCCGTGATCCCAATCTGGCATATCCACTAAGCAATATATTTTGGAGAAAAATAAGTTGCAAAACTGTCTGAATACAGGTCTCTTGTAAACTCTTCTTCTTACAGGTCACACATCTAGTTTCCATCAGTTCTTGCATTTTTTTCAACCTCTCATTGGCTGTATAATCAATTTTAGCCATCTGATCTCCCATTTCAGCCCAACTCAATAGAAAACTAGAAACCAAGAGGTGGGCTTGAGCTCTATTCTTTCAGTCTTTCCTTACCCTCCACTGGCTTCTCTCTTGCCATTTTAATTCTGTTACTACAGCAACCTTGTATTTCTTGCTTTGGCAAAGTTGACATGTTAGCATGGGGACACACACAAGGCCTCTCTAATCAGCACTTATGTGGTCTAAAACATTTAGCTCATCTGCTCAGAAGACTTATTAAAATGTTCGACCCATCTGCTGTGGGAGGCTCAAGTGAAACTGAAGCCAACATTTTCCCACTCGGTTTCCTGTCACGCAGCCTGACCAAAACCTCTCATTTCAGCAACACACAGCAATGGTGTCTCTACCATAAGGCAGAACACTTGCTTGTATGTGGTCTTTGGACACGCTTAAAAGGATGTCAGCTCATCTTCTGCAGTGCCTTGGATAAAATGCTGTGCTGACATTTGCCTTTCAGTGTGCTAAATGCTAGAAAAATTATTTGACTGCAGCACAAGAAATTCAGAACATCATCTTTCAGAATGCTTCCTTCCCTCTCAGATGCTCAGAGGGAGACATTCACAGCAGCAGGTTTCCAGAGAGCTGGCTCAAGGGATGGGACCAGCCCCGAGGGGGTCCTTCAAAGGAACCATGTAACCTGTCTGGCAAGCTGGGATCCCCTTTCCTACTTTTTGTCTTTGAATTCTCTGGAGAGAAGTGCAGCTTGCTCTTGTTGCTCCCAGAGGAAACATCACAATTCCCTTTAATTTCCTCTCCATCATCCGATACCATTCATTCTGCCCATACGTGATCTGTGTTATGTTGCTTGAGTCTACATCTTTCCTGAGGGAGTTGGAGGCAGTGGTGATTTTGTAAGATGTAGAGCTACCATCATCTGACAAGCCACAGCCATATCTGTATCTATAATCATTCATTCACAAAAGTATTCCTCTCCAACTCGCTGTGAGTATTGGACTAATAGCAAAATGTGAAGTTTTCTATTATTTTCACTCAGCAGTTCTCAATCCCTCCTGGTCACATTAGGAAGTAGGAGTGGAGTTTGATGCTCATTTGTCCTAAGACTCATCTGCAGCGCAGGTGTCCTTGAAGTGAATGGTAGCAAGTCGGAAACGGGATACAGGCTATGGAGAGACGCTATAGGGTAATTTGGCCAGTGGAAGACGGATGAGCACAATTTGCAAAGGTAATTGGAGCAGAGGATGAACAGCCAACAAAAATACCATCAGCGCACTGTCTGGGCAATCCCTGTACATCAACTAAGGCATCTCCCAGAGAAGGTTTAATCACACAAAGCCGCCCTTGCTGATCTCACCTAATGTGGCTGATGGTGTTTGTAGTCAAATCCCCTCCACAATGATCCTGTTTAGAACCAAGTTGCATAGAGGGAAAATCTGCTAACAGTCAGTTCATCTCCCCATTACCGGTGGAATTTACTTCTTTAAGTAGCTCTAGGGATTAGTGAGGTGTTAAGGAAAGGGCTGTGACATTGAACTGTATTCCCTCTGCAAGAGGATGGCAGTGTGGTGTTGTCCTCTGGAGATCATGATAAGGAGTTCATGATGTTTGTGAAGAGATTTTTTTTTGTGTCTGTGATACTGTTATGCTTTAATTTTTTAATGAGGAAAGAAAGAGATCCAGTGTCACTGCCTATATTAGGGATTTAGAAGTGCTTAAAAGCACTAGGAACACCTTTAAAATGCAGACCTCATACTAGAGATAAACATCTACTCAGAGAAGAGATGCTCTGATGCTGTAGATGTATTTGTTTGTTTGTTTTAGAGGGGAGAAAAGAATGGTATGTTTTACTGCTACAGCTATTAACCATCAAGATTGCCCAAAGGCATCAGCAGGTTCATTTAAAATGTAAATGAGGTTTTCCAGCAGGCATTCAGTTCAGACTCTACAGGCTGCTATTATGTGAAATTGGATGGGGTCTTCGCATGGCACTGAACAGTTAGGCTGGTCTGCCTCTTCCCCCTACTCCTTTATGACCAATGTGAATGGACACTACAGTGGCCCCCAGAGCTTCTCTCCAGATTAGGACAGTGGCTTTATTATAGAAGACAGGGGCAATTAACCGAGTCCCTGTGCTGCGGCAGAACGATCTCCCTGGGAAATACCACTTAGCATTGCAAAGAGCAAACAGGCATTTATTCATGGCCTCCCTACACCCTTTTGGGAAGGACTATTCTCTTGAAATAATGTTTGGAGGCTACTGGCTAAAAGTGAACATAAATAATAAAATGCAATTGGACTGGGGAAGACTTTCTCTTTTTAATACTTGATTACTGCATGCCTTGAGCTTAGATGAATGTGCACAACTAGTGAGATCCCTTCCCAAATAACACGGTGGTGGATCACTGGGAATAACAACTGAAGGAATATTTTTGCCTTTGAAGTGATGCTGCGTCAGGGACATACTAAAGATTTGCACTGCCACTTTTTGAAGTTCTGCAAGGGTTTCAATGCATAAGAGAAGGCTTGGGAGGCACAGGCAAGTTGTGCTGTAGTGGATCATCGTGATCTTCCAGACAAGGCTGGTTAAAACCCAAGAATTCCATTGTGCAAAGGATATCAGGATTTTGCCATTTGGATTTGTTTTGATGTGGAACAGGGCACAATACCATCACTGCTGCTCTGGAGCTTGATGCTGCCAGAACTGCTGACACGTGAGCAAGGGTTCAGCTGCTGCAGCAGAAGACTCAGAGCAGCAAAGCTGGTTTGTGGCACACAGACAAAAGTGACCGGGGAGGTGGCTGTTAGCATAAGTGTAATTAAATGCTTATGTGAATGACCCTTGCAATGGGATCTTGTCTGGTAAGGCCTGGTCAGATTGGCCTTGAAAATTCTGCTTGCTTACTAAACCAATGTGTAAGACTTTTTTGTGAGTTAGGAAAAATGATATCCTTTTGATGATGATGAAGATAATGATGATAAACTTCATCATGAAAACACAGTATTGTAAATGTTCCTAGAGTGGATAATGTTTGTCAAAGTTTCATAGAGCTTAACTATACATGTGCTTGCACCCACACACCTGGGATCCATAACCTAAAGTCACTGCTGTGTTTAGAAGAGAAATAATAGCTGCACATTGAATTATAGTTTTTTTCAGTGTTAAATACAGCTGTACTTTTCCATTTCCTTTTTTTTAATGTGTGTGTGTGTGTGAAAATTGCTGCATTTTTCAAAACGTGTTGAAGCTGGTTTGGATGAATTGTCCTGATGAAGAGGAAAAGGGTTTCTTATCTGGAAACAAGTGTCCCAACTGCACTGCATTTTTGTGTAAGTAGGGTTAAATAAATCTAAGGAAGCAGAAACACTAAAGAAGATCCTAATTTCTGCTTCTATATCAGTCTTTTCATTACTTCTGTGTATTATGGCTTGCATTCCAGCCTCCGGATAGGACTTGCATAGCCCCTATTAAACATAATCAAGCACTTGTAGAACTTATTTCCAAGTATCTAAAATGGAACCATGATTTGCATGTAATTAAAATAAAAAAGAACTAACATGAATCTTTTCCATCCATTTTGAACATGCTGTATCCAAAATGAACTCACCATGTACTTTTAAAAACACTGCAAGTTATCTTAAATGATACAACATTTTTCATTAAAAATTTCTAATTAAGAGAAAGCTCCACTTCTGGGACATACTCAAAACTTGAAAAAGTAAGAAAATAGCAGGTACATTAGCTCTGCTTCTTACAGTATAGCAAGCTGGCTGGGATGGAGCTATTTTGATGGTTGATACTGTGCTGTAAAAGGTTGCTGGAGCCCCACCATCACCCAGGCAATGATATAATGATTTATTGTTGACAAATCCTTATACAAAGGATTGAACAATCTGAGCCTCAGCATTCAATACAGACACATTGTGTTCTTTTAAAAAAATAAATAAATACATGTGATTTCAGGACTGCCTGAAACAGCTGATCTTATCTTATAACATCAGCCTTGTGATTGTAAAACCATCCTGGCAATGCTTTATGTCTCTTCTTTAGCGGAGAGTGAAATAAAAAAGAAAACTTGTAGGAGTGAAGCTCATGGCAAAAGAACAGGGAGGATGCAAGTTACTCAGTTGCAAAAAAAAAAATGCCTGCCACAGCAGGGGCAAAATGTGTTGAATTACAGTTGAAATCCACACAGAACTTCTGCTGCTCCACATTTCTATTATAAGCCAAGTTCTCCTTGAATTTCTTATCCAAAATTTTGTACTGCTCCTAGGTAGGCATCTAGACATTACACCTCTTTATGCTGATGGGCTTGTTGAAAATTACCTCCCTCTAACCTGCTTTTCTATGATGAAGTGAGAGACCAAGATTCATGGGGCATCCTGGATCATGTGATGTGCACAACTCATCCCAGATCCTCAAATCCTGCCAATAGGGCAGTTATCCTTGTCCCAATGTGGAGATGCCATAAAGCCATTTCCTCCTAGCAGGGGGCTCAAAAACCATAAGCTACAATCCATGACACTACTTTATTGTGTCTTCCACTGTAGGATGTTCTGTTGGTCCAAGGAAGAAAGATCTTATTTATTTCAAGAGACAATGAAGACAACATTAGTTGGGGCATCTTTTCTTCCTTTGGGACAAATGCTTCTTTTACACTGTTATTCATGGGCAGAGTGAGGGTTGAACTCTTCACACACAAGGCACTGTAGGGATAGAACATCTACCAGCAAGTTCTGTGTATCTTTGCCTTTTCCATAACCTTCCTGAGTTCTCTGAGCTTGCAGGAGATGTAAAGGAGCCTCCTCTATCCTGTCAATGCTGTTTCTGCCTCTCTTCCTTACTTGAACACCTGCTTCTCTGGGTGTTTAGGCAAGGAAGAGAGGTGTAAACTACCCTCTTCTCTGCAAACTTCTCTGGGAACTGCCTGCACAGAACAGAAGGAGGCTAAGAGGTACAGTTGTCCAGTAGTCCTATAAAACAAAAGCCACAAAACATCTGGCTTCTTTATAGAAGGAATATCTTTCAGTACATTCTCCTTATGGCAAGGCTGACATTTGATTTTATGAACAAAACAGAGAAATTGGTGCAGAATTAATGGTGATGGAGATTAAATTATTAAATATGCTCTGGAGATAAGAGCAAGGGTCTGGAAAACTGGGAGCTGGGCTCTGCTTCACTGTATGGACTGCAAGGGATTATTCCTCTTCCCCTGTGTTTTCTAGCTTATATTTCAAGAACACTAACAGCCCACTGGAAAGGGATGTGCTGATATTTATACATTAGATTTAGGAAGAGGCACTGAAGTCTTGAGATAAGTGAGGGAGAGAGGACTAATGATACAGAACCAAATTCCACTCATATTTTTCTGTGGTAAGTGGATAGCTATAAAGCTGGAATTATCACCCTGTATTTTATACTTGCAGAAACTTCTGGGGGAGCACGTCCAGGAACACATCGAAGAGGAACTGCTGGCTGGCTGTGTCATTTGTCTGGGGAGCCTGAGCCCTTGCCGGGAAATCACCAGATGGCGCCAGTAGAAATAAGGTTCAAATGTTCCCTTTTTTTTTTCTTTTAGGCAATTAAAGCTGGAAAAAGGTTTATTTGTGAAATTGTGACTCAGTTCCTTCAGTGAGAAGTATTTGCATCAGTCAGAATTTGTTGAGTGGCTGAACAGAATAATTCCCCTAATTCGGAGCTGGTGCTGGGAGCCTGTGTGCACACCAGCCAAAGAAAAAACATTACATTGTGTAATAAATCACTGCATTAGACAGTCAGCTTTTACTGTTCCTGCTACCTTCCCTTCACTTTTATTCAATATTTGCGAGGATTTGTTAGGCTATATGGACAAATCCTGAGGCCTGTACTCAATTCCTATCAAAGCACAATGGTTAATAAAGAAAATGAGAAGTTTGCCTGAGTGACTGCCATGTAATAAACTGAAAATTTTGATATCTGAATTTATCACACTTCCTCAGTGCTCTACAAACAGATTGACTTCCCCTTGCAACCCTTCTTGCAGAGAAGTTTGCTCATTTTGGAAGCTGGAGAAGTTCATTTTCAAGTAGGTTAAGCCAAAAGGTGCCAAAAATGCATTTTTCTCCTAGTCTATTATGGTATCTTACACTGTAAGTGAGAAGTAGCTTCACGAAGGAATTGATTTCTTGCAAAAGAGACTGAAGCCATGGCTGGAATATGATTTTCATAACAGATGCAGCCCTTCAGCAGGGATTCTCAGCTTCTTCACTGCTGGATAGAAGCATGTCTTGAGTTCAATACTCCTATTTAAATATTTCATTAAGGGCAGATATGTTTTCTCTTTCCCTGTTAGGACTCCAACTTTCAATTTATAACTTATCCAAATATTCCCCTTCTTTTATTTTTAACTGAGCTCTTCTATTATTTTCTGTTTTATCTTTCACTCACAGACACACAACACCACTGAAAACCCCAATATCTGACCTGAAAGTTATTTCAGACTCTAGAACTCAAGCCACAGTTATACCTATGTTGGAAAAGCAAAAATTAAAAACAAGTGCCCTTTCTGAACAGAAATCTAGTTACAGAAGGAATCCTTTTTTTAAAAAAAATTCTCTAAGATTTGGAGACATCCATACAGGATGTAACACTAAGAGACATCTCATTTCCATTCCGCTATTGCACTCATATAAATATATAGAATATATATATATCTCATATAAATGCAGAGCTCAAGAGGTCTTTTTGAGCTTACCTTTCAGGCTGGATAAACTTTATGTTTACTAGTCCAATTTTATTTGGTTGGATGGCCCACCTGCAAATTCAGGAGAAAAATATCTCAATTTAAAACAAGGCAAAGTGTTTTGCAATACTTTTTTCCAACAAAGTGAAAAGATTTTCATCTTCTCAAGTGATTCCAAATTGAAAGGGAAGCCAAAACAAAAGAGAAGCCAAAGAGAATACCCCAGCAAGCTGTTATGTTGTGCTCCTCTTCTTTTGTTTTTCACAGGCTCTTTTAGAGGTCTATTCTTCATTCTGTTCTGGAATGGAGACAAACACTGGAATCTCCTCTTTTCCCCAGAAAAGACTTTTTTTGCCTATCTCTATTTGTCACACATTTGAGATGATTTCTCTGGAAAAAGGGGAAAAAATAATTGCCCTCAATGCAGACACTTAACATGCTCGATTAGCATTTTGCTCTAGGTATGACTTAAGCTTCAGGTAGGGACCAGGGGACATTTGTTCCCTTCTGTTAATTCACATTTTAAGAGAGCAGAAAAGTGCATTTCATGCTCTGGCCATTAGAATTCCATTTTGCTGGGGAAATAGTACTGGGCCATCCTTTTCCCCGAGAGGGCTGTTTCTTTGGTGCCTGTCATGCCTCATTACACGGAGCAGCACAACTTATGCTAGAAAAACAGCAAGCAGAAGGAACTGCAACAAAATCAGCAGTGCCACGGCAAGGATCCTAACTCACCAAAAGAGCACAAACATGATGTCAATAATGACTTTCTTTTAGTTTTAATAAGTCCTACTCATTGTATTGATATTCATTCGGGTACTTCAGTTGCATTGTCCATTATCTATTAATTTAAAGAGCGTTAACGATGGAGAAAAATCCAGGTAATGACCAGTTGTCTGTAGCATAGCCCAGACCTTTTACTAGACAGTGCAACTCAATGTGAATGTGCAGCAACGGGGTCTGGACTTCTGCATCAATAAAATGAATCCATTTTGCCTCATGGATTTTTGTTGAAAGGCTTTAATTTAGAAAAACAAACCTGATCCACAGAAATTCAAAGAAAATTCTACATTTCATGCACTGGCCACAGCTCCAGGCCACTGGATTTTAAGATAAGAAATCCTAGCCCTCATACCAGCCAACTTTAATGTAAATATGTGCAAATCCACAAAATATAGCTCACTCCAAGACTTATGCACAAATGGAAACACCCTCACATCATCTCTCCCCACCCACAGGAGCACAGGCAGCATGAGCAGAGAAGGTATGAACAGCACTTTAACATCTGAGTGACCAAACCCTGCTGTGATATCAAGCAGCTTTACTCAGTATCAGAGGGTGGTGGAGTTTCACGGAACTGCAATGTTGCAGCCAGGCACAGGGACTGCATCCAGCATCCCACACCTCCTGGAAGGAGAAGCCAGAGCTCTTCCCACAGACCTGCACAACCAGAGAAAGGCATTACACAAGCCAGTTTAATGGAATCCTGGAGGAAGGGCAGTGGGGTTTTTACAGTGGGGGCTTTTGGCTGGCTCTACTTAAAAAGTGACTTTCAAACACTGAAAGACAGGTGGCAGGGGAAAAAAAGTTTCTTCTTGCCATTTGGTTTTGATCCAAACTAGCCTCAAGCTGGAGAAATGAACCTCTTTGTCAGCAGTGTTTAGTCAGGAGGTTGGAACTCACTGAGCATCGGCAAGGTCCTGGAAGCTTCTGTTCACCCAGTTGTTGGATCACCAGCAATTCCAGAGCAGCAGGCACAGTACACTGAGTACTGGGGTCAGCTGTGTGCAGCCGTCAGACCATCTGCAGGAACCCAGGAGGGACTCAGAGTTCATTAGTTAAAAAACATCAAACCAGTCTTTCTGTTGTTATTTTTTTTTTGAGCAAACTATTTCCCTGGAAAAAACTATGATCAGGTTCACCTTAGCCCACGCTGTACCTGGAAGTTCCCTGCCTCCTCCCTCCACCTTGATGTCTTTCTCTCATGTTCTCTGCCTCTTCTCCCTTAAAAATCTCTTGCCTGGAAATAATCAAGTGTCTGAAATCTGACCTGTGGAGTGTGTGTGTGTGTGTGTGCATGTGTGTGTTTGTGTGTGTGTGCATGTGTGTGTGTGTGCCCACTCCCCAGTCAATAATCACATTAGCACATCTGTGTGACAGAAATAATAGCTTTTGTCTCTCAAAGATGCAGAGTCCTGTTGCCAGGCAACTCCATCCTGAGGCACCAAACCAGCGAGGAGCGGGTGTGTGGGAGGATGGAGCCCAAGTGCAAGAGCTGCTGCTTGTGCTGCTGGTAGCTATAATTGGGGGAAGCTTGGAATATACTGTTTTCGCCAGAGAGTCAGGATAACAGAGGCCTGACAGGCTCAGAAACTTTCAATTAGGTGGCTACAGACTGTGGCTGGCTCATCTCTTTTGTTCTAATGCTACAGAAAGCTTTGGGAATGCTGCAGATTGGGGTGACTCCTTATCAGAGGTGCTAAACCCGCTGCAGCAAAAGGGTAAACAAGGTCACCCTTCCCAAATTCATGCCAGAGCACAGACTAAACATGCTTTGATGGTTGATCCTCCTCAGGGGCCAGGCTGTTTCCACCCTCCACTGTCAGAGATTGCAGCAGTTCAGCTGCTCTGCTGTTATTTGTGTGCCGTTTTGGTCACAGCCTGGCAGTCTCAGCATTATTCAGTTAGAAAAGAGCATTTCACTTGGTAACCAAGCCTTGATTAATCAAATACAACTCCATTCATCCTCAAGAGAAAAGGGAGTCCCTAAAATAATATGGGTGGCTGTTGACATAGATGGCATGGGAATTTCTTTTTTCTCTTCCTAGATAAAAGAGGAAAGGCTGAAGCACAAAAAACCTTGGAGAGGGGAAATTGTCTTGGATAAAAGGATATTGCATCCTTAGGAATATCAAGGAAGACCCAACAGTTTTCATAAAGAGAAAAATAAAGCCAGAACTGCATTTATTTTCAGATCTAAGCCTCTGTCCTGTGTTTTCATAAATGCATTTAACCAGATAGCCCTGTGGGATGCAATCAGAGTGGACAGTGAAAAAAATGTTAAAAAAAAAAAAGAAAATGTGGTTAAAAACCCTGAAAAGGCAAAAACCTTCCAAATTCTTTGCACAAGTTAAAACAAGCCCTGAAGTAAACACAAACACTTGAGATTGCAGTTAGACAATATCCTAAGCAGGATTGGAAATGCTGAATACAACGATCCAATTTTTGTCATCTCTAATTTACACTGGGTGCCTGTTCCAGTGCTCCTTTATCAGAGCTAGATGTGGACAAACACTAAGGCACATAGAGCAGCTGCAAACACTCAGATTTCCACCAGGGAAGGACTGTGCTGCATATATGTGTTTTGGATTCAATTAATTAAATCCAGGCTCTGCCTGCTGAGAGCTCCTCTCACCTGTACACTCCTACAAGGCAAAGGTTTTGTCCCTTAAACAGATGCACATACAGCATTCCTGGATCCTGCAAGGGCTTTGCCAGAAGGAAACCTGTTATTTTTACAGCTGGATGTGACCCAAAGCAGTAGCTTAGTCCCCACCATCACACTGATACTTGGTAAATCCAGTTTCAGCCCAGAGGTATTCACAGATTTGTGTGTTCTGCACATGGGGTACATCTTGAAATGCATCTCAGCTTCACGGAGGGGAAGTGGAAGTTTTCCAGTGACCTGAATGATCTGAAATCAGTAATAACAAAGCTCTAAAATATCATCATTGGATTCTCACTGCATGACGACAGCCAGGCACAAGACCCCATGTGTACAGACATCCATCAAATAAGGGCTGCAGGAAAAAAGTTAAGAGATTCCTTGCATAAATTATTTAGTGATTGTTATTCAACCTTCTCCATTAACACATAAGTCATTGTATCCAACTGGGTAAAAAACCATCTCCCTAACCTGTCTTGTACTATAAAGCATCTTTGATACTTCCCACAGAGACATTTGTAGAGTATTTAAGATGGCAAAAGTACACAACCCCATGTCAGGATGCTTTTGCTTACACAGGAATATTTGCTTTGCTTGTGCTCAGTGGCTGAATTGTTGAATACAGCACATTTCTTACAAGCTGTCTCATGTTCTACAGCAGAACTTAAGCTCATTTCTTGTTCAAGACCCCAGAAGTTAACAGAGGGGTAACTGTGCTGGGCTCAGCCTTGGGTATTAGGCAAGTGTGAAGATTTGCATTAGATTCGTGTCCTGGATAGCAGAGTTGTAGCTGGCCATAAATTTGGCTTTTTTTTTTTCTCTCCTTTTGGATTTCCTGTGAACTCTGGTTTATGATCTGAAATACAGGTAAGAAAGGAGGTTCTACTTCTTAAACCCCACAACATTTTAAAGGGTAAAGAATAATTATTTCCCAGTTTATAAAAAGGAAACAAGTAGGGATTATGTCTAAGTCTCATAGGAGGTGAGATACAGATTTTATCTTAAGAAATCAGATGTCACAGGTTATCTATTCTTTGCTGCCTGCTGTTAAAAGACAAATAAAGACATGAAAAAGCCAAGTGAAAACTAGGGAGCATGTCAGGAAGCACAGACAGAGTGCACTTCTTGGGCACAGAAGTTTGGAGACATACTGACTTCTCAGTGCTTCAAAAGAATTGCATGGAAAGGAAAGCACAGTTATGGGTCAGGGAAACTACTCTGAAGATAATCTTTGAAATACTACAAAATCTTTCAAAACTGTTTAAGAGAACAATTCTGTCCATGTCAACCACTATTTGCTCTTTCATCAACCTGGGAAAAAATACCATACAAGGACCCACTGAGCAAAGATGTGCAGTCAGTTGAAATCACATGCCTCTAGGTTTCGTTATAATAGCACTGTAGTTATTTGTTAGCATGAAATGCCTCTCCACTTCAACGGGGGGCTTTACTGTAGTACCCAATTTAATCTTTCAATGAATGTATTCCCTTGAATTCAGTGTATTTTGTTTGACAGTTCTTTAACACTTGGATGGATCTAAACATCGAAGAACTGGAGTGCAAACATTATTTTTATGAAGACTCATTTAGCAATCCAAGCTAACAGTCAGATTATTAATAACGAGCTAAATAATATGCTTTTCAAAGGCTTGATGGGCATTTGAAATCCGAAAAAGAAAATACAACATTTGTTACTCAGCTTCCCTCTGGAATAGTATTTGAAAAGTACCCAGGTATCCCTTTAGGAAAATCTATTTTTTCTCAGGTTTATACTTACATTGTCAGAACTAATTGCAAGGGGGAAATATGAAAGCAACATTACTTTCTTAACATATGTTTTGCACAGGCATGGAGCTATTGTTACACCAGAATTTTGGCTAACAATATGGCAAAAGCTTCCCAAACTCTTGGCTGCATTCCTTCAACAGCAGCAGCAGTTCTGCAGTATTATGCAGATGCAACAACTAATGACCAACCCATGCAGATGTACCTCAATTAGCTTTACAGATTAGCTTTAGAGATCAGCTTTACAGCTCAGCTACCAGTGACAACCTGGCTGTAGAAATCAATCCCTGTAAAAATAAGGTTTTTAAGGATATATCATTGTCTTATGGCTCAACTTCTCCTCCTGGCAGACATTGTTTTTGGTCTAACCTTTCTATTTCAGTAGCTCTTTGGAGCTCTGTGGTGAATTGAAGCCTTTAGCACAACACCACAGATAGAGAAACAGATAGCCCCTTTCCCTGACCACTTCTGTCACTGCATCAGTTAAAATAGATTGAAAATAATGGACAAAACACCGAATTCACAAACCTTTCTGCAAGATCAAGGCACACATCAAGATAAAGGCAGGAGCAATTGTTCTGAGTAATTCAGTTGTGTTTGAGGCTTGTAGAAATTGAACAAGAAGGATCTGTTGTACATGTGCAGTGTGGGGGTTTCAGGAGTTCAGACAGACAGGTAGCATACCTCAAATATTGAAAGGTGACAACAGGATCTAGAAGAGTTGAAGAAAATAATATCTTATACAATGAACAATTGTATCCAACTGAGATTCTACAAATACTTATATCCAGAGAGCTGTCAGTCTTAGAAGTGAGCCAATGAACACAGTAGCTCAGACGATCTGCTGCTGGTCCAGAGTCAGGTACAGCTGCTCTGCCAGGTGGAGAGCCAGACATGCTCTGACCTGGCACATCCTGCACAGGAATGCCAGAACATCTGGGTTTCTTAGATATCTTTATTTTCTTTCCATTTAGAAATTCCCTCCAGTCAGAGGATTTTTTACAGTTGTGTCATAGCTCAGACACAGAAGAGGCACATCAGGGATTCCTGGCTAAGTCCATTGCACATGATGTGGGAAATGGGCAGCAAGCTTGAAACCTCCTGGCCTTGTTGGGTTTATGGCACTTTATGGAGACATCAGCTCTCTACGTGCCTGTTGTAGGTGAGAGCTTTCCATGAGATTCACAGAAGAGTAACTCCATACACAGGGACACAAATCAAGGGAATGAATCTCTGTTCCTACTAGAGCCTTTACACTTTTTGATGTTTAAGACCCAGTTAACCTCCTAATTCAAGAATTATGAAATTCCCACCTTTCTCCACAGATTCCAGTACACACAGATGTAGAGATCCCTTTACCTCTGTATCTTCCATGCTGATATCTTTCACATCCACGCTCATGCCAACATGGTTCACACATATAATCTTCTCCAAAGAACATCCTTTACAAAGTAGCAAAGCTTTTCTTCTGTCTGCTCCATGCCTTTTATTTGATAGCTTTGTCAGGAGCATTTGCACCTGTCCTCTCACACTCAGCTGCTCTCTATTTTACTGAAGATATCTCCTTTTCAGTATAGGACAGAAAAATCAAAGGGTTTTATGCAGTATTGGTTGGGAGAAAAATATTCCTGTCTAAAACTAAGCTACCAGCAAAGCAGAGATAAATAGAGTGAGAGGAAGAGATGGTGTACCTGCAGGGAAAGGAGCTTAAAGAGAAGTGCAGGAGGAATACTGACTCTAGACTTGCAGCGGGTCCATTTTTCATAAAGATAATAGTAATATGGTGTAATTAGGGCACCAAATCACACTAATTGCTGAGTGCTTGTCTGCAGGGTTCACTAGGAAGGAAAGGAACAAATAGGGCTGAATGGCTGCTCCTGGGGTTGGCACTGAGATAAGTTTTTCCAAACTCACGCAAAGAATCTCACTGCTGAAAGTTAGAAGTATGTATTTCAAGACTTTCTTTTTCCCGTTATAAATTCCCCATGGCCACATGTGAAAAGGTTGGTGAGGGTGTAGTGACCAGTACACCACCACAAGGACAGACCTATGCAGGTCCTGAAAACCAAGGATACATAAACCATGTTGCTTCCAAAGAAAGATGAAACATTGAAAACTGGCATTTCTTCACCAGCCCCTCATGATAAAATAATATCTTGTCTTCTAGACTCAGCTTGTGATGGGGAGACCCTTCACATTTCTATTGCTGTAGGCTCTGCTCCTTGAATTTTTCCAGCATGACACAGGAACAAATTCCCACATTTAAAGGAGGAGGATTCAGTTTGTACAACCTTAGTATACTGAGGTGGGAAGGGAACTCCTCTTGATTCAGTGGTTGGTTCTGGGTTGAGTAACTTTCCAGAGGGCCATATAACACAGACCTGCTCTGATCTCATTCAGGTATTGAATGTCCAACTGTCACCAAATTGGATTTATTCCTCATTATTTCTTATCCTCTGTCGAAAAATACTTTTATTTTCTACACAGTTTTCTTGAATAAGAACATCAGTCTCCCTGAAAGAAAATCTTTGATTCAAAGTTCACGGTGTCAGTTTCTAGCACATATGAGTTCTGCTCAGAACAAAGAGATTGTTTTCAGAGTACTTTAACATTTACTGCATCAAAACCACCCATAGTCAAAGAAACTGCCTAGCTGAAGATAATACTGGGTAATCCCTTCCCTAGGGTTGTGGCTGTGAGCTTCACTCAACTTTAGGTGGTGATTTTCCAGAGATTTTAATCATTTTAAGGTTTTGTGCAACAAAATGACTGCAAAGTGCTTACAAGTCACAGATGAAAAGGGAATTTGAATTACACTTAGAGCAGTGGAATCTGGAAAACCTGCAGGCCAGGGATGCAGAAAAATTGCAGCAGCACAAGCTCTCAGACTAAGCCTGATGTGTTGGAAGGAAAGAGACAGTTCTGGTTATCAATCCTGGAGCAAAAAGCTTTTGTTTAAAATAAGAGAGGATTTACTCTGACGCTTCCCCCGCCAGTGTCTCCTCACTGTCCAGCCACACCAGAATTCGAAGGGCTGAACCACACTGCATAATCCCTGTTCCCTAGCCTTGGACTGAAGGGTACTGGTAATGGTTATCACACACAGATGTATTTCTCCTTCTCTGGAGAGCAGGAGCTCTACAATTCTTTGATGTAGGTACCAGCTCCATGGGATATTGGGGCATTCCTCCACATAGTCCTGCAGTGCATCAAAAGACCAATAATGAATTAGGTTTCAGTGTCCAAACACCTAATTCTTTATCACTTGTCCCGAAATCACCTTATTGGCAGGCCAATATAGACAATGCATGTTCTGAGGCTCAGAGGTAAAAGGTATAAGCATGAGGTGAAATTAAAAGATTTTCATCATTCCGTGTCATTCATTGAACCATCTGCCAAGATGTCTAAGCGTCCTTGCTGCTGGGATTCAGTCCACATGCAAAAGCTTCACCTTGAATACAGCTTTCACTGGAGAGGATGATGCTTTGTGCCAACCCTGTTACGCACCCAAACTCTCTATGGTGATAGCATCACCTTCAAGCTTCCTCCACAAGCCTTTCTTGTGAGTCACCATTTAATGAGGGGTCTCAATTTAACACCCCCCACAGGGGTTGGTTGACTGCATCTGTCTCTTGACAACAGTGATGCTCTTTGAACATGACCAGGCAGAATTCTCAGCTAGCCAGAACATCCTAATGAATGTTTCAGTATTTAATTGGAAGCAGACATTAACCCATTGCAAATTAAATGTACTTTCCCCCCTGGGGGAGTAATATTTAAAACTTAGTACATTGCTTTTTAAAATGAAACCATAATTTGTGTAAGATAGCAATGATTCCTTGAGCAAGTTCAGGAAGAGGAATAAGGTATGCTGTTCATTACTAGGTTTTGATTGTAATAGATTTTGTTTGGGACAAAAACTTCTGTAACTAGAGCTATGAGAGATATTGTGATGGAAGTTCTTTTCAATAGATTAAAAAAGCTGAAGAGGTGCTTAGAACTTCAAAGGGTCATCACTAGCAGATCTTACAAAAATAAGTGAATAAATCATATGTAATGATATTTATATAGAGAAGCAAGTGAAATGTAAGAGAATAGTTGTTCTCAGTGATGGTCTATCTTAAATTGCTTTCATGTTTCATGTTTCCAGGAATCCACACAAAAGCACCAGACTAAAAAAAAATAAATCAAAAAAAGTATGATTTTTTTCTGGTTTAAATAAATTGTTTGGTAATGACATCTTTCTTACCAGTCAGTTGTTGCTGAAATGAAATTGTGGTCTCTGTTTTCAGGCAGTTTCAGACTTGATCATACTCCCTGATCTTAAAACTGTAAATCAGTACTGTTACAATAGGTCTGCAGGTCTTCACATCTTAGCAACAGTTGCATTATCACTGATTGCTGAATTTGAAAGTTTCATAAAGTTCTTCACAGCCAAAAAACTGTCTTGTGTATGAATCTGTGCTGCAAGAAACTCTGCCCAGGGGTATTTGTACAAAACAATCTTTCACCATCACTTTACAGATGATGAATGAAAGAAGGGACAGGTTAAGCACCTTCTAGTGAGAGCAAATCTTTTGCAGAACCAGCACTGAACTCCCATTATTTGATTCCCTGTTCAGCACATGAGTCATGAGCTCATCCTGCTCCTGTCCTGACATTAATGAAATAACCATAAATGGGAACAAAACAAAACTGCAAAGTTCTCTTGCTTTGAAGACCTGGAGATGACTGCAATGGCCTCACTTTGGTATGCACTCCTTGTTGTCCATTCTGGCAAGTGTGTAACTGTTATTCAATTAATCATTTCTGAAGTTTAATCAAGGGCTGAAGTTGTAATCAATTGGCAGCCCAATACAACACAGGGATGTTTGTCTGCCTGACTGCCCTTTGGATCATCATTAGCAATTATCTCTGCTGAGTGACCCCTTGATCCTGCACAGTTTAGCTGAAAGAGAGTTATCTAAGTAGTAATTTCACCTTTTGCCTTCATCATTGATATTATTCTAACTGTATATTAAATTCCCAACCTCTCCACAGCTTGCACAATAGGAAAATCTTTAGTTAAACTTGCAATTACTGTAATAAGATGATATAATGAAGTTATTAAAAAAGATTAAATTTTTCCTTACTTTCCCCTCCCCCTTATTTATAGTCATCTTTTTACTTCTTTTCCTCAAATTGCAAATAACTGGCACTTCAGGTAGAGCCCACCAAAAAATCTGTGATAAACATAGTACCAGAAAGAACCACAGGGAAGAAATCTCATGTCAGTCCATCAGGTTTTCTGAAGCAACCCAGTTTCTCATAGTTTTGCAAAGGCAGATCACAAATTCTGTATTTTACTGCCATGTTACCGAATTTTGGCATTGCCAGTGAAAGACAGGGGACTTAGCCATAAAATGCTTTGTTCTAGCATATTTAACTATTGTATACTTATTTCATTAAAAATCCTGTTTTCCCACTTCTCTCTGAAGTACCTCTGCAGGCAGAAAACATCCTCTCAAAGGCTGGAAGTGAATGGCTGGAAATCAGCCTTAATTTGAGACGAACAATCTAGAAACACACTTTATAAAATGTGGAGAACACATTTTAATATTGGATAAGTACTCTCATACTTGTGTAACTTGTTGCAAAGGCTACATAAACATAGCAAAAGAAAACAAAATAACCCATTGTTCCCAAAATATTGGCAGACTGTTGAAGAACACTCTTTACAGCAGATGCTGGGTACTCTTCCCGGACACTGACATCACTTAAAGAGATTTAGCAACCTTACATCCTACATCTTCACAAACTCAGCCTACTTCTAAAACTAAAAAAATCCATCTTTATTACATACCCAAATACTTGAATAACTGTTGAGCTGAAATAAATTGTCTTTCCAAAGGCACTCTGCCAACACTCGAAGCAAGATACCAGCCTGTCTGGGATCTAGATTACTCCATTGAAGCTGGACTAGTGCTGTGGAAAATATGTAGAAGGCAGCCAAGCCATTGCTCAAAGTGTCTCATCTCAGTTTCTAAATGTTGGTTGTGAAAACTCTCTCCATGGGGTCATGGTTTTGACCTTCTCCTCCCTCTCCATGCTATAGAAGGGAACCAGAGACCAAGATTGCAGGTGCCTCCAGGGCAAGAGGAGGACACAGCGTCACTGGAGGGGTTTGAAGATAAATAGCAATAATACCACAGCTGTGTGAAACTGTCATAAGCAATATTCCCATCAGACAAGCAGATAAAATACTGACTTTACACTGAGCAATATTCCTGGGAGAAGGCCCCTAAATTATTCCTTGGAGTATCTTGCTGTTGCAGAGGCATGATGGATGTCCATGCATTAGTGGTGCCATCTCAAGCCATCAGAAGTGTTGACACAGAAGAAGCAGTTTGATTAAGTGTTCCTGTTGAGCTTTATATATAAAACACTGTATTGGAAGAAGAAGCAGAACTCTCACCTTTGTTCCCTCTTTATTTTTATCCTCAAAATGTAAAAAAAATAGAATAAAACAACTGAGAAGACAAGACTGATCTCAATATCCTCATGCTGACCGGAGGCAGGACCTTCTTTTGCTGGCTGTAGATCCATCCAGTTCTAGGGATTTGCACCTCTTTAAGTAACTGCCTGTTGATGTCCTTTTGAGGTTTTAATTGCTCCCCCTGTGTCTTTGTGCAGCACCCAGCACAGTGGGTTCTCAGGCTTGTGCAGGTCTCCAAAGTGAACAGAGAATTCTTTGAGGCTCCTACTGAACAGATGAAGATCATTCCTCTTTTCTTTCCGTACTCTTTCAGTGAGAGATCCCATGAGAAAAGTCTGCTAATTAGGAGTGGCTGTTGTTGGTTCCTCACTTGCTTCAGAAATTACTGAAGCCCTAATGAAGAGCCTGTGAGTGACAGCTGATTTGCACAGTTTTGGGAACTGAACTACAGAACATCAGACAGGTCAGAGCATCGGTATTTGCTAATACCTGTTGTCTTTGACAGGATTGTTGTGCCACGTTTGTAGAGGGCATTTGCTGCTAATAATGATTTAACAAGAGCAAATAAAATCTCCCAAGTCAGAACTAATTAATAGGCAGGGTAATAGCTGTAATGAGGCAGTAAAATGAAACTCAACACCCTCAAACAGGGCTGTATTTTCTGGCTTCCCATTTTCAGGGATCTGATTATCCTTTGTTTTGATATCACTTGAATTAGGGAAAATTATGGGAAATTGGAGCTACAGGAATTTTGCAAGCAGATGTTCTGTGTTTTCTCTACCTGGAAAAGGACAAAGATGATATAAATGCTGGAGAGCATTATAGGATAAATACATCCTTTTAAAGTAGAAATAATAATAACATATATTACATGCACATAAGTGGAAAAACTATAGAATTATTTGGTAAAATAAACTGGTCATTGACTCTGTTCCTTTGATCATAAACTACATGGTAAAGACCAATCTCAATTTCAATAAGCGTGTGGAAGTGCACTGAACATACGTCAGTAAAAAGGCCAAAGAATTTGTTCTTTCAATACCCAACAGACCAGATGCTGGAATGAAATTCAGCACTTGAGTATGGCTGACACAAGGAGTAGCTGACTGCTTCATTTAATAAATCAGGAGACCCAAGCCTGACTCCAGTTCCCAATCCAAAATGGACATCATGAGTAGAGACCGACTGAAATATAGTGAACTTATTTTAGACTGAGGACAGTATTTTAATTACTCATAGATGTGTTTGAGTTCACAGATCAAGAAATGGGAGATGGGGTTTGAAGGAGGATGGAAAGCCAAATTCAAGTAGAAGACTGAGGTCTCTCTCAGCTATTTTGAGGTTTGTGAAGCTCAGTGCTGTGCTGTGTGACAGCTGCTGTGCTATGTTTGTGGTCCCTCCAGTGCTGCCATTGATCCTTGCTTCTTGACCTCTCCACACAGCCACACCTGATGTCTGGGAGATGCAAACACTCACACGCATCAAGCTGCACTGACATCACTCTGCAGCATGAGTTGTTCAGTTTTCCGTGTTCCTGTCTGTATTACCAGACACCAGTCCCATTGCACTCCAAGGGTACCACAGGTGAAAGCACGTGTCACTTCTCTTGGAATTCTCCCTTTACAATGGTTATTACAAAACCAAAGCACTAATAGTAACAGTGCAAACTTCTCTCCCATCTATATCTCTAATGAAATGGCTTGTGTGTCCCAAGAGGGGGAAAAGATATTTGGATCTTCCTTTCAATTATTTTTTCAGTCCATTACACTGTCTAAACTCCAGGTTATCAGAAATATATAAATACATAAATATTATGTATTTATGCAGAGAGAATAAATGAAAATTGAGGCCTCTGCTCATCTTATCCAGCATCCTGGTTGATTATCCCCAGAAGATGTTGTCAGAACCATGGTTTTATGACCATGAGAGAACATAATGATGTGCTGAGAAAACTTGCAACTGCACAACCCTGTTGCACACAAAATGGGTCCCCTAAGTGATTCATCATTACCATCTGCAAAATAAAGAGTAGCGGGAGAAAGGAGTGGCTCTCTTTAATTTGATATCTTTGCACAGTGAAAAGCAACTGAGGTGGTGAAGGGAAGGGGCAACTATAGGAGTGAGAGAGAGCAAACGTCCTCACAAAACTAACAAATTGAAGTGTGTTCCCAAGGTACAATGATGTAAATGTTCATCACATGGAAGTTTAGCTATCCCAGCCTGAATTCTCTTTAGCTTTCTGCCAGTGCTCTGAAAAAATGCGCTTATCTGAGACTTAGAGGAGACAGGATGGTACCTGCTATACACAGCCCATTTCAAACATTGCAGACCATACAGATTAGTTACAGACCTGCCTTTGGAGCACATACGTACTTCTCTATTAGTGAGATTTGGTTTCCCTGCTCTGGTTCTCAGTGACTTTTTAAGGAAAAGAAAGCCAAGGGACAAGGTACAGCTCATCACAGATGTATTAAATACCAAGATTATTTTTGCCTGAATTTATCCCAGCATACTTTAAACACCCTGCTCACGTACTTACGCATCTTGTAAGGCCCCAGAGTCAGTGAAGGTCCTCCACCTCAGTATACATCTGTCACCTTTCTGAGATTCCCTTTTGTCCCTGCTGCCATTCTGTAGTGTGGCTCAGGTAATATTCCTGCTGATCCCTTCTGCTTCTGCTTTCTAGAGTGTGCCTGGCTGGGAAGCTGATTCATTAAGTGAGGAGCAGAAAACAGCAATTTGATGTTCTGAACTTGTCCTTACCTTCTTGACAAACACCTGTGCAAGTCACACATCGCACCATCTCACAGAGATGACTTGCAGGTCAGTTCCCTCATCTGCACAGCACCAGTTTGACATCTCTATCACACACAGAAGTGAGACAACTGGAAAACTCTACCTTCAGCTACTCTTTCCCATGGGTTGGAAAATCAGATTATCTTTTCAAAGCTTTGAAATAAAATAACATAGGCAGCTTGCAAAGCAAATAATGCTGAAATAATCAGGTGCTTTTTAGTCAATCATTTCACTGAGAAGGACTATGGTTTAGCTTAAAAATATTGAAGAGGGACCAGGCATGAGCAAATACATGCATAGAAAAAATTCATTTGCTGTGGTTTTCCATTCCCCTCACCATGTTATTGCTGTTTATACTCCACACAAATCAATTTGAAACTATCTGGGGAAACTGGAAAGACTCATATGACCATCTGTCTTCTGTAGCATTCATTGAGTGGGTTGGACTTTGGGTTATAGTTTTGTTCTTTGGGGAGGAATGGAGAACCTTCATTCACTCTGACAGACTACAGAAGCTCACACTTTTGCCCTGCAGAACATCTGCTGCTCAGCTCTGTCCCAAAACCAGATAAATGAGTTAAATAGGCTAGTTTTACCCTATGTCTCAAAATAGTCAGTAGTGAGAGTTTAGGGAAAAGGGGACAATGAAGATTTTTTCCTTGGCAAACTCCCTAACTCCTCACAATCTGTGATTTAGCAACTGCTAGGGTCTGAGAGTGTGCTCCTAGAGACCAATAAAGTGATTGAAAGAAGGGTTTTGTCTTCCCTTATTAATAAAACTGACATGGGTTAGAAAACTGAAATCCTTGTAAATTCAATAAAGCATACTGAGAAACTGAATATTGTAAGAAATCAACATTTTGGGATGACATGCCATACCGCTCTTCAGCAAATACATCTTCAGGTCTTTATTTCCTACAGAATTAATATTGAAGACATGACTGAGAGAAGGTTCCTCTTTAGGACCTTCACAGTAAGTGAATCATTAGTCTTAAGTCATGAGGGCTGAAGTAGCTGATTTCTTGACAGGGGAGATGATCCATACTTAAAGAGGAGAAATGTTGGAAAGAAATTGTTGAAAGGTGGCAGTCATCCTGCTAATGTCTCTCTGCAGAGTCACACAGTCTACTTACAACCAGAACCTTCTGGCAGCTTCAAAAAGAAGTGAAAACCACTTGCAAAAATTCTAACAAACTCAGGCATTGGCTCAGGACAGAAAAAGTAGCAACCAGTTCTTTACAACTTAAAGGTTTAAAATCTTATGTATTTCTCTTCCCAAATCACAAGTGACTACTAAACAACATTACTGTTTTGGGAGAGCTTCCTCCAGAATCCAAGAGCAGCTTCAAGCTGGCTACCTAATTTGGGAGGCAGAAAATGTGAACACAGTTCCATTCTGGAACATTGTCATGAGAAGTCATGGAGAGATTTACCATGATTTGTTACGGCAGAATTACAGCAGAGCATTGCTGTGCAGTTAACATGCTACACAGAGCAGACAGAGCAGTGAGGGTGGAACAGTGTCCTTGAGAGCCTGGGGTACTTCTGCCCATGGAGATACTACAGTTGGCTATAAAAGGCCATGAACTGTCCTCTTCCCTAGCTGGAAAAAGTCTAATAAGTTTGAAAGTACATCTAAACTTGAACTTGCCCCTGCTTTGAGTGAGGGCTTGGTCAGATGACCTGTAGATATACTTTCAATGTAAACTATTCTACCATCCTGTGAATCCAGACAAATTTATCAGCAAAGTTACTTTCTGTTTCTGTGCTTCTATTTTCCTCCCTGGCATTAGCCTGGCTGGTCCATTTTGCTCAGTACTCACTCTATAGCCCTCTCACTGTACACCTCCACCATGTCGAACATGATGAAGACCTTGACCACACCCTCAAGGCAGTTATATCGCTTTGAAAAACAAAGAGATTCCTCAGTTCTTGCACAGCTGGTGTTATAAATCTGAACTGATCTAAACAATGAAAGGCAGTATCACAAATGTATGCACAGCTTTTTCCCTTCTTAAGTTGTAGAAAAATATCCAGTAGTCTGTGCTTATGCAGAAGGATGAAAAATGCATCAGCTCTGAGAACAGCATGATGGTACCTATAGGAGCACGTTAGGTATAAAAAGCATTCACAGCATGAAAAGACAACTCACTTTCAGAGACTGCAGCATGGGGAGCTCTGTTGAGGTTTCTTGGAGCAGGTTTGGCACATTTTGCTACATCGGTCATGGCTCCAGCACTCTCTCAAAAATATGCATCTGTCAGAGTCCTCCAATGCTAATAAGGCTTTTCACTGGGTGTTGGTTGCACCTGCATGTTTTCCTGCAACAAGAAAAACTATATGTTTTAAGTAGCTTTTTACTTTCTTGGCATTTCAAAGAACAATTGGAATAAAATAATGATAAAGATAATAACAATAAAAGAGAGATCCAGAACTAGGGTGGCAAACATAATCACAAGGTATATTAAAAAATGAAAGGTAGCTTGGCGCTTTGAAGATCAAGCACCACGGGAAGCTGAGGATGTGTTGTCCCTTGGCTTGATGTCACCTTTTAAAAGGAACACTGTAATTGAGTAATCAGCTTGCTGGTTGTCATGGAAATTGCTGCTGGCTGCTGCAGGGAACCAGCCTCCACACTTTGTGTTTGTGGTGCTGAGGGCAGGCACCCACTAAGAGCAGCACCCACTGCTGCCCCCAGCACCCCTGTGCTCATGGGGTGTCCAGCCCCAACACCCACTGCTCTCACAGCCCAAGCCCCAGCCTCTGCATCAAGTAGCAAAGGGGAATAAATACAAAATGGGGATACCATATCCTGGAGGAGGATTCAATTCACAAACCCACTGCCACTGATGACTTGGGTTGTGTTGTTAATCTTTTAGCAGACGGCAGCGCTAGCAAGGTTTGGATCTCACACTAGTCAGGGGCTAGTGGGGTTAATTCCAAATTTAAATTCAGTGTGGAAAGGGAAAAATATGTACAGGATCTGTACAAAGAAAGCTGTTTGTCAGTGGCGTTTACATGGTGATTAACGTCAACTCATGCTGATCAGCATTTAAACTTTTAACCAAAAGGTGGATCTGTGAGCAACAGCATGTGTGTGTGTGTGTGTATGAAAAAAGGAAAACAGGTGAAGTTGAGGTTTCTGAAGTGCCAAACCGAAATGACTTCTTTTATCCACTGCCGGAACTTTACCTGCTGTTTCTCCCTGGGAATCCTCTCATTGGAAGCAAGAGAGGGTTTTTGAAGAGTGAAATGACTGTATTTTATGGAGAGAAAGGTGCAAGAGAATAAAAGACAGTAAATAAAGATCTCTTCAATTGAGAGTAACTCAAATTCTTCCATTTTGCTGGCTCCCCTCATTCCTTAACTGCTAAATTGGCATTCCCTCACCCCATCAACCTGGAGCCATCACAAGCGTACTCTCAGATCTCTGCACAGGGTTTACATCAGTGCACAGGATGGAAACATGTTAACTTCCCATATAATGACCAGGAGAAAGTGCATAATACTCCAGGCTGACAGCAGTCACAAATGACAAGCTGCACAAGGCACCCAAAATGAAGCACTGTATCAGTGAGCATCACCACTTCAGCATCTTGTGCTTTCTGTCACACTACCCCTGGCATCAGTGCTCCTGCACTTGATGCACAAGGGCAGAAGCTCCCCTGAACCTGTAGTTTGACCCAAGGGAAGAGGTTAAGGTGAGGCTTTTCCAAGCATGCCTTCTATACTAGCTGAGAAGAGCAGCCCATGGAACAGATGTGCTCTTCGACCCGCTCCTCTTACAGTGTGACAGCTGTGATGCAGATGGTCCATATTAATGTGTTAATAAATTAAGTGCTACCTTAGCTCTTCCTACATGTGCTGGAAAACAATCCATGCTTACAAAGTGGCATTTTCAGGTTTACAGCGTAGAGTCTACTTCAAGGGCTGCTGTAGGATCATCCTTGTTGCTATAGGCTCATGGCCAGCTCAGAGCACTTGCGACTCCAGGGCAGAACTGGTGTAAACTGGGGCAGTGCTGAGCCACTGGGAGCAAAGCGATGAAATGTTGCCAAGGAGGGAGTCCCTGACCTGCAGTCACCACCAGAGGCTCATCATTAGGACAATTTTTGAGCTTCATTTCTCCATGCAAGCATCTGCTGAGGTTTTGGCCTTAGGTGCCCAGTTGCAAACTGAACATCTCCTTGATAGGAAAATAGATAATTTATCTTGATAGAAAAACAGATCATGTATTCAGACTTATCCTTCTTCAGGCACTAGTATATTATGGCTATGACATATACAGAAAATCAAGGTAAAAAACAAAGTCCTTCAAACACAAATTAGTCAAAACATGACTCTAATTAAAATGCTATCACTCCACAAAAGCTGAAGTTTGTATTAAAAAGAACCAAGTACATATTACATGTCCTCCTAAAGGACCAATCAAATGAGCTAGTAGAGACTAACACGTTTTTCCTCAGATTAAGGTTCTTTTCAATTTTTTTTTGAGTCATGCTGCACCTTAGAATTTCATAAATAAGATTGAATGCAAGTAACCAATGAGAGACTTTTGCCTCTCCAACACACTAGAAGACTTCCCCCTGATATGTCTGATAACAACTCAAATTAATATTGTTTGATTTGTTTGCTGCCTTCTGCATACTCAAAGCATGTCAACATCATTCTGGAAACTACTTCTCGTTACATAGATGCTTCTAGAAGAGCCAGAGGAGACTGTGTGATATGTTGTTACTCAGCAGAGTTTACATAAATAGTATTTTTGTTCCTCCTCCATCTTAAAGGATAAAATGGTGTGTGGATAAAAGCTGTCTGAACTCAGAGACATCTGCCAGCAGAGCATAAGAGAGCAAATGTTAAGGCTGATCAAATTTCAGTACACCATAACTCTTGAAAATTTCCTTTAAAAATCAGTCTATGCATACTAGAAAAATTGCTCCCCCATTTGTAATAATCACATATCCCTTTGCTTCTCTAAGTTTAGCACACTTTGTTTTGCACTAGTAATATCCCTAGCAGAATATGCCATGGTCAACTCTATCTACTAAGTTGGAACAGCGAGAGCAATTTTAATTAATCACTGTAAGGTTCTCTTTTGCATGAAGATGGCTCAGACTCTTTGACCCATTAATTAAATTGTGGAATTTACAGTTCCTTGAAAATGTTGAAGAAGCAAAAGATTAGTCAGATCTGAGCTGTGTTTGAAATGGAAATTGAGACACATTGGACTGTGGGTAGGGAAGAGCAAAGTGACATGTTAAAAAATACTTTTAGTTCAACAGACATCCACTAAGCCAAAGCCAACTGGAAACATGAATTCTCTGTGACAAAAATAATACAGCAGCCAGAAGCAACGGGTTAGATCTTTAGGGGTGAATTGGCCAAGCTCCTTTAGTCCCAACAGAAACTCCAACTTCCATAGCAAGAATTTGGTTTCCACACTTCTGTGAGTGAAAAAACCAAAATCATTCCTCTTTGCTGACAGATTAAATCCTGACATGATTAGGCAATGCCCTGGAGAAGAGAAGGCCAAGGAATTAGGAAGAAAGAGCAAAGAATGTGGGTCCCTGTGGCTCCAGCTGAGTTCTAACCCACAGAGTGCGTGCAGGTGATTCACTGCACTTCTCATGCTGCAAATGAACCTGCAGAGGTGAGCAAAAGCACCAGATCCTTATTCTAATTCAAAATATCTCTCTATGCTGAGGTAGGAAAAGTAAAGATTTTGTTGAAAAAGTAGTTTCTTCTAAAGTTAATTCATTGATAAGGGTGCTCAGATTCCTTTAAATTCCTTCTGTTGGTTACTAGCATAAGAATCAGTTTAGTAAAGCAGTTGCTATTTCTTCTGGGAAATTCTTGTGAAGTACAATAGAGAATTGTATACATTTCTCTATTCTCTCTTGTAATATTGGATTAATTAACATGGACCTGCTGCAGATCCCACTCAGACAGACAACTGGAACTCTGGCTTAGGTAAAGCACATTTGCATCTCTCAAATCACTAGTGCTTTTTTGCTTTCCCAAAGCATTAAACAACTTTGTAATAAGTACACCACAGACGTGGAGTAGGATGCTGCCTGTCTCAAAGCTTTGAGGCATTTACACCACTTTAGTCCAGGAAAACATTCCAGGTGTTAGCTAAGTTCCTATGTTTGGGTTCAGTTGGATTTGGGTGTATATCTTGTGCCTGGCCCCAAGGTGGACTGGAAAAGAGGATCAAGCAGATCTGGAATATCAGGAAGAGGGATTGCAAAGCATATAATTCTGATGGTGTGAATTTGGCTTTCAGTTGATTTCTTGAAGCTTCAGGGCTTAAATCAACAAAAATATGCTTGATGAGGAAGTACAGCTGTAAGTTTTTTTTAATCTATTAAAATTTTGCAGTTCTTTTTCCCCCAAAAGTGGCCAGGAGAGATCTGTATTCAAATTGCAGTTGAGATATTCTGTATCAGCAAAAGTAGTTTCTTCACAAAATTTAAATCATTGCCAGTATTTAATATTAATCTACTTGCTTTTTAACTCCACAGACTGTCCATGCTTATTGAATTTATGTCTGTTGCAGCCCCAGGTCTGTACCCTCCTACTCCCACTCCTGGAATGCCCTATTACCATCCTGTATGCAGAATAGCTGCCCCAGGCAAGAATGGAGCTAATTCGGGCCAGTGTCCAGGCAGATCAGACATGCAAATATTCAGCTTTGTAATATTTGGAGGCTCAAACTGCAGATGCATTGGGAAAATTACTCAAGAAGCTTGATTTTGTCTTAAGTCATTATATTAAAATGATTACAGTGAAATACTATTCTGCCTGACTAGATGTTTGTTTCCTAAAATCTTTCCTAAATACGTCTATATTCCCCTCCCCTAGACAGGGATGTTTCCAGGATTGCTTCAGCCAGTCACTATGTCTAGGACAAGTCTTTGGCCTCCTTAATCTTAGCATGACAGTATTAACAATCCTCACAAAAACATTTATCCACATCTTAAGCCTTCTTGGCAGCATTAAATCATCTCCCATCCCACATATACAAGCTGGCTGATGGATGTATGCAAATGCCTGGCGGTAGGGAAAGACATTTTAATATACAGCCCTAGTAAATTACTGAGATTATTACAAGAAGGGAAAAGGCATGATAAGTTGTTCTGGTGTTGACTATGCATTCCCAGGATACAATGGTGATAGACAGGCAGACAGGCAGGCGGATATGTTTGGGATACCTATCTAGCTGTGAATTTCAACTATAAATAATGTCTGTGTTACCCAACTATTTACTTTGTAGCTTCTCAAGGTCCACATACACTGCTCTCTTTCCAAACCTCACAGGTTTCTAATTTAAGTAAATAAAGTAAACCTTTTCATTTCTACTTGCTTCCTACAAATAGCTCCCAGCACAGAGTACAAAGTGGAGCAGTGGGTGTTTAATATCTATGACTGGCTCTTTGCTGCTTGGACTATACCTACAACATTCTGTGTTTTGCCTGTGCCTGAAATTAATATCAATGTCCATGTGTTAGTGCAGTGCTGATAAATCCAAGACCATTGGTTGCCCCAGGGCTGTGATGTCGGACCCTGCTGCATCACTGCCTGGCAGGTTTGCTCTTGTGCTCCCCAGCAATCACTCCCTTTGCAGTAATTGAAAATAAAATCAATAATTAAAAACTTCCAATTAATTAATTAAAATTACTCCCGGCTGTAACTTACACAGGGGCAGCAGGTGGCGCTGAGGAATCCACGGAACAGCTCCGAGCTCCAGGGCTGAGTCTGTGCCCTGTGCATCCAGATCACACCAAGGAACTTCACCTGCCTCATTGCTCCTGAGCTCCCAGTGCCACTGAAAGAGGGGATAGAAAAGGAGGAACCACAGATCCCATTTTGAAGTGCAGTTTCAGCTTTAGCTCTGACCTGGTAAGAAATTTGGAAACAAACCTGCACCAACATTCCTACAAAAAGGATATAATTTTGTAGTGGATTCTAGCAGCTTGTGGAAAATGATTTAATTGTCCACTTGAAATCCTTTTGGACATCTCCACAGTGAAAATACTTGCATGATGGAGATGAGAAATACATTCTCAGATTTGGAGAGGAGAGCTACAAGAGAATTAATTACCAATACCTTTATTTTTGTTCAGTTTATTTTTATCATCATCATCTTCTTCATCATCATTATTAATACTATTATTATTATTTTGTATTCAATGTTTGTTTTTTTCAAACCATGTAAATTACTTTTCTGCTCTTCTTTTTTTTTTCATTGCCTGCTTTCTGAAACAATATCCAGGTACTTATAGGACGAGTTATGGATTTGGAAGGTTTGTCGTCAGCTGGGCTTGCTTTGTGAATAGAGACCTGTGCCTGAGCAGGTCAGCAGAATGGATTGCATGAAAGAAAGAAAATATAATAATTTTGAAAATAAAAAGGGAGATAAAAGGGAGATTACACACATATGTTATTTCCACAATTGGTAGCTGACTGTGCCCTGGATTTCAAGCAGATTAAGGCCTTCTTTGTCCATTTTAACAACAACAACTAAGTAAATAAATCCATTTAATGGCAGTATTAGACATTGTACTAGGACTCTGGAGGTTTATTAAGATTTTTGTCACCAAGTGGGCCTTATGAAGTAGAATGAAATCTTTCAAGTGACTATCAGAACTTGGCCTCCTGTGCACAATAACAGAAATATTTAGCATTTCTGCTGCTTTTGACAGGTCAGAGCTTTCTGCAGACCTTAAGTACAATGCCACAGGAGACCTTTCCATGCTGTGTATGTTAAAACCAGCAGAGCTGGCAGGAGTTTCCCAGCACTTGTGTTTACAGGTGCCAGGCTGCAGGGAGTGGGCAGGGGCAGGTGCTATGAGAAGGGGCTTGTCAGCAGAGCACAGGCACAGCTGCTGATCCTGCACCACCCCAGTGCAGATGGCATTGCTGGCTGCTCTCCCAAGCTCTGTCTGTACAAACCTGAGCTACTGGCTTCCAGTACACAGCTTCTCTTACACTTATATTTCTTGATAAATCTTATTTAACTTCAAATAACATGAAAAGGGGGCAACCTTGAACTGTCCTGTGGGCTTGGAATCAGTCCAGAGATCCTACCAAAGAGTTAAGATGGAATGGAAATGACATTTGTATCTGGAGTCCAGGCCATATGTGAGACTTTCTCTAATGTTGTACTGTCTGCTGGCCCTACCTGTGGGCAGAGCTGCAACTGGGATGTGTGTTTGGCTTCACTACTGCTACTGAATTCCAGTGCTAGCACAGCCCTGCTGCCAGGGCTCATTGTCAATTTGAGAAATATCTGGGGGGAAAAGGGAGTTCAAGTGAGTAAGACAACTGAGGAAAGGCTTAGATCAGGTTTTCAGGAAGCCATCTGTGCTGAGACAACTATAGCTGAACCCAGGAAGTTGGATGGAAGAGCAAGTGGCAAAGTAGCCTTGAGTATAGCAAGGAGATATTATTGCTAAACAGTCTCTGATTTGGGTGACAGTTTTTAGAAAGGCACATGTAATTCTTCCAAAATAAGAGCTCCATAATAGACCTTGGACAGGGAAAATCTTTAAGGCCTTTTCTTTAGGTATTCTTCCAAAGGTCAAGCCCACGAAAACGAGTTTCAGTTTCTACATGCATTGATTCAAAATGGGATTTAGAGCATCAGCTACAATCCCTGTTGGTCACATTAAAAGCCTTTGAAAAGGTTTTCCCAAAGCACCTCCAACACCATAGCCTGGAGTTCACATGTGCTATGGAAACTTCCTAAAATCTTTCTCTTCTCACTATTGACTTTACATGACATCTGCCTCACCCTGTAATATGAGATCTGTTACTACTCTGTAACATCAATCAACAACTTAGCACTTAATACCAAAGGAAAAAAAGAAAGCTATTTATGTTCTTATGACAATGTGTTAAAAAATTTTCCAACTAACAGCTCTGTTGCCTGCTTGACCTCCCATCCTGTAAGGACAAGGGAGTCCAAGATCGGAAACATATGCTTAAGATTTCTGCTGTCAGTATTAATAAGATCAGGCATAGAGCAGTATCTGTGTAAGAGAGGGAAATAACAGAATAGCTGTAAAGCTGCTCATCCTTAAATCAGGGTGAAAAGGTTTTCCCTTGTGACCAGAAGACTTTGCATTTCTTATTCACTGACAATGTTTTCTGCAGTAAACTGGCTCCTGGGAAGTCACCTCCACATATCCAGTTTAGTGTCATCATCTTCAGTGATGTTATTTTATGTTATTTAAGGAAGTGAGCCTTCAAAAATGTAAAGTCATAGCAAATAATGTTCATTTCTGTTCCTCTCAGTGGCCATGTAATTAGGTCTGTTTTAAGCCCGATTTTTCAGCTATGATGGACATTTGCCTTTCTTTCACATGTGCCCACGTGTGCACCTGCATGAACAGTTCTGGAAGAGGCTGTACCATGTGACTCTACTGTGCTCTGCTCTGGGGAAACGAAAGAAAACCTCTGATTTCTTTCTCTTTCCTTGCTAACCTTTTGAATCAGAAAATATTTCCTGGTGACAGCATTGGGCTCAAAAGCACTACTCATGCTGCACCCGCCAGCTTGACTCATGGCCAGCCTGACTCAAACCATTCAGGAAGGCAGGACTTTCTGAGGGTGTGCCAGTATCCAGCTTTTTCATACTTCTGGGTGCCTTCAGTTTGTCTTGACCTGAGCTTTGTTGAGCAGCACCTTATCCTTGTGCTGTTTGAGCACTGCTGCTTTCAGATGAAGCTGAGAGAAAGCATTTCAGAAGTACTTGCACAAGTGAAAAGCATCACAGGGAAGGTCAGGGTGTGCTGAAGCTTGACTTCTACATGATGCAGGAACAACAATGCAAACCCTGAACTAGAGACTCTAGGTACCAGCAGCAGTCCAGATGTGGTAGCACAGGGAGTAGAGCTCGCTGCCAAACTGGCTGATGGGGCAAGGCAAATGAGCCTGCTGGGGCCTCACTGACTCTAATCCTTGATCCGGGTAACATATTTCCACAAATCAGTGACTCAGATAACCACCCTCCCTGAAAAGTCCCATTACATGAAAATGTTCAGATAATTCACATTAAAAAAAAAGGAGAAGATCTTAGGAAGTGGGAGCTATTCCAGAAAGTAAGAAGCAGAGAGCTGGTAGGTAAAGGTTTCTGGGATAAACCTTCCCTTGTCTTAAAAACCTGCAACAGAATCCACAGCACATACCTGTGAAAATACAGGCTGTCTCTGGCGTTGGCTTGTGCATGCTGGGGCAGAGTCAGTGCTCAGGGCAGTGTTTTCAAGAGAAGTTCCATCTTTGTGGTGGTTGCAGACATTTTTGTGGGCACTACATTTACAGAACACACAGGTAAGATGGTTCTGCTTCCTTAAGTGTCATGTAATTTCCTTCACTTAGTCTTGCCCCATCTTTTTTCATTTATGTCCTTCCTGTCCAATTTCCATTGACTTTTCATTTCCTGTGAGTTTAACTACAAAGTACCTGTCTTGGAAATTTCTCTGGAGATTGGGACCTTATATTCCCCCTCAGGTATTTTAATTTTTAAATAAAAACAATTAATAAGAGAAACTCTCTTCCTTGATACTGAAACCTCCACCTCAATCAAATATTTGCTGCATTCTTAAGAAATCAGTCAATTCCATACCTGAACCTTTCCATAGGTACTAATAGAACAAAGGTTTTTCTATTACTTCATATTTGTAATTGTCTTTTTTTTCATTCTCAGAGGGATCTGTCATATGAATTATATCATTAATGTGCAGAAGGATGAATTTACTTTTCCCATCCTTTCTCATGTCAATTTCTTGACTTCAAAAAGCAAAACACATACAGCAGCTGAGCAACAATAATTTTTAAATTCTGACCCTGTGTCCTTTGCACATGAACTCTTCCATCAGGTTTCATGGCAGCAATTTCTCACTTTTTCTGTTTTGCCTTCCCATCTCAATCCTTACCTTCATTTTTGCTTTTTCATTTTTTTCCCCTTTCCATTATCCTTTGCTTGAGTGACATTCTAAGCCCCATGCTGGATTTCTCTGCACAAATGCAATAAAACAGGTTAAAAATATATATCTTTATCTACCAACACACTAATTTTATTTCTATCCACATTTCAAAAGAGTAAATTCAGTTTCAGACAGAAAATATCTATGATGCAATTTTGTTTTCTACTGTGGGTAACATGCTTCAGCCTTTGACAGTACTGTTAAAAAGATAAACCTATTCTGCAGCATTAATCTTTACCCTTCACACACAAAACAGTCTGGATTTATAAGTGCCAAGACACTAATGAAAATTGGAGTAAGAAAGGGAAGGAACAGTGAAAAGAAACATATGTCAGGTTACAGAAAAATAAAAAATCATTAAATCTTTTGGAAGGTGGCTTTCATGGGCAAGAAAATGCTGGATCTATTAATGTTCATTGGCAGCAAGATTTCTCTTCCTAGGCAGCACTTTTCCACCTCAAACACACTGAGCTGTATCAGAGCCCCCCTCTCCTGGGGCCTCAGTTCCAGTGCTCTGCTCCACCTGTGGGGCTGAGCTCATTCATGGCAATGTGAGGATAAAAGAGGAATCATCTGAATTGTGTCTGTTATTGAAGAGCAACTATAAGGAACCTGGTCTCATGCAGCTCTGTGTCTTTTCCCTCATGCTGCATCCAACGAGGTTCCAAAGCACAGAGGTGGATTGCTGGGATCAGCTGCTGGGGCCTGGGTTGGAAAAGACCAGGAATTCAGTCCGTCTCTTTTGTTTTGGTAACAGAAAGTCCTCTCCCATGTACCCAGGATGAGTCACCTGGGCCCTCCAAGGAACCCACCACAGCAACTGCCATGCTAATAATGCTGATGAGGTGGGAAAGGGGTACCATAGCACCAAATCTGTAGCCTCTACAAACCCCTCTAAGCTTTGCCCTTCCTAAGTTTTCAAAAAGGCTGTTACAATGTTAAGAGTACATCAATAAAATAATACCATAAAGGTTTAGTCATCTTAAATATAAAATTGATTCCTTCTCTCCTGTTATTCTTTCCCCACCTCCCCCCTTAGGAAAAAAAAAAAGAATGGCTGTATTTCATTTTTATTTGTACTTTCTGAAGAGTAATGCATTTCCAAGAAAAGGATTAAATCTCTCAAAGTGAGGTAATAAAACTGAAGCTGTAATGAAACTCACTGGATACCAGGAAGATATTTCATTTAGGCATTGGGATAAAATTCTAGTTACAATCCCGACCAGAATAATTCATGACCAAAATACCTCATACTATTTTTAATTGTCCTTGTTTTTCAAATAAAAGTTAGAGATGCTTTGACTAAATCACTGCCTGTCAAACTTAGGTTGTGAATGGCTCAGTGAATCCCAAGGGGCACGTTCAGTTTTTAGGGCAATTCATTTATTTGTTTGGCTATACTAATAAAACACATATCCAGAGATTTATATTCTTATCCTACTACTAAAAATGTATGAACCGTATGGAGGTGACAGCAAGGAACAACAAGAAAGAGGTTATACAGAAGCTCAGAACAATATTGCCAATTTTTTTCCTACCAAAACTAAAAAAAACAAACAAACTTTCCATAGAATTCTAGGGAAGAATATAATAGTTACATAATTGAGATCTATTCCCGCTGTTTGAAAAAAATATCTGAAGTGCTTGATTAAACCAAGAATCAAAGAATCATGGCACATTTAATCTGATGTGTTAATAATGGTTGTAAATACACTGTATTTAGACACCTGACACAATACACTTGTTTGGAAACTGAAGCAGTGGAAAGACACAGCAGGCTCATTTCAGAGAAACATTAAATTACAATAGGAGAGACACAAACCAGAATGCAGTGGGAAAGTTATTGTGGCTTATAATGTACTTTTCAAACCAGCAGAGTTACATTCATTCTAGAAAACATTGTTCCCTCAGACCAGAAAGATTTGCAGTGGAAAGGGAGGTAATTGTCTTGTTATCAAAAACCAGAGTGTTTTTCTTCTCTGCCTGTGCTGAAAGAAATGCCTTTCTACCAGAAGCTGTAATGGAAGATCATATAGATTTTTTTTCTCTCCCCACCACCCAGGAAAATACAATGTGTGATATTCCAACCTCCTTATGAATTCTTTAAGTCATTTAACTGCATCTTCACCTTCCTCAACTTTTATAACTCTGCAACTGACAAGTAAACATAAATTTCCCGGATGTGTTTCAAGCATGACTCTCTTCCTTTACTAGAGAGGCACACAGCAGAACAAGGCAAGATTAGATCAAATTTGCTTTGTGGCTGCTTCTTCCACAGGAGGGTTCGCTCCCGGAACTTTTACTACAAGCACCAGGCATCCCTTTTTCTTTTTCCATAACCAGTTCTTTACTCATTAGCCAATAGTTATACCAAAGTACTGCACAGCATTAATCCATCAGCCCTTGTTTCTCTTGGTCTGTTCCCACCAACAACCCCAGCTCAAGTCCAAATTCACCACTCAGGTGAATTAGTTCAATGAGTAATGAGTTCAGATGTTTGTTAGTGAATTATTTCAAAACATTACAAAGACATGCAGCAACCAGGTCCAAACAACTCATCAGTCATTTCATAGACATATAATCAGTTTCTCAGATGTCAGATCGTGCATTTTCCTGTTGATTATTCTGTCATTTCTCTGTCAAATGTTTCTGAATCAGTTAATTATGCCAGGGATGTGCATAAGCCAAAATAATTACTGTATTATTTTACCTGCTATCTTCCCATCTGCATATTCTCATTTCTATTGTCCTTTTTCTAGTCCTTTCATAAACTAAAAAGATTTTGCTCCCTAGTTTCCAACTTATCCATCACATTTCTAGACATCACATCAGTTTAGCTGCAGAATTAGAATAATGAGACTTAGTGGTCTTCAAGCTTGCACAGCCTTGATTTAACCTACAGACCTAACCATTATGGTCTTTGTCCTGTCCTAAACACTGAAAGTGTTATCTTTAATGAATTACAGATCTACGTCAGCATACAAGGCCTCATGCAAAGCCACAGAAAGACAGGAAATCTGCCTCTACAACTCAAGTATCTTGAAACCAGAAACATTGTTCACTCTGCAAAAACACTTTACTGAAATATGATGTATATCTAATATAGAGATCTAAAAAGAATTCCTGTGATTCTTGGTATTTGCTATGACAGAGTGCAATGCTCACCTACACAAATTAGGATTCTGGTGTAGCTACTGCAAAGAAAAAGACCATGGCATGTGGACAATATCCATTTATCTGACTAATCTCAAAAAAAAAAAATCCATCAAAAAGGCATTGCTGATGAATGAAGGCTTTCTATTTTTGCTCTTCCACAAGACATTTCTTTTGCAGCTGGACTGTTGAAGATTTGTCATAAAATTTTAGAGCATCTTCTATGTAGTGGTGATGACAAGAGTACATTTGCTCTTCATTACCCAATACATCTTAAATTGCTTCCTGTAGCTCTGATGGACCATTGTTCAATGTCCTATTGTTGGGTAGAAGCTGCAGCTTCAAGATGAGAAACTCACAATGGGACGCTGAAATTTTTCTTGTTACAACACAATCGAAAAAACAAAACAAGCCAACCCCAAAACTGCCATGCAGTATAAAGTAGGAGCAAGAATCTGAGCAGATTAATCATTTCAGATGCCAAACATCTCAGCACTCATCTGTTTATCTCATGCTATGAATGAAACAGGAGGAGGTTGGCGCAGGAGTGGTTCTACCACTGAGTGGTGAAAGCCATCACACCAGTGCAAAGAAAATGCAAATCTGCTGCTGCTTGGCAAACTGAATCAAGCCCATGGAATCTCGTTTCTCAGCTTCTCTGAAGGTAAGTTTGTCAGATGGACCAATGTTAGTGATGAAATAAATATACAGGAACAATATCTGGTGAACATAGGGATGTAACCAAAATTAATATGGTTAAAATAGGATTTCAGCAGAGGCAAAGAAAAGTTAAATCCTAATTTAATGCACCCTGTAAGAGAAGAATTCCATTTTCAAGCAATGCCAAACAAAAATCTGAAAAGTGGGGAAAATCTCTGCACAGCTATCTGCTTTCCAACATTTACTGACTCCAAATGTTTAAGCATCTTTCTCTGAGTAAGCAATGCAAAAAAAAAATTAGAATAATTATCATAAAATCAAATACAGGAAAATGGTTGATTTGACTGCAGGTTCACACACACAAAACTCAAAAGCATCTGTAGCTTACCACTTTCCAAAGTCATATGAATGACAAGGTAAAAAATGGTTTTAGTTTATTTAGTTATACTTTTTCTCTTTTAGGAATAAGAAGCTGAACTTAGGAAAGGAGGAAACTAATAACTCCTTAAAAATGGCAGTGTTCAAAACCCAGCAAAAGAGAAACAAAAGTGCAATATGTTTCCCAAGATAAAGGCAGTGAGAATATTTAAGACTATAAAAGAAAATAGAAATTCATGATGAAGAGGCTCACTGAGCTATCTCCTGCTCTATTATCAGTAGTGAACGATCAGGCAGATGCACTCCATGGCATCTGTCATTGCAAATGGATTTCAGTGAGTTTTATAAAAATAAAAAATACAGCTTGCCTGCAAAGCCAGCCAGTACCTTGTCTGACTTCAGTCTGAGTGTATTTAGCTATCTATAAAACCAATTTAAACTCACAACGTTTCAGATGAGGCTACCTAGCACAGCCATTCCTGAACCTGGAAATGGATGAGGTATTTTGCTATTTATGCCTAGAAGGTGGTCAAATGCCAAAACAGAGCTTTTACAGCTGCAATTCCCCCATCTCCCTGCCATTTGTACACAGATTTCAAATATTGCTGCAATGCTCAGGCAGCTCAGTTTGCAGTCATACACATTGCAGCAGGTCAGAACATCTGCTCTGTTCCCAGAAATCATTTGACTTTTCACTTTAGTTACACAAAATCACATGCAGTTACCTTAGCCTAACATTTCTTGGGTTTTGACTCAACAGAACTTGCATTCTAGTTAACACAGTAAATCTTCAGCTTTCCCTGAAAGGCAACAGGTTTCTAGGGAAAATATCACTTATTGGTTCTCCAAATGCACAAAGTGAGGCACCATCTCTGAGAAGTGAGAATAGATGGGGACAGAGGAAGGCAGACTGCAGCCCATGCTCTCTGCTGGTCCCTCAGCTGGGGCTGGGGGTTTGGTGACTGTTTTTGGTGTGCAGACTGAGCTCATACTCCTGTTCTGTCCTATTACACAACAGGGATCCCCATGCCAACTGTTTACATTTTTGAAAGGTTCTAAAGATTGGGGAGGTCCTCCACAGCTGGAGAAGGCCTAAGAGACAGTGGATATAAATTGTAATAAGAATGTTTCAGACTGAATGGAAAGAAAACCTCCTTTACTTGAGAATGATCAAGCCATGAAACAGGTTGCCCAGGCTGTTTACATATCCTTCATCTTTGGAGGTTTAAAGACCCACCTGTATAAAACTCTGAGCTACTTCATCTGTCTCCACAGCTGATCCATCTGGAGAAGGATGTTGGACTGGAGATCTCCTGTAGTCCTTTTCAATTTACATTATACTATGATTTATTTTTTCTTCCTCAGTCTTTCTTACAGAAAGATTGTCATGGAAATGTTCTAAAAGTGAAGCCATAGCAATGTTCAAAGCTCACAGCAGTACTGCAAGTGTTTTAACTCAGAAGGATTATCTCAGGGCCACACAAGATAACTGAACAAAAGCTGTGTTTACATCTTTGTCATCTCCACAGGCATCAAAACCTCAAGTGATTAAAAAAACTTAAAGTTTTCTAGGTTTTAAATTCAGAACTGTAAAAGACTTAGCAATGCAGGGAGTCATTGGAAGGCTCAAGTGGTCACCTGGAAACGACCAAAACAGGCTCACAAAATCCCACATTCCTTACGTGGCTTGTTTTTATTGTTGCTGGCGCTTTCCAAATGCCAAGTACTCCAAACACCTCTCCTTTAGTACTAGGAACTGTGTTTTTACTTACACTCTGGTGACTCTCTGAAATCCCTGTCCTAATTCTGAAGGCATGCAAGCAGTAAATTAGTAGGATCATGTCAAGACACACTACAGCAGTCCATATCTCCTTTAGGAAGCTTTCAGTAGACTTCCAGTTGAACCAGCAAAACTGGAAGTCACCCATTTAAAACATCTGACAAATTTATGAGATACAAATTCACTGAGTAGAAATGTATCTCAAGAAAAAGCAAAATCCATGTTCCTGATTTAGACAGGTTGGTAAAACACTCAGAACTGGCAGAGCCAGACCTGCTCAGATAGTGGATCTACCTGAGGATGCCAGTCCCTGGCCCTTCCTGGGAGCTGTATGTCCAGCTACACCCTCCTATAAGCAATCTGGGTTTTAAACTCTGTTCAAACAATACAAATAACTGTAACTTGTATTTCTCCAACTGAGAAATGTAAACGACATGAGCTGCTCAGTCAGCAGAACGGAGAAAGGAAAGAGGAAAGAAAACCCACACATAATAAATGGTGTTTTAGTTTCTATAACATCCATGAAAGTTTCAATGTGCAGCAGAGCACATAATTTTTAGTTTCTCAGAAACATTTCTAAATGCCTTAAGGTGACTCTATACCCCTTCTTCCATAGTTAATCAAGCTCAGAGTAAGTAGATTTTTAAATAACTTAGAATTAAGCTAACCCTTCAAGTAGGTGTTAATTCTAGATATGAAGCTCTATTTCTCTATCAAATTTACATAAATGGATTTCCATTGTGCTAACCCAGCCAAGGTGCTGGGCAGACAGGATTTATGTTCTGCCCACCTGCAATGTCGTAACAAACAAGGAGGAAGACAGATGGAAAGGACAATTTGCCTGCATTATTATTTATCTCACCAAAAGGCAGTACTGCAGTTTGCCATCTTCTCTTAATACTGGCTGTGGGCTGCAAGCTCCACCTCCAGAATATCTCCCTGTTCATACCATAACTAGAACAATAAAAAATGGCTAGTACCTCCCTGAACTTGCCTTTCTCCCCTTTCTTACTCAATATGGCCTTTATCCACCAATTCCTGCAACAAAAACTTGGTTGGAAACACCATAAACTGGAGGGATAAGGAAAGCCAGAAACGGGCAGAAAGGAAGAAATGAGGTTCAATTTGCTGTGCAAGCCCAGCTCTCAGGAAAAATAACCAGCAGCCCCTGAGAAATCCCAGCATGCCAGGACTGCTGGGTGCTGGCAGGAGGGTAATGATGGAGAACTGGAGATCTCAGTGTGCAGCTGAGCCACCAGCACCACTGAACAGCCTGAGCAATACCTGGGTAACGTTTCACTGTTGGTGCAGCGTGCAGCCGCAATCCCAGTGCCAAGAAATTAAAAACCAATCAACTTTATTGGCCTGCTGACACCAGGGCAATTAACATTCATTTCTGACAGCATATGCAAAGGCACTGCTCTGCCTTACGTGAGCATGTCTGCCCTAGCCCGGGATGCTGCTCTGCTATCTCGGGGCATGGCAGTGGCTCCACTTCTTGGAGCCCCTCTTGGAGCCCCCAGTTCTTCAAAGATAGAGGAGCAACAAAGATGGAAGCAACAGCATCCTTTATCATCACATATAAAACATCCTGGCAGTTAGTTCCCTTTGGACTGGTAAAACCAGCAGCACTAAAAAACTTGTTTTGTTAAGTGGAGAAATAAGTTTCAAAGACATGAAGGGGCATTTGGGGTGAAAAACGCAGAGGATTCTTGTTTGCACTCTACAAGAGGTTTCCCTAATGCTTTAATTAAGTGCGTATATTTGGAAGTGCTTAATGGTTAAATTAAAGCCTAGATATTAGTTCTCTAGAAGGAGCTGTGTTTTTATATCAGAGTTCTGCATTTATAATTGAGTAGATCACATCAAAACAAGATGTATTTAAATCAGAATATACTTCTAAATTTACCTAACCTCCACACATAAAAATTCCCAGCAGGTGCCTTGTTAAACAATAGGGAACATAGGAGGTAGATTGCTGTTCTGAAGCCTCCGGTGAAAACTAATTCTAATTGTGTGCTTACTTTTTTTTCTTTTTTCTTTCTTTTTTTTTTTTTAAATCAGTTGTAATAGTAAATCTCTCTCCGGTACAAAAAGAGACTTTTGCACTCTAAGCCAGCAAGCTAAGAAGTGTGATTTCAAGATATCATCTGACTTAATATTTAGGACCTAAATCCCAGAGTATTAATATTTGATTCTGAGAGCACCAGAGTATCTTTGAAAGCGTAAGCCCAGCCCCAAAGTCTTTACATGTATTTTTTTTTCTTTTCATGCACCAAATTAAAATAAATAAGACCCAGGCATTATTCAGAAAAATCTTCCCCTCCGTTCTCCTGGAAAAAAGAAAGGTACTACAGATATAGCGGCCATAATCTAAACATTATTGGGACATAAGAAAAACAAGCTCCTTATGCAAACCTTATGGAAAAGACACTACCCTGAAGTTAATTAAAAGCTTTTCTGTTTAGCTTCACTTTTCTTCCTCCTTTTATTTAAGCACTTAATGAATCTGCTAAGGTTTTTCAAATGCAGATGCCAACTATATTTATAAGCAGACTCTGACAAATACATGAGACCGAATCCTCAGCTAACCCAGACCATAATTTGATCAGCAGCCTGAAGCAAGAGAGGCACACACACTTGTTTGTAAACAGCTTGGAGATGTTTCTCTGTGGAATGCATGTTTTGCTGCTTGACTCCTTCCTACCAGAGCATAACTGTGAATTTTGCTACATTTCAAACCCTATTCTACTACAGGCTGAACAACAGAAAATTTTGGTTATAAAGCTTTAACTTAACATTACCTTCTGGTAAAGGAGAATAATAAACTGTGAGAATAAAAGGTTAAATTATCAACTTCAGAAATGGCAAGAATACTAAGTGAGATTAGAGGTACCTTATTAAAAAAATGAAAAGAAAGCTACTTTTAGAAGCCCCTGTTACTGCATTTTACTCACCCAAGTAACAATGACAACCTAGAAAATGGTACCATCACCCTCCCAAATCACCTGCACAAAGCTTTAGTTGGCCACAAAGCCTTTTATAGCAGGAAATTTAGTGTGAAATTTGATCTGAGACCTGTGGCCTCTTGGGAAATGTAGTTTCTTAACAGGTACCCATCTGGTTGCAGGGCTTGTTTCATAGCTGAGGAAATAAAAGGAGACATTTTTAACTAGGAGTTTACTTTTATTTACCTTCTAATCCTGCATGGCAGGTCTCTAAGTAGTTTCTTTTTCGATTTGACTTGACTGAGCCTTTTTCTAAGGGGAAAAAATTTGAATTCCTAGGGAAAGGATTATGGGTAATCTGCTACTTTAAAAAGGAATGAGTGAGCATTTTTCTGCTTTAATTTAATAGGGATTGTATGTGGAGCTCTCAGGAGAAAGGTGTGCTGCTACTGGCATTTAAACAGGGAAGATAGATATTCTTTTTCATCAAATGAGAGTTTAGAGATGGGATTTTTTGTGAGGTGTCTTCTTTGAGTTGGTCAGCCTATAGAAAGAGAACAAAGCTATGACCAGCTTTTAGGCCCAGACAGAGGGAGCAGTAAAAAGGTTAGCAAGGAATGAAAGGAATTAATGAGGTTTTCTTGATTTTTTTTTGTTTGGTTGTTTAATTGTTTTCAGTTTTTGTTTCTTTTTGCTTGTTGTTGTTTTTTCTTTTAAAATATTTATTTATTATTTATTTTCCAAGCTATTTAGAAATGTTCTTTGTCCCTCCTCTGAACAGCTCCTAAGTGTTAAGCTTACAAATGCTTTCTCTGGAGCTACACAAACCTCCTGCAGAAAAGGTAAGTTATGAGATTGTAGTTGGTTTTCCTCCCTTACACTGTTGACCCAGCTCTGATCTTCACCTTTCCTTTGCAATAGCTTTGTTGCTGAAGCTTGAGGGGTCCCCACACTTCTGCCTCACCTGAAAATGCTTTGAGTGTTTCTGGTGTTAATAATGTCACATTAATTTTTCAGATAACCTGGGTATGTGTAGAAGCAAAACCTTTGGAAATGCTGTGCAGGGGCGTTTTCTTTACTGAAATCTGACTGAAGTGACTATGTTGAAGAAAAATTAAGTATGAGAAATCTTGCCTCATCAACTTCTCCTGTCTTTTAGGAGTTCTAAAGAGATTTGAACTCTGATTTAGCTGACAGGCAGATGAACTGGTCCCCCCATCTGAGTTTCATGCAGCCTTGAGGAGGTGCAATGTAAGAACTCTCAGCTGTTTGTGTGCTCTGTGAGACCATGTTGGCCCATGACACTACATTGTTGAGGGGAAAAACCACTATCCTTAAGTCATGTGTGTACTTGGGCAGGGAGGTACAGGGAGATTCTGTGCTGCTCACCAGGGCAGCCCAGTTTTTGAGCAGGAACATCACACAGCTCTAATCCTCTTGTTTGTTGTTCCTTGGTCTTTCCCAGATTTTAAATTGTTGCTGAATGGAGAAAAAGAGCACAGGCATGAGGCATACTTGAATCAAATAGTTGTCCCAGTTCCACCCTCCTCCCCTGCAGCACCTTCTGGGAGGTGGGATGAAGAGCACCACCCAGTAGTCTTGTTTATTAGAAGGTATTAATGAGCACATTCAATGTAGAGTGAAGACCTTGTTGTGCATAGGTCAGCTTCATTTGAAATCTAAGGATACCCAGGGAACTCGTTTACTGCAAGATGTTAATTAGTTTTATTGAAAGCAGCAGCAGTTTAAGAACACAGCAAAAATCCTTATTTCTATGAGTGTTTTGTCTAGAAGATACTCACAACTGGTATCTGGGAGGGAGAGAGAAGAGCAAAAAGATAACCATTTGATTGAAAAAGACAGAAAAATATTACCCTGGGATTTAACAACTTATTATAATAGCCAATGATATCATCTTGATTTCAGAGTGAAACTCAATTTTATGTGTCAGCAAAGCAATCTTAAACTGCTGAGCAGATGTCAGCTGCATATCTGCCTTGTCAGTGATCAGGAAAGATGTTTTTATGAGCAGTAGCAAAGCCATTGCAAGCAATGTTATTTTTCCATATACTTTGCAAAGAATGTGGAGGATTGCAAGGCTTTAAAAAGGTAATTCCTAGTCTCTGCAAGTCGTGGATTCTGTTCATTTATGCAGGTTTTATAGAGTATGTTTTCTGCAGCTATTGGGAGAAGTTAGAAGCCTGGAGGAAACATTGGATAAGGGGCTTTTGGAGAACAGTTTAGGTAGTGCTGGTATTTCAGTTCATTATTTTCAAACTAAATTCTATTGCAAATCCTCATAGTCTTTGTATAGCTGGGCAAATTCATAAAACTCTTCCCTAAATTACTTGCTCAGCCTTTTTAAAATTAATTTAGTTCTTCACCTGAGCATCCTATTTCAGCTTCCTCTTGCCTGGTGCTCCTGCGACTTGAGTCTTTACTGACACACACAGTTCTTGAAAGCACAGTTTAAATTCTTATATGTGAGTAATAATACTAGAAAGGAGTTTCACCCACCTTTCCCTATTACTAGTGGCATGTTGTTGCTGGAAGGGAGATAGGGCTTTGAAACTGTGAGTATGAGATGAGAGAGTGGTGCATTCTGAAAGAGAGAAAACCACTGCTTTTAAGAACCTGGGGGAGAAGTGGGTGGTGTATGTGAGAATTAAAATTTGGAGTATTGGATGTTAAACAGGCAGCCTGCCCCCTGCCATATGAGTGGATTTGAATAGCCTGCACACAATCATGATACCAAGCCAGATTTACAGATTTGCAATCTTTGACCAGTCGTATTTTTTCTCTATCTGTTTTCGCTGAAGTGAGACACTGGCTCAATAATCTCACAGATCACTTCTCAGGGTGTGTGTCTCTTGGTTTTTCAGTTTGGAGATTGACTCTCAAGTCCATTTCTTCCATTACTGTCAGCTATTTTGAAGGTTTCAAAATGTGTTACTACTCAAGGGTGCAAAGATGGAACTATTGATTGTCATGAGCTCAGTTGGGCTATACCTTGGTTCAACTCTTGACTCTGCCTTGAAATTTGAAGACTGCTGTGCAATGTTGCTCCTTGGGTTTTTCAAAGCACTTTTTTCCTTTTTCCTTTTTTTTTTTTTATTTTTTAAACTTTGTCTTACCCAAGAGCTTCCAACCTCAAGGCTCTGAAGCAGACAGAATATTTTGAGCTGTTCTTTTGTCCAGTGTCTTATCAGAATCAATAATTTCACTCCCAGGGTTGCAAAGGATTTCTCAGCAGGTGAAATTAATCTAATTTTAAGGTTATGACTAGTGATTCTTTTATTTTCCATATTCAGGTCTTCACTCTAGAGAATGTAGAGTAAAATGAGAAGTGTTGATCTTTATATCCAGTGCAATAATTGAAGAGCACTGGCTAGAGCAGCACCAATTTTGACAGGGCAGGATGCACAATGAGAGGAGGAAAGAAGTCTCTGATATCTCATTATCTATACATGATGCAAATGAAAATTTCAATGGGAAGAGATGAAGCTACATGATTTATTCCTCCTTTTCCCAATGGGATGGATTAATAGTGACTGCTGATAGTGAAAGGATCTGTAAATGACTGGGACTGTCAAGTGGAGGTCAAGGTGAATAGTCAAGCAGTGCAATTACCTGTGGTATTATTTTCTGGTCATGAAAAGTGGAAGAGGTAGAATTGGAACAACTGAAACTTATCTTTATGTCTGAATTATCATTATACATAGAAGCCAGATGCCCTTCACAGAGGTCAGGAGCAGTAACACCTCAGGCTCTGCTCTCTTTGTCTGGACGATGCAGGTTTTCCATACAAACTTCTCAGCACTTTGACCACAGCAGAGTGCGCTTCAAGCAGGGCTTGGAAAAGTGGGAGGAGACACTTCCCATTCATGACCCATATTTTTGTTTACAGAAATGAACGGGGCTGTAAATTCAAGCTCAGTTCCTGAAATTCAGCCTTTTAGTGTTGCTCCCCCAGGCCCAGCAGCAGAGGAAACCACAGGGCACCAATTCTCCAGTCTTGACTTGGAGTTGCAACTGTCTAAAAGCATCATGCAGTATCTGGAAAACATTCTACCCATTGCTTAATCTCTTTCCTGTTATTTATCAAATCCTGCTGGCTATAGGATTCAAAGGGGCTGGCACTGATCTTGTTCCAGTCTCCAAATTTAGTGGATTTTGAGGTGAGCAGGCATGTGTTGGGCTTCTGCATTCTGCTTGGCATTATCATTCCTGAGAGTCCCACAGCTTTCTTTGCTGTTTCATAACAGAAAGGAGGACTGGGAGGGAAGTCAGGAAGGTGGCCCAAGCCCATCTTTCAGCCCTAAGTCAGCAACAGGTCCTCCTGAACAATTGCTGCTGGATGTTGGTCTAGTCAGTCCTTGTTAATCTCCACAAAGGTGATTACTAGAAATTCCCAAGCCAGCCTATGCCAGCAGTTTCCCTTGCAGTCATTAAATAATTAGTACTGTATTTTAATTGGAATGAGTCAGGCTTTATCTTTCATCCAGTGGTTGTTTTGTGCCTTTATGAAATACTGAATAGTCATTTACCACTTGATATCTTCTCCCTCTGAATATATTTATGTGTTGTAGTCAAGTCACTTCTGGGTAGCCTAAATAGATTTTGATAAGTTAAATAAATCTTTCTGCTGACGCTGATCTCACAGATCGGATTTGAAGTATAATGGTATCACTCTAATCTGCCCATGAGGAAGAAAAAAAAAGTTTTTTCTGAAGACAGAGTCAAACATATGATTGCACATCCAGTCCTTGGTATATCATCAGGTATTCCAGGGAGACTATGTTTGTCTAGACTTTTTATATCTGCCCTTAAAAATTCTCCAAACAAAAAAACAGCCTGAAATCAAAAAGAAAACTCTGCTTCCTGTGCTTTAACCTGACATTGGTGAAAAAATTGTTTTTATTTGACCCTGATGACATGTCCCACCCAACTCAGCTGATGTGCTATTTCATGGCAGATGAACCATCTTCTTTCTTGTACATTCCTGTAAAGGAGGATGTGACAATACGCTTTCAGTCAGACTTGTGTGTTTATAAATAGCATAGGCCTCCATCTTCTCCATTAGAGAGTTGATCTGTTCCTGGCATCATATCTGAATTGCTACCAAATTGGACAGTCTCTCAAGGTTTTCCATTTGAAATGCCTGAAATCTGACTTAGCAAATTTGTTGCATTGCAGCTCTGGCTGCAAAGGTAATCTCTTGTGAAGCACATGTAACCAACCACCCATGGAATTCGCCTGCAACTGAACAAATACCTTGTGCTTTTCCTAGAAGGAAAAGATGTGTTTTAGAAAATCTCCTTCATTATTCTTTACTGCTCACTTTTGTTTGAGTTTGGGGAAAAGAAGGGGACAGCTAGAGTAGTTCTTATAACCTTACAATTTTATTTTCCAATTTGAATAGCTATCAGATGACTTCATTATGAGAAACTGAAGTCATTTGTGATGTTTGCAACATAAAGACCCACCCTGAATGATTTACAAATAAATGATGTTCTAAAAGAGAGAAGAAATTGCTTCCATGGGGCGCTGCGTTTCAATAGTTTTAAATAATTGCCGTTAGTGAGGGCACTGCTGCTGATTGCTGTGATGGATCAGCATTCACATTGCAATAGCACTGAGAAATGAAGCTTCAATTACAACTCCAATCTACAACCCACTTCAAATAATTGAAATATTTCCCTTGACTTGAGTGGACTTTACTGTGCAAACAAGCTCCATCCTCCTCACACGGGAGCCATCGCTGCTGAGCTCTGCAGGGCAGGCAGAGCAGTTGGGCTTTCTTGCACTGCTTTTAGCCTTGTCTTGGAAGGTGAAGGAATGGGGTCCAGACTCACACTGTCACAACAGGGTCTGCAGTCCTGAAGATCTGGGAGGCTGCTGCAGCCAATGTGCTCCTTTCTTCTAATCCCACAGCATTCCACAGGTTCTTCATCTGGCCACTCGTGTAGTGGCATTTAATTCTAGTGGTAGTGACAACATAATCTGGAGAGAGAGGAGTTAGCAGAAACAGATTTAGAGCTTATTAAAATTTCCATGCAAGACAAAAGAATGAAGATGTATATTTGTTAGCTGATGAACGCCTTGGGGGAATGACATAGACTGAGTAAAAGGAAATATTCCAGAGTGAATTCCCAAATAGATTCCTAAATATACTCTATGGCTGAAAGGGTAAGTTCTACGGTAAACTGCCCCATTCCTGTTTTCTCCTTGGACTTGTTGTAGGTTCAAACATCATGTACCATTAATTAGACTTATGCAGTTAAAGGAAAACTGTTTCATATCCTTGATGGGATGTATGTAACTCCAGCTGAAGGCTGGGGAAGTGTAGGAAATCAATAGGGTTCTGTTTTGCATAAAATTAACAGTGTGGAATATAAGCTACTGCCTTCTGTACAGAATTTAATTATTGAAAACACAACCCCTTTTGACACTGAGCCCAGGACACATTTTCTCTGTTACTGCATGAACATTCTCTTACAGTGTAATGCACTGGAAAAGACTGAAATAAAGTCAACTTGCTCATCCTAAATTCTTTTTCCTTAGAGTAGTTCCTGCAGCTGAGGAGTACTGGAAATCCTCTTCCATAAACTTTGTGTTGAGTACAGTACTGTGAGAATATTCTTCCCCCTATTGTCCCTCCCCTTCTCAATCACTCCAAGAAACTGCCAGTTTCTATTTGCTTTGCAGGAAGCTTGTACTCTTAACAGGAATGAAAAAAAAGAAAAAGAAAATGAAGAAATGTACCTGTATGGTCAGGAGAAAATGTCATTAACTCCAATATTGTTTCAGTGTCTTTCCATTATTTTATTAGAGAAATTAATGTTCCATATCAAGTAAATGTTCAGAGTCAGAGGGAATCATGTTTTGGTTAACATGATCCAAAGAATGGGACTATTCTTTCTCTGTACCTTTTATTTTTTTCAAGGACTCCACCAGGGTTTGGAGGTCTCCCTAGGTGTTTTTTTTTGCTATACTCACTTTTAGGATTTAATAACTGATTTCTCATTTTTCCCATTCTCTTGGGTTTTGCATACTGAACTTATCAGTATTTACAATCTATTTACATATGGTTAAGTTACCCATGAAATTAAAAATTCAGTGAAGAAATTACTCAGGCATCTGAGTAATTTAAAAAAAAAAAGCTGGGGAGGAGGGGGAGGAAAATTCCAGCATAGAAAATTATTAATCTTGATAATCTTTAGCATGCTGGAGACACATGCTACATACTGCTATCTAAAAACCATTAATAGTGCTGGAGGCTTGACCTCCCCCCAGCCTATAAATCTATTTATACAGTCCTAGATGTTGTAAACACCTTTCTGTTGTTCTTCCCTGACATAATGTTAGAAATAAAATGTGTGGCTGGTAAGTGATACCCTAGCCTGGAATTCTGGTGTTGTTCCCCACACACCTGAGAGGAAACACATATTTTAAGTGGTGATCCTGGTTAGAGATTTCCAGCATAAAAAGCTGTTGTCCAAGTGTAGATGATGCCCTTGTGATCCAGTGAATCACAGTGCAGAAAATGTCTCCTTTAGTGTTATGATTAAAGCTCAAAATATTCCAGAGACTTGCAAATGAAGAACACCAAAAACAAATGCTGCCCATTTTTAGCTGAATCGTTGAATTCCCCTGGGTTTGCAGGAGCAGAATACAAATTTCTGAAATACTCAGCTCCTCTTCCATTAGCTTTTTTGCTTTTTCCATTTTCTCCAAATAGAAGAGGCGGAGGCATATGACAAGTTTTGAATATATGTTTAGAATATGTCTCTTGGAGCATTTTAGCTGAAGCCTGAACAGAAATGTGTTTTCTCTGAAGGACTGAAATTATGACTTAAGTGAAAGAATTTGGATCAATATGAGATGAATGCTTGGTTTGTGCCTTCTTTTGCTGTGTTTTGTTTTTCTAATAGGAATAAATCAGAGCTCACAAAATGACTGACTGGTACAGGAGCAAAAATGAGCTCAGGATTCAGGGGACTGCCTCCAGTTCCCTGCTGCGATTTTAGCCTTTTGAAAAATCTAACCCCTACCTTATGCAGGTTTGGGTTTCTCATTTGGCAGGTGTCAATAACAATTTCCAGGGTGTGGTGATGATGTGCACAATGTGGATTCTTTCATGTCTACCCCTATGGAAGTTGGGAGGAAGGTTACAGATATTCCATGATTTCAACGTTATGTTGGTGCATTCTTTCTCCTGAGGACATCCTTCATTAACTGTCTTGCACTCTCCAGTGGCTTAGTGTCCCTCTGTTTTAATTCCTCTCTGTGCTAGAGGCAGACATGCCCACGAAAAACACCGTTGTTTTTCAAATGAGGCTTTAGCTGCCATGCTAATGCAGGCACTCCAAAAGTCTTATCTGCCCTGAGAAGGCAGGACTGCTTCCCAGTGAGACTTCAAACAGCATCATAAACTGTTTGTTTCTCACCACAAGACCCCTTCTAACTTTTGAAAGCTTCACTAAAGCATTTTCTGTGTTTGCATTTCCAGATTCCCTGCTTGAGGGAAAAGGAGGAAGGCAAAGCATTGCTGTAGCAAACTGTTTAAAGTGAACTTTTCAATTTCCCTGCAAATGTGTGAATTTTTTACCTCAAAGGAAGCTCCAACAAGAAATCTTTTTCCTTTCCTCTTTCTTCATTCCCCAGGAAAGGGAAGGAAAAAGAAAAATGAAGTATAAAACTCTTAGTTTTCTTTCTCAGATATACTGGGTGTGCCAAAATTGCTAGAAGTGTCTTTAAATTCCTGAGCCTTCTGATATTCAGAAGTCCTCACCCAAATCTCAAATATAAGGAAGAACTCAAGAATTTTTGACATGAACAGTGAATAGATACAAATAAACTTATTCAAGATATACTCATAATAAAAACTGTGTGTAGGCAGGATTCTGAATTACTAGGCTTCAAGCAGACCCCTCCACAGCCCTGAGAGCTCAGTGTAAACCTCTGGAGGAAAAGCTCAAAAGGGCTTGTGCCTGAGATACTGTGTCTTCCTCCACTTATTGCTGCTGCTAGAAATTAGATGCTGGATTAGAGCCTAGCACTGTGCTGGGTCAGTAATTCCTTTAGCCTTGTGATTCAGAAGTCAGAATTAAATAATTAAATGTAATATACTGACAAAATCAGGGCTAAAAGTTTTACTATTTTGTGTAATATCTCTTAATGCCAGAAAGTAACTGATCCCTGTGAACAAACCTCTATCATTCATCTGCATTGCATGGTATGTTTGGCAATTATTTTTATTTGGATAGAAAAAATAAAACTGGGAGATCCAGGGCCAGATCGTAGAAAATGAAAATCTTTTCTTTTTCAAAGCCTCTCTGCTTCCAGCTGCTGCAAATTTTGTTAGTTCATTGGCAGCTTTTCATGCTCCTCTTACTGTGGCACCTGGGAGCCTGCTCTGTGTTCCCTCCTGTCTCTTCAGTTTTGGGGATGGGAGAGGGTGGGGTGGGCTGGAGTGTCCTGTGAGATGGAAAAAACCAGGAACGTGTTCACCAGCATTTCAGTTGTTTCCTGTGGCTTGATGAGAGGGTAGGAGCTCTTTTTTAGCCAACTCTGTGCTCTGCTTATATCAGAATTTTGAGCAGTGTTGGCTTGACACTTTTAAATTGCACTGTGTATGCATTTCAGAGATTTACTCTTTACATGAAGCTGTGATTAGGGAGGACATGTTAAATATAAGATGCATCAGAAAAATATTGTTGTTCTGGAGGCACAAGAGAAGCGTTTAATTTTGAAACCTGGGATGATATGGGGTGACAGGGTAATAAGATCCCTTCTTTGCATGATTTCATTGTGAGCTCTCAGAAAACATGTTTCAATTCCCAAACCTCTCAGAAGGTTTGCAAATACCTGCAGCTGGAGAACAGGCTGCTGTGATCCCAGCCTCGGAGGGGCTGAGCAGACAGGCAGAGAGCACCACCATCCATCTCCTCTCCACTGGATTGCAGCTTTGCTCAGTTAATTATTTTTGGTACTGCTGCCCCAGAAAATGCTTTAACTATGAGGCTTGTTTCCAGCTGCTACAGGATAACAAACAAATAAAGTCAAAACTAGTGTATCTGAAGGAGCTGTCTTATGAGAAAAAACCCTCTCTTAACTTTATGTTCACGGTTGAAGGGGTAACATTTTACGATGTTTTCTCAGTTTTGTGGTTATATGTGTCTGGTGGCTGAGGAAAGGCTTGATTTGTGTTTTCCCAAAGGTCCCTTACAGTGGCTGTAGTACCTCATCATCCCTTGGCCCTTGCCGTTTTTAGAGAACAGCTTCTGTAAGAAATGCTCTGAGTTTTTAGAAATGGCTCATGCAGTAAAGACCTGCCAAAAATGTGCTGGAAAGAGGTACTTGCTGCATACAACTAAAGCCAGTGGATTAGGAACTCAAAACTCTGGGCTTCTTCAGCAAATATCTCCTTGTGTGTGAAATCAGGTTAAATTCAGTTTACTCTGACACATCTGTGGATGGCACAGCCCATAAGGATGACACATAACCAGTAAATTGGCTGCTATGGGAAGAGTAGCTCCTCATATTTGTGATGGTTTGACAGTGTTAGATAAATACCATTTAGATATCTGACCCTAGAAATGGGCATGTCTGTAACTGCATATGGGGAGGTCTATAGATTTTAGACTTTATTTTGCAAAGTAATTGAAAAGAGTGTGTTGGTAGAAGGCAAGACCTTGCTAAACTCTTAGGCTCAGAGAACTGTAAAAGAGGAGATGGAAAATGCAGAGTTCTGACTATAAAGCTCAAAACTTGTGCTTATTTTCTTTCTATTCGCTGGATATGGGATTTATGATTTACCACAGGGCTGACACTGGCTCTTCTTTTTCTTGAAAATGCTGACTGCACATTGATTTTCTGTTCATTACAGGTATTAGTTAGTATATTTAACAACCTGTGCTGAACAAAAGAGGTAGGAGGATTGTTTTTACACCAAAACCTTGCTGCTTTAGGTAGTGTCCAGCACAGACAATCCTGGTTAGAGGGAGAGAATCCTAGAAAGCAGCTGCTCTAGCACTGTATGTCATAAAGGAGAGGTCAGATGGAAAGAACTTAACTGTTGTACAAATTTATTAGCCCTTAGGACACAGAACACAAAGTACTTAACCCTTCCTTGATGTGAGGGAAAATATCCCAGACCTAGAAAGTAAAATGATTTTCTTGTTCATTTAGTACTTGGTACTGGTTTGGAATCTGGCCCCAAACCAGGGTAACTGCTCACCTGTGTGAGGGAGGTGTTTGAACTGCTGGACACTAACGTTGGACCACAAATCTATTTAGGGCCCTAAAGTAGAAAGATTCTACTTCTCACAGAACTGAAAAGGATTTGAATCCTTTGACTACATTCTTACATCATCCTGGCCTGTAATGCAGGATTTCTAAAACTGTGTTAGGAGATCAGCAGTTGCACAACAGGAAAGAGACACTGGTCTCATGAGAAGTTAGGAGGTAAGTGGAGAAGGTAGGAGTAAATGCAGAAGGTAGATATAGGGCTACATGGTTAATTTACTTCAGCTATTTGATTTCTTAAGATACATTTCAGTTTGCAAAAGGATTTATGCAAGAGGTGACAGTACAAAAGGTGATTTACCATATGGCCTCAAAACAGATGGAGACATGGAGAGACTGAGGAGTGGAATAGAAAAGAGGAGGTGGCTCATTACACCAACTTTAGGCCAGACTGTGTCTCCCCAGGAGAGAGGATGTAAGCATGTAATCCTGTAATCCGTGTCTCTTGGTTGTACATCTCCATGAATAATGCACTAAAAATAGGAATCTGCTATAGCCTTCAGTCTGAGACATTAGTTCTTCATTCCTACATCTTCCAAGAAGTCCTTGCCTCTCATTCTGAGAACTGATTGTTCAGTCATATTTGCCAAATGAAATACCAAGTGTTCATGTTACCAGCATCTGAGAGAAGACAGACTCATAGAGGTTGGAGGAATTGTTTGATTCTCCACTTTCTTTCAAAAAAGTGTTGCGGTTTTTTAATAATGTGAATGAAAATATTAATTAAAATGTTTAATGCTGACTTTGGCTTGGACATCCAGGCCGACTTAAGTCTGTGCTTTAGTTCAGACTGTGTGTCAAAAGATTATTCTGTGCCACTTTTATAACTTTATCAAGGAAATTAAGTTTTGCTGGCACACTAAAGCTGTATGTTTGTGAAGTGTGGGTTTCCTTCTCTCCCTAGGAGATTCCTTTCTGTGATGAAAACTGGCAAGAGCTGTTGTGTGCAGCACACCACATTTGCCTTTTCACTTAAAATGGGCTCTCTCCAACACCTCTCACTCCTTCTGCAGTTGGAGCTTATAGGGGGAAAGGGGTTTCTTTTACCCTGAAAATGTTCAAGGCCATCAAGCTTCTCTCGATCGTAGCAACACTTTCAGTTTTTGTCCCTGATGTGTGATAAATCCCTGTGGACTTAACCCTGATTCCAAATTGCCATATAGAGAGCAAGAGCTCTTTCTTAGACATACTCTAAATCTATCCCCCCTGATCGTTACTGATGTGAGAGTCTGATATTTCACTGTCATCTCTACTTGAGATGATTAAGTCTCTCAATCTTTAGTCTAAAGGAACTGATATGAACTACTCTGCCAGGACAAAGTCTTCCCTCTTCATCTCTCCTGCATTTCCAAAGATGCCTGAAATGAGCTGATAAATGGGATTTCAGATGATGGAAGAGGCCAGTCAGCAAAGCCACTCATGCCAGACTCCTTCAGTTGCAAAGGTTGCAAAGATGCTGACTCCTGGCAAAGTTTTACAGACCTTGGATGACTAAGCAAGCTTCATTAACTCAGATTTGACTAATTGCTCATTTAGGGAAAACAAATACAAACAGAAAAACTCAGAGCTGGCAAGCCAAATGGTGTGAATAGGATATAGAGAAAACTGCTAGAAAACCAGCTTCAGGGCATGTCTGCAGCCCTGGGTTTATTTGCTGCTGTTCACATCTTTCCTGCTACTGCATTTTTGTCACTGTAAGCTGGTGTATCAGCCATAATTTTCACAGCTATTCCTTTGTTATTCACTGATTGCACTCTTTTCTTCTTTCTTCATTCTCTTATTTAGACCATTTCAGTAATAAGGAGGCAACAAAAAAAATCTCATACCCCTTCTGAGCAACACCTCATTGGAATTTGCAAAAAGTCTGGAGGATGAAAATCAGATAGACACTATAATCCTGCTGTGACCTGATTTTCTATTCACCGCTGGTCCTCAAACACTAGCATAAGTCACCCATTTATTCTTTACTCACATCCCTTTTTTACCATCCCTAATTTGCTGCTATTAGTCTGGCAGTTTCCAGAAGACCTGAATCTGATTTAGTCACTGATTTAACCAAAAGTATTGCTCATCTTACACTTTCCTTCCTGTCATGGTTTTTGTCTTGGAAATTTAGTTTATAGGTTTAGTGGGCCTGGAGATTTGTTACCTTTCTCTGTTCATAGATTTTATACAGTTCTCTGCCGAGGCCCTTGTTCCACCCACAGCCTCAAATACTCCAGTAATACACCTCAGAAAAAAGGGAGAATGTGTTCATTTGGTAATTTATTCATGATGAATAATTTGCCATTGTCTCACACACCGACTTGACTGTCAGGAGTGCTCAGATGGTTTTGTAATGAGCTTTGAAAGGTGCTTTATTTAAAGACAGACAATTCTTCACAGGCAAGCCTCACTTCACAATGGGAAAATAAACATGGCACTTAACATCTTTAATATCTTATTATTCATGTTATCCTGGGCAGCAGAAGACTCCCTGATTTGCTTCTTGCCCTGATTTCATGAGGAATCGCCTGATTTCACTTTTCTTTATATGTGGAAGAACAATTTCGGCTGAAAAATTGCTGATTGTTGGCTTTATGGTATCCCATTAACCTCAGAGAAGTGCAATGGGTTTGTGCCCAGCTGAATGGGCTTAAAGGAACACCCTTTTTGTCCAAATGTGTCCAGTCCATGTGCATGATCCTTAGGGCCTTGGTGTAGGTGGTTCCAAGTGTATTTGTCAGCTGCCCAACACTTCAATACCCTGATTCCTGCTGATCCTGAAAGGTGTGACTTCAGTGTCCATATATGTAGCTGGAGAGTAGATTTTTTTTCCTAATATCAATTTTGAGGCTGTGGAGGTCACAGCAGCTGTTTTGGCTCGTCTGGGATGGATGATTTCAGGGAAGGCTGTCCCATCCTGCCTCATACATGCAGTGCTTGTCTTCATCATTACTACCCATCCTAAATACTTCCATGTCCTTCCCTTGCTTAACTCTTTAAACCCCCTTGATGAATCTCCTTTACAAGAACAAGCCTAAATTTTTCTAGGAAATTTCTAAGTGTTTTAAGTGTCTATCCATAGGTGCCTTTTTTTTTTTCTTTTGTGTGTTTCCAAAACTGTAAGTTAACAAGACTTTTGGAGATGAACTTTGGTAGTTTGATTTCAGTGGGAATTAAGCCTCTGAATATATATTTACTAACAGGAAATTGGTCTTTAAGCATTAAAAACCAATAAACAAATTCTTAATTTTTGTTTGAAGCTGAGAAACTGTTTTTGTTTTGCCAATTCAAGACACAATTTCTTTTTAAACATTCCCACAGGCTTACAGGAGACAACAGGCACAAATCACTTTATGTATTTTGGTAACCCCCTTATTTTTGGAGGCAGCTCTCTTACTGTGAATTACTAACATTTTAATTTATTAATAATAATAATATTTATTATTATTATTATTATTATTATTATTATTATTATTATTATTATTATTATTAACTAATGCTCATCCCAAATAATTTTCATGGCTCTGGATGGATGGTCTTTTTCTGTGTCTGTTCTGTAAACAGCAAAAGGAAGCTGTTGCTCAGCCTTGTTTTGGAGTCTCAGTGCTGCTGTGCACCTGTCTCCACACTTCTGTGTTTTGCTCCTCATAATGAAGTCCAATTGCTGCCAAGCCAGTCGAGGAGGGAGAACACTTCCCTTTGACACCAACATGTTGAACTATTTGTTCAAAACTTCAACTCCTTAATCACATGTGCTGCATCTTAATAGAGAGTCTTGTTGAAATTAATTATTTCTGTTGGCATGCCCTGGCACTCAAGATGTTCCAGAGTGAATCATGATGGAACCTCTCCTAGAGTCAAGATAATTTATTAAAAGCTGCATTTGTTTGGAGGTGAAACCTTGGCAACCACCTTTAATTTAAATCCCCTGATGAATTTGTCAGTTTTATACACTCTGTAGCAGTGGAGGGAAGGAGAGAGGAAATAACTTGTAATTGTCCTAGGAAGCACATCAGTAGGAATAGAGAGAAATAGCACCTGTGGTCTGGAATGAGAATTTGTGCTTGTATTGACTGCCTTGAAAAGCTGGGCAACTCAGAATTACCTACTTTCATCCCAAATTCATGCTAGAAACCTATAAACTAATTCATGCTGGAAAATTCTAGCTAAACCAGATTTCTGAGCTACACAGTGTCAAGTGAAAATGAAGTTTAGTGAATGCAGAGCAATTTATATTAGACAGGACAATTTATTAAATAACAGTGGAAACAGCATGCAATTTTATAAAGCAGTAGTGGATTTAAGATGTATATTTGTATTGTATCCTGTTACTCACAGAAAACTGCAAAATGGCCCCCAGGAGGAAAGAAAGGAAAAAAATATTCAATTAAATGCTTCTATAGTTTTTTTTCACTTTGACTGTTACAATATATTTTACCTGTTTTTAGCTTCTGAAAATGGTGAACAGCCGGAGCTGAAACTTTATCTAAAAGCTGAATCGTAGAAGAGAATTTATGTCCCAATTGTTGTTTGACAATTGAAAATGAAATTTTATTAGGAAAAATGCCAGTCAACCTTCAGAATGTTGCCAAATTCGCCTATGCTTGTATGATAAAGAGTTGCAGTTGTGTTTGATTGCAAAATACAAAAGTGCAAAAGGTTGCCTGAGGAAGTAAGTCTGATGCATGTATAGAGAGGGCCAAGGAAATACTGATTTAGACACCTCAAAATTAAAATATTTGCCACTTCCCCCCTAGCCAGTTCCCAGATGGCTTCAAATGAGTGACATTCCTCCTGATGAACCAGTCCAAGATGACAGTGTTACTGGGATGTCATCTTACCCTCCTCCAAATAAAAGAAATCAATTATTGGAAAGATTGAGAAGTTATATGAAAAGAAACAGTGAAATGGCAAAGTGCCAGAAAGGGAAAAGACTTTGTTTCATTTTGCTTTTTTTGTTCCCATAAGACACATCAAATGACATTCCCCCCATAACATACACCCCTAATAATGGCAATAATAGCAGCAATACATCTTATTGCATACAGCACTTGTAAGCAGATGACATTCTTAGAGCTTCTCAGTGATTTAAAAGCTCCTGCAAGATTAAAACAAGGGACAATTAAATGGAATTCAATACAGAAATAAAATCAGTGTGCCATTAAGGGAATCATTTTGAAATTAAAAAAAACCCAAACACATGTATAGTAATAATGATATATGATTCTGTCTGGTCTTTTAGCTGTTTGTAGATTTGCTACCCAAATCAGTGGTAGTCCTATAAGAAGGTATATTCCAGCTCTAATCCTGTTTTCCACTTAAACATATAAACAAATGGAAGGGAGTTCCTACTGCAGAGTTGTGAGTGTCAGGGAGGTTAACGTTAATTTTAAAACTGTGCTGTTACAAGTAAGGGACTCCCTTTGTTTCCATGGCCCTGGTTTTGCAACCCATGCCATGAGGAAAGAGAAAGGATGGGAGCAGATTTCCACCTGAGCCCCTCTGAACACCTGAAGATGAGGAGTTGCAGCCAACTCTGCCAGGCTGGGAACAGGGACTGCCCAACAGCATCCAAAGGCCACTGAGAGGCAAAGCAGGACCAAAACCCAGGTGAGTCTCCACTTGCAGTTTCTTTCAAAGACATACCACCACCCTGGGCCCTTGCTGACTTTAGAGCATTTGTTTAGATATGCTGTTCTGGAGGCAGGAAGCCTGGAGAATTTTTTGAACCTGACGTAAGGTAGGGTAACCACTGTTACAGCATTGAAAGGCTCAACAGTTAGTCTTATGGCATTAGTAAGAAATATTAAACTTAGCTTTTAGGCAAGTAATTATTTTCCCTGTGCTGAAAGTTGATGATAATTGCAGGCATAGTTTAGAATTTTTTTTTGTATTGGAAAAAAACTATTTTGTTAAAGGATTTTTTCACATAGGTCATAGAAATGAGCCTTCTCTTGAGCAGACATGTTAACTGTTTCAAGGTGACTTATTTGCAATTAGTAGAAATACTCATCCATGCTTAATTACACTTTTAGAGCTTCACTTAGTAATTGACTATGGCATCTCTTCTAGATCTTCCTGCTAGTTCTCAGGCTTTTATTGCAAAAATAAAACTCACACTCAGCTCTCAACTTGGAATTTGGAAAATGCTTGTAAATTTGCACTACAGGAATATCAGCTTGATATATCAGTATCTAGAGAGTATTTGTAGAAACCTATGCTCTTTTAAAACTAAACAAAAAGGAAAACAACTAAAGAAAACCTCTCTGGGAACTGCTTGGTCCCTGTGAGTTTGAAGTACGTGTGTTTCCCGATGTTCTATTGCTTATTTTGGTGCAGGCTCCTGCGGTGAGGAACAGAAGACGTGTGCACACCATGATGCTCCCAGACTGTGTTTTGGCAGATCCGTGGGCTGAGGGGAACAGCAGCATTCCTCACAGCTGTGCAGCTGGGACACAGCAGAGCTGTATTCCAGCCTCTTTGATAAGCTTTAGGATTAAACCCCCCAATTTACATTCAGGCAAACCTCCCATGCAGCTCGGTAGGTTTTCTCTCCTTCAAGAGAGAGGAGTAAAGACCCAACTCCCTGAGAGCACTAAAAGGGAAATGTGCTTCTATGTCTTTTTCTTTTCCCTCCCCTTTCCCTGAAAGACAATTCATTTGAATTTTTCCTATCTCCAGCCACCCAAACCAAATCCAGCAGGAGTAAGTGATAGTAAGCACAGTCTCAGAGAAAAGAAGTGCTAGCAGAAAGAAAGCTTGAAAAAGCCTTTAAAGCACTTAATGCTTCCTCATATTTTTTATCTCCTTCCCATTAATTACCAGGACCAGTTGCAATTGTCATCACTTTGTGTTCTTCAAATTCTTCAAATTCCCTCATGCTATTCCATCAAAAGCCAGTGAATCTCATACTGGACCTAAGTCTGATTTTCTCATCATGTAGTGTCACCAAATCTTTCTGTCCTTATCATATTGGTGATGAATGTATTTCACCAGATGAAGAAAGCATATCTAAATTTGGGAGATATCAATGCTTATTGTTTTGTTTTCTTCATGGATGATTTATTTCCTGTGGAAATTGTAAGTTCTTAACTATTGGGTGGCAGAGCAGCATTGCAGACCAGCAGCTGGTTTAGTAGATCTCCAAAAATAGTTTGCCTCATGTTCTGACATGCACAATCTGTCAGTGAATGTAACTGATGTACTTGGGACACTCTGAGCTTTGGTGGATTGTGGATACACTAAGGTAGATATAAACCCAGTTGAGTTCATTATTAGTGACAGAGCAGAGCACAGGGCAGGCAAAATACCTGTGTTAGTCCAGACTTCAGTAGCCACTTGAAGCCTGGCCTAATGTTTGTTTGCTCTGGGTGCTTTGCTGGATTTTTAACTCTATTGTAGCATTGAGAGCTGCAGATGCTGTTCCCATAACAGAGCACACTTGCTTTTATGCTCTGTGTGTCACGCTCCATTTTAAGTGCCTCAGCTATTCCATTTTTCCCTAATGAGATGGGTACCGTGCATCTATCTGATGTCAACTGATTGCAGAAAGAGCATTCAGTTGAAGTTTAATTAGCATGTAACTGATAAGTCCAATTACTTTATAATGATTTGGAAATTACATGAGCTACATATTTTGTGATTGTGGCCTCATATAAAACATGAAACTTGTGAAGAAATTTTAGCTATTTAATGAACACTTAAAAAAACTTATTCTGTGTGTAATCAGATATCAATTAGTTGGAAAAGGGAAATCTTAAATTAACATGTATTAACAGTGTTAATTGGCAGCAGCCTTTGCACTGAGTAAAGTGCAGCATGGAAGCCCATTCCTACCACTGTGTGTAGTGGAGTGAAGGATGTGCAGTCCATACAATGCCTCTTACAGTGTCATAATTTTGTGAGAAATTCAATTATTCCCTTATACTGGAGGTGGTTCTGATACATAATTAATTCTGACTTGTTTTAAAAGATGCCTACAAAATTAGCAATGCTTGGAATGCATTAACTCTGGAACATTTTTGAAACCTTACAGTTCCCCTTTGAAACTTGCCCTTGGTCTTTAATTAACAGACAACGTATTGCAATATTAAATTTGGGATGTTGCCATTTTGGCAGGATTTGAAGTGAATTTGTTCGTTATGGTTGCCATGGAGCATTCTTCATTTAATTTATGATCATGTGTCCTTTTTGATAGAAGATTATCTTGGGGACAGCACCCACAATGTTACTTCAGAAATGCTGGTTTATATTTAAATACGTGCTCTGGAAATCAGAGTAATGTGGGCAGTGGGAGTATTTTTACTGCATGTTTCTGGTGTTGCATGGTTATTTCCCAATGAACTATGCAAGAACTCATCTAATAATTTCTGGTGTCAGAGGCTGAAATTTTGGGAAGGTGTTGAAGCCTACCATTCAAAAAGAGTTAGCAGCGAAAAATGGTTTTCTGAGAGAATTAAGGATATGAAGGTTGGGTGTTCTCAGTGAATTGTCATCTGAAGGTTTAGGACTCTATTCCCAATAAACCCTGCAGGGATCCCAGCTAGACTGGTCATTCAATTTTGATGCTAAATTCCCTAAATTTAGGGGTTGTTAATAATCACCAACAGGCTCAGAATTGTCCAAATATAAGTACAGCCTGGAAGTAAGGCAGCCTGACATGCTTTTCCTTAAGTAAGTTGGTAAAACCACAAAAAACTGCAGAAAAAAATGATGATTGTTGAATTTTCTCATAAAAAAAGGCTCTAATTTCCTTCTGCTTGATCTCTCTTAGCCTCTTAAAGTCACATATGACTCCTACTGCTTCTGGTCCATCAAAACATTATTAAAATTTAAAAACCTAAAATATTCTGCATTTACTTGTGCCAGAAGGAGGGAAGGGGAGGGTTACAGACCTATTGTTTCTCTCTTTACTCACAACCAAAGGGTTTTTTATTCTCTAGATATATTTGGGTACCAGATGGCAGATTCATTTCAAACTTGTCAAGCAGATTAACTGAAGTTAAGATCCTAAATCCGTTTGGGGCCCTGATGATCCTGCTTAGCAGAGATGACAATGATCTCACCCAAAGTTAGGCATTTGGTACTTGAGAAAATAAGAGAGGCTTGTAAGTCCAAATGTTAACCCAGGTTTAAAGCTGTATTCTGAAAAGGGAATGTTAGACTCTTCAGAAGCAGAGGAGGCAAAATGATGTGTCCCCCACTGAAATATTTTCCTTGGGTTTCTGTGACAAAGACTTTTGATCTGGATTGCAGGAATACCAAGTTTCTCCCTCTTTGCCTTCCCTCTCTGAGCTTCCTCTTGTTACTACTGCTGATGTTGCCCAAAATTAATTTTTAACTGGGTGATCACAGCAGTTGAATAGTACTGAACACTTGAGTAGTGTAAGGTATTGCTCTGGTATTGGGTGATATCAATATGGACATCAGAAGTGCCTGGGAAGCAAGGAAATTCCAGCTGGCTTTCTGGCTGCCTTTAGTACAGCAGAATCCTATCATGAAGTCAGCTGGGGATGCTGAGAGTGTTCAGGTGCATTGGTGTCCTGCTGTCTGAGGCCTTAATGGAGCAAGACTGTGTGATCAGAAAATGCTGCCTAATGGTGGCTGTAATAACCACTTTTGCTGAAAATAATTTAGAGCTGTGCATAAAAGAGGCCATGGGGAAGCCTTAGCTTTACACAGGAAGGGATCCTCTCATTGGTTTATGTGCTGATCTGATATTCCACTGTTCTGTGGGGTTGGTTATTTTCAACTGTTTTTATGTATTTCTCCAGTAAAATTTTTCAGGATGTTGAAATGGAATAGAAACAAATGGGAAAATTCAGGCCAAAGTCAGATTTTTCAAAGTGGAAATAAATATAGGTATGTTGTAAATAATCCTTAGTTCAGCACAGACTGTTCACAGACCATAAAGAAACCCCAAGTAACCAAAAAAGTATCGAAAAGAACTTTTGATTTTTTGCTGTAGGAACATTTTATAGAGTGTGAAGATTTGTGTGTGTACGTGTGTTTGTGCTCTGGCTCCAGACTCCTGGGCTTTGGTTGGTCTACAAAAAAATGACAGGGACTGAACAGGCTAATGAGGCTTTAAAGCCTCTGTCTTTCTCCAAGCCTGACCCCAGCATGGCAATTTGAGAGGCTGAGTAAGGGACCTTGATTCACTTGCAGAGTGAGGAGTGAGCTGTGCTGTCAGCCCAGCCTGAAGGGCTGGTTTTACCCTGACAAACCCCTGTCACCTCAAGGCAATTCAAAATATACTGCAGAATCCTGGAGAAATCATCCTTTCTCCCTCTTTTCATTACAAAACCCAAGGCAAAGTGGTGAGAGATCTCTGAGCATGGCTTTAGTGAGCTGCAAACATGGCACAATGATTCAATATGAGCCAGAAATTAGTCAGGCTGAGTAGCAAAATGACAGTCTCTTTTAAAAACACCACAAAAGCATACTGTAATTTTGTGTAATTACTGATCAGCTGCCATTGATTTATGCCTCTCATTCGCCATCAAAGGACCAACTGGAATTTAGTCTGAGCACCAAAAAGCAACTGGATGCCTTTCTAATAGGATGTACTAAATAATTATGCCAGATGCACCTGGGTGTCACGATCACAGGGACTTGTGCCATGGGCAATTGTAACCTGAGAGCATGAATTTCTCCTGAAAAGGAAAATATTTTCTCCAATGGAGGAAGTCTTATCTTTTAATGACACACTGATTCATATTCACCCTGTTGCAACGACAAGGAGTGAGATTAGTCCACCTAGATTTGGCACTTAACTGAAGAGTCTTGGCTGGACCCCAGGTGTTATGGGCTCCTTCTCTCACAACAAATGTGGTTGCCTAGTGCATCCTGAAGGTAAATCTACTCGTTCCTGACTACTGTCACAGGCACTGACTTTTTTAGCCAAACTTCCTGCTACTTTTATGACTGGTAGTTGAATCAGCACTACCTGGGTTGTATTTTGTCTAATAGTCAGGGACAGGCTGCAAGGACTAGGATGGGACTGCTGGTCAGTGCTCTGCCCACCCCACAGCTGGTACCTGGGGCTCTGGGCTGCACTGCTGAGCTGCTGCTGCAGCCTCTGTGGGTCCGTACAGAGAGAACATCCATTCCCAACCGAAAATAAAAGATTTATTTGGCATTGTGGTGGCCAAACATGTCAATCGATGGGGATATGAGTAACATGTTCAGAGCCTGACCTTCTGGTAGTTTTGTGGGATAATTTAAATCAATATTGCTGTATGACAAATTATAATTTCTGTCATCTGACACAATGTTTCTGTGGGAAAAAAGTGCCTCTCTGAGGAGCATAAAATGTGAAATGGAAACAGAATAGCTTAATTTTCCTTTCTGCTGGCTCTTTTGACATTGAAAGGAGACCTAAACCTCAAGAGAGGTGACAGTGTGATTTTGACACACCACCTGTATTTTCAAGTGCCACTGGGCTATGTATGTCTGGATATGTACAGGCACTGAAGGTCTGTATGTGAAGAAAATAAATGCTTGCATCCACTTTTCTCCCTTCCAGCTGAGATAGTGGAGTTTTGAATTGATTCTTCTGAGGGCAGAATTTAAATAAAGCAGAAAAGGCAGTAAATCCACAGTGCAGCCTATTGATTTATAGTTGTCTTTTTGAGCAGAAAGTGGCAGGTTAGAGGGCAGAGAAGTACTATGAGAGAAGGCAAAAGGATAAAAAAGGGTTAGAGAGAAAGGAGGAGAAAGAAGGCTAGAAAGATCATCTGTAGAAGAGGGAGAGACACTATAGAGAATGGAGCTTGCAGGAAAAGTGCACCTCCAAGAATGCTTGGGAAAAATGCAGGGTAGGGTAACAAAAGGAAAGGAAACATCGATCTAAGTAGAGGGTAGGCAAGCCAAACAAGAGCTGGGGTAAAAAAGCAGAGACAGATAACAGAAGATGAACCACTTCTCAGCAGTGAGATCTAACCCTTCTCTGCTTTCCTTGGCTGTTACCCACCTGGGGCTGGGGTTATCCAACACCACTGTGGATGCTGCTCTCCCTCTGCACCAACTGGGTGCACTGAGCTGCTCAGCTGGACCAGTCATGGGCCCTACCAGCTTTCCTGAAGAGTGTCCCCAGTTCCAGGGCCTGGAAAGTTAAATCTCTAAGCGCAATCAAAGAAATGAAGTGACTAGCCAGGAACTCTGCATGGTAACAGTTACAGTACAGGTAAAACAGACTCATTAATAAAAAGGACTGAAAGGTAAAACAGCAGCTTAGGATACGTACTTAGACTTGTACTCCAGGGTCTCATCTGGAAACACAGCACTTGCAGGACTTTTTTGGCTAAAAGACAGTGGAGGGCCAGTGTTAAGCCCAATAAACTTTCCCTCAAGGCATATCAGAAGTTGGAGAGGCAGGGAAATGATTCATCATTCTGAATTCTCAGAATAGATTTGCTAAATTTACAAATTCCAAGTTAATTCCAATTCTCTTCTCCAGCCTTGACTGGCAACAGCTGTTTCCTTTGTTCTGCTTTGTTCCTTGCCTTCATAATTTTCCCATCAAAATGTACCTGTTTGCGTGATGTGAGATGCAGAATTGGTTTGGAAGATGATGGCAGGAAGGGAATCAGTCAGTACATAGTGAAGGAAAGGAAGAGGATTTTTTTTTTCTCTGTTACATTTTCCACTGCCCATTTTCTGTAATTACTCTAGCAATGATTGTAGGCATAATTCTGGAAAGAACAAAGTTTTGATGATGTCAGAATATTTGGACAAAGAAAACTTGCATTTCTGTGAGAAGCTTCTGTGAGGCTTCTTTCTTTTCTTTTAAACACAAAGCCACAGAGCACTGTGACCTCGTTGGTCAATCAAGCAAAGCAAATTAAATTTGAAGTAATTAATACTTGCCACAATGTGCTTGGAAATATGCTAACAACCAGGAACTATTTGCAAAGAATTAGTTCAATTAATTAAAGGGACAAAGATGAAACTGATCAGATAAATTATTCCTTTTGTCCAGGTCTAATAATAAATATCAGTGACAGGTTTCTTTTGGCTGTTGCACTGCTGATACCTTCATTGATGAGTCTTGCCTCCTTGAATAAGCAAAAAAAAAAAGAAATTACAAAAAAGGAAAATGAATAAAATACAGCATTCTCACAGTATTTTTATTCTGTTTTAATTTGGAATTTTGAGAACCATTTCCTGTCTTGAACTTCTATATTTAAGAAGGAATGAGAATTAATTAGTGTTAAGTGATTGGAAATTTCAGAACCAGAAAGATGAGAGGAACTAGGGCTGCCACAAAGATTGAACAAAAAAACCTAAATGTGGAGGCGGATAAACTGTTTTGTATATTTGCTTGGGCTGTGAAAAATTACCATGGAATAAAGAAACATTGAGAAGTTCTAGAAAAATACTTTAACTGGAAGGTTAATTAAACCTAGAAGAGATCACCTATAGTCTCCACCCTGGGAATATTTTAAGAACAGCCTAGGCATGACTTTAATATGCTCCACCTTGAGACATGGGGGATAGGCAACATGACCTTTATCTTTGTTACTGTCATGTCTGTGATTCAAGTGGTGTGAGAAAGTAAGAATTTAAACAGTCAGAATATTTGGTTTTACCCATAATACCTATGGATTGAAGGTCACTCGGAGCATCACCTACTTCAAATTGATAAAAACAAAAGAAGGAGGTTGGATGAGGAGGAAAAAATAGCTGCACTGCTTTGTGTACATGCTTTGAATAAAGCTTTCCCTGTTTTAGAGGGTTGCATAGTTTCTATCCATAAACCAAGTTTAGCTGTCTAAAAATCCCCCTATGATAATACATCTCACCTATAAAGAGACAGATGAAGGATCTTCATTCTTTTACCAAGAACTGCAACATTATGTGAACTGGAAACCAGAACTATGAGGTTTTGGGTGGTGAGATCTGCCTTGCTTTCCTCACCATGAATTACAGGTTACTTCATCAGTGGTTTTGAAAGGTCACTGCTAGTCATGTCACAACTCACCTCTGTGCATCAGGGACTTCAATGTACCACTGGTCACAAGTGAATTTTCCCTCCTGCATCATCCTTCTTACTTGGCAGTGCCCACCTTGACCCTTTTGGTTATTTTGAGCAGCTGCTCCCTTACCAAGGAGCCTCTTTTGTTGCAGATGGACATGTGATTTCTCAGGAACTTCTCCAGGGAGGTAGGGGAGTGTCACAGGAGCCATTCTCACTTGGGTGCAAGACACTGACACAAAGCTGAATGTACCACAGTGTACCCAAGACAAGTTTTTGAGACACCACATTATCACAACCAGAACTAACTCCACAGACCATTATGTGCATTTATTATACAGTACTAAAGTATGAAAGACTCAATTAAAGTTTATTTGATATAAAATTAACATTCCTTTCTTCCTCCTCACTGTGCTGATTACGTTAAAACAGAACAATGAGGCAGCTGCAGTGGAACAGTGTCAGAGAAATTTCTGTCAGCATTTACTACAGGCAAAATTACAAGGCTGGGCTTTCTCAGCCAGTTCAGGCAGCCAACTGGCTGCACACGCTGCAAATGCTTTTCCATCCTATCATGAACCTCAGAAAGAATACACTGAAATTTTCCTCCTTTTTAAAAAGTAGGAGAATGGTGCAAACGCAGGAAAAATTATCATATTCAGCTCTTGTATTGTGCTTCTCCTCCCCAGCTTCCCAGGGCTTGGATCCAGCAAAGCCCTTCCGTGCTTGTACAGCTTTCAGCAGCCACACGGTGCCTTTGAAGTCACTGTGAGTCTCTCTCAAAAAGTGCTGCTTAACACACATCTCACTTAAACTTTAGTTTGATTTAAATGTAATTTTCCAAAGGAAAATACTGTGGTTTATAATTAATTCTATTCATGTGATTTTAGTGTATAGTGAAAACTGAATTGTAATGCTCACCTTTGAAAACAACTCAGTGAAAATCAATCCCTTGGACTGTGTTTCTTTTGCCTTTTTTTTTTTTAATTATAGAATAAAACTTCTCTACATGTCATTACTTTTACAGAGACTTTAGTTGACTTTCTCTAGAAGTCTTTTGGATCAACTCCTATTAAACTTTATACAATCTATTCCATGAGAGTGAAAAATATTTCAAATTATAAATCAGTCGAAACCCTTATTTTTTATCCCAAAGATTTTTTTTTTAAACACATCCTTCAATCTATTTTTTTTCCTCTAGGATGGAGTTGGAATAAGAATAGTAATTTGACAATGTAAATTTGCATGGAAATATGCTGCCTAAGAACCCATTTATTACACCAGTTATAACTCAAGCAGATATGAAATGGCCCAGAGGTAAAGCAGAGTTGATGGCAGAATAAAAATGAGAATGCAAGTTTATATGGGCTGAAGTTTGTTGACTTTGTGATTATTTACATTTAATATTTCTCCAGAAGAATATTAACTTTTTTTTTGCTGGATGTTTCCTTCTGGCTCTCTTGTACTGAAGGAAGAATAGTGGGTGATCTGATTAATGTTTGGTTTAATTTAAGCCTTTGTATTAGAAATAGAACTTCATGACTTTTTTTAAGGGTGATTTGGTTTTTCTGTTTCCCAGTGACTCGGAAGGGATATTCCTACACCAAAAGCAATCACACATTGTATTAGCTACTGTAATTTTTCTTCCTTTGCAATAGTGGACATGTACTTCTTTCCTTATGGTTAGATTCACTGAACATGATGTCAAAACAACAGAGTTCTATTCAACTTCTGTTTTGTTTTTGGTTTTGGGTTTTTTCTATTTTCAATTCATATTGTTTCCTGACTTACAGCTGAGAAAACTAATTCACTATGAATTTTGCTCAAGGTATGGAAAAAGTAAAGTGAATTAGTGTTTAATAACAGAGAGCAGAAAAGATACCTTTTCTAAAGGTATATGAGCCTGCTAAAATACACTGAAAACTCTGTGGGTTCTCAGTTGGCTTGCAAGCTTGGGCTTTCTAGGCAAAGATGACATTTCCTGGAGTGAAAACTGAAAGAAACTTAAGGAAAAAAAAAAGAAAAAGAAAAAAGGATGAGATTTTAGATTTTTTTAGATTTTTGTTTTCCAGTTATGATGTGATATTTTTTCTCTCTTATGACATTGCCAAACTCTGAGCCATGGATCTGAATGCTGAAGCCAATTTAATGTTGATTCTGTGCATCTTGCATCTCCCAGTGCAGTCAGATATTGCCTGTCTTCAGTAAAGTCTTGCTATCCTTCTGCAGACTAACCAGGCTATGAAAGCCAAACTGAAAATGAAGTTGAAATGTCATATAATATCACAAGGGTTAATTGGACAGTAATTTCTTTTCTGGTCTCTTACTCTTTTCTAATGACAAATTAAAAAAAACAAAAAGAAGCCAAAATAGCTGATGTTTCTATACTGCAGACAATAATGACCATTACACGGGTTGTTATAATCATCATAGACTTGTGGTATTTTTCAGCTGAAATAGTTTACTCATATTTTTTATCACTGACTAGTGTTGTTTGCTGCTTTACGAGTTAGCTCTGTAATTTTAAGTATCTTTTTCTCCCATGTATTATGGGCATATAAATAGGGTAATATTTTTCTCTCGTTGCTTTTGTTTGGTTTTCTGATTTCACCCATATTGATTTGTCTCAGAGCTCTGTGAAATTGATTACATTTGCTTGTTTAGAAATGAGGCTTCTGGAATTCTGCCTTGTATTTACCACTCAAGAAAAAAAATGACAACAAAGAAGTGACATTCTTTTAGAAATGAAACAAAAGCCTCATTCAGATGAGAGTTAATTTAATGAAAGTATTTAATCTTCCCCTCCTCCCTATCCTGAAGCATGAAGTTATGGCACTTCTTTATTTTAAGATCTCCTTGCCATGTTTATTCTGAATCATTCTCAGTGTACTGGCAGAAATGAAATTTATTCTTTTAGGCCTGCTGAGATTATCCTGCTCTGTAACAAGAAGCTTTAGTCCTTCTGGTTTGAGTATTGTCAACTGTCAGAAATAAAGTTCTTGTCATAGTTTATTCATTTAGTACTTCAATTTAGTACTTCTTGTCACATGAATTTCTGTTCCTTTTTATATGACCAGAAAAAGCCATTTTGGCTGTAAAAGACCTCTAAGATCATTGAGTCCATCCAATAGACAGGAAGATGCCAATTGTTTTTGTAGCAAGCTCACAATCTGGCAGTTTTCATAGCCTCCTAGAAAGGTTTGCATTGGAAGGGACCTTAAAGGTCTCTAGTTCCAAGCCCCTGCTGTGGACAGAGACACCTTCCACTGTACCAGGTTGTTCAAAGTCTCATCCACCCTGGTCTTCAACACTTCCAGGGTTGGGGCATCCACAGCTTCTCTGGACAAGCTGTTCCAGTGTCTTACCAATATTTCTTCTCTCCTGGATGCTTATAAAAATAAGTACTTAAGGAGGTTCCTCAGCTCCATCATGTGAGAGATTTCAATATTTTCATTGGAGAAGAAATTACAAACAACAGCGAACTGAATTTTAAGTTCACAAACCTTAAGTAGTTTTAGTGGAGGGGAGTGAAAGGGACTGTTCATCCTCTTCACTTCCCTTCCCTTCCAAGTTAATCTCTATCTTCATTTATATTGTGTCTTTCTGGTTAATCTTCTCTCTCATCTCACATGCTCTGAGTTATCTCTCCTCTAGAAACACTGCCTCCTGCATCCCTCCATCTTATTTCCTCATGGAAACCAGCCAGCCTCAAATTAATCTTCTGGATAGAAAGCTGGCCCTTCCTGACTGTCCTGATGGGTGACTCATGTCTCTGCTTCTGACTGCACCCCAGATACGGCTGCCTGAGTCACTGTCCTTCCTCACATCCCTTGCTCACTCTTCCTTCCCTCCCCCAATCAGAAATTCTCAGCCGATGTGTGCATGAAATGGCTGAGCTGTGAGACAGTCCCAGTGCTGATGTGACCCACAGGCTCCCTGTGACCCTTGTGTGCTGCCCTTCATCTCCATTGCTCTGCTGCTGCACTCAGGATGGACTGTCTCATTCCACATCATCTTGGAAAGGAGCAGTTTGCTGATAGAAGTTGCAGAGTAAGTCCCATCTCATTGCGTCTCATCTTGGCACAAAGCTCAATAGTTCCTTGGCACCAGTGGGTCTGGGAAATTGCCATTTTTCAGCCAAGAATTGAAGACAGACGAAGATTCCTCCCAGGGAAAAGGTGCCAGGACATAAAGGGGTTGCTGCTTTTATGGTGTTAATGAACGTGCATCATTGGCACCTGAGAGTCCAAGGCTGCCACCTTTTATCTTGGCACAAAGATAAAAGGTGACAGGGGACAGGTGAGTCCTGGGGGCACTGAGGTGCCCACACCTGGGATTTGGGGACACCCAGGTGCCACATCCTAGTAAGAGGTAGTTATGGTAAGAGGGTAATTACAGTAACAATGGTAATTACGGTAATTGGGTAATTATGGTGATAAGGTTAATTATGGCAATGGGGGAATTTCCCCAGTTTTTGAGTACCCCTCTGCAAAATTTGTATTCGACTCCCCAGAAATTTTGGTGCCGCTTTCACCAATTTTTTCAGTGCCCATTTCCCCAAATTTTGAGTGCCACTCCCCAAAATTTCACTGCCCCTCCAGTAACTTTTGAGTGCCTCTTTCCCTTAAACTTCAGTGCCCCTCCCCCACTTTTTGAGTGCCCCTCCACAAAATTTTCCTTCCTTCCATGCAATCTGTGTTGATATTATTGGCGGATATCCAGAAGAATAAATTAATATTGGGGGTTTTCTTATCTATGTTTTTTTCAGAATGGGTATAATGTAAAACTGTAGCTATATTGGTGTCAGATTCCCGCTCAGAGAGCTGCACCAAGAAATCTCTACTGGGCATATATAGTGGTGCACATTCCAGTAAGAACATATTTCACAGTTCAGTGGATATTAGAAATTACATTTTTTGATTATAGCATTTTCATGTAAGTGACACCTTTAGCTGTGTTATGAGGTCCCTTCTCTGTTGCCTGAGTTAAAAACATAACAGTGTAAGAACTGGGTGAGACTGAAGCTCCAACTAGTCAAGTCCAACAGTCCAGCAGCAAAGAAGACTGACAAGGAAAGAGTGGAAGAGGCATAGACTAGTCCTTCCTGCAGTTACCAGAAATTAATAGCTTGGGGTCATTATGAGCTTCATGTTTATTAATCTCTGGATATTTCATCTAGGGGTTGGTCTTGTGTGTGTGTGTGTGTGTGTGTGTGTGTGTGTGTGTGTGTGAATTCATCTATGGATTTGGACAATTCCTCCCTTTCTCATTCTTTAGATTTACAGATATCTTCTACTCTTACCAAAAACCACAATTAGATTTTTTGCTCATCCACATTAACATATCACTACTCTGAATTTCCCTTTCAACCTCTTCCAATGTGCTTGCAGAACTTCCAAGAAAAGAAATATATAGCTCCATGCTGTCCTATCTCTTCCAGATGTTTGAAAAAGAACTTGTGATTTACAAGAAAATATGTAACAAATTCCAAGGCTCAAAACTTACCTTTATTGGTTTTATTTCTGTTGGTGTGGCTTATCTCAGAGGCCATTCCAGGTCTCCAGGTAGAAAAGTACGTTGTCTTGCAAATCAATAATTATATCTTTGATGAATGTTTTTGCATTCTCTATTCCTCTGCTGTCATTATCTTCTCCCTTTTCTTGTTCTTCCTCTTCTTCTTGTAATCTCAGCATTACTATTCTTCTGGCAGCCCCATCCCAAAGGTAGGCATGACTTCAGAAGCCTCCTGGATGACTTCAGGAGATGTTGATAAATAACACTGTACTTAGGCTGTGTAAACAGAGCTGAACTTCGTTCTGCTCGTTCTTTGCAGCCTCTCAACTAAACAAGCAGAGAAGAAAGACTGTATGCTCTGTCACCTCAGGCTATCCCTTACTGAAAGCTTTGCTCCAAAGGTTACTTGGAAGGGGAGAGAAGCAAATCTATATCTGTAAATAAGTAGCAGGCAAATCAAAAAGATAAACATCAGAGGATGTTCATCAAGGCTGAATAGCAGAACAGTTAAAAAGATAACTTCTTACACAATAAAAAATTCCCATGGTACCTATAAATAATTTGTCTGTGCCAAGAAAGAATAATGAACAAATGCTGGGGATTTAAGTGCAGAAGGCCCCAGTGCTCAGTCCCTTTCTGAAGCCCTCCCTTTTTCAACCCATGGATGAGTTTCACTACAGAGCTGGCAGCAATATTTTCTAGGACTTAGTGCACCCAGATGTTCAACCACTGAGATTTTCACTCAGTTTGGGAGTCTCAACAAATTGGGAACAATACCTTTGCCATCTTGAGTCATTCAAGTGCTGAGGCTGAATAAATAAATGGGAATGGAATGGCTCCTTTTGTGATGTGGAGAAGGAACATACATGTAATTCTTGACCATTAGGGCCAGATACTCAAATAGTGTGTCAAGAGGTGCAGTTAATGGTTTATAGTTGAACCATGTAGATTCAAGGACAAATAAAACTCAAAAACTGATGGTATGGTGTGGTATTTTGTTGAGCTTTGATTGTACTGATCTCTTCATGGCCAAATGTTTTCCCAGTTCAGCTGGGATATGAATCCTTGGAGATGGTTTCAACCTGGTCCTCTGGTTTTTAGTGCTATTCAAAAGGAAAAAAATATCTACTTCCTGTTCATTTATCCTCACCTGCTCTGCCACTGACTTAGAACTAAACTAGAGGTTTCCTCAACACTTTACTCTGCAGAGAATCCTAATATTTACTAAAATCAGCATTTCTGCAAAGAACATTTCCTGTGTACTCAGTGTCACTCCTGTGACAGTTTTGCTTTATTTTCTATAAAGCAATTGAGATTTATGGTGTGTGTCACTCCTTTTTATGAAAGTTTATTTTATGGCATTGCTGATCTTATGGCAAACAAAGCTTTTGCTCATAATTCCAGGCTTTTTCCCATTCTGATTCTGTATTCAAGGAAAACACAAGGAATGGGGCAGTTTGGAGCCTGTACCTTTTAAGGATCTAATAATATTTTTTGTAAGCCTTAAAGTATAGAATTCCCCAAAATGATCTTGTGGCAGCCAATTTGTCATCATATTGTGACGCATTTATGCACTGCCACTCATTCAGCTATTATTAGTGCCTTCACTGAAGTAATGTTCAGGCATCTCCTTTCTCAAAGGAGAAGAAATCATGAAAGACTCAAAAACCAAACCAAAAAAATTTGCTCTCTGAACTGTTTTAGCTACTTCTATGAGAAGATGTGTCATTTAAGAAACAAGGTCAAAAACTGGTTTCTCCATATGGCAAATACACAGTCCTTTTGAAAGGAAGGAAGAATAAAAAGTTAAGACTTTGATTGCAAAAATACTTTGTGTTCCCAGCCCAGTCTGGCAAATATATTGGTAGTGGCTGGTACTTCATGACCTCAAAAATTTATATTTATTGCTCAAGCCTTTTTATTGAAACATTGCAAAATAGCAAAATCCTTACTGCTCCACTTTCCAAAAGAGAGGATAACTACTGTTTTCTTCATTTAAGCCACATTTTTTGCCATGAGTACCTATTAATTTATGTTTTAATACTGCAGAGGACATAAAAGGAGGTAGTCTTTGCCCTGAAGTATTGAACAGAAAATGGATATGAGAAAGGAAGTCAGAAGGGCAAGCAGTGTTAGCTCTACTTTATAGACAGGAAATGGAAAGCAAAGGATGAGTCTTTCTGTGAAGCCTTTTGAGAGAAAAATGGTGATGCCAACGGTGTGTCAATGTAACAGAGTCTCTGTTGCTGGAGACAGCGAGAGAAAGATGAGCATATTAGATTTCACAAGAGTGTGACCAAAGCTACTTTGAAATAAAGAGCAACCTTTGGATCAACTCAGAAGAATCTGGTTTTATTTGTCGTGATTTAGTCAGTGACTGGGGCTGAGGATTTTACAGTTCACAGACTTCTGTCTTATTTTGATATACTGATATCTATTTTGCCTTTCAGCATCCTTAAATGTAGTGTAACAAAGAGCATTGTTTCTTTTTGAATCCATGTGGCTCCTGGTACATGGAGTGTCTCAGGACTCTTGCAGTATCCATATGGAATAATAACAAATCACATGTTCAAAATCATATATTTCATCTGAGGTGCACCTTGAAACTGAATTTCTGCCAGTCTACTGGCTCAATCCTTTGCATTTCAATTTTCCCCAGCTGACCGTCCCAGTGTTCTACAATGCAAACAACTTAGTTGGAGCTGTCACTGCTTTTTGTCTTGCAAGTCATTCTCTGTGTGTGGCAGTGATAGCGGTGCATCATGTTTGAATTTTACTTTCTCATGTGGCTTTTACAAGTCTGAGTTCAGACCTTCCCCAGATGGACTCTGCATAATCAAGCATTTTCTTTTCCATCACTCGTGAATGGAATGTGGGGATCCGGGCAAATGGTAATGCCAGAATAAAAGCAGATGCCAAGCACAGAAATCTGCCCCTTGCCTTGCCTTTCCTTGCCTTGCTTTGCCTTGCCTTGCCTTGCCTTGCCTTGCCTTACCTTCCCTTCCTTTTTAGTGACTGTGGGTATTGGTCTCACAGGGTAGTCATATGTGTGGTTCAAAAGTGACCATAGATTTAAAACTTTCTTTTAAATAGCTGGAATCCATTAAAAGCCCCCTTTTGTATTCAGGGCATCTCAGCACTGAGCAGCATGAAAGGAAGAGATCAATAATCACATCGCATGACCCAGCTTCTTGCTGTGCCAGGCTAACATAAACTAACTGAGCTCTAATATTGAATCTAGTCCTCCTTGATTTGCCCTTCAAGTGTAGTATCCCATCTTCTTCTTCCCTTTCACTTAGCTGTCCTGTAGGGATGTTTCCCAATTCAGTTGGATAACCTTGTTTTACTTCTTTGCAGTTTATTCCATATCTATCTTTCTCCACCTTGATCTATCATTTGGGAATTTATGTCCCTCCTGAAGGGTCTCAATGTTCACAGTTGTGTTTGCAGAACCTTTATTTTAATTCCACTCCCCTGTGTCACTCTCCTGCTGGGAGAGTGAGAGGGCCACTCTCATCCTGGCCCTACAAATTTGCTCCACTCCTTCAGTGACAGGTGTATGGCAGCTGGAAGGAAAACCCAAGGAAATGTGTATCATGAGGGAAAAGATAGTTATATGTGTTGTGAGCTGGCAGAATGGCAAAACTAAGCACTGTTTGCTAAAAGAAAACTGCAAAAATGGCAACTAGAGAGGCTCCTAATTTTCTTTGGTCTTCTTCAATGTTTTCCTGTCTCCAGACATTCTTCATGAAAGATTTATCATCATTAGCTCAGGTCCCACTTCTGTTCTCTGTCTGTTGCCTCTCCCCAGGCTTTAATAACACTAACAAACCTCCAAAGTTGTCTAAAAGCATTTAAAGTGCAATTCAGGTTATTTTGTTGGTTTTTTAAAAAAACTAGTTACATTTTCCCCCAAAATAGCTCTTGGCATTAGTGATGCCTCTTCCAGCAACAAAGCAATAGTCAGTGGTATCTCCTGTTCGTTAATGCTCCAAGGTGGGAGAAGTACAGGAGGCAGGTATGTAGCCAGCACCCAGAGTGGCACAAAAGGAATATATTGTGGGAAGATGGAGGGAGAAAAACTGAATGTGGAATTGATGCCAAAATCTGATGAATGCAGCAAGAACACCAAATGACCAAAGTGAGATGCCCTTCTGTGTGACCCTGTGCCAAGTCACGCAGAAGGAACACAAGGATGTGTTGATATTTGATTCACTGCTGGTTTTGTGTCATGAGGAATCTGGCAGTCACACAGTTTCTGCTGTGTATCACAAAACTGCTGTAGTAAAAAAAAATATGGAGGGCAAAAACATTGGCACAAGTATTTCAGGCTGTCAGTGCCTGTAATGAAATCTTGCTTTAGCTATAGTATCAAATCCCTCTGGTCTACTCTTACTTTCACTTTATTTATGACCAAGTCTCATTTCCCACTGCTTCTAGTTGCACAGAGATGAAAAAAAAGCTTTGAATAATGCCATATGAATAGAAAAGTTCTGGGTTTGCAGCATATTGTTCTTAAATGGCTCTTGCTTTATGCACATGTGAGTTGGTAAGTCCAGCTTAGGCCAAAAGATACTACGGAGTGTTAAGAATTGGAGCAAGGTCTTTGTGGATCCAGGCTTTTGCCAGGGCTGGAGTCTCAAGGATTTAAGGTACTGAAAATGTTGGATCCTGTTGTCTGCCTGAGTTTGTAGAATCTGAATTAATGATTTGGAGGCTTGATCCACCTTACTCTTGTGTGCAGCCTCACACCCAGAGTGAAACACTGAATGACAGAATTCGTCACTATTTCACTGTATTCTCAAAAATAACCAACAAGTTGTACAGGGTTTTCAGTTGTTTTCTAAAAGCAGGCTAGCTAGGGAAGCAAGGAATATCTAGGATGTGATTTGGAAATTTGTAAGGCACCCAGAGAGAAACCATCACCCCTTTCTCTGGCACAAAGATCCTCCATAATTTTCAGCACGGAGCAAACACTGCAGAAGTTATCAAAGAACTGAATATTTTTTCCTACAGTGTTTGTTTTCTCTCTTTTACTTGTACAGTTTTGTGCTTGCTTTAAGTGCAGGTACCAAGATGCTGGTATGGGAGAAGAATTGCTGCAGTGCAGTTTGAAGGTTAAACATCAAGGGATCTTTGAAACCATGGAAATGGGGGGTGGGATGTTCTCCTGAGATTTGTGAGCTTGGTTTTCTCCTCTAGCACAAAAGTAAAGGAGTCCATATCCAGACTTCCCTTGGCCCGTTCTCTAACTGAGCACTGATCCTTTCCAGTTTTACTCATGTCTTATTTTTCAGCAATCTTCAAATCTGACATTGAATCTTAATCCACAAAAGGCAAAATCCTTGGATGCTTTAGGTGTTTTCAAGATGAAAAATAAATAGTCAGAATTTCACACTGTTCTTCTTATCACCCACTCGAACATCCAAGGGCAGAGAAGTGAAGTTTGCAAGTAATTACCAGTGTGTTCCAGAGTGAAATTTCCATTAGTTAAAATAAAGCTTTTATTTTTTTCTTTTTAAGTTTGCTTGCTCTAAGCAAACTGAACATATGTTTATCCCATGTGAAAATCTGCTATTAGCGCCCACAAGCCTCGAGTTTACAAAACATCTATTTTCTTTTTCAGTGGGTAATGAAAGAAGTGTCAGAGACACCCAGGCTCTTTGATAGTATCACAAACTGTTATTTCAACGACCTGGGAGCAAAGGTGATGGCATCCATTCCTCTCGACAGATGCCCAATGTTGTGTGCAAAAAATAATCTCATTTTTGCATATATATTTAAAAATTGGTGTTAAATCCCCTTCAAAAAGCCAAAAATAATACAGAAGGGGAAAGCTTTCTTAATCTTTTTGTTCTGTTTATTGAATGTCACATTATAAGAAGAGGAAAATCTTCTGTTGGATTTCGCAGCACAGTTTTGGCCGTCATGGTTAATTGTTGTATTTATTTTTAATAAAACAAACTGCTTTGGGCTGAAGCTAAGTCTCATAAGCCATATGAGTGAAGATTAACTTCTTGTTCTTCTTGTTTTGAGAAGCTGTCAGAAAGTGCCACTTTTATTTATCACTTTTTTTTCTCCCTTGAAATCTTGGACACTTCCCTGCTCAGCATCCTTCAGAAGTGGAGACAGCTGCTCCCCAACTTCATTTGACTGTTCCAATGCAAGGGACAAGGACATTCCCTCTAAAATCCCACTATTCTTGTTATGCCTGATACTAGGGAAGTGATGACCCAATGCTGCTCTTATACTGATTTTTTTTTTCTGAGAGGAAAAATGCTCTAAGAAATCAGAGCCTTTTTTCTGCATCTTTGCAGTGATAAGTAGTACAATTTAAATCACAATTAATGAATCTTAATGCATTAATCTGTAGAATGGAATATTCTGTTAGACATAAAACAAGGAAACAACATTTCTATCCTTTGTGACTTTTAAAGACTCAAAATCCAGGAACAAAATCTAAAAATCAAAAAATTAAAGGGCAGGAGGTTTTGAGGGCAAGGTGAAGATGCTTTTACCAGAACAAGTCAAAACTGAATAAAACTATAGTCTGGGGGAAGAAAATCAAAGAAAAGTAACCAAATTACTTCAGAACTCAGGTAGAAGGTTTGGGTTTGAAATTTGGCTGCAATTTCCTGTGTGTTGTGAGTGTTATTCCATGTGACTCAGGAGGGTTTCTAGCATAAAGCATTTCCAATTGAGAGAAAAGTGTTACTGGAAGGAGAGAATGTGAAAAAACATTGCATTTGTGGTTTGGTTTTTTTCCCTTAAATCAAATTATTTATTTTGATCTTGAAAATATGTCTATTCTTTTTAGAGAGGCATATTCAGAAGGGGAGAGCAATCCCTCCCCAGCTAGTATTTTATATTGTTCCTACCTGCTAATTAAGAAGGGATTGTCAGAGAGTGTGACAGACACATCCATAATACCTATTTGGGAGTGTTTCAGCAGAGCTTTGTCCCTCGTCCCATCACACACACACACACACACACACTAAATGGCTCTGTGGCACATTGACAGCTGTGTGTCAGAGATGTCTGTGAGGAAGGAGACAGAGAAGGAAGATATTCCAGGCTTTCATGCTGGCACACTCCTGGTGAGTAATTCAGTCAGTTTGGAGGCTCCTCATGGTCCTCTCCATCACCCCCACCCCTCTGTTCCCAGCAGCACATTTTGTCTCCTTCGGGAGTCTCTGCAGCTTCTCAAAGCTCTATGGTACACAATGTTAGATTAATTGGCTGCAAAAGCATCCACAGAATGAGGAGAGGTGGGGAGGTTTCTTGTCAGAAGTGTTGCTCTGTCACAATGAAAATCACAGAAATGAGGAAAAGAAGGATATGAAATGAAAATGAAGGATCCAGATGGACAAGTGTTGTAAATGAAAACAAAATGCTTTTCTAGAAGTGGCTGGTAGCAACCTGGAGGGAGGAGAATAAAAAGGAGAGACTGGGAAAACGAGGGGAAAGAAAGAGAGTCCTGGTGATGGCTTGTTCCCTGCACACAGGGATCTGAGCACACATCCTGAGCTGCCTCCGCTTCACAGCACTGAGAGGGAGCCCTTTCCTACCATGGGTGGACTCAGGGCAGGGATCAAATGAGGCTCTGGCAGTGCAGGATCCTATGGTGGAGAATGTGCTGAAAAGGAGAAATGAAGATCTGCAGCACTCACCTTCTGGTGAATTGGCCCCTGGCTAAACTGTCCATTGGTAGAAGCTGGTCCCTGCAGTTCCTGTTGGAGCAGGAGTTGTATCCCTGCAGTGTCTCCTGCTACATGTGGCTGGTAATAGCAGAGCCCATACAGAAAGTGTCTCCACTCTGTTGCTCCTCTCTCATGAGTATTGGCAGAAAAGCTCTGCTCTCCTTAACGCTGAGTTGAAAATGTCTAATTCCTGCCTTGTAATATCTGCTCACAGCCACTGGAATAATTTCATGGGCTCCTTTTTAACTCAGTCCAAACTCTTCCATAACCTTGGAGTTGAGTTCTTTCTCAGTAAAGCTGGGGAGACTAACATATTCCTGGAGTTTTGAAGTCTATTTTTATTTTATTCTTTTTTCCCCTTGATAAACCCTTATCACTGTATTCTCTATATTCTGGGACCTCCCCTCTGTTGACCACTTACATGTTCCTCTGCTTTCCACCCACATGATTTTCTCTTCGTTGTCCACAAGAAGTCTGTAGAATTGCAGTTTTAATTTCTTCTTTCCTTTACGTATGCAGAATGATTTTGGTATAACCCACTGCAAGGACTATTTTGATTACTGTTTTTTATGAAAGAATTAAATACTTATGCTAACAAAATTCTGAGGTTCATTTTGCTACTTGAAGTTCTGAGACTGAGAGATGTGAAGATCCTATGCAATAATTAAGACTATTTTTATATGCAACCTAATTTTTCTTGTAGCCTAATACCATATGTTTGGTGTTCAAAAAGAAATATTTTTTAAAAAATCTTAATTTCGTGACAGATATTTATGCTGAAATTCAACAGATGAAGTAAAATTCCTATTTTCATTCAGCTTTGCTACTGATTTTCCTTCCTATACAAGGACCAGGTGCTGACTTTCAAGGAAATAACATCCAATACTGTCAACAAATACGAGCTAGGTATTGAAGAGGAAAGACAAAAGCAAAAACATTCCAGGGGGAAGGACATAGACAGACTGAGAGCTTGAAGTAAGTGTTGACGATGCTTTTCTAGAGGGTCTGAAATGAAGGTTAAACAATTGTTTTTATTTGTCTTCATTGCAGTTTAGGTTGGGACAAAAGGAGAAATTACTGGCCTCCTTTCCCTACCTTAGTAGAGCTGAAGGCATGGGGGAGTCCTTCAGCCATCTGTAGGACACTTCCTTGCTCTCACATCCCACACTGACAGCCTGGCACACACAGAGTCCCCACTCTCCCGTCGCAGTTCTGGCTGTGGTGGGTTGTAGAATCTCCTCCCTCACCAAGCTGTGCCAGTGACACCAATCACACTGATGGCCAAGTTGCAGGAAGCCTCTTTGCTCTGTCACTTTGGTGTAACATCTCACGAGGGGATTTGTTGTTTCAAAAACACCCAATAAAAAGACAAACAAGCAGCAGTGTTTGCAAACTGAGATGGCACGTTGAAGCATCTTTGGGATGGATTTCTCCCTATGCTTTTTGTTGACCATTTGTTTCCTTTAAATGGAGCATGAAAGGAGCAAGCATGTCCAATACAACTTCCCTATGCTAAGTACCACCTGTCAGGCAAATAAAGATGCTCTATCAGTCACTTTTCCTTTAAGATTGTACGTTTTCAGAAAGAAATGCTGGCACACACCCACGCTACTCCCCCCCCCCCTCCATTCTCCTCCCATCCAGACTGCAGTGTGACTAGGAGCAGGAACAACACAGAAAATCCATTTATCTCAACAGTATTTCAAACCTAAAACTTAACCTATAAATAAGTGACTTACCCCTGGCACCTTCACAATAATTGGACTCAATTTTAGATCACTCTCAGCAGTAATATCTGAATAAAAGGGCAGTAGCTATAAACAAATGAAGATCGAAGATATTATTAGAAGAAGTTATTAGAAAGACAAAGGTAGATTAAGTGGAGGGGATGAAAAAATACCAGCCCAGCCAGCCCAGCATAAACAAAATAGAGTAAAATTAGAGCTGGCTGTAGGCAGAGCTTTGAATGACTGGGGAGTGCATTTGCAACCCGCTGAGCAAAGGCAATTCTGCCCCCACACTGACGCACAGAAGATTTGGATTAATTTCAGTCCAGACAGGTAGTACAGCTGCAGTTTGGGGCTGATAGCCTGGTAGGAAGGCAAACCAGAGGGCTGATGCAGACCTGAGTATTCTGCACCTGCTGGGTAACAGAGATACAAATGCTAGAAAAAGGGCAGCCAAAATGCATCTCTTAAGCAACACACAGCTTCTGAGCAGCTTTAGCACAGCTTCCACAGCCGAGGGGTGTGATGTGAAGCTGCCGTGGGGACCAAGGCAGTAATCAGTTTTCCCTGTCTTTGAGCTTCGAAGGGAAGTAATGGGAATTTTTTGGGCAGGCTCCAGGAACAGCTGCATAGACATCTCTCAGGGTGGGTTAACTTGGATCTGTCCTCCCTTAGTCATGGTCAGGGTGACATTTTCAAGGTGCCTTTATGTTGTTTCTGTGCTGGTAAAGGGCTACCAGGCTACCAGGCTGCCAAGGGAAGGCAGGCACCATGGCCTGTGGAGGTTGCCACAAGTCTGCTCAGAGTCTCATTGTATTTGCTGTTTGCCATTGCTTAATAGTTTTATTCCATTTTAAGATTTGTAATACTATGGTCAAAGTCTCTTGACTAAGTTTTTTTCCATTAAATAAAACAAATCTGTCTGAAATGTGTTTGATTGGCATGCCAGTTTTCCTCTATGAAGAACAGGGTATGGGAATAAATGTTACAATGTTGAGTAAATATGTATGTAGATAAGACAGAAGGAACCGGAATTTCTCTGACTTATGAGTTTTCTCTATTCAGAAAGTCAGTTGTGTTGCACATTAGTTAAAGAATATTGTTTTTTAACAAAATAAAACTTTCCTTTAAAGTCTATTGCCACAAAAATGCATTTTGGACAGCCGTTTGTACCATATGTGTCAGTTGCTAAAAGTATGTATGTCTTAAAGGTGAACTTTTCTTTTGGTTTTATGCAGTGGTTCAACCAATCACAGCAAATGTTAACCATAAAGAACTGAGTCCCACAAAGCCCAGACAGCTTAGTGCTTTGTGAAGCAAAAGGAAGATAATTCCTCAAGTTCATTGGCAACAAAACTTTTTTTAACCTTTCTTACCCATTCTTCTTAGGACATGTGCATTGTTACATGTCTTTCTGACCTTTTAAATCTATAGGGAGTTCAAAAAGAGGAGGAGAGACAGCTGGTGTTGTGACCAGTACTTCCTGTTCCATCACTTCTTTGCTCTCCTTATTTATGTCCTTGTCAGAAGTTATGTTGCAAAGTGCATCCAAAGAGCTATTTTATTGAAAGATTCTTAAATATTTTTTAAAAGCTGAATTATCAGAGCTCTCACAATATGTGCATGTTCCAGGGAAATGAGTACATGAGCAGGGGGATGGAAAAAACCTTTAATTGCCTCAATAGATTCTTCTGTATTGGCATCACTCAGACAGGTAGTTTATATCTAAAAAATGAGGTGTCAATTTGGGAACAGGTATTTTTTAAGTATAAAATTGATCTTTATAGTCTGCATTTCTGATTGTAAAGAGGCTTTTCTGTGCATCTTACTTTTATTGTTTTTTGATAAACTGCAGCTTCCGCAGACTGTTCTCTGTAATGATTTTCCGATTAATTGGCCCAATTATTTGCCACATAATCCATGGTTTCCCAGTCAGAAGTCACAAAACCCAGCAGGAATAAGGACAAAATACAGCTTAGGGGAAATACAGCCCTTCAGGCATTTGGAAGGTTATTTCTAGTGCTTTTGCTCCATGATTCCTTGGGATGGGACTTGTCCTTACCAACAGCTGTGCCTGAAACTGCCAGCCTGGTTGTAGCCCTGTGCTTTTGGGCACCTCGTGGGCACAGCATTCTCACGAGGTTGCTACTGAGCCAGCTTTCATTTAACCTGGCCCAAACCAAGGCTGTTAGAAAAGGCTGTTGCAGGCTTAAATAAAAAGAAAAGCAGGCAGGATAAAGCTCCAAATGAGCCTGGGTCACAGGCTAGTAGTGCTTACGAAATTGTTATAGTGCTGCTAAAAATCCATTATACACAATCATGCAGAGGAGTGCTTGGATTCGCATCCAGGTACAGTCTCCAGTCAGGAATATCTAAGTGTTCTCTGTATGGGCTAAAAACCCTCACAGAACAGTCAGATATGAGAGAAAATAACTCTTTCTCATTCAATCTCTTTTTTTATCTGCTTCAATTAATCTTGCATTTATTCTCAAAACTCCTACCCTCTCTCACATACAGGAGAGACTGAAAGAATGATAAACAGGATCATACAACATTCATATTCAGTAAAATATTCATATTAACCTATATATGAACTTATTTATCTAAGTTAAGTAAATAGATATTTTTATAGTTTTCAGGCAGGAGAAAACAGAACACGAAGATGTTTAGGCAGCTAAGTTCAGGAAGGAGTCACCTATGTTCCTTTTTAAAATGATTGTGAAGAAAAGAGCTGCAAATTAGAGATCCCTATCTTTTGATTGTAAAGGCAACCCCAGCAATGGGCAGAGGTAACTGAATATGCCAAACTCAGCCACGCTTAGCAAATGGTTTGAAATTGGTGTGGAGCTGTGTAATTATGAAATTTAGAACTAAAACCAGCTTATGGACATTGTGACTTTGAAAGCACAGTCTTGGGCATCAGACATTTATCCTGAGAAAATTAGGCTTTTTTCATTAGTGTTATTGGGATTAATTGGAGTAGTGGGCTGAAATGTTCGCTAACTGCCATGCAGGGTGAACATTTGAGATTCTTGCAGTGTTTGTGAGGATAAATCAGGAGGGGGCAAATATAAGAGTTGTGGTGTGTGTATGTAGATGGCCAGCAAAAAAGTTGTTCTGCTTAACTCTTTCTTTTTAACTGTAACACTAGATCCATGAAATTCAATTCTCCACATCTAAACCCTTCCTGCCATCTGGAATAAGTTGTTTTTCTGCTGTAATGGTGCAAGAATGGATCGCATTTATAAGGTAGAGCTGCTACCTCAACACTGAGGATACCAGTGTTCTCCATAACACCCTTATATATGTTGTTGATCTGGAATATATATGAGATTCCCATTACCAAAGCTATTCAATTAATTGAAGGGCATTTCAGCAAATATGATATAACACTCTACTGAATGAAGAGAATTCTTTCAGACAAAAGCTCTGGGATTTTTTTTGAGATGTTTATTATGAGCACTACATAGGAACACCTGAAATGCTTCTGGACTGTCTCATCTGAGAACTAGATTGGCCAAGAGAAACTTTTTGGCTTAATAGGTAGATGTCAGCATTAGAAATTCTGTGATTTTAAGCCCTAATGTTTGGGTTAAGATAAAAGGATTGAAGAGGCTGTGAATTTTTGTTATTTTCTGGAAGGTTTAAACATTATAATCATGTTGTGCTCCTCTGAGACTTTGTCTGGCTGCAAAGAAGACTTGAGGAATCCTTTTGTTCCATCCCATTCTGCTATGTAAGGAGGGGCATTCTAGCTGTGCTTGGAAATGGCTCTAAAGGGAGCACTGGAAAGTGTTCAGAAGAGCCAGAGGGAAAAGCACAGCTTGTCTGCTGAAGGGCTCTGTGCACAATTGCTGAGAGAAGTCTTGATTGCTGAACTTGCTTTGATACAATTCCAAATGCCTGCATGAGGGGAAATAAACATGAAGACCACATGCACTCCACTTCCCAGCAAGTGTTACTTGGTTGTGTCACCCATATTTTGAATTTTTGCAAAGTTTACTTGAACTCCACACACACCTACCCCCCTTACTCCATCTGAACAGCATCGTAGCCCTTGGTGCAGCAGAAGTTCATTGTGTGCTCTATGCATTTCAGAGCAGACAGTCCCATCAGAAATTTCCATGATAACATGACAGCAGTTTTCTGATCTAGATTAAATTACAGAATTACTTCCTATTTTGAAGGAAAAGTGGAAAGGAGATGGTTCTGGAGGTGGATTGGTCTGGTTCAGCTTGTTAAATCCACAGCTTTGAGAGTGGGCTGTTCAAAGCCACTTCCAGGCAGCTTCACTTGACTACAGATTAGTCCTGACCCAAGTTCTGCCTCATGGGAAGTTGCTTTTCTCTGTCACACTTGGTCTCAAAATTGAAAATACTTGTAACCCCAGAGTTTGTCCAAGACCTCAGTTAACTCTGTGTAGTAACAAGTGTGTACCTACACTGTACAGTGAAGAGGTATGATTTAAGAACTGGACAACAGAGGGGAAATTTGGCCAAGCTCTCACAGTTAGTCACAGGATGAGTATGTAAGCTGCTAGATTCAACTCAAGAGAAAACAGGATATGAATGACTAGACAAAAATGTTACACCTACTCCCTGTCAAACCATAAATCTAGCCCTAAAAACTGGAATGAAAATCTACCAATCCACTCTCAAAATCTGCTCAAACATTCTTCCAATAGAGTGATGAGTGTCTTTTTTTTTTTTCATAGGAGTTAAGAAGTATTGCCTGTGCTGGTAAGTGGAATATTTAAAGTTGGAATAAGAATTTAGAACCTATCTGAGCCTTCTTAGGAGATTTGGATCAATGAAAATGTTACTTGGTGTTTATCCAAGGATAAGGACATACAAAAGCAATTTCCACATTGCAGCTACCTTGAGGCAAAATATTCACTGACAAAAAATATGGGATCTCTAGTGCTGTTTTCACTGTTGCCAGGATGTAGTGAAACCCATCAGCTATTTAATGGAGAAAGAACTACTGCAGAACTTGTTGGTTTCAGCCTGACCCTACCAGTGTCACATTCTGTAGTTTAAACTCATGGTCCAAATCTTCAAAAGCATTAGAGGGACACAATTCATCATCTCATGGTAACAGTTCTTTTCACAATCTTTGATTTTGTCTCACCAGTCTTTTGTAAAAAGGTTCTTCAACCCCACATATCATAAATGTGTAGATGCAACTATATCTATGTATCACTATCAGCAAGCAACACCCTGATGAAAAGGATTAAAACTCCAACTGGGTGAGCAAGGCTCCTCTGACTGACAAAAAACCCCAATACAACAAACAAACAAACAAAAAGTATAAATTAGTTGAATAATTCAATTTCAGTGTTGTTTTGTCCTTTCTCTAATTGAGATGGATTCAACTTCAGCTCTTGGAGGATTTTTAGTCCTGGGTGTACTATTAGTCTTCCATACTTGGCTGCCTATGGGAATGTGATACCCCATGCTCACCCCAAAGCAAAAGAAATCACTTACTAGAGTCAGTCATTAAAAATCACCATTGGACTCTTTGCATGATTATGGAAAAGAGGACAGAGAGGGGAGCAGTGTCTTCCTAACTAGGATTTGTAGGTGGCTTCAGGTGCCATCACACCACTGGGACATTAAGCCAGAAAGCAGTTCAAGAAGGGATGCTGTAGATGGGTGTGCTGTCACACCACTACAGGCAAGAGCTGGTCACTGGTGTAAAGCTGCATATGCCAACCTTGTATTGCTGTCTTGGGAAATAACATGGCAGGATGATATAATGCAGCCATTGTACAGCCAGAAAGGTGGAAGCAATGCAGCAGCGAGGAATGAAGGGGGATGAGAGCTGAAGTGTTTCAGGTTATCCTATGGAGAACAAATGTGTTTGACACACTATTTTCACTGCCTCATATGAAAGTTTAATGTCTTGGGGGTGCCAGCTCTGTACAGATCTGTGACTGTAATCAAGTCACAAGCAATGGCTGTATGAAAGATCTTGGAAAAGTTTCTTGGTATTTCCAATGGATGTGTTGCAAAGAAATGACCCCTTTCTCAGTTACTGGTTTGTATTTGATATCCATGAAGCTCTACAGAGTAGAGAGGGGAAAGAAATGAGGTTGCCTGAGCTGAAAGAAATGGCTGTGTGAACCAAACCATTGTGAGGCTCTGTATCTCAATTGCTTCTCTGGAAAACGCTGCCAAGTCTAAAATAATTTCCATAATAGCATGCATTGCTGATATGAAACAGATAGAAAATGCAGTGTTTCTTTTCAACTTTTCAACTTTCAACTTCTTTCAACTTCTACAACATGTCAAATTCCTTTCAGGATATAACTTCAACCTGTTTATCAGTTATGAAAAGTACCCATTTGGGGTTCTTCCTATCAACACCCAAAGCAGAGATAAGTTTTCTAATGAACCATTCAGTATAAGCACTTTGAAACTACCCATTAAGCTGACAGATTTTACCTGCAAAGGACCTGAGTAAATTCTCAAGCTTTTTTTTTCCCCTTTTCTAAATGGATTTTAGTGGCACCTCTTGACTCTTGTTGGCAGGAATGGAAATATTTACCATCTGTTCAAATGCACATTGGCCATGGTAAACAATCCAGACAATTCCCAAAGCAAAGGGCAGGGGGAGACAACCAATACAGGCTGCTGGCTCCATGCAGCTCAGCTGCAGGCAGAGGACAACACGTTCAGGTGGGTTGTTGGCACTGAAGTGAGCTCATGAACAGAGCACCTCCCCAGGGTATTTCCAGCAGAAATGGAGTTATGAAAGTATTAATGATCAGATCAGAAGATATTTGGCTTTGGATAAAACAATTTCATTCTGTTTGTTTTAATATGTGTGGTGCTCAGCATGTCTTTCTAGGAAGGTATAGAGCAGAGAAAAAAGGAAAGGAGACAGTTGCATGGAAATGAACTTCAGAAGCTGTAAGACCATGTTAGAGCAGCTCATAATGCTGTGTTTAATATACTTTGCTCAGAGAAAGCTGCAAGGAAGCATATCAACTCTTTCAAGTGTTTAGCTGAACCTGCTCCTTGCTGTAGTCTTCCAACTGTAGACTTTGCCCATGAAGGGAGCCTGAATCTTGGTCACACTCCTAGCAACCAGTTTTCAGACAAACCCATCACAGCTGGTAGACCTGAATCAGGACTTGCTTGTAAAGATGCCCATGCTGTTAAGAACTGTATTTGCAAGTAAGTGCAGGTGGAGAATTTAGAAGGTTGCTGCTGGGAGGAGTGAGTGTCTCAGTGGTGTCTCTCCTTCAGAAATAGTGACTGTTGCCTGTGCCTTTTGTGTAGCAGTGTCTCAGATTAAGTCTTTGCCACTCATTGCATATTTGCTTTGTGTTTTGCAGAACTTTCCAGCTGGAGTCACACAGTCTGTTTGTTCCCCATAGCATGAAAGCATGACATCTTACTGCTTTTCCCTGGAGCAGAGAAACACATTCATTTTTAATTGTTGCCCACTATATCAAAAATCGTATTTCCCAGAGTTTAATTGTTTTGCCTGATGTTTAATTCATGGTTTCCCTACAGAAATCAGCTGTTAACCTTTACAAAAAATAATGTATTATTTAGTATTTATTTATTATTCAGCAATAACATTTTTAATTGTACAGGGTGATATAATTTATTTATATTTTCACTATAAAATTCCATGTCCCTGTGCTCCCCCTCCCTTCCCCTCCTTTTTTTTTTTTTCTTGCAATTATGAAGAACAATAAGAGCTGTAGAAATGTTACCATAAAGGTTTCAGGAACAAGATTTTGAAATATGATGTTCTTCCATAGGACAACACTGAAGACACATTTCAATCCTCACACAAATACTAAGCCAATGCTTAAGAGCTTTTGGAAATCAGGGCATAAATGAATATATTTTTCTTTATTTCTGAATATGTTTTCTACCATATTCTTGCAAGTGAGCTGCCCTGCAGAAAAGTTCAGTGGCAAAACTCAAGCCAAGTTTCAGAGGATTTGTAGAAACAAGAATTCACAGTTTCTGCCAATGACCTGATGCGACGAGTGATATTCAGCCAGCCAGGAGACTGTGCCATCCAGAATGTGTCTAGCTGAATTTCACACACAGCAAAGCACTCTTGGAAATGTTCCAGGACAATAATTATTGGATACTCAGGAGCTGCAAATAAGTGCTAAGAAATGAGGAAGCACAGCACTTGCACAAGATCTCATCCCCGCTTCTGGCTGCACAGAATGTCCTTTGCTTTGGCTGCCATGGCAAAATCTCCATCTTTTCTTTCCAGCTCCTAACCAATGCAGAACAAGATGAAAGGACTGGGTACTGGGAGCTATTTCGTAGTATGCCCAAGTCCTAAAGCTCCTTCACAACCCAGAGACTAGGCAGAGGCTGGAGTCCCAGCTACCTTTCACCAGAACAAAGCCTTCCCATGATGTACAAGGCTGCAACCCAAATCCAGCTGCTCTCACGGCAACGGAACAAGGTCCAGCCACTCAGGCAGAGTACCAGAGATGGATATCAGCACAGTTTGTATTTTTAAGGTTCCTATTAGCAACATATTTCTTACCATATGCAGGCAGAAATTTATATTTATGTAGAAATATATATATTTCTAATTGAGAGAGTTGTGCATCTGATGTTAATGTTCGGTCCAGCATCAGCCTGCAAAAGCACCAAAGCAGAGATTTCCCTTTTTCTTAAATCTGAAGTAATAAACAAATTAGCATTGAAAAACCATTGCTGCACCTGGGACTGCTATGCAGTTCCATTTAATTCGATGGAAATCTGACTGCGAAAGGAAAATTTCCTCCTTTTCCAAGACAAGTGGTAGACACAAGAAAGCAAGCCAGGATGGGTGTTTCCTTGTAACCACTGAGCTTCTGCTGGGGTTGATCCTGTGCCCTTTCATCTTTTTAATTTAAAAATTATCCCCACTGCCATCATCACCCACACAGGAATGGTTTCACTGCTCTGAGTGAGTGCTCTTGTGTCAGTGCATCAGAGGAGGAGGAAGTACTACATCTGAGTAAAAATCAGTTTACAGTGGAAGAATCACAAAGCATTTAATGATGAAACCAGAAAACAGCCTAAGATTTTTGCTGAGTGTGTTTGGTTTAAAAACAAAATTTCTATCAAATCCTGGGGTAGCAGAGCAGCACTTCCTTTCCTAATTTTTAATATGAACCTTGGCAGAGATGAAGACTGAATGGCTAAAGTAATTACAGAAAAATTCCTATTTAGTAGGAAACAGGAAAAAGCCCCACATCTACAACAACAACAAAAAACTTGATCATTTCTGAGAGACAGAATATCTGATACAGCTGCTGCTCTTTCAAGAACTACTTAAAAGCATTTTGGACTATTTTTCTCTGGAAAATATTTCAATCAGCATATATAAAAAAAGTCTTTCTTCTCTGGTTCACTTTCTTCCTTCTTTCTTCCTTCTACTGCAATGTAAATTCTACTGCAAAAGAAAAAGAAAAAAAAAACTCTGTATAGCACAAATGACTCTCACTTCAAGCAAATATTGCCATAAGTAATTATGCTTCTCTCTGTTCTTGTTTCAGACATACTGATGTTACAAATGAATTAACCAAGGAATGTAATGCTTCACTGCCAACCAAGAGCTAGTCCTTGTAGTTTAGTGTTATTACACTTAACATATTTCAGTTGGATCTCAAACCATGACATATAGAACTGATACCAGTGAAGGAGATGGATTTCTTGTCAAGAAAGAGTCTCACAATTCCTTTGCTCCAAGGAAATTTGAATGAAGAAACATTCAGTTTGGAGACATGCCTATTCTACTTAGAAAAAGTTAAAAAATGGGTTGCAAAAAGCAGACAGAGCTAGAAAACACTGGAAAGAAAAATTATAATTTTTTAACCTAAAATTCAAGTTTATAAATTTTTCCATGTGCCTTTCTGACACCAGTGCATCCATACTCTTTGGGATATTTGTTCTGGACTTTGTACCCGAAGCTCTTGCAGGACAAGGAGTTTGCCTTGTTTGAGTGGTCTAGATCTGCCAGTGATTTCCAGTGGGCTCCCTTGGTGAGTTTTGTGTGCTTCTGCTTCTGGTGCTGGAGCACAAGCATAATAGTGACCCTCTTTTAGGCTGGAGCTCAGTAAGGTGCTGGCCCTGACATGGATTTTGGATGTGCTACCGCTCCCAAATCCTTGGTCTGTGCCACTTAATTTTAAGCAGTCACTGAGACACCTAAGGAGGAGGCCTAATTGCCCCAAGGTACCTTTCACAGTCGGTGAGGTGAGCAGGGTGTCACCAGTGCATGAACCTGCGGTGCCCTGTGGTGCCCTGCTGTGCCCTCAGCTGACTCACCTCCATCACACAGAAAGAGATGCTTGGCAGGAATGCAAACAGTGGCAGCAGGGAGAGATAGCACCGGAACAGAGAGCTTCAGGTGAGTCATCTGCATCTGCAGAGGAAGCGTGGAGAGGAAAAGAGACCATGGTCTCTTTTTGCAGAGAAAGGATCACAGTCTCAGTTGAGCAGCCCACTTCAGGGGCCCTTGGATTGTGCCTGTGGTCACTGGACAGTTCTTTGGGAAACGGTTGTTTTGCTTTAAAAATGAGGATGGGAACAGTTTCATGTAGCAAAGAGCTGCAGAACAGCTCAGTATCCTTTGCCAACAATTCATGGTCAGAGAAAAGGATGGAATTTACTGCATGAGCTGTCTGTGGTTGCTGGTCCCACCTTCTCCTACCCGTTGCAGGTAAGGATGTACCTTCAACACCCCCAGTCTGCATGAGTTGTCCTTAGACACTTATTAAATTATGGTGTGCATTTGTACTCACACTATTATAAATCCATTACTTCCCTGAGGCCACAGGAAATGGTTTTAAAATGTGAGGTTTTTCTATAGGGAATTGAGAGATAAAAATACTAAAGCTCCGTACTTGGCTTGCACAGATCAATGTAGAGCAATAACTGGGAAGACAAACTAAGCTTAAAATATTACAAATGTGATTGCATGAAAGCTTAACATGACATTGAGTAATTATCACTACAAGTCTCCTAAACCACCTTAAGAAAAAAACAGAAGCAAAACCCAGCAAAGAGCCTGGCAATAAATCATAAAAAGCAAAATTACAGTGTTTGCACTTAGAACAAAATTTTGGGTAATAAAACTGCATAGTAGTGAGTGAAACTTCACATTTCATTTACTTTCCTTCACTTTTTCAATACAATGAAGAGATGTAGGTGAAAAGTCTTGGGATGGGAGATATAAAAAATTTTGAGAATTATTTTTCCACTAAAAGTTTCACAAAGGTTTTTTTCTTCATCAGTAACTTCGTTTCTCTGTCAGAGAAACAGTTTGTTCCAAACCTGACAATTTCTGTTTGTGAAGGGAACAATGAAGAAAAAAGGAACAAAGCAATCTTTCAAACCAGATTCAAAAGTAGTCATTAAAGTTTCTGCCAAGTTCAGAAGCTGGTACTAGACTGAACTAAGGCACAGACATTATCCAGTGAACAATAAGGTTTACCAGCACTTTTAGGGCAATGAGATAATATTTAATCCCACTACAGACAGCCATGATGTACCAGTTAGTCTTCCCTTTTTTTTTTCCATGAATTTATATTAAGCAGAAAATAAATACTAATGAAATGTTCCCCTAGTAAGCACTGAGCCACTTATAGGAATAATTCTGGGGGGAGGAGTAGGAAGTAAGTTTATATCTTAGGCTTCTGACATTATTTCACTTGAACAGATGGAAGCTCAGCCACTTGTGATTAAATCACTAAAATGAAGAGGCATCAGTGAAGGGGTGGTCACTCATTTTTTCAATTCTAAGTGAAGAAAATCAGCAAGGGATAGTGATGGGTGTGGATTTCCTCAAAAGGAATAAGAGCAGCCTTTCCCAATAACTCCAGTTATTGTAGGTTGTATCCCCACATGGCATTCATGGCCAGCGAGAATCATGTTTATGACTCTCCGTTTCCACTTGGGATACACTCCTGAGCCATCCAGTAAACAGAAATATGCAAATCCTTTTGAATGTAAAATGAGCTACAGGTTATGCAAACAGAAAGTCTTTAAATGCTGCAGATGCCTAACCCAGAGCTCTACACTGTTAGGGCTCCCAGAGATTTCTCTAAATACTCCTAATGTGTGGGGTCATCAGCAAGGCGACCCTGAACATGTTTGTGTTCTCAGCATGAAAAGTGTGTTCTTGGTTTTGGAACACATCAGTAGCTGCATAAATCCATTGGGCAATTAGAACTATTGTGTTCAGATCCCTGCCTTGGAGTGGGCTGCAAGTGTCCAGTTCTCTTGGCTATTAACTGATGCTGGTTACTTCAGGTGTTGTCTGAGGAAGTGGAGTACACCTCCACTGTCTCTGCGTGTTGAAGAAAGCAGCTACTTTGTAAAGCACAAAAAAGTATTAAAAAAAATTAAATCTGCCAAATCTATAAAATACTATTCCCTCAGCAGACCTTCAATCAGCTTCTCAGTGCTCCATTTCAAATTATTTGCCATCTGGTGCAGCCCCTTCTCTTCCAAAGCAACATGGAACATTCTCCTGGAGCAGGAACACACAGCAGTGCTACCCATGCACTAACCATTTCTGACTGGCAGTCCTGGGGAGCCTGATTGTTTGAGGCAAATCACCTCCCCAGGGACAGCATGATTTATTCCCTGCATCTGGATTGCAAGTTGTTTGAGTGGTTTTTTGTTTTTGTTTTTTTTCTTAGGGGAAAAATTGCTTCTGTGTCATTTATAATGGATTTCATCCCAATAAACAGCCATCTTCTGGCATATTATGACTGCGGCTTATCAAATAATAAAGGCCTGTCACTCTAAATTGCTGGGAATGGGACCAGTCCAGGCAGCATCAATTCCTATGTCCACTTTGTCATGCCATGAAATTTTCAGTGGCTTGGGGTGTGTAGGAGTCACAGCTGTCAGTGGGGAAGAACCTTAGTGTGCCCCAGGGAAGCTGCAGAGACAAGTGGGTGTGATTTCTCAGATTCTGATCCTTCATACATTATCCAATTTTAAGTGCTACCTAATGTTCATTAGGGATGATCACACAGCCATATGGCCTAACAAATGCAATACATAGTTCAGTATGTTGGCAGAATGATTTCTTGTTAATTCTGTCTCCTATTCCACCCTCTGCCTGGTAGATAGGATAGTGAGGAGGCTGATTTTACCGTGCTGAAGAGATGACAGACTTGATAACTTTAGTATGGAGCATTTCCAGAGCTTAACAATGAATGGCACAAGCTTTCTGAGGGGAGAAAAAAAATAGGCACAGATTTTCAAATGCATCAGCAGGTTGCAAAAAATGTGCTGATTAGCCATTTGTATATTTGACTCGGGATGGCTGGGACATGGGAGATCTCAATTTAAATTCTATCCCTGCAACATTTTCCCTGTGTGACCTTGTCTTACCTTTTAATCTCTCTGTGCTTGGATTCTCCCACTTTCTCCCTAGGACAGAAAGTAGGTCTCGGTACACATATATTTATACAGACACGTGCTGAGTTTTGTTGGGATAGAGTTAATTTTTTTCCTAGTAGCCAGTATGGGCCTGTGTTCTGTATTTGTGCTGAATCTCTGTCGATAACTTGGGGATGTTTTCATGACTGCCAGGCAGGGCTTACACAGAGTTAAGGCTGTTTCTGCTCCTCATCCCATCACGGAGGAGGCTGGGGGTGCACAGGGAGTTGGGAGGGGACAGAGCCAGAACAGCTGACCCCAACAGACCCAAGGGATATCCCAGACCTTGTGATGTCAAGCTCAGTGTATAAAGATGGGGGAAGCAGAAGAAAGGGGAGGCCATTCAGATGGCGTTTGTTTTGTCTTCCCAAATTACAGATACATGTGATAGAGCCTTGTTTTCCTAGGGATGGCTGAACACCTGCCTTCCTATGGGAAGTGGTCAATGAACTCATTGTTCTGCTTTGCATGTGTGCACAACTTTTGGTTTAGCTATTAAAATTCAGAAAACTCATATATTATTTCAAGACAGGTGCTTTCTCAGACACACAGAGTTAATGAGAGCAGGTTGTCTAATGACTTGGAGGGAAATGCAATCATCCAGTGGTTCTGGACTTCTCTGGTCTTGGGGCTGCCATCCTCCCATGGCAAGGGTTGCCCAGCATACCCTGCTATCCATTACAAGCCAGTCTTTCTTTCTGTGATGGATTGCCCATAAATATTTTCCTATGATATTTTTTAAAATTCAACTTTCATTGGTAAATTTGAGAAATTATTTTCCTCAAAGATTTTTTTTTCTTTTCTTTCCCCCCTCCTCCCTGTTATTCTCAGCATATTAATGAATCAGCTCTAATTTGTGGTGATTCTTGATCTGCTGAAACCACTGTGCTCATCTCTGTTGTCAAGTCCAGGGCTTGAATATGTTCTCTCCACAGCCACTGAGTGCCTGCAGGAGTGCACCTCTTAACACCACTGCATTTCCTCAGCAGTAGAACAGATGAGTAAATTTGAGCAAACATCTTATTTGAAACAGACCCCACATAAAGGAATAAAAATTACATCAGCAGTTGTAAACTACTCTCACAAATAACAGCAACGGAGTCTTAAAGCAAAGGTTGGCTGTGTCTATATAGAGAAAATACTTAGTGTCTGTGTGATATACAAGGCAGCTTATCTCTTTGAGAGCAGGAGACTATAAAAATACAATTGCCAGAATGAAAGAAAATTGAAGCTGATTGCCATAGCAACAAAAGAATTACATTGATGAAACACATTAAAGACAAAGCAATCAAAAGTAAACAAGAGCGGATTGGAATTTGCTTGGCTAAAGCTGGAATTGGCAAATATTACCAGGTGATGCAGGCAGAAATGAGCCCACAAGAAAGGAAGGGGCAGCCCTGTGGAGCTGGGTATTTATCCCCCATTTACTCTGTGAGCATGAAAAGAGGACCTGGGAAGGGAGCTATGGGCGCTTCCCAGGCTTTGAAGGCAGTTGGTGGAAGGAAATTGGCAATCTGGTGGTCAATAACAACAAAGAGTTTTCATCTGTATCTTTTACACTCATCTCCACAACTTTCTCCCCAACATTGCCTTGTTTCTCTCTCCTGATCAAATTTTCCCATGGAGCTGTGTGAAATAAGCTGCTGTTGTAAAAAGGTGTTTTCTTTTTTCCAGCTGCATCTCTTGAAACACCTTGCTCAGACAGACACCGACTTGTCCATGAAAATATGTAGCCCCCTCTCTACAGTAACACACTTTTGCCCTTTCAGGTCTGCAGCCCCTGCAGCAGAACCAGCAGCTTTCCAGAGTGCACTGGTGAAACCTCAATTTCCAATCCATACATAAATCTGACAGTTTTCTGATGTGAGGGGAGAAGGGGTTGAAGACCCAGACCTCAGCACCTCCCACAGCTTCAAAACTGCTGTGGCAGAAGCAGTGCTGTGCTGTGCTTCCATGTGAGGCTCCATGCCCCTATTTGGGGGTGGATTATTGTGGGCTGCTCTCCCATCCTGAATCACTGCCACTGATGGCTGGGTGAATTTACCGAGGGCATAAGCAGCATAAGTATCAATGGTGATACACCAGAAAATGCACGTCCCTGTCCACATGAGGTCAAGCACAGCTCCTCATTCTCTGGAGAAGGAACTAGTATTATCCAAGTTGAAACCATCTCAAGGAATTATCTATACATCATGGCTTGATGTGAAAGAGTAAAAAAAATAGGATGTGTTAAATGAAAGATCTTTCCTGAATGCAGCTAGAATTAAAATCTTAGTATTTCTTGTCATAACAAAGCCTTGGAGTCAGTCCAAACATTGTGCTTGAGCACAATTAAAGTATTCCAAGTGGTGGACTGACATGTCCTTAAGATACAGGAACATTTAATCTACTAGATCTTAGTCTGCAATAATGACCAAAAAAAATTCTTAAGACTGAAATAAAGTTGACAGTTCCTTTAATTAAACTCATCTTCCTTTCAAAGGAAGTGACAAAAAGATTTAAGGAAGATTAATTAAGACTTAAATGCACAGAAATGACTCAAGGCATAATTAAGTAAGACTTAAATTAGTCTTTCACGTGGACATGGGAGATTCCATTGACAATAATGAAATTAAGAAAGACAGATCTTAAAGCTTTGCTCTAAACTCTGCTTGGAGGCTGTTTCCCAAGTCCAACCCATCTCCCAGATTTTAGTCCAATCTTGATTATTTTTCTTTAATGTTTCTATCATCCTTTTATTTTCAGTTATATTTTTTTTAATTCTGTTATACTTTAATGAAACTCTTTGCCTTAGCCCCATTTGGGGTTACATGTTTCCTGACATGACAACCTCTTCTCCTTTGCAGCACCCTGAATACAAAGATATTTTCCTTTGGGTCTGGTGCCATTAGGGGTTTTAGGGAACATTTGTTCAAACTGAAATTTTGCTTTTCATCTGATAAACAAAAGACATGCATACAGATCCTGACTTCCTGTTGCTCCCTAAAAACCTGCTGCTTAATAGAGAACTGCACTGTGCCACATCACCAGCTCCTGCACAGAGGTGGCACCAAGTTGTGAGGAAAAAAACACAGAACAATTCTCCTGGTTTGCACTGAAGTAAAGGTTTGCAGCATCCTGCCATGCGCAGATGGGCATGAAAGTCATCCTAGTCACCATGGTAATAAGATGATCAAAACCAATCCTTGAATTTTTAACTCTGGATGATGAATGGCAGAGACAGAAAGTGTCAGGGCACAGGTGGAAAGGGGGGCAGGAGAAGAGTTCTGTGAAGGAGAGTGTAACTGCATCTAAAGGGCACAGGCAGCCTCCCAGGTCTTCCCCCAAGAGACAAAAAAGAAATCATTTCAGTAAGAGATTCCTACCAAAGCAGAAGGATAATGTTAGGAGTTTCCCTGTAGATTGCTCCTGCACCTGGCAAAGGTGTGAACTTGTGCCCATGGTGGCCATGGAGGGGTGTCCATGCCTTCTCCAGGATGATCCCTTCTGTCATTGCTGTCTGCACCTCTGCTGTTCCTGTACTCCTAATCTCTCTCTTAAATCTGCTTTGCACCAGTGTAAACTCATCATTTCTAGTTGTGTCTAGTGTGGGTATTGGGAGGGGACTGTTCCCTGCCTCTTTAAAGGACAACGTTGTGATGTACTTCTGTATCTCTTCTTCAGGCTAAAAAATCTCAGCTTATTCAGTCTTTCCTTAGGGTCATGTTACGTAGACCTTTCATTGCTCTTGTCATTCTCATTTATTTTCCTTTATTCGCAAGAAATGTATCCTCCTTTTCAGGTTTACTCTTGCAATAAAAGTGCTCCTCTGGCATTTCTCCTCTGTACACTGTATCTTCTGACTCTCATTGATTTTCTTATTATTTTTTTATCTCCACCAAACCAGACTGTAAAAACAGGGGGGCAGAGGGAGAATTAACTTCTATTCAGTTTTGTTGAGGTTGCAAATTGGATCCATCCATTTCTCTAAGCAGGAAAACAAACAAAATGCCAATACTCTGGGGAGCACACATAGCAAAACTATGCAATAAGGAAATTTGTAAACCTAGTTTCTCTCTGTGGGTGGCTAAATGGCTGTTTAAAGACATTTAACATCACACACACAGTTGAAGAAACAGAATAATAAAAGAAGGAAAACTGCATCTTCCTATTAAAGAAACTCTTTGTTTTATCAAAAAAACTGGATTGCTGATTTAGGATCACAGAGCTGAAACTCTTTATGAAGGGGAAACAAGCTTCATTTAGGCTTGTAATTGCATTAGCATGCACTCATGAATACACACTTAAGGCAGTGCTGCGTGTCCATGGAATTGCTGCTCCTGTTGGCCAGAGTCCAAATATACTCTGGGCACTGTGGAGAAGGAGACAAATGGGTGCCATTTTCATGGCTAATGATCACAGGCATTAGCAGGCACAGCAGCAGAGGCAGGGAAGGAAAGATGATGGAAAACTTGCCCAGGAAATACAGTCCATTGCCCTCCTTTGTGCACAGCAAGCAAAGCAGTACATTTGTCCATGCTGCTTCTGTTGGGAACCAGAGTTCTTTTTATTGTAGACACTCCTAATTCTAAGAAACAGATGTACTGCAGGTGTCTGTGAAGGCCTTGGGGAGTCTTGGGGGTTGCTGTGTTTTTTAATAACTTGGGTAGGGGTAATATCAGGTTGTAACAGTAGAGAGGGATCATTTACTCTGCTAAACTCCATCCTGCCTTAATTGCTCTCTCCAACTAAATCCCAGATCAGTTAGTTGAAAACTAATTTAGCTATTGCTGCTGTAAACTGCTGTGACAGCAGTGTCTATAGACCTGCATGCTCCTTATCTTGCAACACCTAGAGGCAGGAGACCTTCCCACACCGTGACTCCCAGGTCCCACAAGGCATAGATAGAGTTGCAGCTGAGATGTGCCTTTCAAGCGAGTTACAGAGTCTGCCATGAAACATCCCCAGGACAAAAGTCACAATCTGCCTTTCAACTGGGTAACAAGAAGAAATTAAGATGTCTTTGTTTTATTGATATCCTGCCCCCTCATGAAGGGATTGAGACTTGGAAGTTCTGCTTTGCTTTTTAATGCCCTGTACTGAGGCCTGGGAGAGTAAGTGCAGGGCACAGGGAACAAGGACCTGTTTTCACTAGGCTGGGATATATGGTTCTTTGGGGTCTTAAAGTGATTTTCACTTAGACAGAAAAAAACCCCAAACTGAATAAAAGCCTCCAGATAGTGCAGTGTTCATGTGCAATCTAGTAAAAAACAAGGTCCTTGTAGTTATGTCCAGCTTCCAGGACACAGCCACAGCCACATTCTGCTTCTGAGCCTGGCAGACCTCAGTGCCCTGCACAGCCATGGGCCAGCTGGCTGTGCTTCCCTGGTGCTGCCCCTGGCTTGCAGTGAACCCCTTTCCCCAAAAGGAAGGGCTTGGATCTAGAGTAGTTTATATTCAAGGAGCAGCAGGGCTCAGGCTCAGGTCTGCAATTATAGAAGTTGTAGTTTAGAGCTGCCTGGGTTGACACATCCTTTTTCCAGATGGGGCACCAGCACATGCCCTGCAGTTAAAACATACCTGCACCAGCTCCATTCAATTCAGCTTTTACATTCAAAAGGGCTTTGGTATATATTCTGGAACTAAACAAAACCCCCAGATTTCTCATCAAATAGAATCATGCTCCAGTCAACTCAATATACACCATCCTACACCTGTGGGGTTTTAATTCATTCTCCTCTCCAGCATCTCAGGAATTCCCTTTTGGAGTCTGAAATAGAAATCAAATCTCCACATGACATTGGCAGCCTGCCATTTGAAGAAAAAAAAAACAAACCACCATATTTAAGGGTTAAGAGGAGGGAATCAGGAAGGGTGCTGTGTTTGGATTGGAAATAAAAGCAATGTGCCTATTTGTTGACAATTCCCTGTGCCTATCAGCACCCTTGCAGAAACTGGCAATACAGACTGTTTAAATTTAAACACTGTAGATCAAGTTTTACACTTGCACACAAGGTGTAAAGGCAATGAGCCGACCAACCTAAAATTAATCTGTGTGGGAATGTGAGATATTGTAGGTGTGCTGGATAATGGATTCCAGCTCCTCAGTGCAGCAGACTGGAAAAGGCAGGGGATGCCCTCAATTTGTTTCTAACCTCTTGAATCTTAGCTCCCTTATCATGTTGCAGAGAAGCAACAATGTGGTTTTACATAAATTAAGGGGACAAACACATCTCCTGTGATGCTCCTAGCTTGCTAGTGATCTTGGGATTGCGGAGGGGATTTGGAAAACAGAGGAAGGTAAGCTGACAGAGGAGCCAGTTATGGGGAGGAGATGAATAATGGGGCCCTGGGAGACTTCTGCTGCCTCAGGAAACCCCAGGATTTCTAAATGCTTCTCAAATCTCCAAACTTTCTAAATTAGTCACTTGGAGGCCCACTGCAGTGTAGTGGCAGGCTTGTACTGAAGGGCCGTTATGCAGAGGCTCTAATTTTATTTTTAGTCTCTAGATGTAAGAAAAATCCCAGTGGCAGTCACCTTCACCTCATTCTTTCTGCTCTTCTCCTCCTCCTCCCATTGTTCCAGGATAACTGCTGTTGGCTCCATCTCTCCAGCTTGGCATTACAACCACCATCACTGAGATATTCCAGAAGCTACATGAGTATGCTCAGCTGGTCTAATCCTTCATCCCTACAGGGAGCCCACTGCAGGGCTGCATTGCAGGTATGCCCGGGGAGCTGGGAACAGGGCTCTGTGAGACACACGGGTGCACTTTATCTTCACACACGGCTCCTGGATGCACAAAAAGCTCTGAAGTTTCTTTATTGTTAATTTAGATTTTAGTCCCTAAAGGGATGCAGAAAACTCAGTTGTAATAGTGCCTTATGTGTAGCTTCCTTCTGTTCATGGAGATAATCTCATGGAGTTTTGCTTTCCTGCATATTTGGCATTGTTATGCCAGACCATATGTCGTCAAGTTTGTGGATCATCCCTGGAGAAGCCAAGGGGGTATTTCCTTCAGTCTGGGGAAAAGCAGGAAGAGTGTACAAATTTCTGATCTCATAGGGAAGGGAGAGAGTGGACAACCTGCAGATGACACTTGTTCTCTGAGCACAGCCTATGGTCCTGCCTCTTCAGGGAGGAGAATTTACGCTCTGCAGGAAGTAAATTGTCACAATGATAACACAGGCAAGATGTATCATTAAGCACAGTCCAAAAGAGAAAGGCAGGACTAATACAGCATCTGGCTTTCAGTGAGGCCATCTCTGCTTTGTGGCATTATCCTGCACAGATTGATACACTCAGACAGGCCAAGGGATTTGCATATGACCACAGACAGGTGAGCCATGAATGGCTTGAACCTGATGAAGACAATGTCCTATCTGTATCTTTCTGCCCAGAACTGGCACAGCATCATTTGTTAGTCAGTGTTCCAGCAGAGAAAAGTGAGCCCATGCTGAAGTGCCCTGACATGGAGGTGTGGGCTCCATCAGGGCTCAGCATGGCCCATGCATAAGGCCTATACCCATTTTGGTCCTCACTCTCTCCTATCTGCCTTTCATTCTCACCAGAGATTTGACAAGCAATTCATTAACTCCACAAGCCTTCACACAGTCAAGACTAAATTTAGAATTATTATTCATGGAGATGAAAGCTTGCAGAGTGCCTCTATTACCTCTTGAAATAAGGGGTCCATTAAGGACCAGTGAGGTAACTGCTTCCCCAGGTGCTGTCTGCTCTTTGTCACATGTAATCTTTCAGTTCCAATTATCCTCAGAGATCTCATTTGTTTCTCCGAATCATTGGTTGGTTCAATATGAAATCATGAGACTACTCGTTCCTTCACCAACTCCAGTAATGCTTTGGATCATATTCTTTTTGGAAAATGTGATTCCTTTATTTAGTGCATCTGTCTTCTGTGGCTTGAAATTTCCCCCGAGAGACCCCCGGCCTGGATGATGGCTGGTGGAAAATGAGGCTAAATCTAGCTCTTAATGTCCAAAAAGCATGAGTTATTGCTAAACTGAATAATAGCCACAGTATTTATTTATGGAGTTGCTATGCTGTTGCTACCTTTCCCTAACTTATGACTTTGTAAAGCTCTTTGGGATATCCGGAATTTGAAAGGTGATATATTAAACCGGATTCTATTATATTTTCTATTGCTATCAGCAACTTCCCTTTCTAGTCTGGTTTAAGGCACCTTATGTGTGTTTTGTGAAATGCATTCCTATTCCTGTGCTTCAGGCTCCCAGATGTCCATTTCAGGTAGTAAAGACCAAATATTAGTAGGTGCTACAACTAAATCCTTTCAGAGCACCAGTCTTTATTTCTGTCAGAAGTACTAAAAAAGGAGTTTGAAATGAGAGGGCAGAGATTGGAGCAATACATTCCTCATTCAGCACTCTACTGCTTCAATAAAATAATATTAAACTCAGTAAAATAATCAGCCTCCTTACCCTGAAGAAAGACATTTTTTTTCCATTTCTCAGAAGACATTTCTTTACCAACAGGTCCAACTTCTGACATTGTCTTCTCCCCAGAAATTCATGAAATCAGATTTTTCTGTTTTAATTCCAGCATAATAATGTAGAATAATAACTCTTACACAGCCCATCAAAAATGGTAACAACTATTGATATGTCAGTGTGCTGAAGTAACAGCTGAGTTTCACTGTGCCCTAGGAAATAAGGAGGACATGTGAGGGTGATCTGTAGCTGTCTGAGGAGAGATTATACCCCATAGTAGTGTTTAATTTAATATGCGGAATAGGATCTGCTTAGAAATAGGGGGATTTTTTGCTCCAAGGGATCAATACTCTTCTGATGTCAATGGCATTGAAATAATGAAATTTTAGAACTTGTCTCAATCCTGATATCTCTATAAAAAGGTAGACATAGAGCCCAAATTTACTGAGGCACAAGTCAACTACTGAATGAAGCTTTCTGGGTATACATATTGTGGTGTAAAGTGTTACAGAAGCCTGTAGGATAATTAGTATTACCCCAGGAGTAAAGATGTCCTTGCTAGAAGCTGAGAGATCAACCATCGCTCCCTTTGTCATTTCTAGAAAACAAGCATTTCATTTCATAAAGATTTCTTTTGTTCCCTTTGTTCTGAGAGATTATCTTCTTAACAGTCTAGGCACTTAGATCAAAGGGTCTGATTTCAGAGGGATTTTATGGTTGTTGTTGCTGTTTTGTGTTTGCTTTTCAAATCATTCTTGATGTATCTTGCAACAAGAAAAGAGAAACTCTCTATGGGTGGGTAAACTGAACCTAAACTCTCAATCCCACACGGAAGGTGCTGCAATCAGGCACATCCCATCAGTTCCAACACAGTGATGAATCCAGCTGAGTTACTTGCAATAGTGTCTAAGAAAACATATGAGCAGTGAAATCCAAATTTTCAAAATAATAAGTTCCCGCCAGGAGGCTGCATAATTCTTTCTACAGATGGACATCCCTGTAGACTTTAGCACACTTAACTATTATTAGAAGGAGGAAAATGAGAGGAGACTATTTTAGTATTTAAGATTTTGCCTTTCCCTTACTATGCTGATCTTAGAATTATAGCTCAGGGACTTTTTCTCTTTTTTTTTTTTAATGAATATTTTAAATGCTTATGAACACTTTTTAATTAAAAATATACATTCTCCATCCCCTCTTCTTTGCAACTTCCATTTTTCTTAAGTTGCTGGGATCTGAGAGGAACACTGGGGCTAGAGCAGAACAAGGAAGTGGGTGGATGGAGGTGCTGCTATTAAATCAGAGACATTAGAAATCAAAGGCAGCTGAGACATAGATTTATCCTACTCAATCCTGGACACTAAAGCCTGTGTTCTGACAGTAGGCATTTGAGCTGCTACCTTTAAAAAGCTATTAAGATCAAAGATGAATGAAATGTTTCAAATTAGAGATGGTTAATATTAAGAATTGCTGAACTTGGTGAATTCTGTATTTTCTATTCACATGCGCGCACACAAATGCTCCCACACAGTGTGAACCACAGAGGATCATTGGTTAGTCTGAAATTTTGACTTCAGAGACAAACATCAGGTGATTTAAGGATAAATAAGGCAGACAGAGAGAATTGGAAAGGGTCCATTATGCTCATCCTTAATTCATCCCTGCCTCCTGCAACAAGAATGTCCCAGGTATGTTGCTGAGGATCAGCATTCAGATTAGACGTTACCATGGCTATCAGAATGGACATTGCACTGATGTTTAAGAGCTTTAAAATTGTGGGTGGGTTATAAGGAAAATGTTATTGCTTGCTCTTCTACAATTTCTAGGTGATGTATATGTATACGTACTCACCATTTATGTACACCAAATCAGTAGTGAATAAATGAAGATTATTTGCAAAATGAATTTAGATTTTAAAATAAGATTATTTTGGATTCATTCCCTTCCAGTCTTGTGCTTTTTTCAACTGATGAAATAATGATTTTAACTGTCTGGCATTCTCTGCTCTGCCACAACATGAAGATTTATTTGAATAGATTCTGGAACAAATACTTTAGCTGCGACACTTGTCTGGTGTAGTGATATGTTCAGAGCAGTGACTCCCACCCTCTGGAGCAGAACCAGAACATGGATTTAACAAAGCCAGGGAATACTCCAAGTGTTCTCTTCTTAGAATAAACTCTTCAAGCTGAAATTTGTGCAATAATGATGTGTCTGACCCAAGGAAGTTGAGTTTCAGACACAGCACGTTGCAGAACTGATTGCTGTGAAAGCAGCACGGTCTGCAGAGACCCAGGGGCTGCTCCTCTGGTAATAAATCAGTGGAAAAGTCTCAAAAGCAGCAGGGAAGAGGATGGAGAGAGGAGGCTAACAAAGCCCCAGTGATTCCAAAGTCTCTTTCTCTGAATAAGGACTCCCATGGTTACATCTCAGCAGGTCTGGAATCAAATGCTTGTGTCCTTCTAGGAATGACTTAAACACCTCCAGCCTTCCCAAGCCCAAATTTTGGAGCAGAAGGTGTTGCTGCTGCTCTTTGCCATGAGCGCTTTGTGCTCACATGCATGTGAACCTGGCTTGTCTTGCATCTGAGCTGCATCATGCAAATGAAATAAGTTGAGTATCTTTGAGGGGCATGACATCATCTCAAGAGACCTTTGGGTTTGTCTGAAGGAAAAGAAAATTTCAGAAATTTCCTTGAAATTGGGAAAAAGTATTGCTGTGGTGCATCAAAATCTTCTACGGCAAAATAATATTAAAATATCACCAGGATTTTTATTTAATTTTAGAGTTATAATTATCTTATGATTGATAATACACAATATGTTTGCAAAATGAAATGTCATTTCAAACCCTTAAAGATCGAAATATTAATTTGAAATCAAATTTAATATTTTGACATTGTCAAAGTGCTTAAGTTATATCTCTTTTCTTGGGAAAATCTAATAGAAATCAACACAATTGCATACAAATGTACAATATCATTAAACAGAATTTTCTAGCACAAAGATGTTTTGACGAAAAAAATAAGTGTCTTTGACATTGACTTCCTGGCTGAAAAGATTACCTGAATTATTGATTTGTTGGCTAAAGAAGTCCTTCAATTGAATACTGATATTCTTTTCATATAATGGCAACATTTAAACCTTGTATTTACAAACAAGGGATCAGAGAGGAGGTTTCTCCAGCTGGGCTATCAACTTCCCATGAGACTAACAGGAAAAGCTGACAGAAAGAAATTAAGAGGAAAGAGAGAGCTTTCACTTTACACTTCTCCCTCCTTTTGGCAATTAGAAGACCACAAACTTTCTGATTTTGGCACCTAGACTATTGCATTTAACAGATACTTCCATGTTAAATTTTCATTTATTTATGTAATCACTTTCAGTCTAGTAGAATGTTATTAAATTCTCTCACATCTTTTCGTCCTGAAGTACAACAAGGACTATCCCTTTTCCTCATATATCTCTCCTGCTGTAATTGAAGTCCCTTGATTATTTCACAAAACTAAGCAAGGTGAAAACAAATTATACAGTTTTATCCATTTTGGTCCCAAAGCCCAAGTTTGACACTGGAAGGCTCCTGAGTGGAGAGTTCAGCCATTGACTTTCATGCCTTTCTTTCCCATCACAATTAATCAGAAAGATGGATGCTTTATGCTTTCCTGATGTGGAGTTTTATGGATAGTTCTGTGCAGTGCCACAGCACAAGCACCATCAGAGATGCTGGCAAATTTCCATATTCAATCTCTCATGCAATAAGTATTGACTATCTATTTCATGCAACTTATTAGTCACCTCTCCCCCTCCCTTATATTTTTGTAGCTGTTAAAGTCATGTATTTTTGAGAAGCATTAAAGGAATAATTCACAACCAACAATTTGTCCAGTGTTCAGCCTTGCTGCTTGCAGAACAACTGACAACAGACCCAAATGTCCCCAGTGCCCCAGGCATTGACTGGAGGGGACAGACAGCCTCCAATTACTGAGTGACTCTTCCCTGCAAACTCCATTTAGCAGCACACTTAACATGCTTAAGATGAATCATATTCATCTTTATTCATCACAGACTTGTACATGATGTTAAAACCCATTACTAACAGTGAGCCTCAGGTTCATTAGTTTTGGCTGGACAGACAAGTCTCATAGTATTTTCCTATCTCTTTATTTGGATGAATATGCAAATATTTCTATGACAGTTACATGCATAAGCAAACTTAAAAGTGGGTTTTTGCAAATATGCATGCCACTCTGAAATTAGCTCTCTACAAACATTCCTGCCAGTAAAACTCATTGTTAGAATGTTTGCAGAGAGCTAACCGATGAGAGGATGGATATAGCTGGACTGAGCTCATTTAAATATCCAAGCAAATAGTTGCTGAAGTTTTCCATTATTCTCCCAGTTTTATTTTAAAAACATTATGCAAGACATAGGTTTGTCACCTTAAACTACTGGAGACAAACAGAGAGTTAACAGGAGTCTATAAAGGCCATTCTCAATCATAAAGTGCATGTTTCCTTGAGATGTGTTAGAAGATGGTGCTGTCCGATGACAGTCTAAAATGTCACTAAAACTCCATCCATACCCATTAGCCCTTCTCTTCTCATAATTTATAGAATGTCTTGCTCCCTGTGGTGGGAGCCATCAGTGATTATCATCTGCATGGAGCCACAGTATGTGATTCATTAATGGAAGAACAGGCAGAAATTTGCAGAGTGACAGCCTTCATCCATGCCTTGCACCAGCATTATCAACTCAGCCCATGTGGTAGATAAACAGTGGAATAAAACTGTGCATCCAAAAAAACTCCACAGTGGTTCCAGATAAATATAACTAGTGCAATAATATCTGTGGGCATTTTGTCTGTCATAGTCAGGTGTGTCCAACTATCATTCAACAGGTAACTTCTTTGACAGTATTGCTGAAAAAATCTCTCACTTCTTTGGTGTTTTCCCTTCTCCTTAACCTTATTCCAATAGCCCAAATGTAGGAGCACTGTGAAATCTCTTTGATGCATCACACTTCAGAGATACACTTTCGAAGCAGCAACACTGAAATAGGAATAAATGAAAGCTTTGCAAGAGGTAAATTAATTAAGTTCAGATGAATATCTTCATATCTAAGAACATGAAGTGAATTTTATTTCCAGGTCACATAATTTTCAGAGTAATTAGTAGCAATGCTTCTTAATATATCATTTAAACTGATTACAGGAGGCAGAAAGTAAGAGCATCTTCATGGGAGTTTAATGCAGTTTAACTAATATGCTTTCACTTCAAACCTTCAGGTAATTCATCTTAACTTGCTAAGATGTCCTTGTGCACCTAAGCAAGCTAAGATGGATTACCTGAAGGTTTGGGTGATTTCTTGCTTGTCTCCAGCTGCCAGGAGCACACCTGTAGCACTGAGATGAACAGAGGGGTCTACAAAATCCCCATCCCACAGATGTAAATATATTGGGAATTTATGGCTACATCAGATGCTCTGTGCCTCTGCTGCCTGGAGTGATCATATAAGTCTTATGTCCTTCGGTGTGCAAGTTGTCATGTAGGAGCTCCTCACCTTGAGGCACTGGGGAGAGAGAAAAGGGTTGGTTTGTCAGCCTAACAGTAAGTGGGGCTGGACGAGCAGGTGTTGCTGAGTCTTCTCTCATGCACTGGATCCCATGGATCAATAACAAAGTTCAGACCCAACAGTGTATTTCTATGTAGTCTGACCAGTTGGTCATTTGTTTTTCATCTTAAAACTTTTTTCTTTTTTCCCCTTTACTATATTGTATTCTTCTAACTTTCCAAGTAGGTAGCAAAGGGAGCTCTAAACTCTCTGAAGATGCTGCAATTAATTTGTGTTTAGGTTAAAAAGTAAATATATTAACTGAGATCAAAGCAAAAAAATCTGCACCTTATTTTTACCCTCCTCATATAATCTTACATTTTTCCTGATGGTGATGATAACGTGGCTTCTATATTTTGCTAGAAGGAGAATTTTTTCAAATAACCACAAACCCAGAGAAGCATCCTTGAATGGAAAGTCTGTTTTATGCTCATTACAGAGCTTGCATGTTGCTTGGCGCATGTGAAGGGAGGTGGAAGAGAAAGGGGAAGAAAAGGAAGAAATTAACTAGAGAGTGGAAAAATCCCAGGACTATATTTCAGCAGGAAGACTTAATATAGAAAGGAAAAGCAAAAAATATCTATTTTACAGAGAAAGCACATTTTAGTGTCAGCCTGTAAGCCTCCTTTTAGCTAAGATAACATATTTCTTCAGTGACAAAAGGAAAAATTGACTCTTTGGAAGAAAAACATCATCATTTAAAATATAGGGGAAAGGTCTTTAACTCACTGTAGGATTTTTTGGAATACAAAGTAAATAATTTGAGTGGTAATCAAATATAGCCAAGTTGCTTTTGGATTTGCCCAATCCTAGTCCTTCCCTGGCCACTTCTGTACTTCTGTTTGCTTCTAAAATACATCAAAGATATGTCTGAGATAAAATATATCAAACAGCAGCAACCTCTTGAACCAGGGAAATTGCAAGTGAGGAATGCATGATAATCATGTTGAGTACAGAGGGATAAGACTTCTGAGGAACGATGTCCCATGGACCTTTTGGTTTGCCATAATGATGATGCTGTCTATGCATTTGCCTTGCATTTTCTCTCTAGAAATAACTGGAATTTATTTCTGTGAATCTCCTCTGAAGCTGGTGGAAGTTACTGATGCCCCACCGCTCACTAGCTCTTGGGAAATCTGTCTCTTCCCAGACAGAACACAGGTGGGTAGTCAGGAGGATATTGGAACAGTTACATCATTCCAGTGGTTTTCATTTTGAAAGGCTATTTGGGATCAGCAAATGGCTTGCTGATTTCTCCTGGTGCATCTAGCTAGCCCATGGCTTCTGTTTGTGGTGATAGAAGGAAGAGCTGGGATGAACAACACTTCAGCCTGCAGATTTCTATCCCACTAACTTTTACATCCCGTTTAATTGAAGTTACCTATTTGGGAGGAACCACAATACCATCTCATTACCCCATGTAGAAGACAGAAGGTAAGGATGGCAGCCACACTGCTCCACCTCAAATGAAATCAGCATGTGGGTAGGATTCACTGTGAATATCAAGCTTGGAGATCATCCAAGGCACTGTATGGTTTTCTTTGTGGTCCTTTACCATTCACGCATTGCTGGGGAGTCTGGCCACAGGAAGAATAGGGCAAAACTAGTAAGACAAACTGTATAACACTTAATTTTTGAGCCATCTTATGTAATCTTGCCTCTTTGGGATGCTGGTGAGGTATCATGTATTTATATGGCTTTTATATAGCAAGAAGTTGCAGCACCAAGTAAAAGTTGTGGCTCTTATGTGACATTATGTGACACATGTAATAGGAACACTTCCAGCTCCTGCCAACCTGAGCATGTTTCACACTTGAACCCTGATGTTTAGTGCTTCCACACTGATGGACCATACTGGCCATCTTTTACAGTTTAAGCTTGATGTGATGAGGAGGAGTGAGGCTAAACCAAAACAACAATCACTATAAAACAGATTAATAACCACACAGATGCTATGATGTCTATCCTATAATGTGCTGTTAATTTTCTGCTTTACTAAACACTTCTTTCCTCCAAGTTTAGGTGACTTTAATCTTAAGGGAGTGTAGAAAAATTTATCTATACTCCAGATTTCAATCTTGTAGGAGCTAGTTTGTTGTCATCAAGGGCCGTAATTTCCTAGAGATACGTCATACTTCTCTTCAGACCTAGACTTTGCTATGTAAGGATGAACCTCTGGTATAGTGGGATCACTTGGACACATGGACATCAATACTCTGGATGGATGGAGATAAAGTAATTTAGGACCAATGTTTCCCACAGCTGCAAAAGATCCATTTAATTTCTTTCTTTTTATGATCAGAACTGTGAAGGCCTGTTCACAGAGGGATGCCAGGAACTAAGCATAGATTTTATCTCTTTGCAGAAGCAATTTGTAAGGCTATAAAAATGTAGATGTGCCAAGCTTGTCCCTTTTGTCCTGTGCTCTCCATTTCCCATAATGTGGTCACCAAAGTCATTCTGAGTGGTCAGGTAGAAAATAAAGAAGGAATGGGATGTGAAGGACACAGCAGGATGAAGCAGCCAACCTGGGGTTGCATCACAGGAAAGCTGAGGAAATAAGAACAGCTCTGATGCCTTAATAGATCTTTGCACAAAGATCATCAACTGGGCCTCACAGGCCAGAGGCAGCTCCAGATTCCTTGAAGGATTTAACACAGAATCACACAGAATAGCTCAGTGAGCTGCATTGGATCCTCAAGCATTATATCTCATCACATTTAACTAGCCCACCTTGTTTAAGAGCAAACTCTCCCAACCCATTGCAAGCAGGATCCTTCTTGCAGCTGAAGGAAGTTCCTTTCTGCTGTTCACTGAAGAAGCTGTGTACTGCAAAGCTCTGTAGAAAAGGTCTTCTGCTGACCACAGAGAACAATAGCAGCTACACCATACTGCTAATTGGTTTTCCACGGCCAGATAAGCTCCCAACTCCTATCTGAGTCCATTTGTCCCTGAGGCTGTAACAGCTCTGCACACTCAGGAATTTTCAGTCTTTGCAGCTATGATAAATGGAGGCAGGTAATGGCAGTGCAGATAGACTGCATTGCTGGAACTCTGTTCTCTATTAGCTGTAGGATGACTCCTGGTGAACCTCAGGTTTAATGGCAAATATCTTCTTTCAGCAGCTGTTTCCCCAGACAACTCAAGTACATGCACCCTGAACTGAATTGCTGGTTTTGTCCTGGCTGTGAATAAGCCTCTGAATTACATTTGGAAATGAATTAACTACCATGGGCTTTGAATGATGCTGTTGATGACCAAACTCTGAAATATTTAAACACTGGTCTCATTTCTGTTACTAGTGGGAAATGGAAGCCAAAGCCAAAGGTTTCAGATAACTTTCAATATTTGTAAACATCTCCAAAGCTGAACTATTTAAGCCTTAGGATTCAGGGATGCTTTAATATCTACAGAGGAACCTGAATTTTAATTTACTAATTATATCTGGAGCCAGCGTCTCAGCTTAGAGCATCTAAGAACTTCCATTGTAAGTTCTGTCTTAAGCTGTTTACAACTTGGACAAGTTTTGAGAATTTGAATTGCAGGCTTTTGAATTAATGTGGTGTTTGTAGAAAAGCATCTGTTAAACTAGTGTAAAACTCACTCTGAGAATAAGATAAGAGAAAAAGCACATTGTTAAAAAGTCCTCATTTGCTTTCAAATCCAAAAGCGAGGACTTGACATGTACCAAGGAGAAGATAAGGTGGAGGAGTTGTCTCTTTGCCATTATTCCTAAAAAAAAACCAAACCAAAACAAGACAAAATAAGAGCATAAGGAATTGTGAACCTCAGGGGTAAAAAAATCCATTAACAGAACTGCTAGAGTCTGGCAAATAAATTTGCTGAAGAGTCTGTCCCAGCCTGCCAGTCATGTTCTTTGGAGTTGATGATGACTCAAGAGATCATTCCCTTTCCCCAGGGTGTCATGGGCAAAACAGCCTAGATTTGGGGAATTTGTACTTAAATTATTTTAGTGCCAATCAACACTAAATATCTGATCAGTGATTTGTTTATTGAAAAAAAAAGGTGCAAACAATTAAAAAACCACTGAAGTAAACATCTTTCCTCCTCCAGCCTTAAATTAAGTCAAAGGCCCATCCTCCCACCTTCCCAGCATGAATTTTTCATGTTTTCACTCCAGGTTACACTCAGTCTATCACAAACCCTTGGTGAGGCAATGGGTGGTGAATCAAGCTGGTTTGTATCAGTGCTTCTTACTGTGCCCACGCTGTCATGGTTGATCCACAACAACAGTGATGGGGTGGGTATCCATGGCCATGGACTCGGTGGTCCCTGCCCCATAACAGGTCCCTTCATGCTTGTACCCTCTGACATGGAGGACCACTACAGGCTTTTCCATGAACTAGTGTCTTTGCATTTGGAGCCATCCAATGTGAAATACCACTGTCCAGAGCAGCCAGCCAAAGAAAGAAGATGGACTCTGCCTCATTCATCACTGTTGCTGGTGCTGAACTCCAAGAGCTGCAATGTGCTTCATTTAACAGGTGAAGTACCATTGCTGGGAGAGAGAAGAGGTTCCCCAGTCTCCAGACGCAGAGGGGCTGAACAGTGTTTATCATTCTGCAGTTGCATTGTGGCCTGGGCATGAGAAGCAGATAAAAAGGATTCTGACCTTCAGCACCTGCAGTGCAAAGGCTGCAGTCTGTGCTGTCAGTAAAAACTTCAGGTGCCTGGAAAGCTGTGTCAACCCCTCCAGTGCTGGCACACACAGAGGATGGCAGACTATTGCCATTGATTATTCTGTGATTACTTTGTTAACAGAGCAGAGAACTAGTCCCAGTCACCTAGATGCTGCATGCTGGATTTTCAGCAGGTGCAGAGGAAGATGCAGGGTCTTTTTTGTCCTTTATTTTACATAACTCGCAACAAAAACATATTGGAACTTTACATGACTTAAGAGGTGAGACCTCTTCCACCTTGGTTTTAAACAGGCTGCTGTCTAAATAGATTCTTGTTTCTGAAGAGTCATCATTTCTGATGCAGAGCAGACTCAGAGGCAGTCACGCACAGTTTCTTTGCCACCTGTACAGTCTCAAAGCAGAATTAAAGCAGAAAGACATGAAGACTTTTATTCCTGGAACTGGGAAGTAGGGGAATGTATCAGGACTCCACACTGCAATAAACTATAATAATTTTGGAAACAAGCCATCACCACACACCCCATTTTAAGAGTGACAGTTCCCACAGAAAGGTCCTAGAAGTGCTGGTTTGCATCTCAGCTCATGCCCTGACAGCAACACCTCTTTGGGAGAATCCCACCAAACACAGTGTGTGTGCAATGGGACATGACAGGCTGTATGTCTGTGGGCGAGTCCCTCGGGGTTGTTATAAGACTCAGAACCGTGTGCTTTTAACTGCCTGAGAAAGATTATAATAATTTTTCTGTTCTTGGTGCAGTGTCTTCCTGCTACTATAAACTGCAATTTACAAACAAAAATACAAGAAAAGGGATTTTGAATGCTCTGGGCACTGTCCAGGCCCAATTACAGAGCACTACATTTTCTAGTCTACAGCTATGAGTTCAGTTTATAATAATTTACTGATGTTTTTAAAAAGAAGTAATTCTTTACACATCTGTTTTTCATAGGAACTTACTGGCCTGTAGAAAATGTAATTAAGCAGGATTCCTGCCTGTTGGTTTTTTTACACAAGCTCTTTCTGTTCCAGTGCTGTTGTTAACTTCATCAAGAGACAGGCACTAAATTTAATTCTAAACCCAGAATTCATCTTTAAGAAAGGCCACACAGCCTGCAAAGCTTCCTGGTTTTGCTTGCTCCGTCCCCTAGTTGTACACACCCCTGCTCACTACAGCTGTCTCCTATCCCAGATTCTGGGTGGAGTGGCTGCTGTGAGTCAGGATTTAGCAAAACTCCACTGTTAGGGAAAGAGGATGGAGGCTGGGGATGAAGAGGCTCCCAGGAACTGGTAATGTAGTTGGTAATGGCATGGAAAGCCTTTCATCTCTAGGTTTCTAGGCCAAATTAGGTGTAGTGACCCAAAGTCTTTTGAAATCAAGCAGGGCTCTATTTTATTTTAACTTGCAATAAATAAGAAGAAAATTTGACCTGATTTTTTCAAAGGGGTAAGTGTGTGTATGGCCTTTTGGGAGTTCCTCTGAAAATCAACAGCTTGTCTTCGAGTAAAAGAGAGGCAGTTCTCCTCCCCAGCAGCCTTTGAAGCTTCCCAGGCAGCCCCATCCACAGCCAGGGCATTCCTTCTCCGAGAGCACCAGGAGGTGGATGCTCTGGCCCTGGCAAGCCACCTCTGCCCTCTTCTCATCTCTTATCCTCTGCTGAATTAATCAGCAAGTTTTCTTAAAAGGATGTATTTCCAAACTGACTGACTTTAACAGTGTATTTAGAGAATAGATATTTGTAATATCTTGTCATCTAAGCAGGTTTGTCAAGTGTCCCATGGCAAATTGGACAGATGACTTTCTACCTCCTAGAACAAGTCTGGAAGTCTCTTTGCAGCATATAATTTATATAGGTATTTACTGGCAGCACCACCCCAGTTTTATTCAGCTGTAAAAAGATGCATCATTCAGTTACACCTGTTTACAACACTGGAAGGCAGTCCTGACTGATGAAGTGCCATGTGGGATTTTCAGCCATTTATGTCTCCACTGTTTTCTCTATCACAGAATATCCTAAACTGGAATTACAAGGATTACCGAGTCCAGCACCTGGCCCTGCACAGGTCAACCTCAACAATCCTGCCATGTGCCTGAGAGCATTGTCTAAATGCTTCTTGAACTTGGAGAGACTTGGTGCTGTGACTACTGCCCTGGGGAGTCTGTTCAGTTCCCACCACCCACAGGGTGAAAAACATTTTCCTAATGTCCAACCTAAAACTCCCCTGACTCAGCTCCAGATATTTCCTTCAGTGTCAACTTTTTTTTCTTTTACTTTTTGTGGGCTGCTGTATTAGGACACCATCTCCTTGTGAGTTAAGGAAAAATTTGATTTAGGCTCTTGGCTATGTTAAATATCTGTAATAAAAAAAAAAAGAAGTTCTGTATTTTTTTCCCCAGTGGCAGATTGGCAGGATTTCCCTTCCACCTGTCCTACAGCAAAGAAGACTCCTTATCTCAGCAGTTTTGCTGCTGATAAGCAACAGGAAATATCACCAAAATTTTAATGGCACCTGACAATAGTGGGACATCTGGTATTAACTGAAGCTGTTAACCATATTCGAAGTCTAACTATAGCATGACAGCAAGGAAGTTATGTAAGATTTCTTGTCACTTTGAGTTGCAAGTATAGTGGAGTATATGCTTACACAATCCTGGCACTCATCCATGTGTGGGGTTTCTAAGATTTACACTTGCTCTACACCAGTCTCCTCATTAGATGGCCTCAGACCATCCCTCCAGCCCTCACCCAGTGCTCCCCAGTGCACCCACCCCACCCCCTGGGAGTGTGGCCCTGCTGCTATTCTGGTTTTTAGGATGCTGCATATCAGGACACACCATCCCCTCTAAATACACCAAAGAGTAAGCAGGATTTGTCATGCCACATCTGCTGCAGCCCTGTGGAAGACACCCTTCTGCCAGCAGCCCAGCAATGCTCTTCCATTAATGTGGCACTGAAAACTGGTCTGTTGGCCAAGGAGAGCAGAGGTATCTGCATCCTCCAGGGATTTGAAACCCAGTGAGGTAACAGTCCAGGACAGTGCAATAGCAAAATGTGGGGTAAACTGAGTTTAGCTGTGGGAATATGGATTAACAATAATAAGGCAGTATTTTAAATTCTAGGGATCTTAAGTTGTCTGTGTATCTATAAAGACAGAATACTTCTTTAATGTTCCACTATTAGTGGGTTCGTAGCAGAACTGGAGTGTGCTGCGAATGCTTTGGGGGTATAGACTAATGGTATTAAAAGGACCAATGGGGCCAAATTCTCTTCTGGGCTATATTTGTGCACTGTTAATGACTTCTATAATTAAAGGCATATTATAAGCCTATGTCTTTTTAGTATTTAGGTACAAATCCTCCTTTTCTCACCCATGCAATTAGTTCTACTTAAGGCTATAAGGACAGAGAAGCAAATGGGCAGTCTTGAAAATTAAGAGAACTGCACTAGAAATGAATGAAGAGGCATAGAGAAGTAGAACTCAGATCCCATTATCTGAACTCATTTTATTAAGGGCATGTTTGTACTGTATTTGTAATTCCCTTAGATTTGCCTACCCATTGCTGAGGAATGTCTGCAGAGCAATTATGTTATCGCAGATGCTAATGCGACCCCGGGGAGGGAGGGAGCCAGGAGTCGTGCAGTTGTGAAGAGAAAATCTCAGATTTTAACCATGGTTAATGAACGCTTGGCATGGCACCTTTGTGCTTCCACCTTTCTTATCATGGAAGCTTGTTCCATGTGGAGCTGGAAAATCAGTGGGACTATACATTTGCCTGCTGGGGAGCTATAATGTAGCAGCTGTTAACAAATGAGTTGTTCTCTACATAGTTAAATTAGGCCTAATCCTTCTTTGCTCTGTCTGTGCCAGGTTGTTATTTGTTTCTTTTTTGCTGTATCTCAGTTGAGGCTGAGACAAAGGGGACCTGAGGTATTTGTGTGGTTTTCCCTCCCAAGGCTCTGAAAATTAAAAATGAGTTGTCACTGGCCCAAGCCCCATGAAAGCTGGGAATTTCAATTGATATTTCTGCCCCATTTCACTGTAGAGAGTGGGATGTAATTATTACAAATGTCATGGTAACAAACTTGGTGGTTTTCACAGTGACAGTTGCCACTGCAGAAATAGCACAACACAGAACAAAAATTACCTGTCAAGCAACTCATTATGTTCATCCAAATCCTGCTTGTTCAATTCTCCATTGGGCTGCACCTGACATGACACTTCCAAATGCTCTCACTGATTGCCCATGTCGGTCTCTATTGGCCCATAGACATCCTCCCACAGGACACCTGAGCAGCTGGCACCAGGGTCCCCGAGGTCTAGAGGGATTTCAGTGCCTCCATGGAAAATATCTCACACCCAGTGCCAGCCCATACTCTTGATTTAGGGTCTGAAAAGAGTAAGAACCTTAAAGAGCTGTCACAATTGAGTCGAGCATCGTGTGGAGGTGGCTGAGAGGAGACACATTGAATCCTGACATTCTCTGGAGCTAAAGTGCCCTGGATTATGACCTGCTCTTCACAGTGTGGGAGATGTGACTGTTCTGCTAAAATTGTACCTAAAGTCTGTGTATTCACTCAGAAAACAGGAAATTTGGGATAAATTTGCTTGTTTCTTCTGATCTGGTGCTTTCCAGGGCCCTGGGAAATGCCTCAGACTTGTTCCAGGATGGAGAAATAGGAAAGCAGATGGGCACACAAGCAGGCAAGCAGGATTCAGTCTCTCTCCTGGTGAAGTTATTTTGCAAAGAAGAATTCAGGATTCATTCGGCCAGAGACACTAAGACAATTTAACATATTTGAGTGTTTCAAGACCACAGTGAGGTGACCTTGGACTATGGTGTCTCACAGAGATGGATGAGCACATACTCTTTTTTGTCTTAAGCCACTGGAGGGACATTGGCATTGAACCTGCTGGTGACAAAATGTGCCTGGCACATGGTGTTCCCTGAATGCCACCATGCTCTGCCATAGTTGCCTGCCAGCAGAGCCAGCCTGGCAGGAGGAGGTGTCCACCAGGGCTAATATAATTTTCTCTTCTTTGTGGTTCTGGTCTTAATGCAGAAAGTGGCATTTCTCCACCTTGTTGGACTACATTTGTGAGATTATTCATTCTGTTCTTTTTGCTTCAAAATAACTCAATAAATAAATTACTGAATAGGCCTTTTATCTGACAATAGGAATCTGATCAGATCACAAAATGCAAACATTGTTTGCATCCTTTAGTGCTCTTCCTGAAGGGAAGGGACTGATGTACATAAACACCAGAATATTAAGCAATCTCTTTTCCAGAACATAACTCACAAGGGGGAGTCATATGTCTACTCTTTGTATCTTATACAGTGAGTTGACTGATACTCTGAGCATTAGCACCTTACACAAGGCACTGCTGAATAATATTTGCAACCTGTAAAATTAGGAATGTGGAGGAAGAAACAAAGTTAGCCAAAGCAACACTTCTAAATTCACAAGGAAAATATTCACTGGAAAAAAAAAAAAAGAAATAAGATGCCTCTCTCTGGTTCTCTCAGAAAAACACCTCTTTGAGGAAAGAATTTCAAAATGGCCAAGTGTTTGAGTTTGAACCAAACTATCATTGATTTCAAACATTTTTCTACTTGAATACAAGAAAACTATAAGTGAGATAAATTAAGAAAAGACCTTTCACCACACCAAAAATTTCAACCTCTTTCATCTCTTGTTTTCACTAGGGAGAGAGATGAGGCCAATGCAGCCATGAGGATGTCCAAGGGACATGGGGCCTTGAAGTCAGTAATTTCCACGTGCAATAGACCAACCTTGTCTAGGAAGTTCTGGTATAAGTTTATATTGCATGAGAATTTTGCTCAAGATGTGATTCAAGTGGCTAAGAATGAACAAAGTAACCTACAAAAGAGCTATTGATTTCCCAAGGGGATGCTTGCAATAGGAAATCAGTTGGCAATGTGCAGGTTTAGGGCTTTAATTGCTCCTAAACCAAACCAAGGTGGAACTATAGTTTTAGCTTTTCACAGTGCTGTTCACTATTGGAGAAATTCTGGGATGGATGCCTAAAAATTGATGCTGCAGATCCTTTTGGCCTGGGCTGCCAAAGGATTGACTATACCTCAGCAAGCAGCATTTAAGAACCGGATGCATTTTACTTCTTTTTCTTCTTTTTTTTTTTTCTTGTTAAATATTTTGCCAAAGCTGAACCTGAAAAGAGCAAAATTCTGCCCACTCTCTAAAAAGAGCAACTCAGGAATTTTTTTTTTGCATGTTTCACAGTTTTTAAAAAAGGAATATGCTTTAATTTGCCTTACACTTTTATTAGGGTTTTTATGGACATCTGGAGGCATGAGAATCTCCCTGTATTCCACCTTATGTCTCCATCCCTCCTTTTTTATTTAACTAGATAAGAATTGCTGAAAGGAGAAAATACCAAAAGCTTGAGATTTTTTTTTAGTTTGTTATTTTGATCCTTCCTTCTCTCCAAAATAAAATTTTGTAAATTAAAAAACTTCCAACAATAATTTTTATTATTGAACTTATTTCCCCTAAATTACAATGAGTTGTTTTGACTCTTTTTTGCCTACCAGGCTCATGCTATTGCAGCTAAAGAATGCATGTTGGTTTTGAGCAGGCTGTTCTGCAGATGAAAAACAATTTTAATAAATAGAAGAAACTATAAGCAAAGGAAAACAATCTTGGTGTTTCAAATCTGCCAAAAACAAAACAAAGCTAAACTAAACTAAATCAAACTATTTTCAGTCTTTGACCTTTCAGATCAGAAAATTCTGAGAAACAGTCAAAACTAGTTTGTTTTCAGCTTTCTCCATCATTTATACCCAATCTTTTCTCCACCCACAGGTTCACCCACTCCATTGCTAATTAAAACAGAACTCAGTATCTTTGTCTCCTTTCCTTGTCTCTGTGCAGTCAACAGGCTCCCCGTTCCCTTGAAGCTGGAGTGCTTCCTTGTATCCACAGAGATGGGCAAAGGGGATTGCTATGCAATGTTGACCTGCTAAAGCAGGGAAGGAGAACACTTAGTTTGAGCTCAGGCAGAATGAGGAGGGGGAGATTAATGGGTCTGAGGGGGCTGTAGTCCTCTCCTCGTGTGCTACCAGCATGGGGCATGTGGCCTGTTCTTGCTGCCATGGCCCCTAGATACTCTGATTTTTCTACAAATATTAAATCCAAGTTGTGATCGTCGAAGTATCTCTCAAATAGGTTAGCATGAAAAGAAGGTGGGGAAGGGTAGGGCAGGGGAGCTGCACAAATTCTTTGAAGCTGGAGAAGATAAAATCACTTTTTTTAGTGCTTAATTTAAGGTCTTATCTCTATCTCCTTGGAGCCCTGTATTGGTTGATGCCACCCTTCCCTGCAGGGCTTTGTCCTCTGACCTCTCCATGAAGTTTCAGTGGCATAGCAGGGATAAAAGGTTAAGAACAAAACTGGAGAAACAACAGTTTTTTCAAGATGCTTGCGGACTTGATGTCAAAGAGAAGAATATCCATAGTCCAATCCAGCTGGCAGATCAGTGCTCCTCCCTCTGTCCTGAAGTCTTTTCTGGAACATTTAGGCCAGGTTCCCACTGTGCTGAGATTCAGAAGTAGCTTTACAAAGCTCAAAAACCTCCCAGGAGGAATCTCCTTTCTCTTTCACTCTTACAAAAGCCCTGTGGTGCCCCTCTGATTGCTGTCCAGCAGACCCATCTTCCAAAGCCTTCCCTCCAAACACAGGGAGGCATTTCTTTCACCTAACTCTCCTCTTGTGTCTGAAGAAAGCTTTGAAGAGAAGCCACTTGTAAGAGTGTTTGGTAATAGGCTGTGTCTCTGCTGCTTTGTAGTATGCATCCTATAAATGGCTTTGCTATGGCATTTAATCAATTGTTTCAGTTGTTTATTACCTTGTATATCACAATGCCATGGAGATAGTTGCTTCAGTTAACTTTATTGGATCTGAAGTAAATACACAGGATCCACTTAAAGTCCTCTTGGAAGGATATGCTTTGAATGCACTGAACCAAAGCAGGCAATGAAGCTCTCTGCCCAACAGCAGAACAAATCTGTGTACAAAATTAAGCAACTGGCTCTGTGCTTTGAATAATCTGTACCGCTGTCTTTGAGTGTGTGATGAGTTCTAAGAGCATGTCTCAGCACAGAAAAAGTCTTTGCCTTTGCTGTTCCTTCTTAGATAATTCATAGAAAAGCAATGCTGGGCACTCTGGCTTCACCTACCGCAGTGACTGCAAGGAGTAAACAAAGCTGAATGTCCCAAAGCTCTTGGGAAATGATTGGAGAAGTCCCAGGAACAAGGACTGGAGAGCTCCAGCTTCAGCAGGCTCACAGAAAGTGGAGAGTGAGGAATCTGGAAGACCATATATTTCCTTGACTGCACTGTTTTGTCCTCAGCTTGGTTTGGTCATATTTGACAGATGGCCTGTGGACAACTAACATTGGAGATGTCACTATGCGTCTCCACATGGGAAAGGATTGGAGAAGGCAAAAAGCACAGGGCATTCCTGGATGTAAAACTTGCTAAGAGCTCAGTTTGCCTCCTGAATATTCTTGACTGGCTGCTTACACTCATAGGATGGGTACAGCCACTTGAGGCTTTTTTCCCCAGAGAAAACCAAATTAGCTAGAGGCCAGAGTTCCTGGCATCCCTGCAAGTCTGGCTCCAGCTCTAACCAAAACTTGATTTCTTGCAAGCAAAAGCAAAAAATCAAGGTTGACAGGCCTTCAGATAGTGATGTGGCATCGGAGTCCAGGGACAGAGGAGTCAAGCTGTGCATCCAGTCCTGGCTGAAACTTTTATGGAGCTGCCTGTTAGGGATATAATAGATATTCTGCCTTCACCTGTGTTCAGAGCTAAACCAAAATGCTCAGTTGTCCCTAATTTTTGTTCCAAGCAAATTTTTATTCATATATCTTAGGCAGAATCTCTCACCAGCTCTTCCCTGACATAATGTTGATGGACAACATACCCCAACCCCTGTGCTACCCACATTGGAGATAATGGCTGCATGGTGAGGACAGTCATAGGAAGTCTGGGTACACAGATAAAGGGGAGCTTCATGCCTTCATGGCAGGGTTACAGAAGCAAAAGTGTCCTCCCAAAGTCTGTAAGGTGGCTCATGATCTGGTACACTGACAGGTTGGTTCTCTGAGTAAAAAGCACTATAAAATCCAGCAACTGAGATGTATGTCCTGTTTCAAGGAGTCTGACCCAAGTGCCATCCACAGTGATCACTGGGGTTCCTTCCACCCTCAAGGAACACTCCTATGTGCCAAATACCATGCTAGAGATTTTAGATTCACAGCCGTGGCTATGTAGGTGAAGTGAAAGCCTGGAGAAATTTTGTGAATTAATCTGTTCCAGGCAGTGAGCAGAAGACATGGGCTGCTCTTCCCTGCTGCTCACACAGCCTCTGAGGGCAGCACAGCAGGCAGAGCTGTTCTGCAGCTTCTCCCCAGCAGCTCTGCAGAGAGCTGCTGTCATACTTAGTGGAGCATCTAATGCTTCCCAGCCAGCCAGAGAGGCATTGGAGACGGAAATTCAGAGATGCCTCAAACTCTGGGGAACACTAGTCAGCAAACTGCTGTCCAACAAGCAGCAGTAATCTGAAATAAATCACACAACCCCAGATTTTTCCAACAGAAGCTTATTACTCAAAAGGAAGGACACATCCAGGCAATGAGGCATGGTGCTGCTAAATGGTTGGCTCAACATGGCTGTGAGTAAACACAGTAAAACAAGTCCTGCTTGCCCCCAGAGTGAAGACTCAGCCAAGTTCTTTAGTGGTGAGAGCTCAGGCCCTGTGAGCTGAGGCAGGGAAATTGATTTCCTTTTCACTATTTGAATTAGAGAAGATGGTCTCTGCCTGATGCACTCTCACATCACCTGGGTCATGGTTTAACTGGCAGCTAGGAACTTTTCTGACTCAAAGTCCTATGAGATCCTGTTTATTTTCCTGGAATAAAAGATTCTCCTGCCATATTGCTTCCATTCAAAACTCAGATCATGGAAGCCAAAGCTCTGCAAGAATTATTCAGCAAGGTACTGTATGTCCTTTAGGCCCCTGCTGCAAGGAAGCCTACCTGAAACAAGGGATTCTCAAGGGGTTTTAGCACTCACCATCCCCAGGTCAAATAATTGCATAATCCTATTCTTTCACATCCCATTCCCATGAGAACACAAGGTTCATACTCCTTCCAGTAAAAGTGAGGGTCTGATGAGAAAAACACGTTCCTGTCTCTGCCCAGTTTGCCTCCTTAAGAAGCGTTTGCCAGGTTGACTGTTCTGGCCATCCATCTCTGGCATGTCATTAATCAGTCAGAACAGCACAAACTCACAAACTGCAGGGCACGAGGGCAGTAACAAAGGCTGGATTTTAATTTTTCACATTTATCATTTTCATAGTTCTCCACAGCAGCACGATGATTTCTTTCTGTTCATAAAAGACAATTGGGAAAATTAGTTGGTTTCAGTTTAACAAGGTAATGATCCAATTTAGTGGAGATCAAAGCAAGCAGTGTGGCAAATGCAAAATGGTGAAATTAAGTTACTGTATTAATGCATGATGCACAAAATGATTGACTGTGCATTAGGTTTACTGAGCTGCAATTAGCAATTACCAGCAATAGCCTCTTCTGTGTAGGCAAGTAAAGGTCTGGATCTGGTTCCTACTTCCAGACAGTGGATATTTCCACCTTGTAAAATCATAATCAATGTAGGAGTGCAAGACAGCGGCCAATTACAGAAAGGGTCTCTTTACCCATGTCTTCTTTTTCTGATTGCTGCATCCTAATAAAATGAAAAATATGGATGTGCTAATGTCTTCATTGTTATGCTGACGGATCATTTGATGATTGGCAGTAGTCTAAAATTTGCAGAAAATCAGAAATAAATATATTTCTCTTATCCATTTTTGTGATTTGTCTATCAGCCAATAACCCTCATAATCCATTACTGGCAAAATCAGCTGTGGCCATTCTGTAAACAAAGTGATCAGCAGAGGAGGTATAGTCCTTTGCAAGCTTTAACTGATCTCTGACAGAAGGAGGATTTAGATTCACATTAGTACCTTATCTGCGTACATAACTTGTTATCTTCTGAGACAATTCAATGATCATTAAATTCTCTGATGACAATTATGTCACTATATTCATTATTTCTCCTCCTTTGATCTTTATAAATGTAGGAGAATAGGATCTTTATTTATGTAATATTCATCTGTTCCTGTTCCTTATTCCCCCGGCTGATAAACCTACAGTCATCTGAAACATGCCAAAGTATTTTTGTTTCAACAGAGGCTTCACGGATTTTATCCTGCATAGTGGCTTGTATATGTATGCATATGCCTGTTCATTTCTGTGCCTGTTCTCCCTTAATGACTTTTGATCTTTCTGTCCAAATGAAAGTAAATTTGACAGCCAGGAAATTTCTTAAATATATCAAGTTTTTACAAGTCTTTTGAAACTAGGCTGTCAGAGAGAGTAAAGAGAAGCTATTAGCAAGAGAGAAGCTGCTGTTTCAACTCCTACCAGACATCAAACAATCTACAAGAAACAACAATGTAAGAAAAAGTATAATTTGGCATTTACATCTTGTTAGACTTCAGAGAACCTACAAGACACATGTCTATAACAAACCATGTTTCCTGCATTGCTTCACTTTTGTAGCTCTTATAAATCACCCTTGAATAAAGTTTTGTCTTTGCTGACTGAGGGTGATCTGAGAGAAAATTTTGAACAAAAGCCCTTAAAATGGAAAGGTACAAGGAGAACACAGAAGGAAAACAGATCAGTTCTCTGAGCTTTGTGCAGACACCACTGCAGGATGCACATGCTGGAGCAAGGGCAATGGTAGCTGACTCCTGTGTGAGTCCTGTGTGTTGATGGCTCTTGTCGTCACTGCCACTACCTTGGGGGATCAAGGAGCAGGGCAAGTGGCACTACTTCCTACCTTGGAGATGTTTTCTCCCAGTCTTCAGCAACAAGCTATGACAGCCTCACGAAATTCCTCATTAGGAAACAGAATGCATATCCAGGTTGCTTATTTCTATCACCCTAAACACCTTTAGGCAGATTATTTTGGGGTATTGCCAAATTAAATATTCAATTTTTTGCTACTTCCTGCAAGTAGCTGGGCCCATCTGAGGCTTGTCATTACTTATTCTCCATTTTACCTGTGCATAATATGCACAGAATTACACTAAAAACCAGTTTGAATCACCGGGGAAAAGTTTGAGTTTGCTGTTTTGTTTTTAACATTTTAAATTATACCTTTGCAAATGTGCAAACATGTCTGTGAATTCACATTTCTATCCTTCAAGATATATAGACACACTCCTTCTGTATGAAACTAGGAGTGAGTGTAAGTATCTATGTCATCTGACAGTAGATAATTTGTACATTCCTTTTGGGAGAGACATCTGGTGAAGTTTAAAAATATTAGTTTTCCTACTAAATCTTATGCTACAAAAAAGCTTGCCAAGTGGAGAGTCTTACAATTTGTAACTTGAATTTCCATGCATGATGGCCATATTGTTTAGTATTTAGTGAGCTGCATTTGACATCAGGAGTGCTATGTACATGTAGACAAACAGTTTGGAAGTTGCTAAATTGCCCGTGTGTCTCAAAAATGTGCACAGCTTTCCTCCCCACACAACTATCCATCTTAGGGACTTTGTTATCAACACAATTATTGGTTTTATCTGCACTGAGGAGCTGTCAGAAGAAGAGTCCTGGTGCACAATCAATTTTCTCTGACAAGATAAAATGACTGATGTCCCTATGCATGGGAACTGGATATTTCCTCTGGGTAGTGCAATTTGGGAAGGATTGGAGTTACTGCCTTGTGTTAGAACTTCTCCTCTGCTGTTCACTGCTTTTTTACCAGAGTCACTGGGGAAAGTCTCTGCAACACCTGCTTTGAGATCTCTGTCTGTCCTGAGCAGCATGGCATAATTTATATGTAGGACACTGATGATAGCAGTGAAACTAAAATAAATACCTATCCAGAGAGTGGGATTGCAGTCAGACTGCAAAAGTACATATCACAAAAAATTGAAAATATTCTAGAATTTCCATTTACAAAGACATGCATACCATGTCCTAAAATCACATGTCAGTAAATACACTTGATGAATAGTAGGGATTCATGGGATGTTTGGGTGGTGGAACAGTATCTGTTCCAGAAGGAAGTTTTGACAATTTAAATAGCTTCTCTCTCAAAGGAGGCAACCTGCAAGATGTGAGGGAATGATGAAGAACTCTGTTTACAATTAGCACTCTCAGTCCTAAAAGATACATTCTGAAATCAACATCAAGATAGATGATGACAGAAAAAAAAGACTCAGGAGACCCTTCCTTCCTCTTGTAGTTCTATCGCATAAGTGAGATAAGCAAGGCTTGATGCCCCCCTGAGGATACCACAAGACAGATGACATTCTTGGCACTGAGGCCACAACTGAACATCTCTCCCGAGGGGCTCCTTCTCTCAGAGCAGGTAAAACCACAGATCTTTTATAGCAATTCACAATTTACTCTCTGACATCAGGGTTAGGGTGACAGGTGGTAGTTTAGGCATGTCCCAGCAGAACAGAACATTGCTCTTGACATGACAATAAAGAACATTGATAGCTGGGTCTCAATTCACTTCTCACATTGTTCTTCATCCAAGGACAGTTAAAAGGGATTCACTTATCTCACTAAAATTTCTCTAACATGCCATACATAGTTAGAAAACTAAAAAATTGACCATGGCTTTGTGAATCATATTCTATCAAATCCATTATCATCTTTTCAAAAGACAACAGTCCTCCTCCTCTCTGGAGAGATGACATTTCAGCTGCAGGTGAGGCAATTACAGAACTGATTGCAGGGGATGGAAATTGCTATATAAATTCTGTGATTAAGAACTTGATTTGTATTTATTTGTATTTAATATGTGTTTCATTTAGCTTTTCCATAACTAAATGCAGTTGACATACCATGGGGAGGTTTCACGTGAACAAACCCTCTTTTGCGGTTGTCTTGGGTTAATGGTAAATCCTTGAACCTCTCATTTTCTGTCTGGAAATTGGAGTACTATTTTGAGTGCTGCCTCATGTGAAAAATATTGCATTCATCCTCAGATGATTTTGAATCCAGACAATATATGTGTTTAAAGGAACACACAGAAAGCTTTCCAGCACTTCTGAAGTCTTTGGTATTTTTCCATTCACAATGTTGTACCACTGCTACATCCATCTATTACTCATTCCTTGGATAGTCTTGCAATTGCCTTGTTAGCTAAGCTTCTTCCCCATAAACTGCAAAGATATCAATCCTGAGTTAAAATGTCTCTTCTTTACTGCTAACTAATCTAGGAAAAGGAAAAAAGTGCCCCTGAGTAAATGTTTACCTGATCAATGTAGTTGGCCCATAGGAATAGGTATCCAAATTTCAGTTGAGGTTCTCATGCTTTGAATATGGGCATTTTCAATTTTTCTCACCCTGGACACCACAGGGACACTTCTACATGGTCTTCTGTGGAATGGTCATTCAAGGTGGTTATCTCTTTCCCACTACCCTTGTTGCATTTTTGTGTATATCTTAAATGCCTTAGCAGTCAGGTTAGAAACACAACTAGAGCCATACATTTCATTTTAAAAATCCAACCAAACCAATCCAAACCAAACCACCAAACAAAATATTAATTCAAATATATCATGATATATCATGTATGTGTTGATTTGCCAAATCTTCATATTCTGTGGGGAAAGTGGAGCTGTTGAGGGCACCCCATGAGGCTGGAGCACACCAGACCTGGCCATCAGCAGTGCTGCAGTGCCAGGAAACTGCTCAGGATTAGGCGACTACAGGAGACACAGAACACCACATTCATTCCTCATAAACATCCTCATCCCAATCCAGACTGGCCCAGAAGACAACACATATGCTCTGCAGAGTATGTGTTGCTCACACTGGTAAGTGGACCAGTATGATTAGAATAATGATGGGAGCAGCAATTGTCAAGATGTCCATCAGCTACTTCCATGGCTGTAACTGCGTATGATTGAGTGAATTAATTAGCATTCCTTTTGGTTATTGGGATTTTATATCTCTGCACTTAAAGTATGATCATTTGGTTCTTTGTTCATGCACCAACATCTGAAGTGGGCTATGCAGCACAAACATCTGACCTAAAAGTAACTCACTGATTTTACCAGCAGCGGTAGAGCTGGAAGTGTGACAATCTACACTATAATTAACAGTGCTAATTAGTGGGCTCCAGGCAGGCCCTGATTGACCATTTTGACAGCAAGTACAATAAGGCTGCCTTAGCTCTTCCTCTGGGACTGAGAGAGGTACAAAATGCACTTAGAAGATGATGATGGTGGCAACAACATTTTATAGGGAAGAGGTACATACCAAAGGATATGACTTCCATTTTTCATGATCATGGATACCTCAACTTTATTATCTCCAAAGAGCTGTCTTTTTTGGAGGCATCTCTTCTTGCTATCACTGTTCCTTCTCCGTCAGTGTGTCCACTGCCCTGTCAGTGCTTTGGGACATTTTTCCCTCAATACTTTCATCTCCACTAATTCAAACTGTTTCTGGTTTTGTTTCTCATCCCTTTTCCTGACTTTTAGAGGTCTTTTGCAATATTTCTATCATCTCTAAGGTTTGATTGGCTTCCAAGGCAACACCATCTGCCTGTTTAACTAATATACTTCTCATGCCTTCTTCCTGATCACTAAAGGTGACGTTAAATAAGAACAATCTTATGACAGATTCCTCTGCTATAATTTTTAGCTACATCTGACAATTTGATGCCTCAAAAATCTATCGTTACCCATTGTTTACCATCAGTCAGCCAATTTTCTGGCCAGATATGGTGCTCATATCCAGTTCTGTTGAAATTATTTTCTTCAGGCCAATTTATATTCAGTACAGAAGAAAATTAATCCTGTGGTAAGATAGGTGTGATGAATTGCTCTCTGTTCATGCTTATCCTCTCCACTGAAAATGGAACAAGCTCTATATCCCACCTTGACTCCATAAAAATTTGTTAGATTAATATAAATGTCTATTTCTCTCCTACTTGTTTAAGATACTCCATGGCCATTTTCCTTCTGATTTACTTGGAGAATTCAATAGTACAAAATGATGTTACCAATATCAGGTACTCTCAACTGAATGAATTCTTACCAGGATTTATATTAGCAGTAATTTATTTGTAAATGGTAGGTAAAGGGTTAATAAAGAGCAATATGTATTAAAAGTATGTATAGTGTTTGTTCCAAAATTGTTACATCACCAGCGGACATTACCAAAGTTTGAAAGCAATTTATTGACCTAGATAACAATCTGTGTGTTTAATTGAAACATTCATTATTCACTTAGTAATCTTTTATGAACCGTTAAGAAAATAAATGGAATATGAAGTGTGACAGCAAGGTTCTCAATAAGGTTTACACTAACAGGACAAAAAAACCCCAGCTCTGATCTCTGCCTCAGGTTCTACATAAAGTCCATTGAAACAGCACCAATTTATTATTATCTGTACTTTCAGCAGAGCACGTGAACCCAGCATGTGAATGGTTTTCATGCCCAGCTAGGCAGGAAAGTGATGTTATCTTAGCAAGCCCCGAGGCTGGGAGGTTCTGATGAGGACCCTGTGCTCACCATGCTGTGGAATAGAAACAAAAGGGGGTAAAAACCAAATAGAAATTCCCTTCAATACTTCCTATTTGAATTTCCAGTCTGGCCTATTTGAACTGGAACTATCCTAAAGGTCACATCTAAGGAAAGAAGACTCAAATATTTCCTTAGTGAAAATGTGATTTCAAGTAGCCTTTGTCCTCTTCATGTCAGCTGGTAGAAAGCACACTGAACCCCTCGCTCCATCAAAACATAAAAGAAAGAAAATTTGTAATGCACTTTGGTTTAAACATACTGTGGTCACTGCATTGTCACCACTCTTTTTCCAGGCATGTTTTTTTCCCTGGAGTGTTTTCTTTGCAGAGCTCTCCATGGCATTTGTAATTATACTAACATACTTTTTGTATTTACTCTGCTTTTGCCAAGTATCACATGCAAAGCAAGAAATTTGTCAGTGTCAATAAGCTTTTCATCTTAGAAAAGAACCCACACCAAAACAACAACCACCCTCCAAAAACCCCAGCCAAAACCCAAAGCAAAAACAAACAAAAAACCAACCCAAAACAAAAACAAAAAATCCAAACCAAAACAAATCAAAAAACGACCCAAACAAACAAGCAACCCAAAAACTCACAACAAGCAGGATCAAGCAGCAGTGATTTTGGGTTTTGTAACATTAAATCTTCTCAAAATCAAGGCAAAAACTGAAGATTAAAGAAATGCATGCTTCAAAAAATGCCCAACAAACACCTTCTTTCGTTACTGACTTTCATGCATCCACAAAACCAACCTCTTAGTTCTGTGACTGGCATAAACTGACTGCTACTGTTGGGTGAATACCCAAAAAACTGAGACCTAAGAATGTGTATGGAGCTTGAAATGATCTCCCAATGTAAACTGTTCAAGACCTTCTGACAGCCATTGAAGGAACTCTTCATGTTTATTGCATGGGCTGTCGTACAGACAGAGGACTCCAGCATTCAGTGCTGCTGTTTAAGTATTTTCATCCATATGTAGACATGTTAATGAGAAATAGCTTGTTGAAATCATCTGAGCTTGATTAGCTGCCAGCTCTTGACTTCATGGCCAGGAGCTTCACAGCAGCATTATCCAGCCCTTCCTCAAGAGCAGGGCATGTCTCCTGCTGCTTGCTCGAGTCAGTGGCGTTTATAGCAGCAAGGAGACACCTTTGGAATCATCCTCCAGTAATGATGAGGGGATGAAACACCACTGGCATGATGCCAAAGGAGAGGAATCCATTCCTGCTGGGAAGAGGGACTTCTCAGCCAGCAGAGCCAGTCAGCCAGTCAGGAAGATAACCATGGAATCCAACTCCTTCACAAAGGCTTCAAGCTCCATTTTAACATTGCATCTCACCCAGGTAATAGTTAGAAAGCTCCAGTTAATTTCCATCTTAAATCTATCCATGGTCCATTGATGCTTCTTTGCTCCCGTGCCAGTGGCACCATTAGCTCACAGTTCTGTTCCTCAGTTCATTTATAAAGGGAAATCAGTTTTCCTCTTTGAAATGTTTCTTGGACACGAATTTCCCAGTCCACAAGTTATCTGACCTGCACATCTCCAACTTAAATGAATCTTTACTGAACATGAGTGAGCAGAGGTACACCTGGCAATCCAACACCTCACACAATAATACTGATCCTTCTTTATCTCTGCAGGATATGCATGTTCTGCTATCTCCAAAGATTAGGTTTACTTTTTATGGCTATATAACACCAGTGGCTTATAGTCCATTTGCAGTTTGTTTAATGTGTCAGGTGGGTTTTTTTTTCCCTCTGCTGAACTCTCACACCCCAGCAGGAACTGTTGTTACATGTTTTTAAATGTGCATAACGTTTTTATGTCAATATATTTTAACAAATAGAAAGACTTTGTAGTTTACATTGCATTTATTTTAATTTTGATTATTCTAGTGCCCAAAGTCATCTATTTATTAATCTGTAATATGCTGAGCATCTTCCAGAATGAAGATGGTTTTTCAACTTTGTGCTATTAGCAAATTAAATTAGCAAAGTGAAATTTTTGCTTGCAAATATTAATGAAAATATTAAATAAAATTAGCCCTAAGGATGATCTTCAGTTTTGCTGATGGAATAAAATTATTCAGGGTAATAAAAACTAAAACTGATCATGGAGTTCTGAGGGAGGAAGAAACTGGCAGATTAAATTCAATGTTGATAAATGCAAAGTAATGCACATGGGGAAAACAACACTAAATACACACATGCAATGATAAGCTCTAAATTAGCCATTATCATTCTGCAAAGAGATCATAGAGTGGCTGCAGATTGCTCAACAAAAACATCTGTTCATTGCCCTGCGGCAGGCTGGAAAGGTAAACAGAACGTAAGGTAGGAAAGCAACCAAGAGCAGCAGGGAAAGCAGAACTGTGCCACTAAATGAGCCCAAAATTTGCCACACTTGCACACTGCATACACTGCATCAAGATGAAATGGGAAAAACGAGGGAACAGAGAAGGACAAGAAAGACAATCAAAGACATGAGATAGTTTCTGTATTGGAAGAGATTAAATAAACTACAAGTCTTCAACTCTGAAAAGAGATGACTGGATGAAGAAGTGATAGAATTATGTAAAAGAGTGGCTGGCAGGAAAAGGTAAATAAGGAATAATTAGTCTCCCTTCCCCTGTGAGAGGAACTTGGGAGCAGCAAATGAAATCATGAGGCAGAACTTCTGTAGCAGACAAGGACAAAGGAGATGCTCCCCGCTATCTTACAGGAATTAGCAAATAGCAGACACACAACCAACAATACCATGACAGCATTTCCCAGTCCTCTCTCGATAAATAGAATTCATTAGATGGATGAGTGCTGTGTTTTGCAAGTGTAGCTTCCTTGGACTAATACTCATGCAATATTGCAAAGATGTGGGGTTTTTTTCTTATTAAAGGGGGGCTATTCCATATACCATTTGATTTTAAGTGGAATGCATTCCTTCATACTCCCTCTATCCTTTATACTTGGGTTATTTCCAGCAAACTCCCAGTAGTAGCTGCCAATCTGGTCTGTGACTTTGGTACAGTACCCATGAAATTAGTGGGACACAAATTAGTATTAGCAGATCTCCTGATCATCAGGAGATCAGTTGTCACTTTCAATGACACTCACTGCCACCTTGACTCTTAATTGTCCTACATGGAAGAAAAAACTAGATTCTTGTAAGGTCAGCCCAAATGGAGTATTGGTCTAGGATACTTACTTTTGGAAATTAGGTTTTTTTCCCAACTGCCAGAAGCAGCTGATCCTTCCAGAATAACTCAGGGATGTCTTAGATCAGATTAAGACAAGATTTACACTGACAGAGTGTGTGGGCAATGGAGATCAGAATGTCTTCTGTGGGTCTCATTCCACAGGTGGAGAACTCCAAAAATTTGAGAAACACATAATGCATGAAAAATAATAAATTCTGCCCAGCTGCCAAGAGGCCTCTGGTCATTCCCAGAGAAACAGCTGGCACATTTCCCAGTTTGTCTGTCAAATGGAGAAAGGTGTCTGCGCCCCAGACACTCAGAGAAGGAAGATCATAGGAATCCTAAGTAGAAATGTTGCCTAAATACTGCTTTGATTGAGAAGAGACCAGAAAGAAGAAAAGCACTCCTAGTTAGTTCCCCACCCACTAGAAGCCAAAGAGGATTTTTCTGGGAAAAAAAAGAGTTAAGAAAGTTTTACTAAAACTCCCTTAGTTTGTTGGAAATTCTGGCATGGAAGCTCTGTAGCTTTCTTAAAAGGTCAATGAGAATCTCATGAATAAATCCTAACTCTATAATGAAAACACAGTATTTAAAATTTCCCTAGATCTCCTTGCTCACAACTGATTAAGAACAGACCTGCTGCTATCCTGTAAAATGCTTGTAAATGAGTCATCCGTTCAACAGCAAACCCCTGAAAATTCAGATGCAATTGCAAGAAAGAACATTTTCAAAACTATGGCATATCAGTTGGAAGATGCTGAAAACTTCCAATCCACAGGAGGGCCCTGCTAAAAAAAGAGCTGAGATAACTTCCCTTTTAAGGTTTCCCCAGCTGACTGATTAAAAAAGTCACAACAGAAAATTCAAAGGTCACATTTTCTCAAGTGTCGCTGAGAACTTACTGTCTGAGAAATTAGATGAGATGAAGATGCAAAACACTAAAACACTGTGAAATCAAATTAAATCTTTTCAATGTTTTGCTGCTTTATGGGATAAAGAAAACCAAATAAAAAACATAACAAAGTAAACAGGTGGGGGGACTTGCATTTTAGGAAAAACCTTACTGAAAATACGCCACTGCCAGTGGGGTTAATATTCTTTTACTAGATTTTGTTATTTCGCTTGAGGAACTGGTCTAATTTATATCAGCTAAAAGCACTTCTTAAGATGAATTGAAAGCAAAAGGATTTACTCGAGTTTATGCTTTCATGAATTTCTTTTAGATATCTCTAAAGGACAAAATTGAAGGTCAGTTTTACTGTCTATATAAGCCAATCAGAAAACTTGAAAATAATAAATTTTCCCCAGATGATAACTAAGAAAAGATTGAGGATTTTCATCCGCATTTAACAAAATCTTTTGCTATGACAAGGTAATTTGTTCAGCTGCTCCTGGGCATAGCAGCAGAGAATGGGACTAGAGGTTTATTACAACAAATAGTTGATTTGAGGGACAAAGTGGAAGCTGCTAAAGGGAAACCTTTTGAGACAGCCCATCTGAGAAGCTGGGCATGGTCTCTTTTGGCTTATTCTCCCTGCTCATGCCATTCTTGGGTACAGTGAGAGGGTTTTCTTTTTCCTTTTTCAGATGTTGACAATGGATTATACACCCAGCATCAGGTCCATTGGGGGAAAGGCAGGAAAAGGGGTACAGGCAGGAGGGTGCAAAAAGCAGGAATTGTGGGCAGCAAATCAAAAAACAATTCTCTACAAAGAAGTAAAAACCTTAGAAAAAGCATAAAGAAATATATGGAAGGGAATGCACAGGACTTTCCAGGGGTCAGGCACTGCATAGCATGACCCACTGTCTCACAGTCACCAGCAAAGTGACAGCAGTGCAAAGGTTTGTGGTTGTCATCTGGATGAGGGAAAAAGCTTGCTGAGTCCAAAACTGTTGTAATAAGAGGAGAAAGGCTTTGTGGTATGCAATAGGCTCAAGCAGGTTGGAATAAGAGCAGCCTGTCTTACTAGAATGAAAGATTTACAGAGGAAGAAAAAAAATGCATTTTATTTTAAAAAGTTTTATATTTCTTTATAAAAAATTAAGAAAAGTAAGCAAGCAAGCAAACAAACAAACCAAAAAACCCCTCAAAATCCCACCCAGCTTCTCTGACTTCACTGGAGTACTGAGATATATACTTGCTGAATCAGAATGTAGACATGGGACCTTTTTTTTAAACATCATCACAGTCACCTGACACTGGTTTAATATATCAGGAGCTGGTTCCCCTTTCTTGAGAAGTGCTATCTCCAGCCTGCAGCACACGTGCCACGGCAGGAGAGCATCTCATGAGAAATTCACTCTGGGACACCTTGAACTCTACTAGAACTGAGAGAAAGCAGTTTCAAAGACAGTTTCCTTCTGTGATTTTTGGTTACTTGCTATTTTGTTTTTAGACGGTGTTTTTATCCTCCATTTTGGGCGACAAGTTCAACTGGTTTATGTTAATCAAGCAGTTTGGATGGAGAGGGACAGTTAAGACATATAGAAGCTGATGGCCAGTTTCTAAGGAGGTGTGAACACTTCCCTTCCTGCAGGAGAGTGGAAAATGGAGACCTTGGCAGGATAGAAGGGCATCCAAGCCTCAGAGCCTGAGACCAGTTGATGTTGTTAAGGAGACAGACAGATCAGTGTAAGGACAAGGAAAATGACCACACCAGAACCTTGCAGGGCAGGAGGTGTGGGGAAAACCATCTCCTCCTGGGCTGTTAGAACACCAAGGGTGGCTCAGAACAGGACTGAGAGGCAGATTTCAGAAGATTCTTGGATGAAGAGGTTGGAAAATGGTTGCTGACTTTTTCCATAGTTCTAGGAGGCTCAGGACAACATCAGTACTTGAATAGGACCAGTAGTTGATGCTCCTAAACATCACATAGGTCTGTCTTGAGGACAATTACCTGAAGACAATGGCTTTCTGAAGTCCTGTCTAGATTTCAGCTGCCAAAGTGCAAGACTTGGAAATTTGCCCCCAGAATACAGGACTGAACACTTTCTTGCTCAAGCCTGAGTCTCAGAAAAAGTCACAGCATCAGGACATCCCATGGGAACCACATATGTGTAAGGTACAATACCACCTGTTGAATTACTTCCAGATTCTCCACTAGGAAGACAGATAAATCTATAAAGCTTTACTGAGCTTTAATTTTTTTTGTTTAATATTTTCAGATACTGACAAATCCTGCAGTGATTTGGTCTTCCTTGCAACATGAGGTGATTAAGATCTTTCCTATCACAGAGTGCTCAGTTTTTCCTTCATGCCACAGTCTTTATTCCCAGTGTGGTAATGTGGTAGCAAGTTACAGTACCACTCAACTTGTGAGGATTATTATTTTTTTTTCTTTTTGAAAGCATCACTATCTTCTAAACACTTGCTCTAATCCTCCTGGAATAATCTGTTTCAATTATTAAAAGAATCCTCTTAGACTCATCCAATTAAAAATTAAATGATTTGAAATGCTAGATTGGGGGTTGCAGCAAACTTCTGTCTTGCTGTGTTTTTTCATTCCTTGAGCAGTGATCTTGAAATCAAGATTTCAGGAGGTGTGGTGCAGAGCCATCCCACCAATCTGTGTCTGTGAACCCTGGGAGAAATATCTATCTAACTATCTAATATATCTATCTAATCTATCTATCTATCTAATCTATCTATCTATCTATCTATCTATCCATCCATCCATCCATCTACCCATCTATCCATCTATCTACAAACTCATGTGTGTATACACTACTGCTGAAATAAGTTTCTTTGAATGTGATGATTTTTTTATAATATCCATCAGTTTAATGGAATCTAACTTCCCTTTATAGCAATGGATTAACTTCTTGAGATGCCCAGATAAAAAGACTTGAGCCTCTTCCTTGTCCTGATAAAACATTCAGGCACAGAAATCTGTGCATTCTCAGGGCACACACAGACAGCCGGTCAATTCATTAAATAATTAGGCTATTAATAAATCGGACACACTTTTTCCTCAGTCATGTCAACCTCTCACACAATGGTGTCCTATTTTTTTTCTTTTCACTCCGCTGTGTTCAAGCTCATTTGTGTCCTTTCTCCTTATTTCACTTGGTTCCTTCCAAAGCTGGATGCTTCTCCCTAAAGAGCAGTCTGGCATTCCCAGGGGTGACAGTCCAAGAAATGGAAACCTGGTCGTGTTTCTCATTCCCAGCCTCGCTGCAAAGCCTCTGCTTTCTTGCACTGCTTAACTGTGCAACCTGGAGACAGGATCTTGATGCTCAGCAGGACTCAGTTGTCCCAAACAAAGCTGGAGCAGTTCCCTTCTCACTCCTGTTACATCTCATATTCTCTAAATCCATCTGCAGCCTTTGGACTGTCTTAGCAATGTTGGATCAGAATTTGCAAATCATTTCACTTGACAAACACAAAAGCATAAAAGTGTGGAATTTTACTGTTTTTCAGGCAGACCATTCATAAGTTTAATTTCCAAGCAATGCTTTGGACTGAAGAGCAATGTCATGACTTCTGAGAGGAGGGTTATCAGTACATGAAAATGACATGATTTATTTTGCATACCAAGGAAAACAGCCTCATGATTTACTCCCAGTTTAATTGTGTATTAAAATAAATATAAGCAGTAAAAAAGCACAAATTGCCTCAAAAATTGTTTTGAATTTTGACTTTTTCATCCAGAAAAGCACAAAAATGAAACATCTGCCAGGATCTTAAGATGAGTGTTATCAAATTCAGTGTTGCCAGCCTTGGGGTTTTATTGTGATTCTTACCAAGTTTAATAAATATGATAAAATTTCACTTTCTTAAAGCATGCAGTCAATTAAGAATCTCATCTTTTCCCTTCAAAAGTCTTTTTCAAGCTATCCCAATCTCTTTGGAAAGGCTGGAAGCATGGCCTAAGCACATGCCATTGGTTTAGTAACTAAAGGCAAACTGAAAGATCCCAAAGGGTTTATATTTTCAACAGCAGCTTTGAAATGGGGATTGGCCCTGAGGGCCTCTAGAGATCTTTTCCAACTCAATATTTACTTTGATTCTCCACAATTCTTGCTTCAGGGGACAGTTTGAGGGTATTTTGGAATCAGTCTGAGGATTTGAAGAGCTCATTGTTGATCTATCAGGTCCCACAGATTTCAGTAAGAGCCGTGGATTCTCAGACCAAACTCTGTGTCAGATCTTCATCTGCAGAGCTTTGCTTCTCTCCTCCACAGAGCCTCTCTGGTCACTGGGAATAAGGATCCCAGTCTGCATCCAGCTCTGGGCTCCTGAGCACAGAAAGGACATGGATCTGTTGGAGTGAGTTCAGATGAGGCCAGCAAGATGATTAGAGGGATGCAACATCTCTTCTATGAGGAAAGGCTGAGAGGATTGGGATTGTTCAGCCTGGAAAAGACAAGAACACAGGGTGACCTAATTGTGGCCTTCAGTACCTGAAGGGAGCCTACAGGACAGATATATATATAGAGAGTTTTTAAAAAAGAATGTGGTGACAGGTCAAGGGGGAATGGCTTCAAACACCAGAGGGTAGGTTTAGATTAGATATTTGGGAGAAGCTCTTTACTGTGAGGGTGGGGAGACCCTGGCACAGGTTGTCTGGAGAAACTGTGGCTGCCCCATCCCTGGAAGTGTTCAGGTCCAGGCTGGATGAAGCTCTGAGCAACCTGGGCTAGTGGAAGGTGTCCCTGCCCACAACAAGGTAGATGGAGTGACATGATTTTTAAGGTCCCTTTCAATCCAAACCTTTCTGTGGTTCTGTGATAACATGCACTTCTTGCAAGGTTTGGGACAAGCATAATTACAAGAACCTAACAGGGGGTCCTGATGAGGTGGCAGAATTATTCTGTTCAAGGAGGACATCCATATGTCTTTTTTCTTGTCTTTTTTTTTTTAATTTTATAGAGAACATTCTGAAATCCTCCTAAGCACTAGAAGGACTGAAACCCAACAACGTGAAGCTTTTGTAAAGGCTTGGTGAAGCCAAGAGCACAGTAGTTAGTCTCTTTTGTCTTCATCAAGGCTGAGCTTACATTGTAAGCAAACCATTGACACCAGTAAAGCAAAGCTAAAATTAAGACAAGAAATACACCTTTAAAAAGCCGCACAAACTAAGTCAAGAGTTTAGGACACCAAATGAAAACAGATTTAATGACAAATCAAACAGAAAATAGTCAAAGGTTAAAGAACAAGCTAAAATGGATTCATCAGACAAGAGGTTAAAACTAAATAAATACAACTGTTTGTGAGTTGTCCAAAAGTACAAATCCTAGCATGTATCCTTCCCATGGTCACTGACTGGGTGAAGACCTTTGAATGTGTAATTTTCTACATGGTTGCCTGAAACAGAATAGATGTGTGAATGTCACTGTTGTGACTGCGTGGCTGACACAAGTTTCTGGTGTGGGCAGCTGGGGGTTCAGTCCGTCAAACAGCCCCTTCTGCTCCACCCTGGGAGCTCCTTTTTTAACTTCACTGGTCTGTATGGTACCAAACTCATTTTGGGCAATACTTGGGTTCAATTTAGCAGCAAAGAAGGGAAAGCCTGGCAAAGAGCTGAAACAGCAGAAGTGGCCTGTGACTCCTGATAACCCAATTCCAGCCTCTCCCTCCTCCACACACAAGGCAGCTCTCAGTCCAGAAAGCAATCTCTAAGAGCCCACCTCCCTAAGAGAGGGCAAATAAAGAACCATGCTTTCCAACATATCCTTAATCTGCAGGTTAGTTGCTTCAGTACTATTGTATTTAATTGTTCTCAGTGAAATCTATCTAATTGCTTTTCTTTCTACCCATTTGAGTAATAATAAGAATATTAATAATAAATTTACCAAGACCTTTAAAAGAGCAGAAAATTAAAAAAGCCAATTCCCATGCAAGCAGGTATAAGAAAGTGAACATTACAATGAGAAATCCTTCTTTTTCTATATGAAATAGAAGAGGAAAAATAGCAGCTGGCATAGGTAGGCTGACACAGCCACTGCCTTGTGTAAGTCTGGTAAGTGTGGGTGCTGGGAGGTGAACTAATGACCAGCTGCCTCATTTCCCCAGTATAAACTGGAATAAAGGATTTGCAAAGTTGTATGCTGATAGTATACACATTTCAATATAGCCACATGAATATTCATGAGTGAAAAACGTTCTACTTCTTAATAGCAGCTTATAGTCTAATGCCAACATTCATATCCAGAAAAATCTCTCATTTAGCTGGGTGGGAGATCTGCCCAAACTCAGGCGTTCAGAAACTGATTTTAAATGCATGCCACACAAAAGAGTTTCCTGTTCTCCTTCACCCCCAGCACTAGATTAGCACCCAGAAATACCAAAATTCAATACTGGCAACTGTGTTTTTAATAGCTTGGGGAACTCCAAATATTCTATTCCAGAACAATTAAGGCTCTTCCTCTAGAAAATTTCTCTGCTGTACCACAGCCACTCCAATGGCTTGAAGTCTTGTAGCCACACAATACGCTGGAATGTCATACACACGACAGAGCCTTGAGGGATTGGTGGCTGGGAAAGGCACAGAATATTGGAGTTTGCACATCCTCTGAGTCCCAGGTTGCTAGTTTGCAAAGTACTTAGTGATACCAATGTGGAAAAGGTTATTGGAAATGCAGGATTCTGCAGTGGTTCTGAGGCAGTTTCCAAAGCGAGCAGCCCTGCTCAGCTCACTGCTCTCCTTTGTCAGACAGCGAGAAAGCAAGCCCTTCTAAATCACCCTGAAGTCAATGAGGGGCACTGCCACCCTGTCACTTGATGATTAATTACTGCATCTGCAGGCAGGGCTGCCAGCAAACCAGTGGGCATCATCCATGACGCATATGCAGCCATGTATTTAAAAGGAAATCTGTACAGCCACGGCAGTAGTATGGACTCGGGAGGGGAAGGGGGGGCCTTGCCCCAGCAAATCGACATCTGCCATCCAGCAGCTGCAAGACCAACAAAGCTCCTTCAGAAGGAAACAAAAGGAAGCCCTCAAGCCAGTGGAGGAAACTGTGCTATTATTCATCTTCTTCCCAGTGAGAGTATTCAATCTCTTCCCACCCAAATGTTCCCAACATAATTATTTCCATGGGTATATCTAAAGCCACGGATGCTGGAAATTCATGAAAGAAATACACTGGGAATCTCACCACTTACTGGGCTAAGAGATCAGCCTTTGGGAAGACCTTTATATACCACAACAGCTGGGAATTCTAATTTTAGGCACGAAAAGAACTGGGAGGGTAACTAATGTGAAGATATGGCGTATATATGTACTTGCAAAAACACACAGACCCATTGTAAAGAGGTGCCCAGGAGATCCACAGGAAGGGACAGGTTAGGATTTCTGTTTTCTGAGCTACTGTAGAACTGCTTGGGAAAAAAAAAAGGAAAAGAAGAAGAGTTGGAATTAAATAAAGTAGATTTTCGAGTATTACCTTCGTATGACTATATCCTTTCCCAGCCTGGCACACACTGCTGGAGGGTGACACTTCAGTTCCATCCACTCCTCTGGGCCTATCCCCTGGCTTAGAGCACACATGGCCCAAGTGGGTGGTGTTCAGTTTTCATTGCTCCTTTATCCCAAGACTGGAGGCACCTTTTTGTTCTAATGGCACATTGTGTTCCTTGACAAGTCAGAGCTGATGCCCTGAGCAGGATTCAATTCACACAGCAGCACTGGATTAGAGATTTGATTTTCCTTTTTACCAAATCAGTACAGCAGATGGTATTGGGCAAAGAAAATGCACACACTACTGGGATGTAGCAGAGCTTCCCAGATCCTTGCTGCAGAGGGAACAGCACTAAAAGGCAGATCTATGCAAGCCAAGAAATTATGAATGCTGCCTCCAGTTTTTTAGTTCCCCTCTCAGAGCAGAGAGCTCATGTGTCCTCAGCTACTGTAAGGTCTCCCTGGAGCTTTCTCTTCTCCAGTTTGGGCATTTAGTGAAGGAAATTTGAAATGGTACTGTCACCACCCAGTCAGAATAGTCACAAGCAGTGTGAAAGTGAATTAACTTTGGGAAACTCTCCCTGTCTCCTGTGCAGACCTTGACAAGAGACAGTATGTAGGATAGATCCCCTTCCTTTCTCCATGAAGCCACAGTTTTCTTCCCCTCCAAGACAAAATTTTAAAAGTATCTTCCAACTGTCTCAGGATAAAATAGCATAACATATTTACAATATTTTCACTTCTTGGCTTTTGACATCCACTCACCATTATGTACTATTTAATAACTGAAGTGAAAAGGAGATGCTGCAATTTTCTCTACAACAATTGCATCTTCTCTTTGTCCTGATCAGCCTTATACTGGCTTCTTACAGCTAAGTAGCATCAGGAGGGCATTATCAGCAGCAGTCCCCTTATCAGACAAAGCCACAAACCCACTCAAAAGTCACTGCATAGATTGTTTCTTTTCATTGAGCAAAATATATCTCACTGCAGCTCTTTTTTATTAAAGCATTTTGAAGCCTTTCTGTGCTGCATGCTTGACACTTAGTCAAGTGTCCTTTGCACTGACTGCTGCTGTAAGTTACTTCTTTGGAACAAAATTTGTCTCTTTCAGATAAAAAAATTGGAAGAAGGAGATGGAGTGTGACCTTTACACTGCAGATTCCCCTGAATTTTGTGCAACAGGATGGGGGATGTGGCTCCAAGATTTCAGACAGGGGGCAAGGTCTCCCTCTTCATGGTAGTACCTAAGGAACAATGGAGAGTGACATTTTATCTGTGAAATTTTGCAAGGTGAAATAAGGAGATTCGCTTTCCCCAGAACAGAGAACCTGGAGTGCTGCAGCAGCCCTGGGGGGTACTGCTCCCTCTGGCCTGGACCACCACGCACTTCCCTCCAAGCAAGAGCCATGAAACAGCTCTGAGTCAATTCTAGCTCTCTCCCTGCTGTCAGTGAGCAGCTGCCAACTTCTTCCTGCAGCACAACCCTTCTCCCAAAGCTCCCACTTTGCTGCAGTACTGGATGTGTAGGTGGGGACTCCTCTCCTTAATCACTCCATGCCTTGATTTCTCCTTGCCTATCCAGCGTGGAGGCACAGAAAACAGCACTGGTGCAGACAAACGTCCTTTCCCATGAACAACAGAAACAATGAATCCAGCAAAGGGAGAGGGATGTTTTATGCTCCTATATTTTATGCCCAGTCAGGGGGATGTGTTACACCCCGAGTTGTTGTGGAGATGGAAAGAGAAAAATTACAGCAGAATTCAGAATCTTTGTCTCTCCTGCCACTTCCTTTTTCTATTACTTTTCTGCTGAAGATGGAGTTTTGTTCCAGGCAAGTAACCAGTGGCAGTGGACTCAACCAAGAGGGCACTGGCTATGAGTGTGTAGCACAATGACAGAATTGGTAGGGGAAAACACACAGAAAATTACAGCAAAAAGAAAAAGAGACCTCCAGAAATAAAATCTGAATATTTCAGCTCTGTTTCAGCAGCTGTCTCAGAAGACTCTGTAAAGCAAGAATTTTTGTGCTGTAACTTGCTACCTGAAAAATAAATAGGGAACAATAAGAGGAGTTGGAGTTCTCAGACTGGTTTATCTGAATGAGATGCTGGCTTTTTTATGGATACAGAATTACAGATTAACAAGCATGTTTTAGGAGTGGCTCCAGGGACACATAGGTTTTCAGAGCAGTGTGTGTTTGAGTGCAGCCCCATCAGCTTGGATACAGAGAGATTAATTTCACATGAGCCAAAGTGGGAAGAAATTAGAGGCCATTTCTGCACCTGTTTTGGCCATGTCTGTCCTTGTCTGTAGTGCTGAGCTGGATTCAAAGTGCTTATTCAAACCAACATAATCACTGTGATGGATGGACATTTCCAGCTTTATTTATTCATTTTATCCAATAGATAACGCTGGAGGAAATAACCGTGAGAGGTATTATTGTAACAGGCATTTAAGTACATGTGTAAACATTTTGAAGATTTCTGCTGAGAAACACTGAATTTTGTCTTTACCAACAAGTATGTGAATTCTTTAATCTTTATCTATTTTTTTTTCTTTTTCTGTGTCTGTCTGCACTTCCTATAACTTTTCACATTGCAAAAAATAAACCAGAGTATGGTCTTCTTAATTTCAAACTGGAAGAGACTAAACTTGTACTGGGATCCTGTGACTAGAAATCTCAGGCTGTTTCCCAAAAAGTTCTTCTTCCCCTTCATTTCTGAGTATTGAAGAGAAAACTGAGAATAATTTTCACTGTGAGAAAATGCAAGTACTGGTTGCACTGCAACATGAAATATAGATTTGCATGAGAATGTCAATTTTTTCCCTGTCCAATGTGTTCTGGTTATGTGCAGTGAAATACACACCAGAGAGGACAAGACTCTACCACTCCTCATCCTCTTGCTGTAAATGGCCCCCAATTATTATTATCTCAGATGTTCAGCACAGCTCTCTAATGAAAATATTTTTTTAGTAAATTCAGAGTGGCCTCAAATGAATGTTCATTATGAAAACCTAAAGGAGCAAATAAAGGATCTAGCAAAGGACTTTATTGGGTGAGAACTGCTGTAGGCAATTCCCATGACAGAGGGAGTAAGGTATAGCAAAGCAAGCATCAGTTACAGGTGCTGTTGATGCCTCTACTCCATGAGCATCGAAGTCACTGGTGAGGGGTAAAGCAGATGCAGTTCTTGGTCCTTGTGCCCCAGGGAGCTGCAGCATCTTCAAGCAGGTGAAGACAGTGGCTGTTGCTTTCACACAGAAAGGCATCTGCTAATCGGAGAAGGGAAAGCAGTTTGGAGGACGTGATAAGCAGAGCCCATCACTAATGCAGATAACAACCTTTCCCAGTCATCTCCCTGACATGAATCTTTTTCTGCCTCATTGGAGGCCGGGGTGGAGAATTGGGATTGTTATTCATATACCCAACCTGAGTCCTTTTTTCAAACAAGATTCCAGATGGCCAACGATTTTGATTCAGGTGAACAGCTCATTTAGCAGGATCGGGCTGACGATTCAGCGATTTCAAGAGCAAACATCAACTCAGAAGCAAAAAAACATAGGGGCGAAGCCATAAAATATTGAAATGGTGATGGATGTGCATCTGAGCCTTGCCTCAGAAAAAGGCTTATGAATTTTAAGGGTCTTCAGACTTACCTAGAGGAAACCTTTCCTCACAATACAGCTGCATGTATATATGAATTAAAAAAGAACTGAAACAGGCTTTCTAGAATATCTTAAGACAATAAAATGTTTTTTTCATAGTACATCCATCATTCAGAATGTCAAATACGGTTTGCAGAGAAAATCAAGCAGAAGCCAGAGGAAAAAAAGGTCTGAAGGTGAAGAAGCAAGTACCACTGAGGAGTGACAGAATGTCAAGGAGCAGGGCTCCTCATGCCCCTGGCTGTTTATTTATTTTTATAACTGGTAACTGTATATTGCAGCAGAGACTTATTTATATATATATATATATATATATATATATATATATATATATATATATATATATATATATTACTTAAAAGCCTAGATTTACAGACAAATAATGACCTTCAAGTTGTTTAATGGAAACTACTCTGCTCCTCAAGCTGGATATTTCACTACTTACACTGAGTCCTCAGTGGAGCAGAGAGAGGCATGTAAAGAACATGAGACCAGAGAATCGTCTTCTTTTGGTTCTTGCTGCTCCTGCACATAAAGATTTTAAGATTTATTTGTTTCTTGAGGTTTGAGGTACAAATCTCACTTGGCTTTGTTACTCAGCGGGCAATTTAGGCAGAATAATAAACATGCTCCATCCCTGGAAGTGTTCAAGACAAAGTTGGATGGTAACCTGGTCTAGTGGAAGGTTCCCTGCCCATGGCAGAGCGATTGTAATGGGATGGACTTTCAGGTCCCTTCCAACCCAACCCACTCTATGATCTTCATCAGTGGGAGCAGGATTTGCTGAGGTTTTCTGTCTAGGCACCTCTGTCCCACTCCAGCAGGACTCACTAGGCAGAAGGAAGAAGCCCACTGCTGTAGAGCTGCAAAGATCTCTCCTGGTTTCCATTGCTATATATTTAATCACTGAATAGCCCCAGTGGGGGTAAGAATCTTTCTCCAAAATAGATTTATACCATTAAATATGTAGCTTTTCCCTCTGATGCTGTTACTCTTAATTAAAACCTATATGGGAGCAGATTGTAACCCAATATGATCATTTCCAGGAAGGGCAAGTATTATCTAAGCTCCTAACTCTTGGATGAACCCTTTCTTTTGCAGCATTGTGTTACGAAATGGGGTCTCTGAAAGAGTTTTATAGCCTAGACATAGACCCAGCTGGTTTCATAGTAATGGGTCCCTCCTCACATCAGCTGCTTTCTCAGAGGGTAAAGGCAATTAGGAAGCAGTGGAAAAGAAACACTACTGTATTTACATTTTTAATAGCCTTGGCTTGATGCCCTGACTTTCTATAAAATCTGCTGTGAGGATGGTTATTAAAAATGAAAGTGGGATTAACAAAAGAATGAAGAATCTCTTTCTTCAGACACTGGGATGGCAGTGACCAGATCTCATCACCTGTCTGGCTGAGCCAGTCCTTGGGGCCATGTCCCTCTTAAGGAATACCTCCCTCTGGGTCCCCCTGTGAGACACATCACTGGGTTGGTGTGGGGAAGCCTGAGCTGATTCAGGGGTGGAGCACCAGCAATTTGGCACCAATCCTAGAGACACTGGTACATGGAGAAACTGCCATAAAGTCCTTCCCTGACCCAAAAGTAGGTATTTTTATGTACTGCAAGGCTCTCTACTCACTGTCTGTGAAAAAAGGGAAAGAAAACATCAGGTCAGTGCATGCTGATGAATTACTTTAAGATCCTGGTTTTATATTCTCAAATAGTGAGATACAGCTCCTGGTTTGAATGTGGCTTTTCACAAATTTCCAACAATTATTTCCAGCACAAATAATGCCTGAGGTGTGGGAGTAGCATTTATTTGGTATAGAGGGAATCAGTTCAATCAGTCATTTCCATAGCACAAAGGTAGAACACATCTGACAAGAAAAATGATAACAATGTCATAATAAAGAATTCTAATCCCATAATTAAACAGAACAAATTAATCTCTAGGACAAAGAAAAATTTGAAGGTCAGGGGTTTTTTATTTGTTCCCAGGAAATCTCCTTTCTTATTCTGATAAAAGTAACAAGACTGCAGTTTGCAAATACCTGTTACTTTTCAGAGAAAAAGAACAAAATCTGGGACTTATGTCCATCTGTCATTTTGGTTTTCACATAAGTACAAAACATAATGCATCAAAAATTACTACAAATGCAGGCAATCTAAAAAGATCAATAAACAGTTCAGTGGATGGGAGGCAGAGAAATCTTGCAACCTCCCAAACCGGCATCCTAATGTTCTATTTTAATTAAATACAGATTTTCAAAAGACAGTTAACAGAGCAAGTACAACCCAGCAGGTTGGGAATGTTGATTTCTCTTCCTTAATTGTGTTGTGAAGCCACCTCCACGGATAATAGAATAACAAATTAGCATGGAGGACAAAAGAACAGAGTAATGACACAAATGAATAAGAAAAAATGAGATAGAGTTAAGGAATTGATGGGGACTAAGCCATGTTGATTTCTCCCCTCCCTCATCCAGTTGCACAGGTCTGGCCCAGAAGCTCCCAATGACATCCAACAGCAACTCATCTGTTTCACCCCATGGTCTCTGAGCTTGTGGTGCCCAGAGGTATTCCCTTTCAGCTGTTATTACAAAGCAAAACACCCACTTCTTGTCCGTCCACCTTTTGCTTGTTTATCCCAGTTAAGACATGGAACACATGTTCTCAGAGTTCCTGGGCTTAAATTTAATTTTTGAGGCAATCAACTTCAACAGAGCTGCTGATTGCAGCAGGACAGGAATTAGATCCTATGTGAACACCTAAAGTAACATTTCTCCACTTCCCCAGTACTAGTCTGCTCATGCTGAGAAAAGAAGCACTGTAAAGCAGATAAAAATAAATTTTCGGAATCATCTCAATGAACAGGTTTTTTCCAAGAGTTTTTTCCCCACAGACTTTGATATTTTTTTCCATAAAAGTTCCTACAGAAATTAATGTTCAAAACTGGTCACAGGGTTTTGATGCTTTTTGAAATCATGAAACAGGCAGGAAGACAGCAACAGGATGCACCATGTCATGTTTGTGTCATTGTAATGTGAGGTGTCAGGGATGTGCTAAAACCACATAAGAGTTTTAAGATTCAATTTGGATAAGCACTTTAAAATAATTTCACTGATCAGATAAAGTCATCTTAGTTGGACATACTGCAGGCATAGCCTTTGCCACAGGACTTCCATTTCAGCCTGGCTGAAGGTACCTTGAGGAGTGAACACTTTGCAGCTGTCTTCCTTGGACCACTTGAAATGAGAAGTGCATAATAATGAAAAGTGGGGGGAAAGGAAGCAAACTTTTTCAGCATTTATCACAGTTTATATAATTTCAAGGCATAGTAGAATTTTTTAGGAGATTTCTTATTTTACTGGAATAATTTTAACTGTCTCTGACAAGGTGAATAGGCAATGACTGCATGGAGGTTTCCAAAATAACTAAAAAACTCAGAATCCAAAGTTCTTTGAAAAATCATGTTTTGATTAGACCTGAAAATTGCAAACCTCTCATCACTTATAGTGCCCTAGATTAATTCTGACACAGCATCAGTTTTTCTCCAGGCTGGGGTGGAGAGCAAAACTGAACATCTATTCAGCTTCTGTGATGTCCAGGTTACATTTGAAGGGTAGAGAAGTGCAAAGACAAGAAGTACAGAAGTAACAAGACTCTGCTGCCTTTCCTTTTGGAGAAAAGGGTTGGCAAAGCCTGGTGAACATGACAGCTCTTTTGTTTTGGCAGCCAGTGACCCCTGGGGCCCCATCAGAGGCTTTACTGGCTGACCTAACCCATGCAGAGTCTTTTGCATGGTTTTCTCTTACATATTCTAGATCATATAATGCTGCCATGATATAAAAGTTAGGTCTACATGATCTTTCACAATCTTATCCAGAGGTTGTGCTGGACCCCCTAAGCCACCGAGGAGCTGGATATCCACATTAGCCTTAGTGCTCAGTCCCCATCGACTGTGCCCAGGGCTCGTGTCTCAGACATTTCTCTGCTAACTGTGAACACAATGCCAGCCTGGAGCAGGGACACTGCAAACTGTGGTGGCTTTGCTGAGGACACTGGACTGCCACAGCTCTTCCATCTACTCACACTCCTGTCTCTTTCCCTGGATGGCTTCTCAGCATCTCGTTGTGGTGTGTTTTCTGCTCCCCTCACTCCACTGCCCTTGCTGGTGCCACCAGCCTGGAGTGCAGGTGCTGCCAGTCCCGCAGGGCTGTGCTCAGCAGCTGGTACATTTCACAAACTGCTCAGCTGCAAATTTCGAGTCCACCTGCCCTTCTGCCTTCTCCAGCCACCTGCTTTTTGAGTTTTTTTATTGTTTGTGGGCTTTGTGGTTTTTTATTGGCAGAAAATCCAAAACAGCATTGGGCAAACCTAACTGCAGTGGCTGCACAGCTGTGTGACAGGTCGTAAACAGAGAACAAAACCATCATGCTGGACAAGCAATTTCCCTGAGACTCAGACTGTGCCTCAGGCTAAGAAGACAGGAGACAGAGGGGACAGTAATTGTTGTTGGCCAGGCAGAACACCCATTTCATTACTGCATTGGCAGGACCCCCAAAGAAACACAGCACACAACCAAGCCATCAATTCATATTTAAGCAGTGAAGAATAATGATAAATATACAAAGGAAAGAATATATATGAACAGTTCTTACTCCTAGAGCAGTATCCTATTCCTCTGAGGTTTTATCAGGGGCTGTCAGGGACTACTCTCGCTCCCTTGCCATAAACCTCTGTGCTATGTAAAAGGAGGCGCCTCTTTGAGAGGGTTTCTCAGAAGTGCTGAGCTTTTCTAAATGCTTTGCTAATAATGTATCAAGAATTTTGGTGTAATGACACTAGATCAGATATAAACAGTAATGTTGAGTCAAACTGCAAGAGGTTAGTGAGGACAAGGTAGTTCCCATTCCCTAGGCAGTTAGAGTGTCCTTCTTGAAAAACTATCGTCTGGCAATGACTGATACAACTTGGTCAGGGTATAGTGGAGTGTACCATTGAGGAATCCAGGCAGAAGTCTCTGAAGACCAAAACCTGCCAGGGAGGAGCAGACATTCACTGCTGAGAGTTTGTGAGCTATTCACGTACATGCCCATGTGCTCTTTACACTTTGAGATTGTCAGCATCCCTCCATTCCTATGATAATTGGAATGTTCTCTTGTACAGGACATGGCACTGCTGTGTTATTCTGAGTACAGCACAGCAAATACTCAGGAGGATTCAAAGACATGTCTTGCTAGACACCTCTCTGACACTTCCATATTGATCACCAAGCAGCAATGACAAATGTGAATGCCCTTTTTTTAACTCCATGACTGTGGAAAAAAGAAACACACAAACGTAAAGTCCAAAACTGGATTAAATTGACTGAATCTGGCTAAATCTTGGATGCAAAGCCAGCAGTCTCAGTTCATGGTTATGATTAAAGTGTCAAGCAATGAACTACAACAGTTCATTCAGGCTTGGAATCTTCTCCAAACCCAAGACATGAGGAGCAATGTTGCCTGATCATCCTTCCCCAAACCTCCCTGAAGAGCTGACTGTTGAAGCCTCCCCTCAGCACATGGGAACCAAAAGAGGGCCCTGAGAGACCTTTAGTGAAAAGCTCATGTGGGCAGAGCAGTTTGAAAATGAAATTTCCTCCAAGTAAGAACATCCATAATTTCCTCCCAAATGCCTCCTCTTGAGTCGAGGAATAAAAATTGCAAAATCAACAGAGGCATCTATTTTCCCTAAGGCGATGCACAGGAGCTGATCCAGCAAAAGCTTGTCTTTGTTTTGCTGTTATGGATTTTTTGTTTTGCTTTGTTGTTTTTTTTTTCTAATGGTACCAGTCTAGCTGTCCAAACTGTCTCTGTTCCCATAGAATAATAATCAACTTCCTAGTTCAACAGCTTTATGACATGAATAATGAAAAGCATATCTGAGTAACACACCTCACCAGCATTATTTCTTACCAATTCTAATCTCATGAAGGAATTTAGAAAAGTTAAAATGTCATCAAAATATTTGTAAAAGGAAGCAATGATCACAGAATTCAATGACATATATGTAGTGGGAATAGTAGTTTACAAATACTAATATTCTTTTCTGGGAGATGAATGTATTTCTTTACTTTTCCTGGAACCAACATAGTCTAGACAACAAACAGCAATATGAGTTTAACACTTATCTCTCTCCTCTGTTATTTTATATCTTCTTTAACATGAATCTTTTACCTTTTCATACTGTACAATTTTAATGAAAGTCTTCAATTAGCTGCTGTCTACCTGGCAGAAGGATATTTATCCCCTTCTAGGGGGGATAAATTTAGGACAAATGGTATGTTCATTTTCATGCAGAACTCTTCACATGGTGGGGACCACAAAAGGTGTATTCCTGGAAGGTGAAACAGTTGTGACTGACAGTGGATCACCTGCACCCACGCACAGCACAGGGGACAGGACAGGACAGGATGGCCTTGGTTGTATCTATGAAAGCTTGTGTTGCATATGGCCTTGAGAAATCTTCTGATAAAGATTAATTGCAAAGCAAAATATTATTCCACCCTTTTCATGGGTAGGTTGAACTGTGTCATACCATCAGTTTAGCTGTCAGCTTCCATGAGCCAGGGCTACCTAATTGGTGTTTAAAGCATGTCAAGAGAACAGCAACAAGGGTAACAGAGTTTGATGTGAACTTCTGCAACCCTTAGGTTGAGGGGATGAAAACAACTGGAATACTAATTCCCAAAGCGGAAGCAAGCTGTATTTACTGTGCTTGTGCTGGTTCACTGACTGCTAGCAGTAAGGAGATCAAGTGGAGGAGAGGAGCAAAGAGAGTGAATCAGTGACAGCCAAGATGGGAAGATGGAATAGGGGCCTGGGAAGAGAAGGGATATATTGGGACCTTTTTTGGAAGCTGCTTTAACATTTACTAGACTGCAAACTGGAACTGTTAACTTATATAAGAAATAAATGGGTTCTCTAACCCATGTCCCTCTCCCACCATGCACTCACACAGAGCAGGCCAGGTATCAGCAGCTGGCTATCACCCCATCAACTCAGTCACTTTCTGGATGCATATTTTCTGCTTTTTAGTCCTTTCTCAAGAAGCTGTCCTCCCCTTCCATGTTCTGTACCTTCCAAGGGGCACAAACGTCTCCCTAATCTGGTTAATCCAACCTAGTTGTCACTTGCTAACCTTGGGGACAGCAGATACAGGGGAGCCAAGAGGGTGGTTGACTGTATCAAATACACTCAGACTTTAAATACACCAGAAGATTTATTTCCTGTCAAGTGTGAGATCATAAGAAGACAGAAGACTTTAGCAGCAGTGAAGGTCAGTTAAACTGAGAATTAGACCCTTTCCCCCTAATTTTTTCCTGCTAATCACACTCAGCAAAGTTCCCATGTTTTCCACCTATTCACTTTGTGTATCTCTCCCATAAGGATCCTACCTTTCTGCTCTCCTTTCTTTAAGTCCTTGGGCTGTTGTTTTGCTACTGCTGACACGAAACCTTGATCCTGGATGTAGAGCTGCTGTTCTCTCCTTGCTGAAGTCAACATGCAGGGCAGGCTACAAGCAGCAAAGCTGTCAAGCCTTCATTTAAGATGATGGAGAGCCTTGCCAAGGAGAAACACTCCCTTATTCATCACTATGTTGAAAACACCCTGCACAAAGACCCAAAATGGCTGCTTGGATAAAGAGAAGTCTTGCTGGTGTTTAACCTTCCCTCCCGGGCTGCAGAAGAGGGAAACTGTGATTAACAGCCACCATTTTTCTGTGTGCTGAAGACTGAGCTCTGCCCTGAAAAGATGTGCATGGAGCTGAGATACCAGAAATTATCATGGCTTTGGCATCCTTTGTAACTGCACTGAAAAAAAGGGTATTGTGTTTTCCAAGTGTGCTGTGCTGTATTTTCTGCCTGCACTATTAACCTGCCCAGCCTGCTGGATCCAAGATTACTTTGCCCACTGGGTCACCAGAAAGATCAAGAGATTTGTCCTGAGGTGACAGGACAACACAGCACAGCAGGCTGAGAAGCTGCCACATGATGCTTGACAAAGCAGACTGCTTCTCCAACAGGCAGGTTGCATCTGCAGAGCGCTGCCCTGAGGGTGGATGTGAACCTGGGCAGGAAGCATTGAGTGAGGTGCTTGTTATCCTTCAACTAAACACAGGTGTGAAAGGAGGATGGGAGGTGAGGGGGAGTTAGGGAAGTTTTATAAGGCTCCAGGTCAGGAAAGAGTAGAGTTGTAACTGTACCAGCTCTGTTGGAATTTGTGTGGGGTGTTGATCCACTGCTGATCCCCACTTCAGGAGGGATGAGGTCAACTATGCATAGAATGGCAAGGTAGGATATTAAGAGAGTTATAACCAAGAGTGTGACTGATGGTATTGGCTACATAAGGTGGTATAAACTTAACCAATCCCTCTACTTATCAGTTCTCTGCAAATAAATACGTTGCAGTATTTTTGAAGCTCCTCCATGGGCTGGGTGAGGAGGACTGGGCTGTCTCCTGAAGGATGCTGAGATTTGGAGGTTGTAACTGGGCTGCTTTGGTGCCTGTATGGTTAACTTAGTTGGGCACTTGGGTAAAGATCATATGAAGAGTTGGAGGAGAGTTTAAACCCAGGTCTGATCTGCTGTGTGGCTGGAGTGGTGTTAGAGTTGCAGCTGATGTGGGTAATTGGCAGTGCTGGAAGCAGGTGGGTTTGCAGTGACCTCCTGCTCTTTATACTACAGGAAATTATGTTCTCAAGGGTACCTAATCTCAGGGGAAAGGTAGTGCTGTGGCAGAGGAAGTGGTTGGCGATGTTTTGAAGGAAGGTTTAAACCTATGGTTGGTTTTGATAAACTCAAATTATCAGGTTGCCCCAGGAGAGCATAGGCTGTTCTCAGTGATTTGTTTTCACTGTTTTGTTTCAGTTGTCTGTACTGGTTGTTTTATTCCATATCATTTGGGCTCCAACAGTGGTATGGCATGAGCGGTCTTAGGTTTTTTCTGACACTACTGAAAAAAACCAAATTCATTTTATCTTGCATCCAACAAGCCTTGAATTCACATTGCCCAAAATCTCCACTGCAGTTCCTTTGGCAGCTACCAGAAAAGCTAGAGGTGAATTCTTTTAACTTGCTATCTGCAGGTCCCTGAAGAAAGGCAGGTAGTGAGACTGGTTCTCCTTAGACATGGCTCTGGGCTTGGCCTAGAGGTAGCCAAAGAGGTGAGAATAACCTGATGGTGTTGGCTGCTATGGCTTTGCTCAGAGGGGAGTTGTGATTTCAGGCCATGTAGGTAATAGTAGCAGCTTAGAAGGAAATCTGTGTCCTCCCTTTCACCACCTCCACTGACCAATTGCCCGTTTGCTTCCCTGTAATGGTTTTTGTTCCTCAGCTGAGCTGTGAGATTACAACTCATGCTGGAGGGGCGAGGGGAGGGTTTGGGATGTGAACAAGCATTCATAAGAGGACTGAGGGATATTTTTACATTGGTATTGTTGCTTTGAATGGTGCAATGTCAGATCAGAGCCTTCAGCCACACCCATTCAAGGCTCTGATTCATCCTGCTCCTTGAATGAATGGTGAGGTGATCAGCAGAGGCTGATGCTGGGCAGTGGACACAGGTTTGACTGTGCTGTTTCACAGACTGGCAAGTCACTGGTCTTGGGTTAGCCTGACACTGTCAGGTCTTTTTCTCTTAAGTGCTATTTATGTCTCCTGGGTTTACAGAAGCCAGCAATTTAGTATGAGTTGGCAATAATTGTAGAATGCTGTAATGAGTCTCTAAAACTACAGTGTAACTAGTCAGTTAATAGCCCCAGCAATCCCTTTCTATGTAATGCTGTAAATAGCTTGGAGAAATGAAATAGATAATCTTTGTTCTTTATTGAAGTTTTATTTTCAGAACTTTACTCATTGGCTCAAAGTCTGTTTTTTTTGTCATTCTGTGGAAAAAAAAATTCAAAACTGAAATGAAGTTCAAGCTGTTTGTGTATCTTACAAAGCAGATTTTTCATGTTAATTTGCAGCCCTGGAGGATAAGTCCATTGTTCTATTGAAGAAAAGTGAGTGGCTGAGGAGAACTTTGTGTCCCACCCACAGTTCCTCCAGGGACATCCTGAGCTGGTAGAGATTCCAGGCCTGCCTGTACCTGTGTCCTGTGGATGCAGTTTGAGTCTCGCTGCTCTTTACTGCAGTTTATTAAAATAAGAAATCACTTTAGAAATGTGCACTTTTGACATGCAAGCTTTGACAACTGTGTTATGACTCCACTTGCTATACAACTCTCTTCCATGTAGCTCCTCAAGCTGACCCTATTTAAGCTGTCACAAATGAGACCCAGCTGCCAAGTTGTTTCATTAGTGGAGTCAAGCTCAGAAATGAGAAGCTGGAGAAAAGCATCCACCTTTGAACATGTCTTGCCTCCAAGAGCTCTGGGTGGGATCTTTCCACTGAGCTTTCTGTGATGCTGAGTTGTTTTTCCAGGTGATGGCTCAGAGAGGCTTTCTTGAAAGATGGCAATGAACTGACAGCTTAAAAGGGCTTTTTCTACATGTCACTTTTTTTCTTCAATGCTTTCTGACTAATAGAGATGGAATTGGTGTTACTGGTGTAGGTTGTGGATTCTCCAGGCAAATCTGTTACTTTGAGTTTGTGTAGAGGAGCTGCCTGAGGACTGTTATGGGCTACCCATTGTGCTTGAGCTGTGGGGGTTTAGTAGGTCACACAGGAGAGAATGATGTGCTTTACTTGAGAAATGGATAGTCAGAATGGTTACTGGGAAGTGTGGACATGCAAATATGACAAATGTCTTGTCTTGAGTTGATACTTTATTAACTCTTCTCCTCAGCTTTCCTCATTTTGGACATTGATTTCCTCCTTTGAAAAATTAGGCATAATCACTTCATGCAAGATGTTTGGAAAATAATCTGCCATTCTCTGGAATCCTCTGCCATGTTTAGCTTTATGGCATTCATTTTAAGAGTCCCTCTGGCTATTTGAGCTTGGCCCTGACTGCTGTCACCAACAATCACCAAGAGGGTTTTATCTATGTCTTAGTCTGTTCCCTGTCACTAGAGCATTAGGAGACAGAGGTTTCTCAAGTCCTGCTTTGCATAAATGCTTTCTCAGAACCCCTGGAAGCATTTTTTTCACCTCTGAATAGTATTATTTAGGCAAAGTATTTTTACCTGCCCTTCTGTGGAGGTTGGAGTCTGATCTCTGCCAGATTTCATATGGTCTGTAGGGGTAGATAGGTGAAATAAAACCCTAGAGCTTCCCAAAGGAAACTTGTGCTGCATAATAAATAGTAAATAAAAGGAAATGTGTTCAAAACACTTTGAATCTGTGTGATATTTACAATTATTCTACAATTTTGACCTCCACAAATGTTTCTTTTCCTTCTTCCCTCTTGCTTGATCTGATGTCCTGCCCCAGCAAAAAGAGAGTTTCCCAGTCCCTTAATGACAGAGCTCACCAGTGCCATGTCTTAAGTTACCATAAGGTATACTCTGACTCTACATGGGGTATTTTCTTGTGTAGTTTATTGTGAAATATACCTCAAACTGCATCAGGGCTTCTGTGCTACACTTTGAGTGTTTCTATTTGTGTGCAATGATTGAACAACAACAACAAAACAAGCAGCAAAGCAGATGGCAGTACAGAGATATCCTTGGTTTATTCAGATGAGCCCAGGAAAATGAATATCCTGGTGATGGAATGTGATGTGTCCTTAAGCATGTAGGTTTGTCACCACTCAGTATTTTGTCTGCTTGACAGAGTATGTAAACCTTTAAGCACAGACCACTACTTTTGCAGTTATTGGTGTTGAAAGTATCATGTTATAAATGCTTTAGTAGCATCCATTAAGACTGAAATTCGATGGGAGATGCTACTGATGACTAGGACTTAAAAGAAACTGCACTTAATGGAGTAGACTCAAAGAAATTCCTGGTTCTTTCTTAGGCTTTTTCAATTCCTTGAGGAAAATCTTTACTAGTATGTTGTATATAATGCCCAGACTATCATGAGGTAGAGCAATTGCCCTTTCCAATTTCAAAATAGAGATGTAAATTGATTTCTCTGCTACCTGCACATTTTAAATGGTGAGTTCTTGAAATGTGAGCTTTCTATTAAAAAAGGAATAAAAGAAAATTCTGAAGCTAGCAACAGGTGAAAATAGTGTTCTAAGGCCAAGGATTTCTAGTAAATACAGCACATGAATGAGTAACTGTGTACACATGGTGTTTGTAAGTTTAACACTGAGTAGGTGACTTACCCCAAGTAATTCCAGAGTTCTTGGAAATTATCTTGGATCAAAGATATAAATGCAATTTCTCTGATAAGAATGGATTTTGCAGATGAAACTGAAAATGCAACGAAGTTTAAGAGCAGGGTTTTTGGGGGTAGGGTTTTTGCTGTTTTGATTGATTCATCTCTTTGTTCTGTATAAGCACTATATAGAAACTCCACAAAATCTAACCATGGCAGAAGCTGGTCCCCTACATCGACTAAGGCCAGTATTAGGCTGTAGGTTCACTGGTCAAAACATCCAGTGTCCTCCCTTGCATGATTCTCTTACCACATCACTGTTCAGCTGGGAATCCCTTCACAAGTGCTGGTGCAGCACCACTGTGAACCAGTAAAAGGAATCAGATTTTAAGGAGAAAAGGGTCCTAGAATATCCTGAGTTGGAAGGGACCCACAAGGATCATCAAAGGCTAACTCCTGGCCCTGCACAGGTCCACCCCAAGGATCCCACCATGTGCCTGAGAATGTTGTTCAAATGTCTTTTGAACTCTGGCACCCTTGAGGCCATAGGGTTAGTGCTTTATTTTGTATTCATTCCTAATCTGTGTTATGGGATGATTCTTTTACTAATACTGGCACAACTGGAAGGGTTGGTGTGATGGAAATACATTGTGAGGAGTGATGATAAAGAAGCGAGACTGACTTAAATCAGTGTTAGAGTCTTAGGTTTTAATTTTTAATAGTGTAATCCAAAAATATAGCCTCTTAAAAAACATAAAAATCTGAAGTTACCTGTGAATTCTTGCCAGTTAACAGGCAAAATATGCTCTGCTACAGGGAACCACAATGCAACATGAGTTATATGGGTGTAACTGGGGAGGAGAGGAAGACTTCCTCTTTGCTTCAGTGCAAATTGCAAAATCCACATTTAGAACAACTTTGAGTCTGTGTCTCTGTGGTTCTTTCTCTCAACTGGAACATCAAAATGTCCTGTTCAATTTTTGTGGCAAAATTCCTATAACTCTAGCAAGCTTTACACTGAAAAGAATAAGAAACTAGGAATTATTTTTTATTCATTAGGGCTAATAGCTGGAGAGTAAAACACTGAGCAATTTGATCAGCTAATTCCTACAGGGAATAAACTGAAAATTTTAGCTTTTTGGAACCGTGTTTTGAAGTGTGGTTTCTCTACTGAGAAGTAGAGCTCTAAAGCACAGACCACTTTGCTTGATGATTTCAGCTTAGACTTTTTCACTTCATCATAATGCAAAACTTGTAATGGCAATATAAAGAACAAGCCAGACCCCAGTTACTGTATGTTAATACTGTTTCTAAATACTGCACCTGCACGTGTAAATGTCACTGGGTTTGGTCAAGAGAAATTAGATTACAAATATGTGATGCTATATAGCATTTAGAAACATTCTAACATCTACTCCCTGTCGTGTAGTATCACTTTGAGTCCATGCTCTGGGGTGGGGGGGAGAAAACACCCTCCTCTTGGACATGGCCGGTGGTGGAGAGGACTAATGGATTATCCTGGTTTGGTTCTCTCCTAAGTGTCCAATGAGTGATACTTTTTCCTCACTGAATGCAAGAAGAACCTGAAAAACATCCCTTAGAGTTTGCTAGATTAAAAGTACCACTTGTGCAGGGTGTTTTGGGGTTTGCAGGAAAAGTCCTGAAAATATCATTTGAGTAAGAGCTTTTAACTTTGTACTGAAGTGTTAACTTGTGTTTCATGCTGGGATTAAAACCCAAGTTCATCTATACTAATATTTTCGATAAAAATACTGAGCATATGGGGGATGGAACTGCTTAGACTGTTTTTACAGTTGATTCATACTTGAATTTGTTAGTGAAATAAAATGATTGCCTTGGCTCCAGGGGAGTCTAGTCACAGAGGAGTGTCCTAGGTATATATTCCTCAGGTAAATGTGGTAATGGGGCATAATGTCCTTCTCTGAGATGTGGTGTATGTATCAGGGTGCCATGAGATGATGGGAGGCAGCAGCTTTGTGGTTGCTTTTAGCTCTCCTTTGCCCCTTAGGCATGGGTCCAGAAGTTAATTGCCACGGCAATTTAATTAAAGGATTGGATGCCTCTAGATATCTGTATGTTAGGGTGGTACAAGCTATCACTTCTGACTTTAAATGTCAGTGCAAGATTAAATCTTAAAGTTGAAACCAGTGTTGAAGCTTCCAGTGAATTCATGGGTGCAGGTTTATATTTAGACTGTGCTTGCAGAGGAAGCCCTAAGGCTGCCCTCAATTCCAAACTTGATTTCTCCACAGTCAAAGAAAGCAGGTTTGTCCCTTGACATAGCTGGAAGCCTCTTCTCAAAGCATCAGAACCCCAAGGACTCAAAACATTCAGTGCCTTTTTATCCTGCTGATAGTCTCCCTTCTGGATGCTCCAGACTCAGTCTAAACAGATGAACTAATCTGGGAATATCAGGCCCTTTAGGAGGAATGTTGTCATCCCTTAAGCATCATGTGTTTTGTTTGCTTTAACCTCAGGCCCTGTCCATACCAGCAATATTGCCATCATATTTCTGTCCCTTTCTGTCAGGAGGTGCTGGTCAACCAAGAAAAGAACTTGCATGGCAGTTGACTTTCTGTTTAGTCAGAGGCTCTGGGGAGAGTTTACTCACAAGGATCTTGTCCAGACATGGCGCACACATGGCACCGACTGCCTGGTGATTTGGAAGGTGCACTGAGCTTTGCTGTGTCAGATGCAAGTGCCACTAAGTGCTGCCAAGTCCTTGTGCCATGAGCAGCCACCGGAGGACTTAGTTTTGCTGTCATCCAGCTCATTAGCTTTCAGTACCTCTCACATGTTTATTTATATAGGCGAACCCTGCAAAAACAAGACAGTGTGTCAAAGTCAAATTACTTGGTGTGAACTCCTCCTTCAGCAGGAAAAGATGGCGCTACTGTACTCATTCATCTCCCTCTCATTCACTGTGAAGTAATACAATTAGCAGAGAAAAGTCTGCCAATCCAGTGAGTAATCCTGGGGATCTCTGAGCAGTTAAGCGTGTTAATTAAATTGGCAGTACAGCAGGAGTTTGAGTTAGCAGACTACCAGCAGCCTTTTGGAGGAGTGTTTCTCTCCCTACATAGGGCTCAAAGGCTTCACAAGTCTAGACTGAGTTGGCCAGATTCTTTGTTGCCTTTCAATGACTTTTCATTTCAGGGCATCTGTTCCTGATCCACATAACTCTAATCTGAAAAATAGATGCATTCATTTGGTGTTTCATGTCTGTTTACAGGCATTTCTGATATTGTATGAGATTTTCTCTAGAGTCCCTCACTTCTACAGTTTCTTATTTCTAATGCATTTCCTTCTGCTTAAGTAACTGTGGGACTCAATAGGTACAACTCAAACTTGACAGACCTTTTGACACTGGTCTTATGAGACCTACCATCTAGATTGCTTATCTTTGCATTAATAACCACAGAAATGGCTCCATATGATGCTGAAGAGTCTGTGATGCCATCACAACAGCTCTGTGTTCAAATCTTGTTTACCTCCAGCTACATAAAGATAGACAACTGCTGGGATCTTGCTTTAAAAATATTGATACTTGTGTTTTCAAGAACTTATATCAGTTACTCCTTGCCTTAAAACAGAACATACTCTCTGGATTTAAGGCTGTGCTCTGGTTTATGGGTGATAAATGCATGTAGCCATGCTTAGGCACTATGAATCAAATCGCTCTGTGGAGGTCAAAAGTGCAGCGCAGTAACAAATTTCAGTGCAGGAGGAGAGGGCGATAAAAGCCGTGACCTTTAAAACTCTTCTCTGTGGGCCTTACACTGTTGTATTTTCTGGGAATCCTGGCATTCCAGTGGGTATTTTTTGCAGCAATTAACTTGAAGTCCCTTGTGTCACTGTTCATGAGAGGTCAGCACTAAGGGAGTGCAACTACTTCTAAGATTCCTCTTGAAAAGTTCAGTCCTTGGGTTAGCCAGATCTTCAGCAGCCTTTCCCCTTCCCTGCCTTGGTATTGCCACTTTTGGAAGCAGTTTGGGCGTGTCCGCACTAGCTGTTAGTGAGCAGCTGATAATTAGGAGTGGAAAAGATGTGAGGCTGGTCACTGCATCCTGGGACATTACTGCAAAACTGTTTGGAGGGAGATGTAACTTCATGTGCAATTAAGACAATACTGTGTCTACAGGTCTCTTGTCTGATGTGTTATTTGAATGATCTACATTAGATAGGGGGAGGGAGATAAGCACACAATGCCTGCAACCCCCATGTAGGGGTCTGTCCCACCCCTTCAGCATCTTGAAGGCCCCCCTTCTCCTGTCCCATTTCAACTGCTTTGCTTTAAAGTCTACTGGAACTAGTTCACGAGAGGAAATCATTGTGCCTCTTCCTCTAAAATGGATCCGTGGGAGGCTGGATGTGCTGAACTAGTACATTTCTAAGGACAAAAACTCCTAATGTTTTTGAATTATTTTTTCCCCTGTTACCATGTTGCCAAGCAACATTTTTTACAGTATCAGCAGCTGGGGAAACTGAATGTCTGAAAATGGATTAAAGGAGTAGAAAGAAGGCACCTGTGTTTGTCTTTTGGCTATACCCTTTCACTGCTGAGGTGTCCCTCTCACTCTACCAGTAGACTCCCACATTGTTAAACTACATTTTGGAGTTATTCATCTATCTTTAAATGTATTAATACTTGAAAGAGATGCTAGATGGAGATGAAAGTCTTTAGTTAATAGATTGTTAAATAATAGGGCTGGGACAGATCTGAGAGGTCCTCCAGTCATTTTTGCTACAGGAGGTCAGTTGCTGTTATTCCATCGCTTCCGATGGGATGGTGGGATGACACCAGAGTCAAAGCTTCTACTTACAAATCTAAAGTGTGTTTCAGTCTGTACTCAAAAGCCTCCTTTAGACTCACAGCAGGTAACAACTATTTGCTTGTGCACTGGAATCCAAGGAAGCTAAAAATGATGTACACCTGACTCCTTCCCATGCCACTGGCAGCAGAACCTGCTCTGACTTAATTATGGCAGCCTGAGGCATGTGCAGGCTCCCAGGGCTGCTTTGGCATTTCTAGGGAAGTCTTTGTCTTGTATCATTTTGCATGGATAGGACACTGGGGACACCAATGCTGCTCAAACATACTGCAATAGAGACTTCTTGCTTTGCAGTGTTTAGTCAAACTTATTCCCAGACTTTTTGAAAAATACATATATTACCCTAATATCCAGAGATCAACAAAGTTCAACCCCGTTGGGCCAGCAGTCTGCCATTATGGTAAAAGATGGTTTCTTCTCCAAGGAATTTATATTCAAAGATGTTTTGCAGTCACTTACAACTCTTCTCTGCTTCTGCTCAACTTAAACACTAAAATATTTTCTAATCAAGGTCTTAAATGACATTGAGGCTCCATCTCAGGTGACTTTCTAACCACTCAAAAATTAATGAACATTGAAAAAAAGCCGAGCTTTGAATCTTCATATTTTGTTTTAGTCTGAGTGATCTATGTTTGCTCTGTGTATGGCAAAGGAAATTCTCTCCCTCTTTGAGCAGACAAATTGGTAGAAATAAACTTTAAGACACTTGGATTACCATAGAGGAGTCTCTTTAGTCTTCTGATTAACAAGATTCAGTAGATGGACAAATAACCTTTAATGGGTAGAAAGCAAAAAGAAAAACATTCTCTGAAAGAAACTTCTTTTAAGGGTAGAGAAATCTGCTTTTAAAAGTCATTACTGTAAAGACTTTCATGTTATAGCTGAAAGAGTCTAAATCTGAGAGCCATAGAGAAAAACCACTTAGGATACTGTATAGGGACACTAGTGAAATTTAGTTGAACAGTATTAAATATGCATTAAGTATTTTCAGGACTTAGACGCTTCCTGGTCAATTTTAAGCTAATGATCAAAAAATTATCTACTATCTCTAGGAGCAGCATTATATATAATGAACAGTAGAAACAACTACTTCTAGAAGAGTTGCTTGAAGATATTTAAAAAATGAAAATATAACTCTCCAATGTCAAGCTGAGGCTGCTGTAGATGCAGCTAATAGGGTCCAGTGCTATTTGACTAGACAAGAATGTTAAGTTTCCTGTAAAGCACATTAACTGTTCGTATTAGCAAGGGGTAGATCTGTGAAACCAAGCTGTGGACTAGACTTTTCTTTTGTTAACTTCTGGCAAGCTTGCAAGGAGAACTGAGTTATTATATTCTCCTCTGGCAATGTTGCCTCTTCCAGCTCCATATTTCTTTCACTCATCTTATGTTTCAACTACATCAGAAAATGAAAAAGTTCATCATAATGGCTCAGGATAACCTAACAGAGCACTTGGCACCTTGGGAAAGGAGAAAATAGAAGCTATTTGTTTCCCACTTCATTTTTGCAAAGACTTTAGAACCAACAGTCTGACCTTCTCCACAACACTGAACAGAGACTTTGTTCCTTTCTTCTTATCTTTCTTTGAACTGTTAAAATATCTCTATTGCTGTGTTTAAAAAAGACCATGGAGGGTGGGGGTGGAGGGGTAATAGCTGCCATAGAGCAGATTCTGTTCCTTTTTTAACTGCAAAATACTCACTGATAAGTTGTCAGTGAAAGTTGCTAAAACAGCCTGAGCCTTTGCCTTATGGGTATTAGAGCCCCTCACCTTGTCTGACTATAACTTGGGGGAAAGATCATGGAACTTTAGGAACAGGGTGGGATCGTGACAGAAGCCTCCTGTTTCTGAAGGTTGCATGCACTGGTGACACATTTCTCCAGAGAAACTTTCTCTATTCAGCATCAAGTTCTGTAGCTCTCAAATGCTATTTCTCAGTGCTGGCTACCCTAGGAGTCCTATCCCAGCTGACCAGGGGAGGAGGAGGGTGTCCCACCAAATAGTAAACAGAGTTTGTTTGATTTCACAAAATTTGAACCCATCCCTGGGCAAACTCCTTTATGAAAACCTGTGGTACCATTAAAGGTTGCAGAGCTGTAAGCTGCCATTGCTGCTTCTGGGTCCAGATGTGTCTGTTATTAATCATGAATATAATAGTCACACTCTTTGACACTTGATGGGGAGAGCATTGCCATTTGCCTTTTATTCCAAGTAGTTATTATTAATTAAATACTTGCTGAATTTTTCAAATTAGTCTTTAGCAAATATATCCAGTACGGTAACTGAAGACTTTATTCAAAGCCCATTAATATCTGTGGAAGGATTCCTGCTGGATTTGGCAGATGCTGAGTAATACTGTGAAAAAGAATTTATGAAAAAGGTTTCCCTCTCAGATCTGACCTTCTGTAATAATTACTTCATGGAATAGAATTCAGGATAGAGTATAAATTTTTGTTAGACCTGCATAGAAACTTCATCCATTACCCACTGTATTTGCAGTGTGTGATCCACAGTGACTACATCTCCAAACTTGGGAAAAAAAATCTATATTCAGAAATATGGCTGTAGGCACTGCAGAAACAGCTTCAAAATATCTCATGACATAACAGTGATGTTACATCTTTTGGACCCATGCAGCCTGGTGAAAACTGGGCCAAGGTCTCATGCATTCCTTGGTGAATCACCAGCTTTAGGATATGACTTTCCAGTCTACATTTGACCTAGACTAGAACAAGGAGAGCAGTTTCCACTTATCCAACTGGTCTGAAGTTGAAAGTCAAAATGTCAGTGCAGGGGAAAAAGTAATAAGGCTTGAATGCAAGGCAGACACCAGGGTGTGAGGCCATGGCTGTGAGCACAGGTATAAAACTGGCTGAGCAGGGTGGCTTCCCCAGCTCTTGGCTAAGCTTAATGCAGCAGGCTTTTTGTGGTAGAAGATCTAGGCTATTAGAGGCAAGTGCAGTGTATTGACTGAGTAAAATCATCCCAGAGCTCTTAGGGTGAAGGCAGCTATACCTCAGTGTGTGCCAAACTGTTTATGCTTGGAGCACTTTCCTGCTACATGGATGATGGTGTCACACTACATCAATATGCACTTCTGTAGCTGCTCCGGAAACAAGCATGTGGTGAGAGGCAAAGTTATGCTATGGATTAGAAACTGAGATCAATACTGGGATCAGTGGGGGATTTTAGTGGTAAGATTTTTAAACTATTTAGCAACAGTCTGGAAAGGAGCTGAGGGATGAAGTGACAGTATCTGTAGATTGTATAAAGAAACACTGCAAACTAAATCAGCATTCCATCAGGGTAGTAAATACTATCCCAGATTAGCTGAGCCTATTGCTAAATGAACCAGCCATCTCCAGGCTGGAATGTGTTTGTAGCTACCTTATGTTGAGAAGTTGCAGGACCAGTCAGCAAATAGAAATAACTGAAAGCAGAATCAGGACTTTGTAGGAAGAAAAAGGGTGATGAAAGATGGAGAGGCAGGAGATTGAAGGAAGTTGTCCTGGATTAAGCTAAATTCACTTGGGCTTTTGGTCTCTGTCACAATGTCACAAAAGGCATCTTGGGGATCTTCATATGAGAGAACCATTTACTGTAATTTGACTTGCTGTGGCTTTCTCTTCCCCTACTGGTTGTTCCATATGGCTGTGATTAATAATGAGTACAAATTATAATACTGATTATCACAGGAATGGAGTGAGGACCTTTATTGAAAACAGATCACTTCTTAACTGAGACTTGTGAAGATGGAGCAATACAATTTATGTAGATGTGAACTGTATCAAATCATTCCACAGACTTTCACTGAGAATTAAATTTTTAACAGATGCAAAGGCCGAAACTGTGGATGTAAACTGGAGATAAGTTGGCTCAGAGCATCTGGTACAGTTTTGCTGCATGCTCTGGGCTGAATCTCACCTTTGCCTAACCTGCTCCTGTCTCCCCACCAGCAGCTGTCTTCAAGCATATTTGTACAAGTGCAGCCTTGTGCCAGTGCATGTCATGGACTTTTCACATCTGCCTGAAATCTTAGAGCTGACTGGTTAGGGTGTTAGGAAATGAGTTAATTTCATGCTTGTGGTCAAGGATGAAATAATCAAATTTCTGCTAAAGCTTTAAAACCTGGGTTGTGACAGGCCAGTCTCCTGCAGATCCTGTTTTGTTTCCCCCCTGTGCCTCTATCTGGAACATGGTCAATACGTTGTGGTGACCTGTGTCTCACTACAGATGGCTGGTTGTTGCTGGCTGCTGGAAACAACACCATTGCTCCCATTGTGACCAGCACAGATGGATACAGAGCCATATGGGGAGCTCCCTGCTCAACCATCCCCACTCATGCCTGCAGCTGGAGCATCCCCACTCCCTGCCAGCTCAGCAAGTAGCACTCTTAAGTATGTTTGCATTTTCTGAAATTCATTATACAGGCTCATTCCCACTCCCTGACTTGTTATGAAGCTGCAATGGCTGCAGTCTACATACTGTCAATAACAAATAAAAATGAGCAAAGACTCATATCAATAGTGAAAACTTCCTTCACTATGTGATCAACATGGAAAAAAGCCTGACTCCTCCAGACAAGGCTTTCATTTTGCAAGTAATAATAAAATGAGACTGTACTATTTTCCAGACACATTAGGAAGTCCATTGCAGGTCAGAGCTATAAGATTTCCCCAGTATCTTTAGTGTAATTTTTGCAATGCTTCTCAGAAATGTGCTATTAACTTCCTTTTAAAGGCGAACTGAGGCGAACAGAGTGAATACTAGAGAACAACTCCTGTCCAGGGGTCTGACTTCCCTTTCCACCATCCCTACAGAGCTGTTCCAGTATGAAATTAGTCCTCCGTGTAGGAGTGATCTTGAGCTGCAAGCATCCTCATATAAATCATTGCCTCCTTTTCTCGAGTGACAGGGAGCAGATAATTTTACACCTAGAAAGATTTCCATTTGGGTTTGAGTTTTGCTTCAAATTTGGATTTGACAGTGATGGGAATAAGAGTCTTATCCAATGCTAATTGTTACCAGTGGTTTTAGGCCCTTACTCCATTCCTCAGGTCCTGAGCACACGTTTGAGTGTCCGTCCTTGTGCTGTGTGCAGTGAGCATCAACTTGATGGTGTTGTTTCTTTGCTTACAACATTGTGTAGTCTGCTTTGTCATCTAGTGTTGGTTCCTTACACTTTCTATTAAATCCAGTAGGACATCTCAAGAGGAGCTGGTTTTTGTTGCTATCCTGAGATCCAGACCATGTAATTAGGCTGAGAATTTTTTTTTACAGTCACAGTATCAGGCAAGAATTTACCTGCTGTAGAATTTTCTGAATTTAAGTGTTCCTTTAAGGAAACATAGCAACACATTTCCTTAATTGTGAATGTTAAAGGGAGGTTAAACATGTAAAATGAATAAAGTACAGAGACTAACGTCTTTTGAGACATTTAGAAGAAATAGCACCAAGAGACAAGACTTTCTATTCAATACAAAGCAAGGTTTGTAGACGTATCTGAGCATTAAAAACTACTCCTTGATGGATCACAAATGTGCTGTTCACTGCACATCTTGCAGACCCTTGTTACTGTGTGGGCATCAGGAGTCTTGTTCTTCTCTTCTGTTGTCAAAATAGAACTTCTCCTAGAAAGCAACTGTGAATAAATGTGTACTGTTATGTGGCATTGATCTTGCAAAGAGTCATCGTCTAAGAAAAGAATTTAACTTTAGACCAGTGATTACAGCCCCATAAGATGTAAAAGGTTTTGGCTCAACAAATAGATAATTTCTTCTGGTACAGATAAATTGAGATGAGAAGAATGGTTGTAGGTATGACCTAATTATATTAATCAGTTGGAAACTTGGAGTGGGAAGGGTAGTCAGTGCTTCTGGAATATCATTGACACAGGTCTGGTATGTTTGAAAGCCAGTCTGTGTTTTTCATCAATATCCCTTGTTTTATTAAAAGGTATAACTTCTCCCTAGCAGTTTTGCCTCCCTTGTCCTTAGGCTGTAATGGTAGCATACACTTCTAACATTTATATTACTAAAAATTATTCAGTATGCAGAGAACAGAAAATAAGATATCACTGAATAAATTGAATCAACTATGAGAAATAAGGCTGGGCTACTGATGGATTTTTAAGTATGTTCCACTTATTAAATCTCCCTATTTTAAATTTGCATGAGAGACTATTACAGACTTTCCCATCTGCTGTAACTGTGTCACAGAATCCAAAGCTGGGAGCAATTCAGTGAATTCTGATGTTTTACTTCTAGTAATGGCATCTACCTGACATGTTCACTCTTGGCCTTTTCTGTTTAGTGGAGTTGAAGTGTTATTGCCATCAATTGTTTCAAATGTAAGACAAAATGGTATCTGTCTCAATGAATAAAATAATTTTCTGCTCCACACTACAAAACTGACACTCATATTAGCTGCATTTAATATATGTTGATGAGATTAAAATGTGTCTTTATTCATAAAGTTTCTTGCTTAGGCAATGGAATGCTCTGTATAAGTGACAACATCACTAAGTGCAGAAGACAAGGGATTGGTTTTACTTGGTATGCATTGGGTTCAGCAGGAAGAATGCACTGATTTAAGCTGTTTTTGTAAGGAAGCAGCTGCATAATTTCACTTATTTTAGTTTATGTATTCCAATTGTAGTAGCAATTCCTACAGAGGCACATGTGTCTATGTAAGTGCATATACTGTTTTTATTATTTGGATATCTAGTAATATTTCCTGTATCTAAAGGCAAAAAAGGCTTCCTTCATACTTGAAAGATTTTTTTAATATTCCTGGATTCATATTAAATAAAGCAATTTTCTGGCATGTAGTAAAAGTCATGGGGCTTACTACATCAAGATGCAGATCTTCTCTAGAGCAAATCTGCTAGGGAGAGTATTTAGATATTAAATGCAATAACAAATTACAGTCAAGGCTGTATCATTTGGGGAGAGGTGCTGAGATTTTAGTTGTGCACAAGTGTGACTGTCAGCAGAGGACCAAAATGGTATCATTTCATTCTCTGTCTGATATTTGCCATATGTTACAAGTAATGGAATGCAAAGGGGAGGTCATGTTCTGGAACTGGCTGATGGTGTGTGTAAGGAGATTAAGCATGTCAGGAATGCAGTGCCATCCCAACTAAGACTCTTGCAATATGCTCTAATTTCCTACCCATTATTACTCTTCTACACCTGCAGCAGCCAGTGCAGCTGCAGACATACATCTGCTGTACCTGTACAACAGAACTGTGAAAACAGGCTTTACATTGAGATTTTACACTTCCCTTTTGGCCACTGCAGGTATATTCAAACAAGGTTATCTTTTAAAAACAAAACACAAAAAAAGCCCTCTGAGGATTTTGAGTACAAGTTTTAAAAATAAACCGCCAAATCACAGGCATTATTTGGATCAGCTTGGGTAAAGTCTTCAATAAGAATTAAGTGCTTATGGTGCTTTTCAAATGTGCAAAGGCTTAGTCAGCACCATGGTAAAAAATATGCTCTGATTTTTCCACTCTATCTGAAAAATACCCTTATTAAACAGCATGGAGAACATTTTTGCAAACATAAGTGACTCTGTTTTGATTTTTTAAATATTTTTCAATAATATATTTGTGCCAGGTTAGCATAGATCTGCTGCTTTAGCATCTTTGCTTGAGTAATTGATTGTCCTTGCCCCCTATCCAGGTTATGACAATACAGACTCACACTTTGTTACTATTTCTTTTGCACAAAGCAAGTTGGACCCCTCTGCCTGTCTCAGTGTGGTTAGACAAGGCATAAGTCATTCAGGGCCTCTGCAGGCTTGTGGAAGCAGATTAAAATTAGATGTTTGAAACTGTTACCACCCTTATCCATCTGCCTTGCTTTTCCTCCAGATGCCACTTCCCTGGTGATGTACGAGCATCTCGTGAATCAACTCCTGAACTGCTGCAGTTCTCAGGCTGGTACATTAAGATAAAACAGAAGAGCCAGTTTTAACCTCGCATATCAGTGTGCCAGTGTTAGTTCTGACTGCAGGTTTGCAAGCTCATGTTTTACGAACAGCCAAATTCAAATGCAAACCAAAATTTTTAGGATTATTTAAAAAGCGCCAAACAAGCTGCACAAATTTTTTATTCAGATTCATGACACATCACTATCTGCTCTCTTTTTAAAAGAAATCAATAAATACCTGCTAATCTATGAGTTTCCTTTCCCTACTGTTCCAGACAGACTGAGTACTGATGCTGCGTTTACTCAGGATAACAAAATATGTTCCCTAGTGAATAACAAATTGATTTTTTTTCCTTGTTCTTTTAGATCAGTATAAATTTTTTGAAAGGGGAATGCTTTTTTTTACTTCACTGTTCCTGCTGCAGCAATTTGCTGTCACTTCATGGGACTGAAGGGTAGTGAAAATGTCTTTTCAACAGACAGTACAATAATTAACACTACCAAAAGAAAATTAACTAGATCAGCAAGGTGGCACAAAGTGAACTGATGGGGAGAATTTTTTAAAGTTGGCTGAAGAGTTGTAGTGCATCCATCCTCCTGCCAGAAGTGACACAAGAACAACCTTTAACAAATGTTATCAGTCATCTGTTACCCTTCAAAAAAAAAAAACTAAGTGTTTATAAAAGCACTTAAATTTTAGGTGGCTCCTCAAATGTTTCTCTGCAGGATTTGGATGGGGAAATGAACTGTGAATAGTGATGCCTACAGTGTCCGCCTCTCCTAACAGGAGAATCACCTTTTCATTTTCTCAGTTCTAAAAAGCAAGAATTCCCCAAACCCTGTCAGATCTTGAAGCTCCAGCTGTGTAACCCTGGTGTGGACAGTCTGCTCCAACATGACTGTCAGTCAGATCTGTCATCCCATCTAGTTATTAACATGCCTCCATATCCATATGCTTCACAGGGAGTGACAAGAAACTTGCTTTTGATTAATGTCTTCAGATACTAAACCTTCTCAAATTCCCTACAGATGGATCATCCAGAAGCAGCTAAACTGTTTGTTAAAGCTCTTATTTTTGTTTAATAACTGGAATTCCCTGAAATGAAGAGAATACTATGGGATTGCTCTTATTGGCTAATAATACTTCTCCTTTTAGCTTCAAACTCTCCCAAGTTCACCCCAGAGATGCACAAACCTGCCTGCCAACTTTCTCTGTAACAGAACTGCTGCCTGTACCAGATGTTCAGAGCTCCTGAATCAGAATTCCAGAGACAGTGAGATTGTTTTAAACAGACATTAATAATACTTGATCTTTGAACTTCTGAGCTCTAAAGTTCAACAGAGCCATGTCTTTTTGATACCCCTCACCAATTTGAGGACTAAAAAGATTGCTGTTTTTATGAGCAGATGCTGAGACTACATTTATGGTTCTACATGAACTTTTAAGATGGAGCACTGAGGGAAAAGCTCAGCTATCAAAGCTGGCAATGTGATTTAGATTAGGCGGGTACAAATTGTGAGAGGGCAAGGGAGATCAGTGCCCAGGATTTGGTAAATTAGAGCCTGTAATAAGTACTACGTGGGGAAAAATGGGTTTAAGACTCAGACATTTGCCACACTTGTGCCTGACATTAAGGATTATACAGACAGAAATAGGGCAAGTGTCAGCTCTCCAAGTCTCAGCCTTGTCCAGTTGATATCTGAGCCTTTTAGGCTTCTCTTTGCTCAAATAGAAAAGCTGGACATTTGCTGAGATGATCCCAGAACACTAATCCTGCCAAGACTTTTGATGATCTACAGATGAACAGTTTGTGTGTTGTTTTGGCTTCTTTTTGTCTTTAATACTATTGAATGCAGTCCTGTCCGTCCCAGGAGAATTGCAAGTTAAAAAGAAGCTATTACAGAAAGACACAAGGCCATAGCTGAGGAAAGCATCACCTGTAAGATAATGCAGGACAGCTTCTCCTGCTTCCTGTAACATCCTGCCATGAAAGACTTCAGAAATACACCTTAAAATCCTTGGAAGAAAGTCTGCCAACTTCCCAATCAAGTTATGTTGTTGGAGGTTGCTAGTGTTCCCTCAAGGAGGATGCTGATGGCTCTCAGGGAGCCTTGCATTCTTTGGACCAGGTCCTGGAAAGTGCTCCAGTGAAGGATAGCTTCAGCTCGTGTTCCCAAGCATCATGTTTTTCCCAGCAGGACCCAGCATGTGCAGTCATTTATAGAAAGCCATGCTTCTCTTTTTGCTGCTGCCTTTCAAAGGGCTGAGTGAGAGAGATATTCTGAGCAGTCTCCCTCCACGTCACACCTGGTCTGAATGCTGCTTATGTTGCTTATGCTGCTGTTACAACAAATGTGGATTGTTTTCAATGTGTGGTCTGTTTTGTTCTCAGTGTCTTAGTGATGCATATAAATTTAGCTCCTGTGTCATATCTGAAGTCACAAGAAAAAAGATTTTTGGGGTGTGGAGATAGGTTTAGGCTTTTTGCCTTGAGTGGTGTTAGTGGCAGTGTTAGATGCACCACAGTCCAGTGTCTGCAGCTCATTGATGCAGCCTGGGAGAACTTATTGCAGATTAGCAAAAAGGGGAATGAGTGTTACACAGGCAAGTTATTTTGACATCTCTTGTTTATACTGATTTGGTTAGGCACAGATGGGAAAGGCTTTGGCTGGGCCTGCCAAGTTCACTCCAGTCCAGGTGGGGAGGGGGAGGAGGAGGAGTAAGAGAGGAGGTAGCCCATTTCTGTTGTGAGATGTCATAGGGGAAGATCCTGGAGACTGTGGGGGAACAGTTTGTTTGCCCAAGTATTGAAAGAAGGGAAGGGATCAAGGCACGCTGGGTGTGACTTGAAGCTGGCAGAGGGTATGGGAACAACTTGTCTGCAATTCCTTGTGTGAGTGCGGGAGATTGGAGCAAAGACTTTGCTTCTCTCCTCCAGCTCTCATTGCAGAACAAGATGCCCCAGAAAAATGGGGCTATTTGGGTAATGTGTTCCCCATGGCAAGGGAGCAATGAGAACACACAGACAAGCAGTGGCTCAGGCATTGCCCGGCTCCAAAACCCAGCCAGCAATGACTTGTGCTGTGGAGGCCACTGTCCCACTGGGGTTTGTGGGTGAAATCTGCTCAAAGCCCCCACCTACACATAGAACTTGTCTGCTCTGTCTTGGAGGCTTGCATGGGGCCTCTTTTTTTGTTTGTTTGGGTTTTAGGGTGTTGGGGGGGGTTTTGTTTGTTTTTTTTTGACAGCACTAAATGGCCCTTCCAAACCTGACAGCATAGCCTGCTGTGGGTTCCCTGCTGCTAGTAAAAAGCAAACTTTCTCAATAGCTCATATTTTTAGCCTCTCCTTGTGTGTCTGCACAGGCCAGTATTTAATGGCATGATCCATCAATGCATCTGTTCAGACAAAGTTTTCCCTTCCAGGGGAAGGAGGGGAGGGGATACCCTGCACAGAACAGAATAAATCTGTAGGTTGGTGAATGTGACACATGAGCAAGAAATTCTCAAAATTAAGTGCTTCTGCGATCATGCTGGGAGAACAAGACAAGATGCTTAGACCATAAGGGGAACATAGATTAATTTACTGTTTGGTAAATCATTCTTGTACTGCAGAGAAGCAGCTTTGAAGATCTTTTTTTCTTATGAACAGATTTTCTTTGTGTAATGCAAAGATCTACAAATAACCAAGGTTACTTTCCACCCATAACAGGGCCAGGCTCATCTCCTGTTTAGATCCACCTAGGGGGAGCAGGGAAGATGCAAAGAGACTGTTTGGTCCCTGGAACAGGCAGCTGCTGTAACAGTTAAGGGAAAGGGATGTCTGTGAGCAGGTTGGCTGTGCCATACCCAACCACTGTCCTCTGGTGTCTGCTAACTCAAGTAAACTGGCTCTCAGACAGTCCTGGGGACTGGGGGTGGAGTGTGCAACAATCAAAGGACTTCCCTCCTTGGTGAATGTGCAGTTGGGCAGCTGTGTGTGACTGAGTCAATCCCACCCTGTTTCCCAGACTTCTGAAGTGCCACTTCTGTGCCCTGTGGTCCTGGCCCCTGAGCACTGCTCTGCTGTCTCAATACGTTCTCTTGTCTCTAATTTTCTGCTTCATCTACGGGTAGCAAGAGAAGTTCTCTGCAGCTCCCTCTTCTGCATTTGAAGACTATTTCCCATTAATCCTAGCTCTTGATTAAGCAGCCTCAGATCCTTGAAGTTTCCTGCTCAGCTGTGTTTACCAAGCTCTGTGACAGACACCCAGCTGCCAGATGAGTCCTGTATGTGTGTGATAGCTCAGCTGTGGGGAGCTGCTGTGTAAGTGTTACACCCATGTGCCACCAAAACGTTTTGTGAGTGCAAGTGAAGCTGCTACACAGCAGAGATATTTGGGCAGGTTTTGAGGTAATTCAACTCTGTCACTTCCATGAGCTCTGTGCTTGGTACTGGTGCTCTAATGCTCTTGACTGACAAATGCAAGGTAGAAAGGGGATACAGGGTAGGAATGTTTCACTTAAATGTTGTGAATTGCCTGGGAAAGATGTCAATATTTTTGAAATGGACAAAGAATAGAGCTGACCAAGGGTCTAGCCAAGGTTGGGTATAACATTATCCTTCACTTATGTTTATAGGTGTCTCTTTCTGAAGAGCCCTAACTGGAGATCACAGTAAAGGACAATATGGTAATATCCAAGTGGAAGTATCAGAATGGGAATAAGTCAGCTAGAACACAACTGAGCTGTTAATGTCCTTCTACGATTTAGATTGATTTTAATTGCAAACATAAGTCAGTTGATTGTATTCAGTCTTTATTTACAATCAATTCTGATTGCAAAATTATGACAAATATGAATTAGGTTGTGAGTAGCCCCGCAATAAGCTCCATGTTGCTAGGTAACAGGCCAACGTTATTTCAAACAATCCAGTCAAGGGGAAGCAACTGAGCTATTGTTGCTCTATCTTCTTGTTCCTTGTTCTTTAGACTTGTTGTTAAGAGCCTTTTAAATGTCTTTTCCTTACTATTTGATTTTCTGGGAGGAAGAGTAAAGGTTTTGTTGAGTTTCAAGCAGGCACCTTTGCCATTTGACAAAGGTTTTTGGAGCAGTGGCTGTGGGAGCAGCTGTCTTAGTGCTATGAAGTGATGCACTCCTGGATGCCAAAATCACTGCAGAGGAGCCCTGAACCAGCAAGCTCTGGTGTCATCCAGTTCACTGCTCACACCATGTAATTCTGCTTTGCCTTCACTGCTGCCAGTTAGTCTGCTGTCCTTGTGCTATTGGAATGAAAATGGTGGGTCTTTGACCAAGTTTTGGCAACTTCATGTGAACCCCAAGGGTTTCTCATACTACACAACACCATCCTAGTGGTAGGGAAAGTGGCCAAAATCAGGTGCAACTCACAAATAGCTGCCAATTCTGCACAGCTTTAGCAGAAATTAGCTTGGCATGAGGCTTCTGCTTGATACAAAGCCATATCTGGTATGTGATGGGCAAAATAAAAGTGATGGAGGCCAGAGTGAGTAGATTGGCAGGACAAATTGTAAGATGAGTTTAGCACAGAGCTTCTCTACCTGGCTGTGGGCAACTTAACAAAAAAAAAGCTCCAGCCTTGCTTGTATTGGTGTCCTGGAGGTGACAAAGCCACCAGGCAAACCCCACACGGCCTGTTCCCTGCTGAGGACTGGAGAAGGTAGACTTTAATCAACCTGAAAATAACCTGAACAGTGCACTGAGGCATCTTTACTTTGGAGATATGTCAGGAATACTTTCAATCTTTTATCTTCCCTGGAACAGCAGGAGAAATGCCACTGAAATAAGCCCTGTAATTTCTCCTCTGTAATTATACCTGTCACCACTTCCGATGGAGCTGATATAAATAGCCAGTTCTGCCTTCTGTTTGCATTGTGTTTTTTAAAACAAAACAAAAGGGAAAGATGTAAACTGTCTACCCCTATACCTGATGGTAAGACCAGCCTAAGATGTATAAAACAAATGAAGCATTCAAAGACTGCTAATTTGCTCTGTATATATAAGCTTGACACTGTATGCAACACTTACTGTTGTAAATAATCTTGTTTGCTAAAAGTAATTGTCTGCAGGATTTGTCACATAAGGTCAGACAATGAAACCAAAAGGCACGTATTTTAATGTATGGGTTTGCATTCCTTGTGTCTACTGTTAAATCTACATTTGTCTGGAAACAAAAGGCAGGCCTGTGCCAATGTGAAATGCAAATCTCTATGCTTTATTCAGCATTCCTCTGAAATCCTCATGTAAGCCAAAGGGAATTCACAGCCCTTCCCTAGAGTTGTAGGAGTTGATGCATTCTAGCAGAGAAAAGAAATTGCACTCTATTTAACTTGTTCCACCTTGAATGTATTGGGCTAAATTTGCCAGCAGTGTAAACTAGTACAGCTTAGTTGATGTCAGTGGAGCAGTAGCAATTGCACCAGGTAAAGGTCTTTAAAGCTGTTCCAGTGACCAACCAATTATGACTTACCCTGGCACAGGAGAGCCCAGTAACTTGGCTAATCATTGCTGACTCTTACTAGATGCCAGCAGATTTGCTAGGGCATCTAACATGATTAATTTAAGAGCCAGTGTACAGTGGGATCCATAAATTACTTCCAACTTTACTAGTTTCAATGGCTAACAAAACATGTAGTTCTGACCTTGCCTTTAACAAGGAATAAGCAGTCATAAAAGAGAAAAATAATTTAAAATAAAAGCCCTCATGTAATGTCAATATTCTCTCTGTTCCCTGGAGAGGAAAAATCATGTGGTGAAAAAAATTAATGCACTTGTAGAGGATGTTCCAGCATTCCAATTATGAGGTATCCCAACCAGAAATTATTAGAAAGAAGAGAAACAAGTGAGAAGAGAGAAAAGGCTTATCTGTTCTAATGACAGAAGTCTAATAGTCCTCAAAATCTTATTTTTAAATACCCAGATGGGAAAGAGAGCTTTACCTGCAACAGACTCCTAGATAACAAGGTGATAAAGTCAACACAGTAATCAGTCTGTGCAGAATGTGGCCCATGGCTTAGACCACAGGTTTTACTGGGTTTCAGTTTATATTGATAAATGCTATTTTTTTCTCTTCAGAGGTTCCCAAATTAACTTCAAATCCAGTGATAACCATTAAACATCCAAACAACAGATATGCTTCTACCCTGCTTATACAATACAACATGAAGGCATTCAGGATCTCCAATCTCTTCACAACACCCACTTCTATGCTCGAGTGAGTGATGCTGTCTCACCCAGATGTTTTCTGTTCTCTGAAGCAAAGACATCATTCTTCTACTTGTGACTGAGCTGAGGATTTCTAGAATTCAGCTATGATATGTAGCTAAGTATTTATATGCTCCTTGATGTGCTCTGGAGTATTCAGAATTCCATCAGTGACTCCAGTGGGTGCTTGCAAATGAGAACTTTCCCATCTCTAGAGAAGTCATTTACACTGTCAGTTCCCAAGTCTGATGCAATGGACATCACAAGCCTCTCAGCACTGCTTCTCAATTTGGATATTCTCAGAAAAACTAGCACTAGGGTTTAAAGCTTGATTTGTCTGAAGAGCTCAGTAGCCATAAACTCATTGCAAAAATCAAGGCAGTATTTGTTACACTACATACAGCAAGAGGCAAAGCAACCAGGGCCATTGTGCAAAGTGTCAATTAAGCCTCATAGTGAGCCATAGAAGTAAAACTTCTCCAAACAAAATTGCATTTACAACATGGTGAATCAGGAATGATGCTCTACCAGGTACCAGAGGAAAAAGGCAAGAGCAGATGTTTGAATGCTTTGTGTTGAAGCAGTTGAGTGTTATCACTTCGGAGTAATTGAACAGCCCCAGTGACCCTTCTGCAGTTTTGTCTGGCAAAATTGTGTATCACAGAAGCAGATTGTTCTGTTGGTGATGTAATCTAAGGTGATAAACATGTGCTTAAAGCTTGGTCTCCATTTAAATTTGGAGAGGCTGCTCTGAGAATCCTGCTGCCTTATGTATGGAGAGTACAAGAGTGCAGCTGAACCCTGTGGCCAGGATGGGAAATTCCTTGATGCTGTGAAGTGTACCTATCACTTCACAGAGAATGTACTGCATACACTGGGATATTCCGTTACAAGACATTCATTAAAGCTGTTGTGGTTCAGAGATTCCTTGCAACTTTTTCATTCTTGCAAGCCTATTTAGGAATGTTTCCAACTGCTCTTGTCCCCTCTGCATCTCTGCACTTCTATTTCTGGGATTCTCCCTCAGGATTCTTCCCTCTTCCTGGGAACAGGAGGAACCTCTACAGCTTGTTCCCCCAGTTTTTGCCCTGGGATCTCGAGGGGGATCAGTCACACTTACTTCAGTGCTCAAAGCTTGAGGGGTTTCTTCCAGGGCTTTGTCTTTCTAGAATACAGGATTAACACTGACGCATCCCAGCTCCGAGTTCTTATTCAAATAATATAATTTGCATAAGCAAGATTTGTTCCTTCTGACACCCTCTTTCAGCAAATGTCCTCACCATCTTTTCCTACTTGTTCTCAGCACTGAATATGTACCTTCAACCTGTCCTCTCTCTTAAGGTCTAATTTAAATAGCATTTTTTGAGCCCTTGGCCTCCTTTCAAAATGACAAGCCTATACTGTTCAATCAGAGCATGCATGGATTAGAAACTCATATCTTCACCTCAGCAGCAAGTGACACCCTTCTTCACCCACCCTTGGTATTTCCTTTCCACTTAGAATGGAATTCCTTGGCAATGAGCTCAGCAGAGCCCCAACCATAAAGGAGGCAGCAAATCCAAGACATTTAAATGCCACAGGCTGTGAGTGATGTACTTGCCTGTTGATGTATCACCACTCTCTCTGTGGGACTCCCTCTTTCTCTCCTTCGAGAGCAGGTGCCCTTCCAGTGTTGCTTCTCATGCAGCCCTGCTTGTCACTGCCTCCAATGCTCTCTTCTTTTTTCTCCTGGAGAGAAAAATAGCTCAGTGCATGGGTATTTTCTTTTTGGAGCCCCACAAATGCAAGTGCATTTTCCTGAGCCCTGTTTTTGAGGAATTGAACTTGCACACATTGCTAAGCTTAGGAAAAAGAAAACCTGAAGAAACCCTGGTGGGTTTGGAGTGTAGAAGAGTCATTGTAAGTGATAAACAATTAATGTGGGTGAATGTTAGCTATTTTCTGCAAGAGTTAATTGATACAAATGTACAGAGAGTGAACATGCCTGCTGCTTCCCTGTATCTGAGAGCTCTGTACTTGGACCATGAGGTGTAAGGAAAAAGCTCCCTGGCATTGCAGCCTTTACTGAGTTGATTGAGAAATGTAATATAATCCACTTACAGGACAAACTCATGAAACTTGCAGGTTCAGGGAATGTTTTGCAAAAAGCTAACAGCCACTTAAATATGCATGAAAAAGGAGCACAGCTTGACCCTCATGAATAGCAGAAAGTAAAATCCAAGCTGTGTTTCTCCAAGATCAGAGCCAAGAACTGCTTTTCATTTGTTTCCTTTACCAGCTATTAGGTTTAGTGGCTCTGAAAAGAAGTCTAGGCAAGTCTAATTTGTACAATATTGACTTGAAAAACAGGACTGTGTGTATTTTATGTATTACATGAAGGATTATGGCAAAGGCAAAAGTAGTCACATAAAATTTTCCTGTTGCTGTAAATTGTCTGAACACTTTCTATAATCTGTAGATAATTAGGCCCACAGAGAAGCTCATTCCACCTATGTGAGGTGATATGTTACCTTGGGATTCCACTGATCTATAGATTTCATATATATTGCTATATGGTAGAAATCTTCCATGAGACTTGTCTGCCATCACAGTGGTATGTATGTGTAGTACAAACAGGTTGTTAAAGCCCAGTAGTTCAGCCAATTTTCAAACTATGAGCAGTAATCTGTGTCTTGAACATCTTGTTTACAGTTGCTGTTGAGAAGGTTACTCTGTGGGCCACACTGGGGCCAGCAGTGTTCAACATTTACACCAGCAACTTGGAATGAGAGAAGGCATCTTTGAGAAATTTCTGGACAACAAAAAATGGGATTTCAGTGTTGATAGGCCAACTAGTGGAGCACCAGACTAAAGGGAACTGGAGAAGCTTGAGGACTGATCAAAGAGAAACTGAAAATTCAAGGAAATGGAACTCTCCCCAAGTGGGAGGTTGTACAGCAAGGGGTTAGCATGTATTGCAGCTAAGGAAGGGCATCAGGAAAAACTGATTGGCTGGAGGTTCTTGCTGTACTACAGCAGTTTACTCAGAAGTTGAGTTATTAATTGTTGAAGCTTCCGAAGACTCAGCTAGGCAGTCACAGTCTATGTAGCATTGGTGGTGGTCTTGCTCTAGGAAAAAGTTGGATCCCTTTCAGAGGTGCCTTCCTGTCAGCATTTCTCTGACTCTCTGAACAATCAAGGGCACTCTGTGGGATGTTACACAGGAGATCACACTCAAGGCTTCTAATAATTCTTTATAACAATGACTGACAAATCTATTAATTCAGAGAATTACAACTCCCAATGATGGCTGCAGGAATTCCCGACAGGAACACAGGGAATCTTGTTGGAGATGCTGCTAAAGAAATACACTTACTAGTAAGGCATGGGAAAAGTCATGTGAAGTGATTCCTTGTAACATGAAGAGATTTTCCCTAAAGATGAGTTCCAGATATTTGTGTTGGGATTAAACTGTCTTTCAGGTCATTATTAGTAGTCAGTTGGCACAATTAGAATTTTAGGCTTACCACTATGATTAAATGGCCAGATTCTTGCACTGCCAGGTTGGAGAAAACTTCTTTTCTTGCCTGTGAGAAATCTTGTCTAGCCAAGGACTCAGCCTTGTGTATTAAGAACTCTGAAATCAAGGCAGAAAAAGCCTGTACATTAATAAAGATTTCAAGATTGCTAATGACAAACCTCCAGGGTGTTTGGCAGAAAAAACTTGCATGTAAAAAAAATGTACTTTGTTAGCAGCATTTATGAATAACAAACTAGTGAGGTGCCTTTGCCCCTTGGATGCCATGGAGACGGCTTTTACACTGCACTGTTCATCCCGCACGTAATAACTGCATTTTGAAGAGCTACACTTGTGCTGCTTTCCTGGACCCTCATGAACAGGCCTAAATAGTGGGCGTAGATGCTCTGGAAAGGACAAAATCTCTTAGAAAGCAGTTTGTTCTTTGTTACAAAAGGTAATTTTTAATAGGAAGATTGGAGAAAATAAAGGCAACAGAATATATATGAAGAAAAATAATACTAAATAGCAAAGAATCTAAGGGTGTCAATAAAGAAGCAGTCTTTTATTTTGTGTTCTGAATCATTTTTGGCTCAATATTAATTTCCTTAGACCTGCCAGATCAGTGTAACAAAACTGAGCATCTTCTGGGCTGAAAAGTTGTAAAATTAATTGACTTGCTCTGTATTCTGATCTTCCAGTCCTCCAAAATCTGATTTCCTTTATATATCTTTTTGTTACTCCACTTTTTTTCATAAATGTCCTATATATTGAAACTCAGTTATTATTCAAAACATTTATATTTGCATGTGGTTGTTTTGGGAATTATTTACCCCATACCATGATTCAGCCTTCTATCAGAACTCTGCAGCAGTGACCTAGGAGTTAACTAGCTGAGGAAATGTTCTGGGTGACATATCAATTTTGAAGTTATCAACTAATTTTTAAATTCTGTTGAGATTACAATTCCTCATGATGTGGCTGTTAGCTGAGTAAGGCCATGTTTGTTCATATTGTATGAATAAAGAGGCAATGAAGGAGATAAATCTGCAGCATCTTCATAGAAACTTATTTAAGGGGGAAAAAACCTCAGGAAAATTGCAGAGAAAGATGTTCCATTGTTCTTGCATATTTTTAGTGCTTTTAGCCTTCCTCACAGTTTGCTTTTTGCTTTTCTTGCCAGCAGAAATGCATTCTCTTCGTTTCTCCATTTCATCCTAATGACCTTCTTTAACTGAAACTCAATTCATCTGTTAATAAAAGTTGACAGTAAGAAAACAAATTTCTTTGTCTTCTTGGAGCGTTAAAAAGGATTTGTATAGCACTTGTCTTCCTTTAACACAACATTTGAGGAGTCCAGATGCCTTGCCATAAGACCTCTCTCTGAATCTGTTAACGACCTTAAAAAACAGAAAATAACATGATGAGAGGGAGTTTCTTTTTGTCCAGAACACTGGGTGTTTCATTTCCGAGAGATTTATGTGTCAATGTTCTTTGAACTCATCTTTCAAAATACATCCATATTTGATCATCTGGAGAAGGAGATGTGACTAATGGTACAATCAGTGTTATAAATGGTGGGCACACCAAGAAGCACATCTACTTTGCACCCTAAACCTATTCTGCTTTGCTTACAGTTTTTCTTACTGTAATCAGAAAATGATTCTGTTGTGGCCTTTTGAGATCCTTCCAGGCACCCTTCCCAGATTTCTGTGCACTTCTGGACCAAGTTTCTCTTTTATGGCTCTCTTCAAGCCCATTTGCTGTAGTTTTTATATCTATGTTCATCTTGATAGACAGAACTGTACTAATTTGTATATTCTGTGTAAAGATTTGGGGTTGGCTTGCCAGCTTTTTATTGTCCTAAAAGCTTCACCAGATTACCCCACAGTGCTCTTGAAAAGTGGTGAGGAGTCAAAGAAACTAAACTGAGTATCAGAAATTGTTTTTCCTCTGTGATTGAAAAAATTAGGAAAGCATCTAGGACTCAATCAAGAAGAACCTACTGTAAGCCTTTCCATTGACGTTCACAAATAGGGAACAAGCTCTTCTATCTCGAGAAATCCACTGTAGATCTTCCATGGGCTCAGAAGTGCCACTTTCTGAAGTTCATACCTGTATCTCTTGTTATATTAAAAACTTGATAGTCCAAGCAGGTCACAGAGAGCGGCCTAAAAATAGCTGTGATGAAAGTGGGTTTTCATGGTTGTTCCAGGAAGGGTTTAATGGGCACAGTTAAAGCCAGATATGGAGTGGCCATTTGGTCACTATTTCCCTTGTGTGTTCTTCAGATCTGCTCTTGCAAGTTCCAGCTATTCTTGATGCAGTGCAGGACAGTTTCCAAGAAGGTTTTGGGAGGACATTTGGTGTACCCTCTATAGATTTTTTCTGGGGGTGAGGGGGGGAGAAATCTGATTTTCTTTTTTAAACTAGCTCCAGTTCTTTCCACAGATCTTCACAAAAATGCATCCCTGTTTCTTTCAGTCATGTATTTTTTAGCAGAAATGCTGTTCTCTGTGCTTGTTTGCATCCTTCAAACCTTTCTGAGACAGTGGTCTCCTGCTCCTAACAAGATCAATGAGAGCTCATTCACACTGTGCATCCTGGTCACTTGTTCCTTTGCCTGTTATGGTGGGATTAGAACAATTTTAGAGGCACCTTCCAGCCCAAGCAATAGATTAAATTGGCATTTGCTTGTTGCTGCTTGGTGTAAATAAGTTAAATTTTCGTCTCCTGAGTTCTCATGCTGCACAAGAAAGATAGCAGTGCTGCAGCTTTCACATTAGTGAAATATAATAGGGTCTTTCTGCAATCCAGCATGAGCTGGGGACCCAAATTGAGTAAATGTGACAGATGATCTTTCCATTGATGAGTTGGTATTCACTGAGCTTTTAAAATTTGCATGTCTAGAGAACATTATATTTCTAGAACAGTAGGTGAGGAACCCTTGGTTGATCATATATATCTATCTCACTGGCATCTCTATATTATATTAAGTCACAGTTTTCTAAAAGGGGGGAAAATCCAGAGATATTTACCCTTTCACCTTCTGAAGTGTTATTGCAGTGACAGAACAGCTCCACTGAACTGGTAGTGCCATTGCCTGTGGGCTGGGAGGTCAGAGTTTGTCCTGCATCATGGCTGAAGAACATATCCAGGATGACACTGCAATGCAGCAGCTGGAGAGGCTGCTCCTCTAATAAAGGTGATGTTCCTTAGATGAGATGTTAAATATAGATCCCTTTAGCTCATCCCTCCTGACTGGGCAGGCAGAAGTTTAAAAAAATCATGACACTGTTTTCACAAGATAATTCCAATATCTTGCCCAATATTTCCTCTCTTAATAGGAAGTAGTTGTGATACACAAGGCAGTGCTAGAACATCCTGAGTGTGTGCTGTCTGCTGAAATTCCTCTGCAGTCTTTGCACTACAGGTATTCTGTCCTTGGATTTTTTTATCTTGAATACAGCAGGGGATCCCTAAGCATAGGAAGTGCTAGAAAAAGACAAATTCCCTGATGCTTTATCCTGCAAAGGACACAACTATTTACTCTACTATGCACTGACTCTTGCAATACTTTTGGCTGTTTGTACTGCCTGAAAAGATCAGTCTTTAGAGTCTGCCTCAGACTGTTGTGGATATTTCTGGCAACTCTCAGTCTACTGTGGATGTTGGTTCCTCAAATGTAAAATGAAGATAATATTTTTTGTCTCTTAGGGGTGTTAGAAGAATAAACTCTACTAATGCTTATGACATACTTGGAGATAGTAAATATAAGACTCTAAAAGTCTGTTTGTAGTGTGATAGAAGTGCAGCATAGCAAAAGACAACAGTTTTTCTTTCTTAGCATATTGACAGACCAAATAACACTTTAAAAAATCTGAAACACATACATTGAGCATACAAAACATATATTATTTCTCCTACTGACATTAAAAAGTAAAAACAGCAAGCAAACAAAACCAAAGCAAGCAGCAACTCCTTGGGCTGCAGATTGCTTTTGGAGTAGGTGGTGTTAACTTTATTCAAACTCCTTGGGATTGCTCTTCAAAATGAACAATCTGGTTATTTCAACACAGATAAATTAGTTGTTCACTTGGTCCAAATGTGCCTTTTTATTGTTAAAGCAATTTTCTTGATTGTTTCATAATTGTAATATTAGTCTTCTATTTTGAAATAAGAAGTGACTTAGGGAATCGAGGTGTTTTCATTTAAAACCTAACCACTTTTTTATTATTATTTGGAATGTTACATTTTCATAGAGGTTCTATTGTATCTTTCCAGGAAAAAATCAGTTTACAGAGTTGTTGGGAATTTGCAAAAACAAAGATCACATCCTGCTGTTAAGAACTGCTGAATGGGAGCAGACATCCTGGTGCTCTGTCACATTTCAGCAGAGCGTTTCAAGCAGAGGACTCAGTGGTGAGAGCATAAAAAAGAAAAACCCATGTAGGTGGATGATTAGGTGCACAGGAACAAAAAGTGCCATGTGTTGCTCTTCAGAGCAATCATTTTATCACTCTGGATGCAGCACTCACTGTATTCTTCCTTCCCATTTTCATTTAAGATGAGACACTCTGTGAAGTGTGCGCTGGTTCGTGTGCAGGTTTCTAGATAGTTGCACCCCGAAGAGAAGGATGCTGGATTGGTTTTTTTTCTTTCTGTGCCCTTGTTCCCTTCCAGTATTTGTTTTTCTTGACTGACAATCAGTGTTTTTGCCAGTCTGAGCTTCAGATCCCATCCAACATGCAGGCATGTGGAGACTGTGCGCTGGAGTGCAAGAAGGGTGCATGCAGGTTTTTGGAAACATCGTGAAAGGAACTGCCAGGCTCTGAGTACTTTTGAAATTCGGGCACACTCATGGGTGCTAAGCACTCAACTGTCTGGCCAGGAATTCCTTTGAAAATCTGGCCCACACTTTGCCGTCTGGTAGTAGAGAGTGAGCGCTGCATCTGCGGTTCCCAGCTGGGGAGGCAGGTGAAGCAGAGGGTCCAGCAACATACAGTGTAATGGCCTTGAGTCCTGCGGGCACCGGCAGCCAGCCTATCTCTGAGCTGTGCTCCCAAAGCCCAGGGGTTGGGGATTTTGGAGCTGAAACAGAAGGCTGGATAGGGTTAATCACATGTGCCCACACCTGGCCATGTAGACATATGCTCAAAGCCAAGGCAGGATTTTCCTCCAATGTTTTTATCTCCTTGAACAAAGAGAGTTTGCACAGCAGAGTCCCAATGGTGGGAGTGAAAATTCTGGCTGACAAAAAGAACAGTGGTCTTTGCATGAGGTTATGGAAGAGATAGATGTGGTATTTGGGGTGTTTTTTCTTGTTCCTCATAGTGGGAGTAATGGCAGGAGCTGCCACCACCACGAGAGCTCTGTCATGGAAGAACCTGCCCTCAGTGAACTGGCAGGGATAGCCCTGGAACCTTGGTGGGAGTGAAACTGAATCATTGCACAGATGAGATTATGCATTTTCAGCATGGAAGTTTCAGGCTTTGATGCCGCCCTCTAATGAATAGGAGTGGGAATTTTTTCTTTCTCCATAAATCTGTCAGAAAGCCACTGTGCTGGGTTTTACTCTGTGATACTACACCTGAATGCTGTCATGGCAGGTTGGAGCATTCAGGGATCAGGAATGGTGAGTGATGGACAACTTCCATAGTGTTTTCATTGCCCTTATATTATACATAGTATAGGACTGATGACATTAATGCACCAGGTCAGGTTAGATGCAGGTTCTGTTAGCCTAGGAACGGACACAGAAATGACTGAGGAGCTTGTTTCCCACTAAGACCAACCAACCATTACCACATTATTACTGTATTGGATTTTTCTCATTTAAATGTGTGATGGCAGCAGTTTACACCAGAAATCAAAGGTGATTATTCTTCTGTAGAATTGTCAAGTGGGGCTCAAAGTCTCCTACTACTGTCCTGACAAATATGCTTGTTACCATCAAAATTGCCAGTAAAATTATGAGGTTTGTTTTCTTCTGAAAATCAGAATAGTTGAACACAAAGGAAAATACCTTTGTAGTATTTCAGTGTTTAGGTGGTGTCTACTGGGGTAATGCTTTTGCAGGATTAAATTTTCCTTTCATGATGGGTGCTATTTAGTTTCTCTGTGTGTTCATTATGGCTATACACGTGACAACAACGTACCCCTGACCATGCTGGCTTATTGGTGGCTCTGAGTGAAAAAAGCAAAAACCTGATGGAAATATCCCAGGTTTTGACTGCAAAATCTAAGACAAAGTCTGTGTCCATTACACATGATGCTGTGAAAGAACCCGACATGCTGGGACCAGGTCCTGGGTATCTCATTTTATTTAATTGCTCTACTAATTTCTGAACTATGAGGAAAGGCTGGCTGGAGGTAGGGGTTGGATTGGAACAGGGCTGGGAGACCTACAGGCCCCCAGCCAGATTCAGGGTGCAATTTCAGATCATCCAGCCAGCAGCAATGTGGAATTTGGATTCTTTCTGCAGAGTTTATTACAGAAAAGTTTTGAATCTCATGTCGACAGAGGGACCATGAGAGGTAGAATGAAGGCTTCTCCAGCCCCTTACAAGAAAACCCTCTGCTTCCACCCAAATCTGAGGTGGGGAAGAAACTCTTACCTTGAAAATACAGAGTCTTTGTGGCAGAGTTCATAATGAAGGGGCAGAGCAGGAAAACAGCAGCTGCTTATCCAACCTGGTGGCACAGCTGCAGTGTGCTCAGACTGGATGAGGTGAATGGATTTCAATTCTGCAATGCAGCCATGCATTCCCTCTGCAGAAACCTGCCTGCCTGATAACACAGGCAAAGTGGATTTTACTCCAAATCTCAGAGGAAGGATAGAGGCTCATGAAAAAAACAATATTTGGAAGAAACAGAAGCACAGACTTTTGGGAAGGGCACACTCTGTGCTTGGATGATCTACACAGATATGTCCATTCAGCATGTTTGTAGAAGAGTAGTTCTTTTCATCATTTCAAAGTTGCCCTAAGCAGGAGCATGACTCAAAAGATTTGAATTTGTTCTTATCTTATTTAAACATTAAATCAAAACCCTAGAGATGGGAGTTAGTACCCCTGGACTTTACAGACAACAGTCATAAATGCTTTCATAACCTGGTTCTGATATTTGTAGGGTTTAATTACCTTCTAGAGTTTTTTTTGTTTTGGGTCCGTTGTGTTTTGTTTGGTTAATTGTTGGGGGTTTGGTTGTTTGTTGGGTTTTTTGTTTTGGTTTGGTTTTTTATTGTGATGAAGGACTTCACACTCTGTCTCTTTGTGCCCAAAGGCATGAGGATTGATGGTAAGCCTGGTAAATCAGACAAAGAGCAGCAGAACTGTGTGCTAGCTAGGATATTGCAAGTACACTTGTCAAATATCCCTCAGTGGAAGGAGAAGGCACTCTTAGGGATGAGTAATTCCTTGAGGTCCTGCATAACTCCCAGAGCTCCTTAAATTGTTTAGTGGCCCATAGATGAATCTGGAAGAAAGAGGTATCTAGTACCTGAAGCAGATCTTGGGGAGGATTTGCTGCTTTGCAAATGGAGGTTTGAAAGGCCCGGAAAGAAGTGGATATACATTACAAGCCTGCTCCAAATTGTCCTTACTCATCGTTACTAAAGTCTTCCAGTCCCTGTCCTACTATCAGCACTCTGCAGTTAACATTGGTGCTTTTTTTAACAATTTACTGGCAGCTGTGAGGGACTCAAAACTTCATGAATAAAGCCAATTTCTGGTTTTATTTTTGTTACTGCACAAGGAACAATAAGGTTGTGTGAAAGGCTTTGGCTGTGTTTATGTCACAGGCACTCACCTCTTCAATGAGGTCAGGGGATTTTTATCTCAAGCACTCAGATAGCCAGTCTATTAAAACACAGGGTGGGCAAGGACACATTTGCTTAGTACTGCAGTGAATGGGACTGCTGTGAAGACTGGCTTTGGTGATGAATGTTGCATGACCTGGTCTCTGGAGAATGGGATACTGACCACGTAGCAAGAGGCTGAAAAGAAAATTGTCCAGGTTTTCATCGTTGATTGTCCTGAGCCATATGTTGCAAAGCACTGACAAGTGCAGCTGTGAGTAATGGGACTACTCTGCTTAACAAAGTGGTTTCTTTGATAAGACTTATTCCTTCCACCAAGAATGTGTATTGTACAGTCAAATTCTACTCCACAGCCCCAGAATCATCGTGCAGGTTCTTGTAAGGAAGTGCAAATAGCAGCTTCTCTTTCTACAGATTGCTGACCATTCAAAGAGATGGTAAGGGAGATTGTGTATCAAATTATTCCCAAAGGCCAGCAGAGATGGAAATCCTCTAGTGAGCTCCAAGGCTGTTCTCAGTGTAGGTGCAGAGAGAGCTTACTGAAAGTATACCTGGTTTCTTCATACAGAAACACTCCTGTCAATGTTACAGGAGGAGTTTCTTGCCAGGAAGGATGTGAACAAAGCCTGTGTAATCCCCACAATCTAGATGAGGTATTTTCTGCCAGGAAAATCATGAAGAAAAGTCTATCTACACAGCTCAGTGCAGCTGAAGGGGAAACCCAAGCTGTCTCTGAACACCCAGAACTGGTATCTCAGTGTTAGTGGGGGCACTGCTGAGGCTTTTGTCTATTTTTCAGCAGAGGCAATGAGCCCCTACAAAGCACCTTGCGAACACAGAGAAACCACTTTGAGTCTGGGAGCAAGTGTGTTAACACCTAGCAGAGGTTCTTGTACCTGATGCTTGAGTGTGCCATGTAAGCAGGACTCAAATTCTTGCTTTTCTTCTATCTGTGTGTAGTTTTGGATGCTCACTGAGAATGTCTGCCTTCTCTCATTTCAACTGTATGATAGTAGGGAGCATTTATAACATCCCGAGAGGGGTCTGTGAGAGGAATCATTGTGGATCTCAGAGGGGTGAATGGGTTGTCAGCTCCATTTTTCTACAGGAAACTGGGGGCTCTGTAGGAGCCGTGATTTATTAAGGTCAGGCTGAGACCCAGTGTCCTCATTTCCTGGGCTGTCCTACCTTCTGCTAAGCAGCTGGTGGCAAGGCATCCTGTGGGGGACCCAGCAGATGGTATCGAGGAATGGTGTGTAGCGAGGCGTGCAAAGAAGTGTGGGAAGCAGGCGCGGTGGAGAATGCTGCCCAGATACCACCGCGATACTCTCTTTAGTACGAGTATCAAACACGTAGCAAAAAGGCTCCATGTGCTTCTCCTCAGTCTTATACGCCAGATCCTCTGCTCTTCAAGAGGCCCTCAGTTCTCTTCTCCAGTCTATTTTCTATAACTTACATTGGAATGATTTCATTCATTTTAATTAGACCTAATGGGGGTCATATCTGCCACTTGCATGAAACATTGTAATCACACAAAGGGGCCACGCTGAGGAATATCAGAGTTGCTCTTATCCTTAGAGAAACAAGAAAAATATCAACAACTAAACCTCAAGAGAGAATTCATCATCTACCAAGCCATTGAGCACAGCTGTATCAGGTCTCTCTTGTCACTGCCTGCATGATTAGTGACATATCACTTGTTTGCTGCAAAAGGCACATAAGTTGAGGGAACAAAGCTAGTAATTAGAGCAACACAGCTCAGATGTGACACGTTCTGCCTGAGCATCCAAACCAAACACTTGGCTCTGCTTCTTTGGATGGCATTTCTTTTACGCCTACCCCAGAACAGCAACCAGGCTAATTTCAGGCCAAGTAAGGAGAGCAAAAGGGTTACAAAAGGAACACCCTTCTGCGCATTGCTACTCAGTGTTTTATATCTACACCCTAATGATAAGCTTCCAAATATTCTGTGAAATGAAAATATGCAGTTATTTTAACTACGTAACCTTAACATTTAGTGTGTACCAAGATGTAAAAGCTACTCATGAAGGTTTTCCTAACCCAAGAATATAGTGCACACACAGAGTTTTGAAATGACTGTGAGCCCTGCAGCATGCTCTGAGAAATATCAGCTCTGGGCTTGCTTGAGCCAGTGGAGAAATGAACTGTAAAGCTCAAGAGGACTAGTGCAGAATTTCCAGCATCAGCCTTCTCCACTTCAAACCAGATGTCCTTTATTCTGGTTTTCTCAGACAGCGGCAAAATGCCCTGTTATCAGAGTAAGAGTCTCTGCTCCATCTATGCAGGCAGATATTTATCAGTAATAGCAAAGATCTGAACTTTTTCAGAAGTCATATGACCACCCTAACTGTGATCTCCCTAAGCAGCATCTAATGCTTCTCACTGGTTTTTAAGCATTAATTACATCTTTCTTGCTAATGTATCTGGCATCTCTGTGCATTAGACAACTATTTGGAAATGATATTTTAGCTTATATGGCATATCCCTGAAAAAAGACAAAATGTTCTGTCTGTTGCTGCTTTTAAGACAGTCTTCTGTTCATGGATCAGAGAATGTTTAAAATTAGGTGAAAACAAAAATATCAGCTGTATTTAAAGACATGGATGAGAAGATCAGAAAGTACCAGGCAGTACATGTTCCTTAAGCAATCAGCTGCTTCTGATCGTCTCAGAACTCTTATAGAACGTGGTGCATGTGGCTCTTTAATGTATAATTGCCATTTAATGTCACTGAAAGGTTCACCAGGGGACCTGAATGACAATATGAGACCCAGCATGGATTCACAGAAGTTCCTTCAAAGCCCCCCAAAGTGTTGCCATAGCAAGGTCTGCACTGATCTCTGCTGATTCACAAGAGCTGAGAGGTGCTGGCTGTGCTGGGGCAGGGGAGGCTGAAATAGGTACATTTCTGCATGACTTTAAGAAGGAATTCATGCAGCAGAAAGACAAGGATATATATATATATATATATATATATATATGTAAGGAAGTATAAACAAAGCGTCCAAGAACTCTCAGAGGTGGCACTGTTGCAAGCTGGGAGTCTCTGCAGCATTGGTCAGGGGGAAAGACAGGAAAGTAAAAATGGAGTTCAGAGAATGGCTAAAGACCAGAGACAGGGAATACAGATTATTGCCAAAATTAAGGGCATTTTAAATGGAGTTTTAGTTAAAACCTTAGTTAGAAAACTTAACCCTAATTGTAGGTTTGTCTGAATTTAAGTTCCAACCCAGAGGTTTGCAGGAATCTAAATCCACAGAATTTGTGTTGTACTGCTTTGTAGCAGCGTGGTGAGTGCAAGGTGAAGTGGCCATTTTAGCTAGAGACTGGACACTTGCAGAAATGTAACTGAAAGATTACTTAGGTTTATTTTAGTATACCAGTGTGCTTTGCTTTAGGCAGATATCTGTACTTCTCTTCCTTCCATCTGGTATCCAAAAGAAAAATAAATGAAATCACAAAAATGTCTAAAAAATCTCCTGATAACAGTATATCTAAATGAGATTCTCAGGAACATGCCTTGACCTTCAGCCATTCTCAGCGATTGAAAATATTGGTTTCCAACGTTTCTCGTTTGTGCTGAGTGAACAAGAACATTCTCTGTCTGAGTTCTACATCTTCACTGAACTTTTCAGCTTAGTCATCAGAACAGACCCATTCTCAGCCAAAGTACTGCATTTTGACACCTAAGAAATGACAAGCAGCTGAAGAAGTGCACTCCATTTGCTGACTGTGAGCCAGCTTTTTTACAGAGGCACAGGCAGGACTGTGGGAAATGGAAGAAGAATCCATTTTATTTTCTTGCACGTCTTTAAAGACAGGAGTTGGCACTGCTGTAACTAACATCACTTTCTCCACTGGCCTCAACAAGCTGCATCAAAACCATCTGAACTGTTTGTGGTGCTTCATCACTTCATATTTACTGTTGCGCTCTGAGGGTTTGGCTGCACTGGAGTAAAAGAGCAACCCCTAGAGTTACTTGCAGTCCTGCTTGCTCCCTCCCTTCATCCAATCATAAAGAATTTTCTGAACTCTGAATGACTGATGATTGGCTGATATAGAACTTTTCACCAATTTTAGCCATATGAAAAGATGATGCTAAGAGCTGGGGACTCTTTTTATGCCCTGAATGAGATATCAAATCAGATCCACAGGCATTGATGTGGCTCCATAAACTGAGAACAAAACATCAAATGTGTGGCGTTGCTCTGTGGCTCTGATGCAAAGGAACTGAGCAAGACATTATTTCCTGCTCAAAACAGAAATACAACCACTCTAAGTGGGCCCAAGCTGGCCCCAGGAGATCAGTGAGGTCAGCCAGTATATGTCTAGGTAGCTAATTGGTACTAATTTTTTCCAAGTAGCAAAGAATCCAGAAACTAACTGTAATGAATACTTTTCATTTTTTTTCTTTTAAATGCATTAGCCAGATTATTAATTACAACATATATCTCAGCGTGGCATCTTGACCTCAGAAATTTCAATACAGACCAGAGAGGCCAAGGTTTTACACAAAGATTTTTTAAAATGCCAGGGAAGCTGGCAGTGTTTGCTGCTGCCTGGAAGACTCCTTTCTAAGCCTAGTGGGCCCTTATCAAACATGATTCATTTGACTAGTGACAAATAGGATCTGAACTCAACAAAATTTAATCAAAATGGGATAATGCCTGCAATTTCAGTTCAGGCTCTTGCATGGATTTAGGGTGAGCTTTTGCTTTCATAAGCTCTCAAGTGTCACTTTTCTCCTTTTTTTTTCTTTTTGGAATTCCTTCTGGGCCTACCTTATTGCAGCAATTAGTTTCACCTTTCACATAGGGTTTTTCAATCTGTAAAAGCCCACTGTGAGTGACTGTAGCTGAGATGCATTGTAAAGTAAATGTTAGAAAGAGTAGGTATTTAATTACCTTCCCATTCTCATCTCATTCTGTAAATTATGAAAGTAATCCCGAAATCATAATAATTTTGATATTTTTTCTTTTAAAATTTAAATCTAAGATTAAAAAAAAGGGGGGGGGGAGAGAGAAAAGAAAGCTTTTTTCAGGAAATGATTTGCCAATTCTTTTCCTCAGACTTTTTTCATCTCCCATTTCCCTTCCTGTTTCTTTTCCTTTATTCCAAAGATGAGAGGAAATTGTCTACCTGGATCATACTTGAGGTTTTGTGGAGTTGCATTTCAATGACCCCTTAATGCTCACTTCTGAAAATCCTCAGTTTTCCATCTTTGAAGATTAAGAGAATGGTGGAAGATACTTCAAGTTTTAGAATTGGATGTTGAGAGAAAGAAGATGGGCCAGGGATCATATGAGACAATAACAGAAACTGTGCTGGGGATTGCATTAGCCAGAGTTGGTCATGAGTGCTCCCCTTCTTGCTTGAAAGCCTGTGGACTCTTTCTCCTCATGACTGTTGTCTTTCTTAATCTTTCCCCACTCCATTTCTCTTCTTCAGTTTAATTTTCTACACTTTGTTATTGTGTTGAAAACATTAGATAGGCTTCTATAGCCCATTTTAAAAATGAAATATTAGGTTATACAGCCTTCAGTGAGATGCTCCGTTATGTATTTGAAAGTAAAGTGGTAACTTGTGTCCATCAGCCTCATGTGAAGCCACTCAGCATCATTAAAGGGTTGCTGTGTGAAGAGCGAGCTGACCATTAGCTGTACTTCAAGTAATCTTGTTTCTCTAATGCACATGTTATTTTGTAGGAAGTCTTAGCCTATTTTAGATGAAAGATGACATGAATTTATCTTCAGGAACACTTCAATAAGCTTGGATTTCAGTTCACAGCCCTTGTGATAGCCCAAATCTAAAGCTATACATTATAGTTCCTCTCCAGGAATTTACACCATGGCTGTTATGTGATCATAGGAATAGCTGTATGTTAAGCTCAGATGGATGATATTCAGCATTTAATCTTTTTCTAGAAGCTCTGGGAAGCTTCATCTCAGATATGGTAAAATTTCACTTCTCAGCTTACAAGGTAAAGCAGAGTTTTACTGAGAGATCAGGCAAATGCAGTAACCACAAAGAAGGAAGGTCCACTGGTATTAGAGAACAAATTTGACTTCATCTTGGGCTTGCTGCTGTTGTGGTCACTATGGATAGCAATGACTTTACATGAACACCCACCACTTGATACTAATCAAGAAATAATTGGTCACTAAACTAAAGACAAACCAATTTTGAGATGGGATTCCTTCTATGGTGCTCAGTGCAGCCATCCTGGTATGTACTGTTCAATAGCCAGTGCAGAAGCGATAGCACTGGTAGACGTTGGCAAGAGAAAGCTGCTGTCCTTTTGCCATCCATTGTACATAATCACTGTCTCATTCAGGGTCAGGCCCTGATATGAGCATTTGCTGTGTTTGCTCATGTAACTCTTCAGTCTCAAATTTTTTGAGCACTAACAAGGTGCCTATGAAACCCTATGTTCATGCTGACCTCTGCTAAAATCAGATGGTTCTTGTAATTCCCACCCTTTTCCCCTGAACTTTTACTGCTACCATGTCCCTAGAATGCAGTTTTGTGGGGAAAAAACCTTTCATAATTGTGACAAAAATCAGAACCAGCCGCTGTTGGAAGATTGAAGACCTTGGTGAGGGTGTGCCCATCTGGTTGCCTTTCTCTCCTGCAGTGGGAGAAGGACAGTTCTCAGCCAGGCTTGTAAAGGACTCCTGAGAGGTAGATGAAGGTCCAGGCTGTTGCATATATCACCATGTAAAGGCAAACCAAAGAAAACACCAGGAAAAACAGTAAACCTGAAAACATTCCCAGAAAAGCTGAATAGTGGAAGGGGCTAATTCATTAAAAGTAAAGGTTCTTGGTTTACTGGTTGTAAAAGTCTGAGAAATGTGTCAAAGGTCTGTCCAAATAAATCCCTGATAAAGAAACCATTGACCTGTTCAAGAAAAAAGTCTGATAAATGGTTATGGTTTACAGGCATGGACCCAAACCACATTGCATAGCAGCAGAGCACCTTCTCTCTTCTCTGTATTCTCATCGTTATCTGTTACAGAAATAGACATGAGTGCAGTGAAAAGCCAGTATTTGACAGGTTTCTGCTATACAACAAACAGCTTAGCATTGTGGAAGTATTAAAGAATAAAATTTAAACCCTGTGGGTATTCATCTGGCTTCATCTTAACATCTCCCAGTCCAGAGAACTTGTATGTAAGTCTTTGTCTTCTCTCCAGATCTGAAATTGGTATTGGGGAAATGGTGAAGTGGGTCACACTAGGTTGGTGTGAAATATCCCTGGTAAATCCACATTGCATATCAACCATTTTCCAATTAACCCTGTGACTTCAAGTACAATTTCCTTTGGAGTTTGTTTTAGAGCCTGGAATGTTACTGAGATTGCACTAAGCTGGCCTATTGGTAAAACGTGGTTTCCTTTGTTTCTATATAGGCAATATAGAGAAGTAAATTCCCTTGATAGGCCAGTGGTTTTATAAAGCAGTTGTATTACTCTTCTTACATAAGTGATATCTCATCTACTGCTCTAGTACACATTTACTTCCATGTTAAATCAGCTCCATGGTCTGCTCTTCTTGCTCTTGCTGAGACAATTTTGAGTCCCACTTTGTGTTATCTTTACGTAAACCTCATACTTTCCATGCAATGTCCTTGATTTGTCTATTTTGTCCTCTCTTTACTCCTGTGTCAGGGAAATTTCTACTCTGGTTTCCCCTGTGTGACAGATCTCAGCCTCACTATGTCAGTTCTGACCTTGACTCTACCCAACAGGGCACAGCTGCCTTTTTTGGTGCTACTTTTCAGCAGAACCAGCCTCACTTGCCCTCTTCCCTGCCTTGTAGCCAAATATTGTTAAGGAAGAGGTTTGTCTTTCTCTGCTCATTCAGCTCTCCTTGCTCTCTGTCTGTAGAGGAAGATAAAGTGAATTGAATGGACTTCATTGCCTGAGTAGCAACAGGAGGATGAGCTTGTTAATGCTTTCTATCCAGGACCTGACATGAGCATCTGCAGTCAGCAGCCTTCCCACTGCAGTGGGCTTTGTTTGACATTTTTTGTGAGTCATAACATGGGACAAAGGACCTGCTGTCCCTAATCAGCCTCTACAGCAACATATTCCCTCACCAGTGGTAAAAAGCAACAAACCAACAAAATCCTGCAACAGAGTGCAAAGGATTCAGACTTATAATAAATAACAGCTTTTCTGTGGTTTAAATGATGGCACTCTGAAATCGACAGTTCTGTACTCATGGTATGCAGGTCTTACATCTTAAAAGTAATAATTGATTGTTGAAAAATAGTTGGGATATAGCAACTCTGTAATGATTTTACATCAATTGCATGGCTTTTTGTTTGCTCACAAATCCTCATTTAATATGGACTTTAAATCAATTACTATTTAATCAGCAATAGCTACCTTATGGAGTTCAAGGAATCCTCATGAAGCACTATTTCAAAATAGTTGTGGTACATGCAGTGTTACTGTCACTAATATAGAAATTCAAGCCTACCTACTTTCCAGTAGTGAGACATAAAAAATTGTGGCCTTAAAAATAAAAAATCATGAAGACAATAGTTTAAAAACAAAAAAAAAAAAAAAGGAAAAAGTGAAATATTCCTTCTGACAAAAAAGGAGTAAACTGATGGTGTCGTTGGGATGTCATTGACTTATATCTCCTGGGTCACAGAAAAAGTTGCTTTCTCCTTGAAAAATCCCAGTAAAATTACTTAGTCTTGATCAATGCAGTTGTTTGACTGTTGGTGCCATTATGTGAGGTCTACAAAGCAGACTTGGCTGCCAGACAGAGACCAGGAGCTACAATTCCCTGTGCAGGCTGGGTGATGTGAGCTCTGTGTGCAGCACACAGCGCTGCCTGATGCTGGGTGTACAAGGCATGGTGGAAAGTGCCCAAACTCCTCCTTAGTGCTAAAACACAAAAGATGAGGCTGCTTTACTCCTGAAAAGACTTGTCAGTACCACGCAAGTTCTTGCGAAATTTCCCACTTCAGAAAAGTGCATTCTAATTCTCTACAATTCCTTGAATGAAAGTGGGATAATTTGAAGATCACAATGAGATTTTGAAGCATACATCTGGCTTGAAAGATTTTCTCTTCCTTTCTTTATCCTTTTTCTTCTAGCTAGGTCTTTCAGACCTCTGATTGAAGAGGATGTCTAAAGCAGCCCTTCCCTGTGACAGGGACTGCCTTTCATTCTTAAATCACAAATAGTTATTTATGTAACAGGAGGTACTTCATTAAAAAAAATGTATAATAAAATGGCTCTGGCTATTTTTAGCTGATGGTTTGCCTTCATCTCTTATTTCTTCATAGCTCAAAGATTATGAGAAAAAATATATTAAGAGGTCTTGCAAACTGTGTTTTCAAGTATTCATGTCTTTGCAAGAGTTGGGGGATTTTTTTATAATCTCTTAGCATTATACTCTCAAATTGATATAGTCATAGAGGTCTGCCTTCCATCACTCCATATTTTCAATTTGCAAAATCTGAATTTTCCCATTTTCTAGCATCTTTTTAGGCATGTGGATTAGGACTGCTTCACTTTTTTTAGTCCTGTAGATTTACACTAGTGTCACAAATGGGCTTGGACTCAGTGGGAGTGTTGATGATCCTGAAACATTGTGTTCATTACTGCTATGGATGGGGCTGCATAAGAAGGGATGAAAAGAGTTTACATAATATTGGGAGTGGAAACAAAAATAAATTTTAAAAAGGTCTATTTTAATATCAAGTCCTGAAAAATTCTGGTGATACTGGGCTGGAGTAGGTGCAAAACCGTAATAGCAACTCTCAAACCAGAAGACTTTAGATGGTACCATGTCCCCTCCTCTGTGAAGGAAGGAAGTTTTCTGTACAGGGCAAGAGAACATGCACTTCAGGAACATGACAGAAACTTTATTCCCAGAAACCTCCAGCTTCAACATTGCCCATCCATATCAGGAAGAGGGGGAAAGACTGAGATGCTGAGCTGGGAATTGATGTTTCAGGCTGATATTTGTACCCGATGCAAGTTTTGCTTGGAATATAATGGGTAACAAGTCAGTATAAATTATCATTAACTAATGCAGCATTACAGCAAATGGACCCATTATGCTCCATTCTGCTGCTTAGAGTGCCAAATAAATTCTGGATGATGGGACATATTCTTAGGCAAAGAAAGAATTTCAGGGAAGAAAGAGCTTGTGTTAGTTGACTTTGTTTAACAGAGGATTATAAAAAATTATGAGCCCAAGATAAGTTATGACATCACACACCATAAAAATATACAAGTTAACGAATCTATTTGTCAAAGCCAATGTTATACTCAGTAGTTTTATAGCTTGCCTTAATACACTTCTGATTTTCACAGTGTGAAGGCAAATGTAACAGCATGAGGGAGAGAATCAGATGTCAGGTCAAGAAGTTTTTATTCCACATGGGCTAAGTTTGTGAGTTTTGACCCAGTGTCCCAATTGACATGATGGCTGGTGGCAGACAAGGAACCCTGGCAGGGGTAATCTGTCTCCTACAAAAGCACCTCATGATATTGGTCTTGTGTAAAGGACATCTGCAGGGAAGGGCAGCTCAGCAGGGGTGGAAAGGCTGAAAGAGGACTCCCTGTTCCTTTGTCTCACTGTGCACTGGACAAGGCAGGAAACAACCAGTAAACCAGCACAGAGTCCAAGCTGCAATAACCTGCAACTCAAGCACAGGCTCTGCTCTCAGTTCCCTTAGGAAATCCATAGATTTCAAAATCAACCTTTTTAATCTTTAATAGCCACAGACTCATGAGAGATTATAATTGTTGATTCCAGTGGTATTATTTCAGTGGCACAGAGAGCCTGGAGCCCTGAGGCACAACTTTTTAAAACATATCCGACCAAAAGCATTAGGAAAGCAGTGTGTCAAAGTCTTTTCCAGTCATTTGCGCTCTGGCTTACTAAAAAAAAAGCTTTTGTGTGCCAGTATTTCCATGTCCCAGGCAGCTGAGCTGAGGTGGAAGGGGCTGTCATTTAATTTTTGTCTTCACAGTCAGAGTTGGTTCCTGAAGCTCATGTGGCTGGTTATTAATATCCATAAGCCTGGTGTAAGCATAGATATATAGCAAATCAGTTTGAATTGCTAGGAATCTCCTGGTAAATACTGGAGGCCTTTCCTCTGTTGGCTAAGAAAAGGCATTGTGTTTTGTAGTGCTGGGTGAGAATATGTTCCTTGCTGAAACCTGGGGTGATGCTGCCCTTTCTGATGGGGATGTGGTAGCTCTGCAGGGCACAGTATCCAAGGGTGTGAGGTGCTGTGCAAGGCACTGGATGCAGCACGGGAGGCAAAGCTGCCCCAGGACATCCCATCTGGCCCAGGAGGAGAAAGGCTGTGTCCTGGAGGCAGCAAGTTATGGCTTGGGGATGTTCTCTTGTAGTTTCCTTTAGAAATGATAGATCAGAGTCTCCAGATTCTTCTTGTCCCCAGTATCGACCCTTTTCTGAGAACACAGCCCATCCAGAGGCGAGGAGATGTGATGGGAGAACAGCAGACACTGCAATTTCTAAATGAGGTTCCATGAGCTCCCTCTGTCCCTGGGCAGGGTACATTAATCTCTCACGTTCATCAGGTGGCACATTAGCTGAAAGAGGCCCTGAGAGAGCAGAGCCTGGCAGGAGCACACTGTTCACAGGAGGGCAGAGTGCTGTGGCTTAGGAATGACAACTCTTTTTTTTTTCTTTTTAAGCAATTCTGCTTTCAATTTCATATGCAAACTGTACCTGCCAGGAGGGAAACAAAGTAGTCTATTGAGAGAAGTAGGAAATGAAGGGCTATTTTAAATCACATTTAAAAAGGTGGTTGTTCTGATAATTTTTCTTAACCCTTGGGTCATAGGTAACTACAGTGATGTTGGAGATTCTGCTAAGTCTGAAAATAGGGTAAGACTACAGGTAGTAAAATAATATTTATGCTTTAAGTTGATCTTTCTTCAAATTTCATTCTCTGCAAGGTGGATATCTAATGTTATCTTACCAGGGAAGTGCCCAATGACTGAAATAGCCCTGGATGGTAGCATGTTGTCCCTTCTGTGGCTTACTTTTGTCCAAGCAGGACAGGAGAATGTTTGAGGATGTTCCACGTCCATGCTGCTCTGCATTCCTCACCACCCTTGGCTGCTTCAGAGGCACATGGTGGAAAATTCTTTGTGCTCCTCCTGTTCCCCATGGATGTGAAAGGGAAGCCAAGGTTGCTGCCTGCAGCCAGAGCCCTGTCTGTGCTGCCTTTAGAAATATTCAAGGGATTGGATCTGCCTGTAATTTTCTCTTATGCAAGAAAAGGCATATTTACATTTCCTCATCCTGTGCATCATATTTCCACTAAGGCAGTCTGGACCTCAGCTTTGATTTGCTCTTTGCTTTTTCTGGGCAATGAAAAAAGGATTGATTCTTTTACTTAGCCACCTTAGTGGTCTGCCTGAAAGGACACAGAAGCCTCTCTCCTCCTGCCTGGATGGAGAGGGGGAGATGGAGGAGGAAGCACTAGTTAATGTGGTGCTTGTGCTCAGGAATCTCCTACTCAGGAGCCAAATCACAGATTTGCTATTCTGCTCCTGCATTCAGTGTTTGCCCATGCTCAGCAGCCTCTCTTTAGGGCACACCATGGCAAGACCCAGCAGTTCAAAGGTCCAACAAAAACCCCTCTCCACAATGACCCACATACCTTCAGTAAGCGTGTAGAAGACTGAAGAGGCCAATGGTTCTAATCAGACCCAAGCTGCAGCTTGAAAGCTTCATAATTTCTACAAAGCCAGTCACAGCTCAATGCGAATCTAACATCCAAAAGATCCAGTCACAGCAGGTTTGCTAGAACAATAAGCCCTAAAGGATATTCAGTAACAGGCATAGCTTGGCGTGTTGGGTTTTTACTAATTTCACTTGAAGTTTGAGAGCTGCGACTGCACACACCTTGCTGCATCACTCATGGGTGGGACAGGTCTTGCCCGCCTGGCTTCTCCCCCTGCCTAGGAACATATTGGGAAGCAGTGTTGGAAAAGGGGAGGGAGCCATACAGCAATATATTTCTGTAACGGGGGGAAATAGGTTCAACTGTTCACTGTTTCAAGATTCTGTGTCACCAAGAAACTCAGGTCCTGTATTTATTATTTGTATTATAGTAGCACCTAGAGGCCCCAAGTTGCTAGGGTTTGTAGAGCACTATGTGGGAGACAGCTACTGCTCCTATGTCATTGCAATATGATGAAAAGAGTGGGAAAGGAAAGGAGAAAAGTGACCTGGTAGAGGTGCTATGGAGCAGCACAATAGAAAGTAAAATTCTAGCTCTCTCAGTGGATGCTTGTTCTGTCAAGCACTGGGATCACATCATCTCAAGAAGCTACGGTGCCTTCAACTCAGCTGTCAAAAATAACTGTCTGCCTCCCTTTAGCCCTTCAGCAGTGGTGTAAGTGAATCCATTTTATTTCACATTGCAATGGATTAAGTCTATGATCTTGACCTGGTTGAGGGCTGGTGGCATCTTCAGATATACTTGCTTGACTGTCTATGATCCAGTGTCCTCTCAAGACTGAGCCCAATTCAGTGGCTGCATTGCAAATTTTACTTGTAATTTTAGTTTGGAAATATGCTTGTAAATTTCTGTCCAGGCTATGGAACAGTCACCTCTCTTTATTCCAGTGTTGCCATGCTGGAACTCTGTCAGTTGCTCTCTTTGGTCATGAATTTATTGCGCACAACGTGGAAAAACCACTTCAGACACAGTGAAGTGTGTACATATGCACATCCCTGTTCCATGGACCAAAACGGATTGCTGCTTCTCCTATCAGGTTCAAAGCTGGCATTGACCTCACTGGGAGGTGCAAAGGGACTTAAATGGATTGTTTGGCACATTTGGTAAAACTCCTCTAAAATTCTGCTAGCATTTATAGCAGTAATTACTCTGTTTCTGAATAAAGTGGTTTTGTTGTTATAAAACTGCAATCTCTGCCTTTCAAAAGAAACACTTAAAAACTATGCAGTTTCTTTTTCTTACCTAAAGTTTCAACACCTTTATAGGAAACATGAGCTGTAATTTCACTAGTTTCCTTCTTTAAAATGTTTTAAAAGGAAATCAGATCTCAGTCCATTCTATAGTTGTTCAAAAGAGTACAGAACTGGCAGTACTACAATTTGAATCTTACCTAAAAGCCTGACAAGAATAGGAGTAATAGGTGCAAAGTCTCTATTTATTTAGCTCCAGCCACCACCAGTTCTGAATTTATCTTTGCATCATCCTTATGCAATGCAGATAAAGAGCCTCAGTATTTTGTGACTTGGTAACGTGAGCACAACATCCTGCCTAACATCCTGCCAGGGTCCTGCACAATCCTGGAGCCACAGTGACAGCCTTAGCAAAGCTGAGCAGAAGGATTACACCTGCAGAGACCTGCAAAAAATATTGGCTGGTCAAACATTTTTACCCAATCTTTTCACCTTGTGTTAGCCTCATTCAGGACAAGTTCATTAAAGACATCCTTACAGAGATTAGTTCTGTTCTCTGCCCATTTCACCCTTGTCTGCTCCCCTGATCCTGACTAATGTGAAGGCAGCAGTGATGAGGAGAGCCTTAATAACTACCGACTCCTTGAGTGTTATGTGATGCTCCTGCTGCTGTTAATGATGGGGCAGCAGCATTTGACAAGGCCTTCTAACAAAGTGCTTTGAAAGCCCCTTACCAAGCTCTCCTAGGCTGACAGACATTTTAGAAAAGTCCTGTGCTTTTGTCCCTCTTATGGATATTTTCCCTGAGCTGTTGCTCTGTGATGATCCTTTTATTCTCTGTTAGGGTAAGTGGTAGAAGAAGGAAAGGGGTGTTTTTATTCCAGACTGATTTCTAAACCTTTCAAATGAAGGTGATGCTGATCATCCCAGAGCTATTGGCTGTGCTATGGCTCTGCTCAGATAACTGAGCTGGAATCTCCTCCCAGATCAGAGAGATCTCTTCCAAGGCAGCACACTTCTGACACTCTTGCATGGTTTTCCAAACCAGTCAGAATCCATACAAGCACATTTGGTGAAACCGCTGGAGGATTCAGGTCCTATTTCACAAGGAGCAGCAGCTGATCCTTCTCTTTCATATTTTCTCTTAAAGCGGGAAGTTCTGAGTCCTTTACTCATTTAACCATCTGGTTGCAGCCTAGACTAGAGAAATTTAAAATGATCAACCCCAACATTAGCCCATTTCTAATTAGCCTTGTTGCCATAGTGACTTGGAGGGGTTTTATTATCATGAGCATGGCAAACTGATGGAACTGTACAACTTCTTTTGCAGCTGGGGAATGCAAAAAGTGAATCCTGCATTGAATCATACTTGCAGAGCTGACATTCAAATCACAGTCATTGTGTGCTCAGGAAAAATGACTGTCACTCATATAGAAAGATAGGGGGTGCAAAGAAAGAAAAAGGAAAGAGGAAGAAACAACTGATCTGAGGCATTAAGATGAACATTAAAATGCAAAAGAACAAAAGAAATTCAGATATCCCATTTAAACTAGAAAAAAGAATAGCGGAGTAGCCATCCTGAAGCAGTAAGTGCTCAATGTGGACTCTGTCTCCTTTATTTTCATATGCAGAAGAGCTGGGATATTCCCAAGGACTTTCTTATGCGGAACATGTACAGAAAGTGGCTTCTATCCTTTATTGATATTGATATTTCCTTTTTACTACAGGGAGTTGAAATGTGTGTATTTTTGATCCTGAATGTTGTCATGGTTACAGGACTACTTGGATGCTGCTTTTTGCACTCAACAAAGGCTGCCCCGTGGGTGCAGTTTCAGGCTGATGATGGTGGGCACCAGCCTGAACACCCAGTTCACCGTGGGGTCTGCATGGAATCAGCAAGACCTGGAGTGGGGTTTCCTTGGGATGGATTTCAGTCACAGGAAGAGGGATAGAAATTGTGTGATCACACTCCTACTACTCTTATAAATGACTGCTAGGTAATGTTTGTGAAGTATGTGCTCATTCCCAATGTGCATCTAGCCTTAAATATTTCTGCTTAGGCTACTCTTTCACCTTGTGTTTTGATTAAAAGCCTTGTTCCTCTGGATCTTGGGACCAAGGGCTTTTTTTTTCAGCATAGACTTCATTTTAAGTTGGAGTCTATGACATTGTACAAAGCAAAGCTGCATGAAGGAGGAAACACTGGTGCTGATCTCCATAAAGTCAGTTCTGTTTGTGCATCTCATGGAGAACCTCATGTCTGCCTGCAAGATCATGTGGTAGATGTACTGTAGAAGCTGTTGACTTTTCATTGAAAAAGGGCAAAAAAAAAAAAATCTTTGGCTGAGCCCTTCCCTACCCATCTTTTTTTTCAGGTTTTTAGCCAAAGGGTTTTCTGATTTCCAAATTTATAGAAAGGAAGCATTAGGAAGAAAATTATTTTCTATGAAATGCAGGCAGGCAGAAAACGTCAATTTTCAGAGAGGATTTTTCAGTGAAAGGTTGCAATTTTCTGTCAAAAGCATCTTTAGTCTTTTACCAACTGTATAAAATGTCATGTCTTAGGTCTTGTAGCAATTCACCCACACAGTGGAAATGGAGACTCATAGGATATTAAACTTTCTGATTGTTTATTCCACCCCAAACTGGTTTTAAAGGATCCTTATGAGCAAAAGAGTGCTGTAGGTAAGAAACAAGCAGATTTCTGCCTTTTAACAAAAAGCTGATACATGGCCTTGTGCAAATGACTGTCTGAAGTGCTTTCTCTCCTTTTACTACAGACTGCCAAGTTGTTTGAGTGCAGATGTCTGTACCAAACCCAAGACACCATATGCTCTGCAGACATGATCATGCTCATGATAATCTCAGGTGGGGAGGAAATATTAAATGAAAAGGGGAGAAAAAAGAATGGACAAGCCAGTATTTTCTGGAATTTGTTTGAAACAGTCAGGCTAGTCAGTGAATACACATTAATACCATATTGCAACTCACCACTTGAAGCAGGAAAGCTGTGGGTGGAAGTAGATGGGAACAAGTGGGGTGCCCTGTTTTGATGGAGAAGCTTAAATATGACTGTAAAATCAACAGACAGCAGCAACGCCGTAGTTGAGCCTCCCACTCCTAACTCACCTTGCCTAAGGTTACAGCCTTGTCTGAGTTCCTTGTAATTAAGTGGTGTCCAGGTTTGAATGGGCCGGATTTCCTCACCACCTATGCTGCTCTGATGTTGAAAGAGAATTGTGTAGTAACTGGAGACAGCAATTTGTCATAGTCACTTAGAGAAAAAAATCCAAGTCTGATTAGGGTTAAAAGAGCAGATGTTCTGAATTCCTCTACAAAAGGGGCCCAGGACATGTGAAAAATCTTTTGTGGGAAAGAGGCTTTGCCCTACTGGAAAACCTTTCAGGGACTCAGTAGCAGCAGGTGAGAGGATGAGCATTGTTTGCTGCCAGGGATACCTTTGCACTCTGGCTCTTCCCCATCGCAGCTGCAGCTCCAGGCTGAGAAGAGCCAAATGAAGGAAGGACATGAGTGCTTTTCTCCATCTCCACATGCTGGGGGGCCCTTGTGGTGGTAGCAGGTTGGCCTGTGGCTGTGGGTGTCAGGGCTACTTTTCCATCCCTGCTGCTACCGATGCTTTGAGCACAGCTGGATCTTGGGCCACCTGCTTCTCTCCTGGAACTGCCTTCATGCACCTGCCTGTGTGAAAGGTGTTTTGCTGCAGAGGATTGCTGTCAGCCCAGGGATCAGTGAAGAGGGCAAGAGGATGTGAGTGATCAGTTGCTTTCACAGATAATTGAAAGCACATCAGAAATAGAAGCAAGTATTTAAATCGAGAGTCTTTTTGCTTCTTCTCCACCTGGTGAGCCTGGGAGTTACAGGAGGCGGTCACATGGTGGGGTATTAACAACTCTGATGAGAGATGCTGTCAGTTTGATTTGCTTATTTGGAGACCAGGGTAGGAGGGGTGTCCATTAGCATGTCTCAGGGATTTCCTATGCCTGCACCTGGACCGTCATTAAAGGAACAAAGCAGCTGAGGAAATGCATTCACAGTGCAGATACTGGTATATGACACCCAAAAGACCTACCTTTTTTTTTCGCTAATCTTATGGTAAAGTGCTATCAGACCAGCTTACATTGCTCTGTCTTTGTCTGATAGCAATGAGGACAGCAGTGACTCCAAGACATTTATATTTGAAGGCAGTGGCTTGCATGAGGACCAGGAAGGGCCACCTTCTCTGTGATCACAGAGTGCATACCTATCTCCATTGCTGCTGACAAATAAGCTGCCATAGAAGAAAAATCAGAAGCTGGGCATTGTACTGAAAAGAATCTCATTCAGAGAACTCTTGGGACTCCCACTTCCAACAGGAATCTTTTGCAGTTACCTAAAAGGCCCTGCTGGAGGTAACAAGGTCATATGCTCCAACTGGTCAAGCCATCAAGGCATGTCCACTTGCCTTCCTTCAGCACTACTGAAGTCAGCAACATGGGGAGCTCCTGCCTGGCTTCCCATCTCTCCCAGGGCAGAGGTCACTTTTTGTGTCCACTTTCCTACCTCTGCCAGTGTGACTTGGCTGCCAGCACAAGGCAGGGAAGCTACTGAGGGAACAATGTGTGCCTGAACCTCACTGTGGAAGCTCAAAGCTTGTCCAGAACTGGAGAATTTGCTCATTATCTACATTGTCTTGTCATGCATGTACACCTGACTGTGGAGCATATCTTTGGGTCATTTCTAATGATTAGTGTATGGGAAAGGGTCTCACCTAATAGGTCCATCTCTGCAGTCTTCAAAGCCCTGTTACCAGAAATTATCACAATTGCCTGGGGGATTTTTATGTGCAATTCCCATTAATTAAAATTAACAAATACCAATGGGCATATAAATCCCCTCTGAGATTTTTGATAACTAAACCAGCATTCTCTGCCAGAGAGAGTATCTGTATACTGTTCAGTATCTCTCTCTTGAGTTCACATTTTCCCTTGGGTTTGCTTCCACATTCCTTACAAGAGACTGAAGATTTCTCTGTAACAGCCCCTGCTCTTTTATAGTGCTGCAGTCACACAAAATAAATATGAAGTGAGCTGATTATATTCCGGAGCTACGAGATACCACGTGTCAGATCCAAAGTGAACTGACCTTTCCACTCCCAGATGGACAGCTCTGACCTTTTGTGATGCTGATGAGAAGCGTGGAAGAAATCATGATTAGGGGAAAATCGTGCTTTATTAACATAGACAGAGCACAAAGAACTCATCATCCAAAGACCTGCCTCTAGATGGTGGGACACGAGAAAGAAAACCAAGATGTGTGTCCGTGTTGTACGCTCATTATAGTCCTAATGGGAACAGGACAGCAGAGCTGAGGGGACAGCGGAGATGTGTGATGGGAAATTATGCTTTGCTGTAGAGTCTTTCTTGCAGTGACAGTTATAGCAACAGCAGACCAGGATCCTCTTTATTGCTATTTTACAGAAATTATTATTTGACAGAGCAAGGTGAGAAATCCTGGTAGCTGCAGAAACACCCAGTTGAGTCTGGTAGGTTTTGCCTTGCTACGAGGTACCAAAGATCTGTTAATGAATAGGAATATATTTTTTGGCATCTGTTTTTGTCACGGTAACTGTGAGGTGCAGACACTCCCCTTTGCAGGTTTGGGGGGAGGAGGGGAACAAGAAGGGTTTTTATTGTACAGCAAACACATCTTCAGAAAGTGAGGAGGTTGGTGGGAGGGGAGGAGGGGTTGGGGGAAAGCAAGCAAGCACATATTATATTCCAACTGTTTCCACGGTGACATTTCATAATCACAACTCTTGGGAGAAAATGCTTCATTGCAAAGCTGGAGGAGGCAGGATGGCTTTGTTGATGCAGCCAGAGAGGGGATAGCTCTCTCAGCACCTGTGGCTCACCATCCAGAGGACTTGGAAGCAGGGACCGGCTAAACACATGAGGCTGTAGCACAAACCCTGGGCAAGGGATTTAAATGCATAGCAGTCATTATCATCTCCATACATTTATTTCAAGGATGAACATTTATAAATAAATGTGATATCATCACACTAAATGGGAAGTCTAAATATCTTCTGTTTTTTTTGGCAGGAAGGAGAAAAAGAAGGATGCATGTGAAAAGGAGCCCATAAGATATACCTAGCAAAGCATAGTCAAATATCTGAAAAGCAGCTTGTATGTTATGAATTAGGTCACCAGGTCTTTGTATTCCACATTATCATTCTATTTACTCTCAGTCCTACAGTTATAGCACACAACCAAGCTCCAAGAAGATTCAAACCTCCCTTTTCAACACTGGGACTGGTTGCACACTGCCCCGAAGCCAGTGCTTTGCTAGCAGAGTCTCACAAATCAATTGGTGGCATATTATTCATTTTACAAAGCAGCACCATGTTCACCAGAATCACTTCCAAATGTCTGTGGTTCCCTGTGTTGTTTTAGGCAGTGTACCACTTGTCATCATGCTGCTACAGATGGCAATAGCTCTTGGGGACTTTCCTATGAGACGTAGGCAGGGAAGGCAAGGGCTGTGACAAGTACATGAGGTTTTCATGCTTGAGGACTTTCCTTCAGTTCCTGCAGCAGAGACCCACAATGTGGGCTTCAGTCCCAAATCTCTTGCAAGTTCTGTGAGTTTAGACAAATTGCTTCCACTGCCAACCTCTTAGATGGGATAAATCTTCTTTTTCTTATATCACTGACCATGAGTAGCTGGATGATCAAATTTTTCAGTTCCTTGAGTAACATGACTCAGTGCACTAGTCCAATAGTCCTTGACTGCATCCTAAACAAGTATACATAGATGTATATGATTTCTAAAGTAATTACCGCATATTTTATATTCCTGAAAAAAACCCCACATCATTCCTTTTTTTTTTCTGGTGACTGAAGCTCATCAGCTCTGTGCTGTTTCTATAGGATCGCATGGAGCTGCTAATGATCTGTTCTCTTCTGATTTCCACTCTCTCTAATTGTAGACATTGTTGCACTGGGTTGCAAACTTGGTGGTGTAGCAAGCGACAGGGTGTTTGTGTGCTGCTCTTTCTGTTTTGATCTGTTCTTGGGAGTACAAAGGAAGTCTGGCCTTTTGTTTGTAATACAGCACTGATCTATGATTCTGATGTACAGAAAGTCTCAGGCAAAAACCTTGATGTGCAAAGAAAAATCTCTAAATATGAGACATCTCCAGAAACAGTTGGTGTAACAGGGCCTGTATCATCTTTCTTCTCTCTCCTTTTCATCCCAGAAAACAAGATAATTCTTTGAAAAAGACATTAGTTTCAGATTCTGTCCTTAGCTCTTTGCCATTTCTGTAGTGTCTGAAGAATGAAGAAGAGAAATTATAGATAACCTATAGCTCTTCATGCACCCACTTTTGTCCAAACAGAACAGCCTAGCAGTGATAGCCAAAGACTGAGTGCCTGTAAGAGGTAGTTCCCCTTTACCAGCCTGTTGCACAGAGGAGAGTGACTGCTGCTCCTCTCCTCCCTGCAGTAACCCATCTGTGGAGCTGGCAGCAATGTCCTCTGGCAGGTCATGGTGACTGGCCATGCCGTGGAGGGCTTAGATGCTCTGACAGACAAATGAGTAGCTGGAACATCCCACTGCTATGGACCTCTGCCACACATATGTAGAAAATTACTTAATAGAACTTAAAAATGTTTTTGGAGGTATAGAAGAGGATCAGAGACAAAACCAATGGAGTGCCTCTGGACCAGGCAGTGGTTTGACTACCTGGGTCTCTTCATTCTCTATTCAACTCCTTTCAGCTAACTGGTGCCAGTCTTTCCATTCTCCTCTCTCCAGCTCTAATGATTTTCTCTGTGCCATTTCTCTATTTCTCCTCTGTAGTTTCTCCAAGAATGGATGTGTGTCTGATGTCCTGTTTATTCAGAAACTCTGCAGACCTCATTTTATTCCTCTTCTTAACTGAAACCAAAAGCATTTTGCTTTCACATCCTTTAAGAATTTAAACAACTTTTCATGAATAATTACACCATGGTATTTTATATTGCAATGAGGTTTTCTTCTGATAATATTTTGAGGGAGCTCAGGTTATTATTGCAGGGTCCACATGTGCCAGTCTCTCTCTCTGAAGACTTTTCAGAGGTGTCTATCTCTGGTGAGTTACTAGCCCTTGTGAAATCCAACCCATTTAATATATACAGACTGCAAATGTGCTACAGACTATGCTATGTGTGAGACTGAGACAGTCAGGCAGGGTGGGATTTTGTGTGATGTGAACCAACATAAAATTCCCATTTCCCTCTGAGATAGAGGATGGGTAGAAATTAAAGAATAAGGAGAAGTGACATGAATATCTGTATTGATTGCAGAAATTCATGACAGAATGACACTGATAATTCTGGTGATTTTTCAAGTTCTCTCCTTTGTGCACCGACTTCCCCCTTCCCAGCTGGTAGCTGTCAGCCTGCTCCGGTAGGATGTGATGTAAGGACTGGAAATTGATACTTCTTTTCTTGACTCAGATACTCCAGTTCAAAACTTTGAGTCCTTTGACTATTGGAAAGGCCAAGATCAGCCACCCTAAAGCTCAGCCCACATGTTTGTTTATCATGCGAGTTAGCAAAGCAGCCTGGGAGCCGCAGAGCCAGATGGCAATGATGGGATCTTTGTAAGGCTCTTTGAATTGTGGCAATTGCTGCTGCTGCTGCTTTTTGGGTGTTTTTTTCCTTCCTAAATCAGCATCCTTTTATCTTCCTCATTTCACGTTTGTTTTCTGTGCATCTTGAGTTTGATGCCAGGGATTAAAAATGAGGGTTGATTCGTGTATCAATATTAAACTGCATAAACACCTCAGTCATTATTTGACTTCATCTGCAGTATTCACAATGTTTTGGGAACTTTGAGTGAAGAAAACTTTATCATGTGTATGAACATTTGACTGAACTATTGATAAGCAGTATTTCTGATGGACGTTACATCCCCTGTGTCTGGCTTTCCACAGTAAATAATGTCTTAGCATATATTTTCAACAATGTTTTTAATAGTCATAATTATTTGTTCTTCCCTTCAATGAGAAAATAATGGGACAGCATAATCTGTGGCAATAATCTGGGGGGATTTATATTCTCCAACAACAGTAGACCTACTATAATTTTAATATATTACCAGGAATTTCTGCTTCCTCTGGTGAGGCTTAGAGAAACATAAGGTGCTTTAATGACAAACAGGGATCCACCTACAGCTCTGATTTATGTTTATGACTCAGCAAAGACCATAAACTGAGACTAGGGCACAGAGTGATTCTATAAGTAGTTAAAAATCAACCATTCAGCAAGGGTGGGGGGGAAAAGGAGAGCTGGCATCATTCCATGCATGAGGAAGAGAGTAGTTTGGAATTTGCAGATGGTAAAGTCTTCTTTCAGGGGAGTCAGTAAAGGGGCCGGGGGGATTCATCATGGAGAGATTTGTAGTGTTTTCATGAATGCTCATGTAGATGTTTACCCAGGGTGTCTATCAGAACTGTCCCTGGTTGAGCACGTTGAGTCAGTTTGCTCTAAGCAAACCCACCATCAACAGGTCAGATGGAAGGTGGGATAAACAACTTTAGAAAACAAAGTTGCAGATCTGAATTTATGGTGTACTCAACTTGGACTGAGTACACAGCTTACATCCTTACCTGACTCCAAGAAAGCTCCTGGCCCTGTTGTGCCAAAGGCTCCCCATCCAGCCATGCTGGGTGGCAGCGGAGCCCAGAGCCCTCACCAGAGCAATCGCACCCCAGGGGCACTCCCAGATGAGGCACAGCTCCATTTGCCAGCTGCTGCTCGTGAATTTCCAGCTGAAGGGTGCACAGTGTTTGCAGTGCCACTCTGATTGACAGGTTTATCTTTCAGTCCATTTAGTTACTTAATTATCCCAGAGTGAGCAAGGAGTAATTTCTTATAAATATGGTAATAAGCGGATCAGGATGACAACAGAAGCACATTCTTGTACAGTTTGTAGAAAAAGACAACTTTCCTCAGTTTCAGTTCATATCAGGCTTCCCCATCAGCAGCCAGTAAATTAATAAACAAAATCTGGTGACCCCCAGATGTTTGGCATCAGTCAGGACCTGCTTGGATCTTTCCTCGTCTAGAGTGTTGTCTGTCTCACATCTTCACATTTTAGTACACACTGGAAAATAATGAAACTCATGTTTCCCTTAACTTCTCTGAGTTGCTTCTGGAATGTCAAAGCTTTTCATTTGACAGCTCCAGTCCCTGTGTAAAGGAGAGAGGGCCCATGGATACCTCAGGCCTTACTCGCTGATGGAGGGGGAAGATTTTTCTGCCTGATACCAAACATTGCTGAGACTATTTTTGTGTAGGAGATTCTACCAAAAATTGTCAAGTGAATACAGTCTGTAAATGCTGAGTTTTAGTGGTGCAAATAATACAAAGAGTAAAGATTGAAGCAAGTCCCTCATGTTAAAAGAAACACATATGCATGTGAGGAAAAGATAGTAAAGAGCCTGAAGTCTCCCTATTTCCAATTCAGTAGGAATTTTGTCAATAAGGATAAGTGAATGCCTAAAGGCTTAGCTGCAGGTTCAAAATCCCTGTGCAGGCTGAAACCTGCTTTAGAAAAGAAGATGGGAGTGCAGTGGTCTGCAAAGATGTCCCTGTTCCCCCACAACCATTCCACGTGCTGGTGAACTCCCCTGGGCTGTGCCGCCTGCTCCTGCCTGGGCCATGCTGGAGTGTGTGTGTGCACACACAGCACACATACACTTTCCTAACCATGTCTATCAGTGTCATTTCGGTGTGGGTGGCACCAGTGACTGTGCATATGTTTGCTGGGTGTAGGTGTGCTGAGGGCTATCTGCACACACACTTCCCAGCGTGTCGGTGCTGTGAATGGAGGGAACTGTCTCACCCCTTTTCCTTCCTGATTATTTCCACGTTTTCCTCACTTTGAATTGCTGCACTCTGTCCTCTCAGAACCTGTGCTACAATCATTCCTTGAGTGGCACATTATCCAAAATAACAAAATTGAGGTGAACAAGGCAGGGAGAGAAATGCATGTCACTCCATCAGCATTCATTATGCCAAGGCTCTGTGAAAACCATATGAGATTCTGCATTGTTTGGAGTTTATTTAGATTAATCACTATAATTACATTTTGCTCATTATAAAAAGCCTCCTATAGAGATTGCCCAGCTACAAAATAAAAGGAATTTTGGAAATAGTTATTTGAATAGCCTCTTTAAAGACATTCAGGAGCATCATGTAAAACACAGTGGGCACGAGGGGAAATAATTCTGCTGGGAGGTCGGACGGATGCCTAGTTCTGTTGATTTCCTCATTTTTCAAGGCTGGAGGCTTCTGCATGTGAATGAATCCTTTGTTTTTCCAAGGCTTCTGGTACAGAAATATATCTGCTGCAACAACTGCTTATTTTCTATCCTGGAAACAAAAGCTCTGATAGTGAAGGCAGACCATGCTGCTTGGGTGGACAACTTCATGCCATGCAAAGCAGAGCAAAGAGGAAGGTGTCAGGCATCCTTCTCAGAGCCAAAATTCTCTGGCTCCAAGCAAAACTTTGGAGCAGAAATGGGTGCAAGCAAAGGTTCTCACCCAGCACAGCAAGGTCAGTTGCAGACAGAACACAGGGGGAACAGTAGCTCTGACATAGTCATTTTCTTACTCTCATGTCTAGCAAAGATTTTAAGTGAACCAGCTACGCTTTTCCAAAGTGCCTTTAAAATATTTTTTAAATTAGACAGAGTCTGTTTGGCTTTTTGGGTTTTTTTAGACCTGTATCTACCTAATTCTTTACACTGAATGGTATGAATTAATCTGACTAAAGTCTGTTGTGTGTTCCCTGTTGTCCACCAGATGCCTGCCTGTCCCATCTATGTCTTAAAAGTCCTTTGGGAAAAAATACATGTTTTAAAAAAACTCCACTTCCTGATATTTTCAGTTGCTCCTGATTAAAATGGTACTGTGCAATTCACTTGTATTCTGCATTGAATGATTTTCTGAATTCTGAAAGGAGGAAAAAGCTCTTTCAATTGGTTTTAGGAATCTAGATAATTCAATTGTGTTCTTCTCTCAGAAGATTGGTGGCTTGATCTGTGTTTCGGTTATGACTATTCCTGTGAGATTGAAGAGTTTCAATAATTTCCCAAGACTCATTTTGGATTTTAGCCAAAAGTTCAGAAGCTGTGTTGCTTGGATGTTGATTTAAAGAACCTTCAGAGCACATAGAGTTAATTCTGAACATTCTTACGATAACAAACTCTGAATAAAATGTTGTTGTCTATAGGGAAAAAGGAAATGAATACCTTCTTAAAATAATGATCTTATTACTACTTATCTTGTTACACTGTAGTGAGGTTCCCCTTGTTAAGCCACCTGCATTTTGAGAGGTTTATAGACAAAAGCAGCATTATTAATTAATGCAACTGTGCAAGTTTTCTGCAAGCTATTATAATATTTTATTGTTACGGTTACTATTATTGTTATCAGATAGGCTGTTTGGGAGTTTGAAAACATGCTAGCATCTTTCTGTTGCACTGGTTATCCTTCAGTGCCTTTCTTCAGATTACAAATGCAGCTGTTTCTATTAAATTCTGGATGGAAAGCAACATCCCATAAAACCTATCAGCAGGTTATTTTAGCCTGAAATCAGTATTGCTAAATTATACAAGGAGTGAAATGGAAGTCTCATGGAGGTGCTCCTGTGAACAGCAGATGTGAATTTTTGTGCTTGAATATGACTTTGGGCTGACAGTCACCCAGGCAGTGAGACAGGGTCAGGGCATCCTTTGGCCAATATCAACTGACCCCTGAGTGCCTGAATGATTGTTCTAATGAACCTGCAGTCTCTGGCACCAAGAATCATTGCCTGGTCACCTGGTAAAGGGTTGTCTGGGGAAAAAAGGAGTCCATCCTAGACAGACATTTCATTACTTACCATGAGGAGGCAAGTCTCCTCGGCTCTGCTTTTTTGCAGTGTAACTATAGGTACTGTCCTTGTAAGAGGCCACAAAATTTCAGGCATCAGTGCAACTGCTGTCTGATACAAGGTATAAGAGCACAGTTCTGCGCCCCCATGCCAACTCTGGCATTTATGAGGGTGTTTAACATTTTGTCATTCCAGAAGTCAGAGTGAAATCAAAAAAACTGTCTAGGAAGATACTAAAGAGCCCAAACTCTTATTTGCAGATATTAAATGGAGGTCTGAGGATATAAAGAGTAGTATTATCTCTGCAGCATAAAATTATTACAGAATCACAGAATATGCTGAGTTGGAAGGGACCCACAAAGATCATCAAGCCCAACTCTTAGTCTTGCACAGGAGTCACACCATGTGTCATGTCATACCTGGGCCCTGTGGCCAACAGAGAACTTCTGCATACTACTGCAAATCTTGTAGGCTTGGTCACATCCCATTTTGGTTATCCATCTCTGCAGTGTGCTCATGTGTCCAACTGTTCTTTATGCAGGAGCAGGTCTTGACCTTTAAACATTGGTCACCACTGTTGGGTGTTCTTCCAATTTAACCACATGCTTTTGGAGATGGGGAGTGAGGACTAGGGCAAGGGACCCTTTATCAAACCAGAACACTGGGCACCTAAGTCCTATTTCTAATTCTACCCCAAACAGGCTTTTTACTTTCTCTTTCCTCTTTGCTATGTAGCCCTTGTGTGTATCAAGCCTGCAAACAGTAAGGGCAGAATCTCTAGGCTTGGACTTGAGCATTCAGGTTCTGTCACAAGTGGCCTCAAGTTTGGTTTGGGACTTCAGAGGAGAATGGGTGAGTTTTCTTTCCTTTCTGAGATGATTGTGGCTCTTGTGTTCATCACAGTTCTTTCTCAAAAATTTCTATACCACAAGTTGTGCCTAGGAGCTGTTTTTTGTTGTTTCTACTTTTATTGCCCCCCCTCCCACGTTTTTTTTTTGAGCAAAGTTGTTTATGATCAAATATGCTCCAGCCTCACTAGAACTGCCACAGAACAGCTTCTGCAGTAATTCAGGCTAAAATAGCCCCCTAGTTTCAGAAGCCTGCCCTATTTGATGGTACAGATTCCTTCACATCAAGCACAGAGGTGAAAAGCCTCATAGGTTAACAGTGAGCAGGAGAAATCAATGAAAAACGTGATGATTGAGGTTTCCTTCTTAATCCTTTGAGTTCTCGTTTGTTGCTCTGAAATCCTTTCTCCCAAAGAATATTTGCAGAATACAACCCTCTTTGTTATCCTAATAAGCCAGGCTATAGAAAGTGATGGGATCAACTCCTGAACCCAGAGGTGAGAGCCCAGGTTGGGAAGCGATGGATCAGAGGCAGTGAGTTTCAGCCCTTTCTCTAGAGGAGTTTGCCACCTACTGATTCACAGGTTCTTTTTAGCGTCTGCTAAGAGAAGTTGAGGGGGAAAGCAAGGAATTTAGGGGTAGGTGGGAATTGCCCTTAGAGATCTCAGTCAGGATCCCCGGGGAGAATATCCAGGGTTAGGGGCGATGCGATACTCAGCTGTTGAGCTCCAACTGGGAGAAGGGGAAGGAGCTGGTTGGAAGCGCCTGGTGTGTGCGTGTGTGTTGTGTGTGGCGGGGGAGGGATGTGGATGAGGAGCGGGCTCTCTTTCTTTCTCTCGGGGCTCAGTTAATCCTGCTGCCAGGCGGTGTTCAGCGGCAGTCTCAGCGCTGGATTCTGAGCAAGGGAGACGAGCATCCCGAAGGCGCAGCGGAGGGCAGGCGAGAGAGGCAGCTAAAGAGAGCAGAGCGGGGGAAAAATCAAATCTATGCTTGGAACTGGGCTTCTTTTTCGCCAATGCAAAAGGGAATATGCAGCACATTTTTGTCTTCTTCTGCACCAGTTTCCTAGGGACGGTGTTAGGGGCCAATTTCCCCAACAATATCCAGATAGGTGAGTGTGGGGCTGGGGACGACGGACCTTTGTGAGTGGGTAGGGGTGGAGAGGGGGCGTTGGGGGAAAACTGACCCATTCTTGTGCTTGCAAAGGGAAAATACGTGTGTATGTGTGAGAGAGAGAGCGAGGGAGTGAACTGCGAGGGCTGGATGTGCGCGTTGGTACCAGCTTTGACGGAGAAGAGATGGATCAATTTGGCTTTGGGGGAGGGGAAGATTGGGAATAAATGCCTGCACACACATCAACACAGAGGGAGAAAAGTGCTTCTGAAATGGAGGAAGTATGAAAAAATATCTGTTTCTTGCTCTGAGGAATGCCTGGACTGCCATTGTGTGTTGCTGCATTTGCAAAATCGGCGGTTGCATGATACATTTTTGCGAGGATGCTCTCATGTGTAGGTAACTGGGGCGAGAGGTAACAAACAGACGCTCTCCCTCGTTGTTGCTAAAGAATAAAGGCAAAGCTATTGGGTGAGGATTTTGCATTGAAATATCTTTCTGTTTAATGCCACTTGTTCTCCCTGGACACCAGCAGTGCCTGTTTGATTCCTTCCTCCCTTCCTATAACTTCTTAGTGTTCCTCTCCCTCCCTCCTCAGGTTAATTATTACTCTCCCATTGATCTTTATTGGTGATGGTTTGTAACCTAGCCCCAAATTCCCTTCCCTTGCATGCCATTTTCTTTCCCGCCTCTCTTTTCTTTACAATGCCAATCAATTGCTAATCCTTCAAGTTCAGGCAACTCCTGCCTGAGTCCAGCTGTACAATTGATGCTTTTATTGCTGTTGATGCTGCATCCTTGTCTCCCTCCCTTCCTGTCTCCCCTTTACCCCAAATTTGTGCAACATCCCAGATTTTTTCCCTTTCATCTAACACATATAGTAGTCTAACTTGGCTACAAGCATATTATTCCTCTGACACCCATGATTAGGCTGTGGGCTGGGAGGAACGGGGGATGTGGGGAGATATTGATGCACAAATAACCCTTTCTACATAAGAAGATGCTCTCTATACTAAAGATGTGCAAAGTGACATTGATAGCAGGTCTCTGCACATTTTTTCATTCTTAAGTCATCTTGAGCATTGACACTTTCTGCTGCTTTAATTCTCCCTTGTTGCTAAGTGCTTTGTTTCCCTACTCCTAAAATGCCAATAGCAGCACTCTCTTTAAATGCATATAGATTACAAGACAGGCTGAATTTAATAGCATCTTTCTGGAGGGTGTGAAGGGATCTGCTGCAAGCCAAGGTTCCTGCTGGGGGAGCAGCAGGAAACTTTTCCTAGGGCCAGGTTATTGCTGCACTTTATTCCAGGTTTATGGGGGAAGAAATGTTTTGAGCCTTCATCCAGCATGTTCCCAGTTCCTATCCTATTTGTATCATTCTGTGATTCTGGGCTTGTCTGGGTTTCTTCTTGGCCTGATCCCTTTAGGAGATTTCCTGTCCAATTTAAGTTTGGCCACTGTCACCTGTTAAATTTACGGCTTTACTGTGCAGCAAACCTCCAGTAGCAGCACTTGTTTGGTTATGGGTTGCATGTTGCTTTGGCTCTTGCAGCCCTGTCCGCATCCACCCTGTTGGGCTAGGCTCATCCAGGCTGCCCTTTACCCCAGAGTCCCACAGTGTGGGGGAACCCCCGAAACCCTTCTGTAGCAAACCTCTCATCCTAGTCAGCAGGGTTTAAACAGAGCCTCATTACAAGCAAGGGAAGGAATAAAGACTCTCATTTTTCCTTTATTAAGGTAACATTGACAGTGTTCCCATTGCTCTTCCTTAAAATTATGGGGGATAAGAAGGTTGAGCAGAACACCGTGGATTATCCCAATCCTGAAGGCTGCTCAGCCCAGGGATGCATCAGGGTTCCTAGATGTGATTCAGGCATTACATAACACACAAACTGGAAAGGTTTTCTGCTCCCAACCTGTCTGCAGTGGGCACAAAAGCCTTGGATCTTGCGTGCTAGGGGGTCTCCAAGTGTAAAGACACTCCCTGGGCTGGGGAGCTGTAGCCTCCGCTCATAGGAATATTTTGGCCCGAAGAGGTTTCTAATCCAAGTGTGCTTAAGACCTTTCTTCTTATAGTTCTGTTTCTCTCCCCAGGGGGGTTATTTCCTAATCAACAATCCCAGGAACATGCAGCTTTTCGGTTTGCATTGTCTCAGCTCACGGAACCCCCCAAACTCCTTCCCCAGATCGACATTGTGAACATTAGTGACAGCTTCGAAATGACATACACCTGTAAGTACCAGCATTCACTGTGTTCTCCCTTACTTTTGGGTCTTTGTTCCTGACTTGGGTTTATTTTGTGTCTGACACCTTGCTCTAAATGTGCACCTCACCTGTAGAGTCCAGGCAAGAAAACCCCACACACACGGACAAAGGATTTCTGAATCATTTTGGTTTGTGCTAAGGCACAGGGTGGAGGTAGTGCTGCAGTTATTCAGCGTGTCTAGTGACTTCTCTCCCATTATATCCAGAGTGGTATAAACCCCCCAGTAACTGATTTCTTCTTATTTCTCTAACCTCTGCCCGGCTCATTATGGTATAGTTTCATCCTCATATTTCCCATAGCTGTGGCATACAACGAAGAGACCCCTTTCCACCTACAGAGTTCTCAGAGTCCCTGTTTAGTGTGAAAAACTTCTTTCTCAGTCCAAGTTTAGCCATCTGTCCTTATAATTTCAGAAAGACCTAGCAGAAACCAGCAGCTTGGTGCAAGCGAAGTCCAGATCCAGAGTAAGGGGCATTCCTAATAATTACAGAGAAGTAAGAGTGTTCTAGTTTCAAGAAACAGGGAAATCATTGGCTCTAGAAACAAGTATTAAAGGCTGAATTTGCCACACAGAGTTGATCTTAGGGTGCATCTGCACCTTGCAAAAGCACAGCTGTGCTGTTCTCATTATATGACATAACTGGGAAAAGAAAAAACTGGCTTGCCAGGAAATGCCAAAGTTAGCAGCAACAAACAAGACCAGGAGGAAACCAGATGAAAACTAAACTCTGTGTGGTTGTGTTATGGGCTGTTGCAGGATTTGCTTCCCTTGGAACAAGGCGGTGCAGTTCTGTGGGCAAGGGACGTGTGCCGATGGGGTGTGATGTGTGAAGAATTTCTTGGTTCAGCCTGCTGTCAGACATTGCTGACACTCTCTGAGCCTGTATGTGCATAAATGGACTGCCAGGAGGGGCTGAAGGAGCCCTTCCCTTTGTAGAGCCTGTTGGATTTTTGTTGGCTTGTGTCTGCAGTGTCCTCTTGAGTCACTGAAACAACCTCTCTGCATTCTAGTTGAGTGGAGACTGGAGTGGAGGTGGACACAAAGGGTTCTCTCTGCTCAGAAATGCACAGAAAGAATTTACTGGGCCAGAAATGTACAAGAGGAGAATTAATAAGGCTTTTATTTTTTATTTTGTAGGGAGGGAGAAAGAAAAGTTGTGATATTTTCTGTTGGAGAGTTTGCAAATACAAGATCTCAGGAATTTCCTTCCCAGTAGATATAGCAGAGGAGTAACAATTTGGCCGTATTTTCTTTGCAGTATGTAATGACATATCTAAAGATTTTCTCTTTTCCTTAATATCGCTCTATTTGCCAACTACAAGGTTTCCATCAAGGAAAAGCAACTATTTCAGCTCAGTCCAATGGCACTTTCTTGGCAGGAAAACCAGACAAATAGAAGAAAAAAGACAGACCTTGTATCTATCAAGGGAAAGCGTCACTCACCTAGGGTAGAGTTGCTGACTGTGGCTGGGGATGAGCTATTTCAGTGCTGATAGCAGGAAGAAAGCAGAAGCTGCAAGAATATCACTCAAATAATTCTTCACCTGCACATGACTTTCCCGACCTCTCCATGCCTGCTACTAATGGTTTTGTTTACAGCTTTGGTATCAAGACTATAGTACTAGTTATGCTTCAGAAATCTGTCATTAGTATCACAGGAATAGGGGTGGTCTCACAAAAGCTGAATGGAAGCAAGACAGCCTCCCAAAGGATGTTATATTTGAGCTCTATGTAGGGCACATTGTCCTAGATCAGACCAGCAGAGCACTCTGCACAGTCCAACTTTACTTGTCCTCGTTTTTCTTTTCTTATAATTAAAAACTTCCTAAGTTCTTCCAGACTATAGAAGGCAGCATTTGTTTTGTAAGCACAAAAGAAGGTGTTATGCCATATACCCTAGGGGTGAAAAAAACCCAACCCCAAAAAGCAGGCCATTAGGAGACCTGATTTCTGTGCTCTGGGGCTGAAGTAAAACTTTTGTTGGGAATTAGCTCATTCCTCATCTTCCAGTTAATTCCCTTCCTGGTTGCCAAGACCAGATATCAGCAGAAGGATCTGTTTATTTACAGAGAATAAAAACCCTGCCCATGCAGTGGTCCTTATCTTTTGAGAAAAGACTGGCCATGCTACCAGTTAAAAGTACTAGTTTTGTTCCCATGGAGATAGAGAACACAGCATTTCTTTGCCATTGGCATTACCTGTTTCTCTGACCGTTGTCAAGGGTGTTTGAACCCTGTAAACCCAGTGCTGCACCTCTCTTTCTCTCAGTAGGTCATCTGAGGAACACTGGTAGGTTCCAGCCCCATTGCAAATCCTACTGTGCCAGGATCTGGCCTCATGTACTAAATAGTCCTTGTGGCAATTGTCTGAAGCAACATCATTCAACATAGAGAATATATATTAAGAATTAGTGGTGACAGCAGAAATAAAACCATTGTTGGGCAGCTTGGGGGGCAACGATGAAGTGGCAGGATGAACTACAGCACAAAGACAGCACCCTGGCTAAGGAGGTTGTGGAGGTTCTGTGCAAAATGTATCTCAGCATCAACTGTGACACTGTTTACCTCTGCCTGAAATGTATTTGCTTACTGGCTAGGATGAGCAAGCTTCGGTGTGACAGTGGGTGAAGTTACATGATATGCTGCCTCCATTTGTGCCCAGGTAACAGTATCGTTAATGATACTCCTGTGATGAACATGAATTGGTAAAAATAATAATATCCATCAAAGTGATAAGTCTGGAAAATACCAGGAGGCTGCTGATGTCGCTGGGCTGTCACTGTGACAGCCCAGCAAAAACTTGGATTTCTGATGCTTTCAGATGTGGACTTTTTATAGTTATGCAAGTATTGCAAGTATTCTGTGCAGGGAAGTGTCAGTCCATGGGTCCTGTGGTCCTTGTGCATAGCACATTAGTGGATGAAAATTTAAGCAAACTGTAATCATTAAGAAAGAAAAAAGTACGTTGTAGATACAACGTGGGGCAACCTTCTATTTCACATGTGTGGTTGATGCTAATATTGTAGCATCACTGAATTATGGGCACATTTCAAAAACTGAAATATCTTCCTGAATTCATTCCATCCCACAGAATAGCTTGTAATGAACAGGCTCTGTGATTGCAGCTGGGTTCGTGGTGGGCCTTACCAGTATGAAAACACACACCTGCCACTCTGAGAGTTCTTAACTAAAGGTTAGGAGGCTTTATAATTTTGAGATGTTTCTTCAAATGCCAAGGCAGTTGTGTAGGGGGAGGGTGAATTGAAAGTCCTTCCTTTAGCAGAAACACACAGCAGTGCCAGGGGACTGCAAAGGGTAAAATGATGGTGTGGTGTTGCTGAAACATTTACCTGGAGACACAACACAGCAAAACCCTTCTGACCAGCTTTAAAGACAAATTCCCAGGTTCTGTCTTCAGCCATGTTTGGAAAAGAGCTTTATAGCCTCCACACTGTCTCTAGCAAACTCTGCCATCCTGGGTTTTGCTGTGTTGACTGCACTCAGGACAGACGCAACATAGCAGCATTGATACTGCAGGTCTGAGTGCAGAGGAGTGGGAAGAGGGGTGCTCTGTGCCAGCTGTGAGGACACAGGAGACTGAAGCTTAGGAGAGAGCTGCAAATTCCTGTCGCTGACAGGTTCGAATTGGATATGAGCACTGTGTACTGCTGGCAGCAAAGGGATGCGAGGTTGCTTACTTGAGACAACCTGAGCTGGGAACAGTTTTCTCTTAATCTTCATCTCAGCCTCCAATTGTGCACATGTAATGCACATCCCCATCCTGTGCACAGCCCAGGTCCTCAGGGGATATGAGTTGTTTCAGGCACAGCTCCATAGCTTTATTTAATTTGTGGTGCAGACACTCTGTTTTTGGCCGCTGGCTGAAGTCCCCAGGTGAGCCCAGCAGCATCAGGAGATGGGGTGGCTGCTCTCACTGTCCAGGGAAGCTGATGGCTCAGTAACCGCCTTCCCTGGCAGTGCCCTGCACCCTGTGCCCTGTGAGCAGTGCTCACACAAGGTGAGTCACCAGCTTGGTAAATCTGTCCCTGTAAAACTCAGGCCACTTTGCTGGGATGACCAGTGGCTAAAATAGCCCCTGTTCGTCACTGAGTCCTGCAGCTTTGCTGAGGCAGCCATCGGATTTTGCATGCTTGGGTGCTGGGCTGCTGACAAGGGGCATTCAGGAGCTGCACACCTGAAACACAGAGGTCTGAACAGGATAGCAACAGTATTTTTCAGCTGCAAGAAAACTTGTAAAGAGGCTGAAAAACAATGAATTATTTATTCCTCTCCTTCCATGTATGCACCGACTTCGTTACTGTGGGGTCCTCATACTGAGTGTGGGCTGTGGGTGCTATAGAATATCAACAGTTAAATCTGTTCTGCAAATTAGAAAATGAACATGTAGTTTGGATTCTGTCCATATTTTATAAGGACCTCCTAGCACCAATTAGATAGGGATTTGTAGCAATCACTCACCCTGTTCTTATGTTCTTATCAGTAACAGCAAGCTTACATCCAAATCAGCTATGAAATGAAGTATTTCTTTTTCTTCTTTTCCTTAGATACTTACATATATAGATAGAGTATTTATAGAGATTGTTTTTTATCTCAAATTACCTCTTAGAGGCAGCAAGGAATAGGCAAGAATTTGAATGTTCTCAAACAACGATCTAAATTTGTTTTAATTAAACAATTAGTGCATTGAATTTAAAGGAAGCTTCTTTGTTGACAAACAGACCATAGTCGCCATTTCTTGTAAAGGTGTTGTTGCAATCATTCCATCAGCAAGCAATTAAAATGCAATTTTTATAATTAAACTTCCACAGTCTAAATAAGCCCAGCCCTGTAACAGTTGTGGTGTTGCTAGACTTGTTATTATTTTCGCAGTGTCAGAAATCTCATGTAAGTGCTTTGGGACTTTTTTTTCCCTGCTAAGTTCATGATGCTCGCTATGACTATTTAATGTGAGTTAAGCCAACAGAAACATGGGTTTAATGATCAGATGCAGTCTGATTAATACAACATAGGTACTACAAGGAAATACATCTCCTTAGATTATGTAATAGGAAAAGATGTGATGCAGGCAGACGAACCACGGAGCATCAATTCACGTTAGATCAAACTGAGGATAAGTTTGCTCACTTTGGGGCAGGAACGAGCTATAGCTTTCTAGTGTGTGTTTGTTTAGTGAGATGCCAACTCCTTGGAGGATCAGGTCTAGCCCTAAGGAGAGTGCTGATGGGTGAAATTCTGTCATACAGGAGGGAGCAGGTCCTGGGAGCGACACCAGATTCCTGTGCTCAGTGTTTCTGTTGGGCCCCCAGGGTGGGTGCAGTCACAATCACCACTGACACTGAGAATGGGTTTCCCCCAGTCTGGTGTGTCCATCTCTCCAAAGACCATGGGGGCTCTTACTCTTTGCATGAGTATTTTTATGTATTCAATTTTTTATCCTCAGTGATATCTGGGGAGAAAAGCAGATATGACGCAAAAAGGAAAAGCCAGAGGAGGAATAAGGGGACTTTCACACCTGCAAATCTATCTGCTCATCTGGAAAGGATCCCAGATACGCATTGGTGACAAGTCAAAAAGAGAGTGAAGAAGTAAAATTTGGGCTCTGCAGCAAGCAGAGAAGGGATTTCAGAAACAGTGAGCTGCAGAGGCTGGACGTGTCCATTGTGTGATTGTCACAGTTTTCACTCACAGCTTAACCTTTCTTCTCTAAAAATAAAGCTTTTTCATGTGATAGGGATCCTACTAGACCAGAAACACACAAGCTTTATTTTTTGGCATATTAGCAAGGTGAGAGTGGAAATCTTCATGTGACTGCAAGGAAGGTAGTGTTGGGAAGCGTCCTGTTTGTTTCCAAAACTGGTGGGAATTTTAGATATATGTTTACATTTCCCTTAATAGGGTTAGGGCCCCAAAGGCAGCAGCTCTCTGCCAGTAGAAAGGGAAATGGTTCCAGTTAGCTTCAGTAACACATGGAGCTCTGAGCAAACACAAAATCATCATGCTCCTTAAAGGGGCAATAAGTCAGGGAGGCTTTAATATTCTGAAGATCCAAATTCTCTGGGGTGCGGTATTTAACACAAATCTGAAGACAAAGATGCATTTATTTCTAGTGCATTTCTTTAAAGAGAAAAGGGGTTTATTTCTCTGACTTTAGTTACGTAGAAGTGAAACAGGGTGGTGTTTTTTCCAGCGAAAAGTTCCACTGGGTATAGCATGAGATGTCCTTTGGTAATGCCTGAGGAAGTCAGGCATTAGGCAAGATGCAGAAGAGGGGCCAAAGCAAGCCATTTGCAATCCACCATCATTCCAGCTAAAAATTTTTCAAAATAGTACTGAATTACTGGAGTAATAGCAGTGTGCTATCTGGCAGAAACTGCTCTCTGCTCACCTGCTGAACTGATCCCTCATTGGCTTACACAGTAACGAGTCTCTAGTTCATTTTCTCACTTGCCTTTTTAGCAGCCAGACCCACTTGTCCCCTCTGAAGCATTCTTTAAAAAACCCACGCCCTACCACACCAACGTAAAAAAACCCCAAAAGCTCCTGAAATGTTGATTCTTTCTATTAATGTAGATCAGTTATTTTCCCTGTTGTCTGCAAACCAAACCCCTGCCAATCATCACCCAGGGCTTCAATTCAGGAAATGTGCTTATGCATGGCCAGAATGACTGATCTGTTTAGGAAGTAGCAGGGAGAGGCAATGAAGAGGTGAGTAACAGCTACAAATTGCCATATCTTGGCTTCTCCAAGAGGGTCTTTTCATTCTTTGGTTTTATTTGTTTTTGACAGAGTGGAGGAGTGCAAAAGAAAACAACTGATGTCTAAGACTGAGTTGTATCATGCATATGATGGCAGGATTCTTGTGTGAATGTGGCATATGTGTCTATATCTCTCTCTATGCTATAGGAATCTAGTCTTGGCTTTGATTTTATAAGTGAGATCCTGACCCTATGCTAATGGAAATGAAGTGGGAGGGAGATGAAAGGTTGAGGGCTGGAAGTTCAGAGGAGAGATACAGAAGCCTCTGTAAGTTATCTGAAAGCAGTGTGGAAGGATCTCACATGAAACCAAGGGCTACTTCTCATCTTCCTGCCCTCCCAAATACTTTGCTTTGATCTTTGCTAGCAGTAAGCTTCAATGAGCAAAAAGACATCAGTGATTACAGTGATCCAGATGTGGTTTTTCTTCTGCTGGTCTCCTGACATGCCCTGAGCCTTGTTGTCTTTCCTTCCACGCAACACCCACAGCCCATTCAGTGCCATCGGTGAGGAGGACAGAATTGCTATTCTGACAGGTAAACAGCAGAAAAGATTTCCAGAAGACCTGTGAGCTTGTGAGGAAAGCACTGGCAAGAGAAGTCCAACAGAGAGCACACAGGGACAGAGGATGGAGAAACCCTGGATCAGGAGACAAGGCATGGGGAAGGGGCCAGGCAGCAGCTCTGGAGGGTCTGTGGACAAGTTGTAGGTGAAGTTTTCCTTGTCTCCCTTTTCATCTCTTAGCTAAGCCAGAGAAGATTTTGTTTTCTGAGGGCTCTGCCTCCTTCTGCTCAAATATGAGCTGGAGCTGCTGTTGTCTCCCATTTCACCAGCACCACAGTTCAGCTTAGTCCTGGCCTCCCCTCTCCTTGGTGCAACTGCCACAGAGCCAAATCTCAGTGCTTAACACAGGGAATCCCCTGCATGGGGTGGTTATTGCAGACTTCTAGTATGTCTAACACAGCTCTCAGTCCTCTTGCTGCAACAGTTCTGACATGCCACTGTGCTTTCCCCTCAGCCAGCTGTGTTCCATAGGACCCCTTGTATCCTTAGTGCATGATGGGCACTACCATTTATATATGGCTTGATGGACATGAAGTACAGTGGTCATGGCTTAGTCCTGAGGTAGGACTGCTTGGCTAGTGGAAAGGGAAACAACAAATGCTGCGATGTAGACCACAGCGAGGTGAAGGTTAGCTGGAAAGGAGGCTCTTGCCAGAACACATGTGGCAGAGGAAGTTTGGGGGTGCCCACCTGATCAGTGTCTTTCAGGGAACCAGATCAGCAGGGAAATGGGGACAGGTCTGGGCCACCAGGACTGTGTCTGCAGGGGCTGAAGCAGCAGTGGAGCCGCAGTGGAGAAAGAGGTTTGGCCTGCAGGGAGTTCAGGAGAAATGTCTTTGTGCAGAAGGTGATTAATGTCTTTAATGAACTACCAAAGGAAGTAATAGAAAGCCAAACCACATACAGCTGCAGTGGGGGAAGGGGCTGAAGAGACAGTGCTGTTGCAGGCAAGGACGAGGCAGTGAGTCGTGCTGCAGCCCAAGCAGCAACACCATTTCCAGTTCACTGTCCCAGAAAAACAGGCGGGCACAGCAGCTGTCCCGGGTCTGTCCTGAGCAAAGGCAGATCTGAGTGCATTTCACAGATTTAATCAGAATTATTTCAGTCTTCCAGCCTGTCCTGGTTCTGGGGTCTTTTCTGCTCATCTCATTTTGGCTGTGCCAAAACCCAATATACACAGCTTCAAGGTGTGGGGGTGGTCAACTGGGAGACCTTGTGCTCCTCTCCTGTGGGAACAGCAAAGAGAGGCTGTGAGGAGAGTGGAGCCTCCCTGATGGGAGCAAAGCCTCTCCTCTTTGGGAGAGGAAATCTCTTCAGGTTTCAGAAGTCTGGGACCTGGATTAGCCTAGGCTGACAGGCATTAAGAGTCACCATTTGTTTGGGAACCTGCAAGAAATGAGTGGATGAAGTCAGGCAGATTTCTAACATTGAGTCATCTATATCACAACATCCTCCACCTTAGCAGCCTCATGTGCCAGACTCAGCAGAGACCTCAGAGGGAGCAGATACCAGCACCTCTCCTGAACTTGCAGAGGTCCAGGCAGTCCCAGGGCTTGCAGGAGGCCACCCATTCACAGTCACACACAGACTAGAAAACCAGCTCTTCATGTTCGCAGACATGCTCATGTTTATGTGCTGATACTTAGAGGGTCAATGAGTTCACTGTGCAGCCTCCCATGTAGGATGTGAGATTGCTCCTGAATTTCCACCCCTGCTTCCAGAGCAACCACACACCTCTAGACATGAGCCGTTCTCCAAAAAACCCATATCACCTCTTGTTCTAGAGTAACTAGCACTACTTTGGGGTACAGGCTTGCTCTGTCAAAGAGGAAACTCTCCTTCAAGCATTGTCACAGTTCTAGTGATGCTGAATTGGGAATACCAACACACAGCATCTCAAATAGCAGTTTTCAGTGACCATTCCTGAATTTCTCTTCTTTACTTAGGAAGCTTTGCTTGCTCTCAAAGTCCTCACATGTGCCCACATGTTCCCTAATGAAAATATTCCTTCCTCTGTAAAACACCAAGTAAAGACACAAATTTGTATGTTGATTTTGGCTTACCTTACCCAGAGACCTTGAGAGGCAGGTGAGATGAATCATACCCCAAAGTGTCTGCAATTGTATTATGTCCTGCTAATTCTTCAATCCATTGCTGAAGTTGACTTCTCAGAGGTATCAAACAGTTTCCTGCTCTCCCTGTGAGCAGCGTGTAAAGGCTTTGATAAAAGCAGGCATCACATTGCAAACAGGCACTTCGCAGTTGTGCTATTCTGATGTATTGCTGAGAAGTGAAGAAAACATATGTTCATGGCATAGAAACTGCTCTGCTCAGGTTCTCCTTCTGTATTTTGGTACCGCACTGCAGTGGCCCCCCAAGGGCAGGGGCCTGCTGTTGCTGTGAGATGTTCTCTTCTCCTCTTGGTGTCACTTTTCATGGGCTCACTGCTGGCAGAAGTGTTTGCAGTGCTCTAACTACAATGCCTGGGTTTGCTTTTGCTGTCTCTAAGCAGATCTGCTTCTCTCTCTTCCTGTGGATACAGTCCTGGCCAATAGTGCCTTTCCCTAGGAGTAGACTCCAGGGGATCATAAGGTTGGTATCATCAGGAAAGGAATGCCTTCAGATGTTAACTGTAGCATTTTCCAAACAGCACCCGGGGATTTGTTTTAGAAATCCCCACTAGCTCAAATGGGAAGAACACGACTAAGCCCCTACATGTCACTGGGACAAATAATCTTGTGAGAAAACAAAACCAAAGTTGTTTAGCCCAGAAAAAAAAAAAAGGTAATTTCTATTACTGACATCCTATAGCAGCTGAGACAAATCAGACCCAAAGCCCTAGGTCAAAACACGCCTGAAAATCCTGGGGTACTCTGGATCCCATGCTGAATCCATTTCAATCCAGTCTTGAGTTCTAATTGTCATTTGGCAACAATATCAGTGAGTGTGAAAGCAACATCCATTTAGGTTTCCTGTTTCAAGCCTATCTCAGGACAGAAAGTGTGAATCCAAACCAGCAACTCAAGCAGAACAACATTTAAAAAATGGGGGAAAAAAAATCAACCCGCTTGGCTCCCAGGGCTGTGGAATGAAATCTAGAGCAGTGTCGTAGAGGGAATCTGGGCCAAGACACTGAGGCACAGCAGCAGCTTGTGGTGGGACCATGGGAGCCCTTGGCAAAGGTGTGTTTGCCTTATTAAAGGTGTGTTGTCTCAGCCTGTGCATGGGCTGCAGCCAGAGGAATGAGGTGTGTGGCTGTAGGACTATGGGTGCTTGAGCCATTGGATGATTGATGGCCAGAGCAACCAGAGGTGCTGCAGAGGTGTAGCATGCAGGGGCAGGATTTTTTCCCAAGCTATCTTTGCCTGCAGCCAATACAGTGAATTCTTCACTAAACTACAGCAAATTTACACTAAAAAAAAAGTTTCCATCAAAAGGAGATTGCACTTGACAGTCTCCCTTTAGCCACTGGAGAGCAGCAGGCAGACAGGCGCAGGAGGCTGCCTTCTCATCCCTTGCTGCCTGGTGTTCTGTGGTTTTGGCATTGCGAAAATGGGAAGCAGCTGTGAGTCCTTTGGATCACAAATGGATATGGGAGTCTGCTACCTCTGCTAACAACTCATTTATTATCAGGGAGCAGTTTCCTCTGAGCCAGTGCAATCTATCATTTCTTAAAGATGCTCTGTGAGATTGAAGCAATGTGCTTTTAGAGTTGGCACCTGGAATCCTGTGAGGAGTCCATCTTTGGGAAGAAATCTCTTTCCTCACTTCCTCACTAAGGTTTCTTTTTTCCAGCTTTAGGAAGAAGGGAGAGGAATGTGCAACAGATATTCTCTTTGCTCTTGAACATTTCAGAGCATCCCTTCTCTGAAAAATTTCTCCTTGAGAAATGCTCCTCTCCTGCTTCTCTTTTGCGTCTCTCTCTGTGAGGAGAGATTATTTTGCCCAAAATACTGATGAAGGGAAGGTGGAGAGGCTATTCCAGCCCCCTTGAATGAAACCCACCTATGCAACTTCATGCAGGTTAAGTCTGCCACTCACAATATCTCACCCACAGTCAGCACCTGCTGCTGCCTGTCCTGGATTTCATGCTGTTTCAGTGCAGAACTGCTTCCTTTGCCACCTCAGCCCATTTGCTTCCCCAGAGTGTGGGGTTGCACAGTGGGAAAGGGCTGTGGGGCCACCCTGCAGCCCCAAACAAGTCTCTGCATCCAGAGACCTGCAGTCAAAGCATCTCTGCCAAAGGGCATTTTGATGCATTGAGCAATGATCCCACAGCGTTTGTGCAGATCTTGTGGCCTGATGTGGGCATTCCAAATCCAAACCTCCCTTTGTACAGACAGCACTGAGGTGATGAAAGCCCATGCAAATTATGTTCCTTGAAGCAACTATGAGCTCACACCACTGTTTTTGGCTGCTGTTATCTCCTGTCTGCTTAAAATCCTGTGCTCACAATGTACTTCAAGGGAATTTGCTGTCAGAGCCAACAGATGGCAAGATGTTCTGGGTATGGGGGGTGCACCCAGGTGATGGGGCACTGTGACCCTCTGCAGACATTTTTCTCAGTTTTCATGCTCAGTAGGTTGACATAGTTTAACCTTTCTTCCTTTCATTTGCACTCAAGAATTATTCCAAGCAATTACAACATTTTCTTAATTTTGATTTGTTTTTTAAACATCTTTTTAGTGTGAAGGGCAATCAGAGCTACACATACTTGGTTCTGTAGTACTGATTTCACGGATTGTGAATCAAACCTTTTTTAAAGAAGGTTCACTTGATCCAAAGGCACCGAATTTTGTAACCTGTGATCCCATCATTGCTTCTCTTTACCTTTCTTCCCGATTTTGCTCAGCAATGTTATACTCCATCCTGATTTATGCTCATTCTTTCTTTCCCTGCAGCAGAATTTTCCTCTTGGCAGGTTTACACCAGTCTGTGCTTTTACACCATTGCTAGCCCCATGCTTAAGATGTCATGACCATCTCATGGCTGTCATGATTCCTGCTGTTCACCTGTTGCATCTCCCTCTCATCACAAGTTTATTAAGCTTTCACAGCAGTGTTTATACTTGTACATAAATATTTGCAGTCTTGATTGTTAACTTAGGCCTATAGATACCAAAAAAATCAGAGCTTTAAAGCCATTTTGGTGTGTAGGAGCACCAGTACCTAATGGTGATATAGTGTGTTCTAAGTGATACTAAGAGTCAACTGCTTCAAGAATAACGCAAATAGGATTTCTATTTTATCCCAAGAGCTTTTTTAGATGAAAAAACAAGTCCAAAGCAGTATTACTGCTCAGTGATTCTTTTTCTTAGAAGATGTGTGTTTCTGCCCTCCTATTCTGTGGTGGTGTTGCTGTCTGCTATAGAACAGGCTCTAACAGAAGCCAAACTGTGTTTGCTCCCATAGTCTGCTTTCTTCCTGCCTATGCATGGATGAACCCCATCTTTGGCTATTTCTGGCTTTGATACACTTTGGGTAACAAGGGGAAACGGTAGTGCTGGGTGGTCCCAGCCTGGCTGTACTGTACTAGAGGGCTCACTGAAGGTCTCTTCTCTGCCTTGGTTTGACACAGTACTGTGGGATACCTTGTGTGGGAGCTGATCCCCTTACCCAGATCCTCATCTCTCCCAGAGTGAGATCTTGCTTCAGGATTGTGCACTGGTTTCACACTGGTGTTTTCTGTTTTGTCAGAGGTATCTCATGCCAAGATCGGGTGGCTGAGGAGCTCTAATGGCTTCATTGTGGTATTTCTTTTCTCAAGAAATGAGACAAAAAAATTGTGCATGAGGAATACACTAAGACATCAATGATCAAAAAAAAAAAAGCCTTGAGAAGGGTGTATAGAGAAAAAAAAAGAATTGAGTTTTAGGAAAGTGGTAGTGTCAGACACACATGATAAATGAGAGCTGAAGGCTCGTGGCAAGTGCATTAGAGGCAGCCTCTAATGTGTTCTTTAAATCAACTTTTGTTGCAGTTTGGTTGCATCCACAGAGAGCAGCTAAAGCGAGCAGTGAAATGTCTCCTCTGATTCTGCATCCCATGGCTCTCATTGTGGGGCTGTGCAATTAGTGAAGGCACCAGCATGGAAAAGGACAAAGTCTGAGGTCCTGAGGGAGCAGCACCTGATTCTTTGAGCCATGTAGACTTTCCCGCAAGGAGTCAAAGACTAATCACTTCTCAGACATGTCCTGAAGTTAATGGAGACTTTGAATTCCACCCTTAAATGACCTATGGATGCCTTTGAGACTCCGGCTGTGTTAGTAGCTCTTTCTCTTGTGTGTGAGATTGTATGTGAAGGGTGGCTTTAGGGAGAAGCTATATTTTGAAGAGTTTTAGAGATACTCTCCCACCCTTTTGCCTAGCTTTTGGGTCATTTGTTTTTATTTTCTTTCCCAGTTAGGCTGGACTGGGAAGGAAGTGGGAAGGACTGGCATTAAGGAGGCACCACTAAAGGCACCATGAGAATATCTGGATTCCCTCAGCACCCATTCAGCTGGAAAAGGCTGGGTGCTCAGAAGGAGGGATGTGCTTTCTGTGGCTGCCAGTGCTGATTAATAAGTGGGGAGACATGAGTGAGTACTTGCCCTTAGCAGAGGACACAGCTTTGAATTTCTGGTCAGTCCCACACTGGCCTTCTTAGGCTCAAGTTTGTAGTTATTGCTCTTCCTGATGTACCTGATCTCTCTTTGAGAAGGTCCACAGGTCCTTCACAAGTGGAGATGGCTGTCTTGTGGATACCCAAAGCTCTCCTGTGTCTGTTGGTACATGAGCAGCAGATTGTGACATCTGGGAAATGAGCAGGGAACTACTACTCTGCTCCTGGAAGTGCCAGGCAGCATATGGATAAAGGCCATGTAGGTGCTCTGAGTGGGTGAACAGAGACTACCTCTGCATGCAGGATCCTTGGGAATGTTTTCCTCCAAGCAGGCTTTGTCATGGAGCAGGGCAACAAAGTAGAAGTGCCACAGGGCTGTGCCAAGGAGCTGCAGTCCATATTTTTCACCATCTGTTCTCCCCTTGCTGTTATGACAGCAGGAAAATGTCCTTCACGTCGACAGTGTAGGCTCATTCATTTCCACTCCCTAAGTGACAAGAGCATGAATCACCTGCAGGTTCCAGTCTTCATCTTCCTCTCCAAATGCAGTGCTGGACTCCAGTCCAAACATCCAGCCAGCTTGGCTGACACCTTCACACGGGGCTGCCCTGACGGAGGTGGGGCGAGCATCATGCCAGGGATGAACACCCACAGGTCTAAGGCACTTTGGAAAAGGAGGGAGTGAACCAGCTCTTCTTCTCTCCCGCTGACCACAGAGAAGAGTTCAATCTCAATGGGAAGAAATTGAGAGAGATACATTAAATGCTGACCCTTGCACAGAGGTGGATGTCTTCTCTTGAATTCACGTTTGTGTAGCACCAGACAGCCTCGCTGTTGGTGAAGTTTGTCCATTCAGCTCAGGCAATGTGCTTTTAATTTCCCTTTTTGGTCTTGAAGGCCAAAAAGAGATTATTAATAACTTTCTGTGGAGTAAAGCCTTTCTTTTACAGACAAACTTCTTTAGGAAAAAAAAAAAAGGGTTAAAGATTATAGATCCTCTGCCAAACCTCTCATCCCACTAGGATTAGGTGTTCATTAGATAAAACGTTAGTGGGCAAGTGTCTTGCTGTCTCCATGTGTCTTGCATGCTTCCTCTCCACTCCACATAAGGAAGGCAGTTTGGGGGCACTTCCATCCCACACAAAGTGTCTCATTGGTTGTGACTGAAAACCCAACAAGCCCTTGAGGGGTCTGAATGGAACATGAGCCATCCTTATCCCAGATAGAGTCAAGGAGATATCTTCATGTCCGCGTTAAAGAAATAAAAAATCTCCCTTCCTTTGGGCTTTCATTTTCCAAGTCAGGAGTCTCCATAATAAAATGACTAAATGTAGCCCACTGCAAATATCCCAGCAAACCCAATGCAGGTATGATGAAAACATTGCAAACAAGGAGAAATGTATGTTTTGTTTTGCCTTCCCTTCTATGACTGTGGCAGGACCTGGAGTTTTCCAATCTGAGCTTGGCAGTGAAAAGCAAAATATATCTAACTACTGCAAGAATTATTGTTAGGCATTTCTGTAGTTTTATCAAAGTATGAAGTTAACTCTGGGAAAGCTTTAAATGCATGCTTTCTCTCAGGATGTCCCCAGGCTGGACCCTGGCACATGCAGGTACTTCCCAGAGGGACTCCCTTCTGAATTGTAATCAATAACAAAAATGACCATGGGGACAGTCAGAGGCACTGCAAAGTCAATGTGCCTGATGTGATGTCCTCATTGTGCCTGTTGGGGAAAACTGCCAATAAAACATTTTATTTTCTGAGGCTATAAGAGGTTCCTGTGGAGGTGGGGACATTAGCTTTATTTAAATGCTCAAAATATTTATTGAGGACATGCTTCCTCTGTATTCTCTCACGATAGGATGCCCCAAATCCAGTGACATTAATTAGCTACTTAAACTTTTTTCTCCCCCCAGCTATGGCCAAATCTCTCTGGATTTAGCAGCACAGCAAAGATTTAACAGAAAGTTTAAATGGAAAAAGCATATGAGAGGAGAAATAGTAGGATAAGATTCTGTGCCTGTTAACTGATGGTATTTATAAATTATAGCTGAGAGATGTCATATCAGTGGAAATGGAAAACAGCTTAGTGGATTATAAAAATACCCTCTATAAACCATTTTAATGCCTAATTTTTTTAAGTCTCTTATGGCAGGTGTCATAAAAATGAATTCTAGCAGAAAGAATAAAAATTTTCCCTTGGTAAACTGGCTAGCTGGTGATTAGAGGCTGTCAGGGAGAACAAACTCTTGACAAGGCTGCGTTTGGCTGAGGACAGCAGATTCCTGTTTCTGGGGAGGTGAGTTTAGTTGTGGGTGAAGCAGATCCAAACCTGCTGGGTGAATATCACTGCAGCCAAATGTCCTCCTATGCCAATGAGGCAGTTTCTGTTGACCAGGAGCACAGGAACATTGAGGGGCAAGTGGTGGGGACTCAACTGCAAGGCAGGGACTACATCAGGAAGTGTTTTGGAGCAGCCCGTGAAGGGAAATTATAGAGGGGCAGCAACCCTGGAGGGAGCAGCCAGGATTGCTGGCAACTGCTGTTGTGGATATGAGATAGGAGGGTGAAAAAAGATGCCTGTGGGATGTTTTGGAAGGAGCCATGAGGTGGTGTTGGACAGAAAGATGCATCCTGGCATCTCCCAGCCTGCACTGACTTTGGTTCCACCACTTTTTCAAGTATATTTAAAATTAAACCTGTATAAAAGACAGCTTCAGCTCTGGTCTGCCCTATGAAACAGGTATTTTAGTTGCCCAGTGGCCAGTGTTGTCTGCTACAGGCCATTTCAGAGAGGCTGCTACCCCAAGTTTCCTCAGTCACTCCTCTGTGGCCCCTGGGCACCTCCTGTGCTTTTGAAAAGCACAGCCAGAGCTGGATTCTGGATTGGGATATTTAAAGTTGCAATGTTTTGCAGTACATTTCCAAGCCACTTGTGTAGGAAAGGGTAAATGACCTACCTCTCCCTGTCCTTTCACAGTCTGGATCCTGGGATGCATTCAAAGGCACTTATTGTCTCGCTACCTTTGAAGGCTTTGTGTCAGTCTTCCCCACAGAACCTTGTACCTCAGGCCTCTTTTGTGTTTTTTTCCAGAAAAAATCTGCATGTGGGATAGAAATGGCATTAACTTTCCCAATGTGAGCTCACAGCAGAACTGCATTTGCAATGTGTCATTGGGACTGTCAGGCTGTTTCCACAGGGAGCCAAGATTTAGTGTATGGACTCCAGCTGAGCACCCTACAGCACCAGTGCAGGAACAGCAATTTCCCAAATTAAATTGCACAAGATAGGACATTGAGCAGCCTTCTGCTGGGTCCTGTTCTCTGCAAGGAAGTTCATCATGACATGAGCTGAAGGGATGAGTAAGAGCCTTCAAATTGAATGCTTACAAAGGAAGAAAAAAATCCCACGTCAAATAATGCAAGGGCAACCTGCACCCAAGTTCTCCAAACTCCAGTTGAGTTGGGAGTGTGCTTTCAGTCACAGAGAGATGAGCTGTCTTGCCTCTGGGCCTTTTCTGTTCTCTTGTATCAATCAATCAAGGACTGACTATAAAATGAATTGGAGGGGAAAAAAATGGGATTTCTCTGGCCCCTTTTCTTCTCTGAGAGACCATTTTCATTTTTACAAAGAGTTTCCAGCCCAACTTTCTTGGGGGCATGAGTAGACTGTACCCTAAACTTTTATAAACCAGACAGTAAATAAGTAGATTATGTGATTTATTTGGACTGCTAAGCACATCAGGTGTTTATAACAAGCCAGAGCTGCTGGTTTTGTCAGGTGCCCATGTAATAGCCCAGCAGAGAAGCTCAGGCTGGAGGACAAGCAGCTGCTGTTTAGGCTTTCAGGGCACTTTTTGCCTTGTCACCACTCAGTAATAGCAATAAACACCCATATTCTCTTTAATTCCAAATGAATACATCCAATACCCACTACTGCACACATTCTCTGCTCCCTTCCACACTTTTGGCAGTGGCAAGTACCTACAGGGGATTGCAAAGTAATTCTTTGCATATACCCACAGGTGCCTACCAAGGCAAATGAGAATCCTTTTAGTACCTACTTATGAGGAAGGGTTCCAGCATGATCCTGTGGGTTATGCATTTTGAATGACTGGATAAAGAAAACAAAACTATATGGTCTAGAATTTAGGTAGGAGGTTTTTTGGTGGGTTTTTAGTGGGTTTTTCCCCTGCTGTTCCCACCAGAGCCATGGCACCAGGCTTTACCACACATTCACGTTGTACTGTAACATGAAGTGATATTGCAAGAGGTTCTCCAGGGTGGTGAACAGGTATAGGCAGAAAACCGATTCCTCAGGAGATTTCAGCAAAATGGCATTTGGGGAGCTGATCTCCCATCAAATGCAACATTCCTTTTTGTTGTTGATTCTGGTCCTCACTCTTTTGTCATAATACACAAGGATTATTGCTGTTATTTATCTAGCTTGTCTTACCTGTTATAAACTTCTGATACAAAACTGGGACCAATTAAATGGTGAAACTACAAGGCAGGTGTTACAGAACCTAATTACTTTTTTTTGTGAATATAACATTTGAAAAACTCTCGTAGAAAGGCTCTTCCACAAGACAGCTTCATCATGTGAAAATCCTAAGGGATATGACAAGTGAAATAAATAGTTCATCTGCTAATTAGGTGGCAGCTGGATGATAGTATTTCTTGCTTGTACGAGAAACCTTATGGGTGGAAGAATCTCACCTACATGAGGGAGGCGGTTTTGCAGGTGTGAGTGCAAAGTCTGTGTCTCCCAGCCAAACCAGAGGAGAACAAATCATTGGTGGTTACTTTTGTTAGAGGTGTTTCATTGGCATCATTGAATCATGCCCTGTGGGGAGAGCTTGCCCTGAGTTTCCCCATATGAGCAGGAGAGCTCTGTTAATACACCTAAATCCTAAGCAGCACTGTGTGCTGCCATTCAAATCCTAAACATCCTTTTACAAATGCTGGTGCAGTTCAGTGTGGTTTTGCAGTACTAACTCCAAAGGAGGCATGAAAGCAGGTAATCAAAAAAGGATAACACCCTCCTTGTTGGGGTTTCCAATGTAGTGGGCTCCAGTTTGATTTATGCTTTAGCGTTTTTGGGGTTTTTTGATAGGTCATGGACAGCCCTCCATCTGTCTCCCACTCAGAAATTTGTTCTCCATAAATGCTCCAGCAGAAATGATGTCTGCTGGAGTCTGCAGACAGCCTGAACAAAAAAAAAAAAAAAGCTCTCAGAAGCATGCATGATCCACATCCTATTCCTCCCTCTCCCCACACACTCATCACTGCATCTTCTCCCAGCGGAGCAGAACTGAAGCTTAAGATACCACATTAAATGTCAGTCATTTAACTACTAGTTATTTTAGCAAATAAGAGTGGGACTGTCTCCCTGGGGTTGACTGAAAAATTTTTAAAGGAGGGAACAAAAGGCAAGAAAAGTGAAAAGAAAAGGAGAAGAAAGAGAGAAAATAGCAGACAGGACAAAGGAAAGCACTAGGCAGAAGGACTCATGATGCCAGAACCTGAGAGAGACAGAGTCAGAGGAAGGCACCTCAGTGACATCAATAGACTGGTTTGCACCAAGCAGTTCAGGGAACAATAATGAACCCTTTTTGATGTACCAAAACTACCCAGTCTGATCCTCAAGACTGTGTTCTGACTTGGGTCTCTGATTCTCCTGCTGGTGTTGGCAGCAGCTCTGCTGGTGTCTGCACTTAGCCAGACCAGTGCCAGTCCATTGATTTGGAAGGAAACTTTCTCTAAGATGGGGGGATGCCCCCATGTTTGGGAGATGGCACAAGACCTGCTGATTAATTATGTGTGAAGAATGGGAATCCTCTTCCCTTTTGACTTCTGTCTTGCTCCATATTTCCTTCTTCTTACATGCTCTTCATGAGGCCAATTAACCATTGGTGGAACAGATATGGAGCTGATATCTACTTAGTACCTCTAACAATTGGGAGATTTTCTCTTGGAGAATCATATTATCTCCCTGTGTTGGCAGTGCAAGATTTCTCTACATAGATAACATTTAGGGTGTACTAATAAGCTGTCATCTGGTTGTTCTCATGAGTTGTGTTTGTTGCATTCTCTGAGGCTCTGGCTTTTCTGGCATGGAGGGCTATGTGAGTTTTAAATCTGGAGTCTCTCCATGCACGACTTTCAAATTCACATTTGAGGAAGGAAAAAGCAGTTTTCAAGTCAGAAAGAAGAGCACTGTTAGTGCTGGCAGAGAACCCCACAGACCAGAGAATCCCTCCAGGAAACCCTGTTCTCATGCAGAATTAATCAGAATAGTTATTTGAAAATGTTTAGGGACTGTGGATATCCTCAGTTACAATAGCTAATAGTCAGACACAGAGCTTTTAATGGCATTACTCCAAGTAATCGAGAGCAGAATTGGCCCCTTGCCTGGGGATCTCAAACCTGACCACAGATAATCATCAAGAATAGTGTGTTTTTCTGAGGATAAACATGGAAACTCCACCGGAAAAATCAAACCAAATAACCAACAAAACCAAACCCAACTCACTCTTCCTTAAATAACTGGAAAGTAATAATTAGATTACTATCTTTAAGATATCTCTGTTTAGTTATATTTTTAAAAGCACTGCAAAATTATAACTGGGTAGAAGATGAAGCCAACATATGCATTTTGTGTGAATAGTCCAATCACAGTGATAAACTCTCTCCTGTTAACATTTCATTTGCTTGTCATTTTTAATATGGATGAGGGAGGGCAGGAAAAGTGAATTTGTGCTGGGAATCCGTGTAATATCCATTAGAAAAAACAATGCCTGACAAGCATAGCAGCCCCTTGAGAGCTTAATCATCATTTAAACTTAGTACAAAAGGAGGAAACCAAACCTTTTGCGAAAGCTTGGAGTTTTTTTAAAGAAATGAGCCAAAGCAGACTCATACTTTGTTTTGTTCAAGGCTGTTCTCTGTAAATGAGAGTAAAATGCTGCACAATCAGACAAAAAGTTGTTTTTCGTCATAGTCCATCATGGTTTGGATTTGCAGAATGCTTCTGAAATATGTTTTAAGAACTATTTTCTCCCAGAAATAATAAAAGGCTCATTTACTTGTTGTTGCAGATCAGAATGAAAAGGAGGTTTAAGTTTGCTTTAAGATTCACACCTTATTTTTAATACTGTGTATGCATAAAAACCAGTGGAATGTAATTAGTACCAAATTAACCCTTACACCTTCAGGGCTGAGCATGCAGAACAGTTTTATAGAGCAACACCTGAAAAATCCATGGTTTATAACAGAAATGTCAAGTGATAAAAATTCTTATTTGCCAGTCTTACTTGTCACTGGCTATAGAGGAGGCACCTCTTTTTGAAGATAACATAGGAACACAAAAGCCTTTACGCTGAGCCCAAACAAAGATCGAGCTACCCAGTACACTGATTGTGATAATTGGGTATAGCAGCCATTTAAGGGAGAGTGTAAAAGATACTGCTTCCTGGTTTGATGCTGTATAATGTAAAGTTACATAATACATATATAATTATATGTATTACAATATATATAATATATAATGCTAGATTTTGCATCCAGAGTATCTTGTTTAATAGCCAGCAGCAGAGCAACCCTCTCAGTATTAGTAATCTCAAAAATCACTTATACTGAGCCTCATCTGGCACAGAGTTCCAGGGCCTGATGCTGCATTATTTGGGAAAATACCTCTTTGGTTTTAAACACACTGCCTGTTTACTCCCGAGTTTTCCCTTAAATTTTGGCTTTTGAGATATAACAAAAATGTATTATTACTCACCTTATTCCTCTTTCTAAACCCTTCCTGATTCTATGGGTCTCTATCAACCCCCTGGCTTCCATCTCTTTTTCAGGCTGCACAGTCCTAGTGTCCTCAGTGTCAGCACATCTCTTCTGTGACCCTGAAAGTTGTTTTAACCTTTTGTCACCTTTTTGCATTCTACACTAGGGCATGTGGAAGGGTTTTATCTACTCTTTGGCCCTTTCATGGCTGGAAATTCCTTACCCTTACACCTTTGTAGGGGTTGCTGTGTTCTATAAGTTCTTACTGGTCCTGATTCTTAGTAGTGCACAATTCATATCTCCAGGATGTGGTCAAATGGGCATGTAAATGGAGACAGATGCCTCTTGTGGCACCTATAATGGACCATTTCAGCCATTAGATCGGGAGGAATCATTTTTCCAAGGTCTCCTTCTCTCCAGGGGGAGAACTGTTGCATTATTCATGGTCGCTATTTCCACTGTAAGCTCTTGTCTCATGATTACAGCCTGCCACACTTTCCCCCCTCAGTTTCCTCCCCCAATTCTCTTGCACTTTCATGTTCCTTGCTCCTTTGCAAAGCTGAAGGTGTACCTCCTTGAAGTGCTCAGGGAGAAAGTATTCTGTCATGACAAGAACACAGAGCTCCAACAGCCTCCCCAAGTGTCTGATGAACGAGGCAGTGCCCCCTGTTCTGCGTATACATTTTGTCCCATCACCAGTGGAGCTGATTTTACTTTCATGTTTAAAAGAATAGAAAAGTACACACATCTCCTCTCACCGAGAGCCAAAGGGAGTGATTTGGTAGCTAGTTTGAATACCTTGTACTATATAGTCTATTGCTTCAAATTTTATGCCATATGGGAGTAATTCAGATAGCCTGTAACAACTTCATCCTGGCTGTAACAAGAATAAAAAGTTTATAACTCTCTTTGGATTGTCTTAGCTTTTTGCATGATTTCTTACTAAGTAATTGATTTAGAAAATACTAAGAATGGCAAAATATGCCCCTAATGGGAGAGAACTGCAATTTTCCATGACTTTGTTATACATAACTTCCATGTGTATTTAAATCAGTAGCATCAGCATAGAGCCAGGAGATATTATGTAGAAAAATAAGTGTTCGGGGAGTATCTGATGAATAAAAATAAGAATCATTTGGAAGGTCTGACCTTGTAAACATTTCAGTGCAAAACTGTTACCATAACCTTGCTCAAGTCATTTCCTTACCAGAGGCTGTGGGATGTTGAGTACAAGCCCATCTTTTCTCTGTGGCAGCATCCCAAGCCATCCTTCTAATTTTTTCTCAGCTCTGTTCCTGTTTTACTAATAAGACAAATTCAGACATTAAAATAGAGAGAAAACAGTATTGTAGGAATGTGAGGGGATTGAGAAGTAGTTTTCCATTTCTATAATGATTTTTATTCTGACATTTCCAGAAACATATGGCCCCATGTTCTGTGAGCAGTTTCTTAGGATGTGCTGTCCCTCTGCCTTGCTTCCCAGAACTCACAGTCCCACACACACACACATGCTCACACCAACGTGCAATGATGCCCAGCATTGCACTCCAGGCTGTCAGCAGCGGAAGGCAGGATCTGTGCATCCCATCCCCTGGGTTCCTCTGGAGTTCAGTCCTTCTTGCTTCAGGAACAAGACCTTATTAAGACATATCTCCATATTCCTTAAACGATCTGCTTTAAAGGAGACAGATTAAGGCCAGCAGCCACAATTTCATGGTTTTGAACACCCTGAGTTCAAGACAGAGCTCAGATGTCCCCAGAAACTGTTTCTCTGGTGCTCTGGGCAGCTCTGCAGCTTGCAAAGGGCTATGAACTGCCACCTCTGCAGTGGCTTGTGGTCTGGGAATTGGAAGAGATTTAACTGAAAACCTTCCTTTCACATTTTTCCTCATTTGCAATATGTCATATAGGGCTGAGCAGCTGAAAGAATGGTAAGGGCAAGGGATCACAAGTGTTTCATTGGTATGAGCAGTCAGAACTGCAGATTCCTTGTGCTGCTGGTGGCAGAGAGGGTGAAAACAGCAGCAGATCCTGCAACAGGAGCCCTGTTGCTAAGGAGAACCCTATGCGAGGCAGGAGACAGGACTCTCCAAAACATAGGCAGATATCCAGGGCATCCCTATGAATGGCTCTTTCTGCACAGAGCTTCTATGCTCAGCCACTGCAGACAAAGGGGATTGCAGATATTTAAGTAGCTTCTTGGGTCCAGGTCCATATATCATCTGTGCTTTGTGTGGCTCTCTTGGATTGCATGTAAATTTTTCTAACTCAAATAACACGAAATATATAAGAAAATACATATATGAAAACTCTGAGGAGAATCCAACCCATTTTAATACTGATTGTCTCAAGGACCGTTTCATACAGCAACAACCACCCCCTTTTTGTATTCTTTTTTCTGTCCAGGCTGTTTTTTTTCAGGAAAAGGCACTGTGGGCGTGGAAGTCAGAGCAGAGGGAGGATCATATAAAGCTGAAGGAATCGGAGGACAGGCGATAGGGAGGAAAAAACATTACCTGCATATGTCTCCTGCGACATCGGGACTGGGGTTCCTCCATCAGAGCAGAGGATGCTGTGGAACACCCTCGGTGCGGTGTGGCAGGTGCAGGAATGCCTGTGGGCATGGGGATGCTCTGCCGGCAGGGGCTGCGTCTGAACCAGAGTTATTTTCACTCTGCGGTAGACGGGGTTGTGGCTGCCAAACAGATGGTTCCTGACCTCCCAGCAGGTATCCCAGGAGAGAGCAGTTTGCAAGCACAGCAGCTCCCTGAGCCTGCCGTTTGCTGTGGCACCGTTTCCTCGAAATTCCCCCCTCCCCAACCCTGGAAGCGGCACTTCCAGGAACGATCTCTCCACCTCCCACATGCAGAACCAGAAAGCCCATTTTCTTTGCAGATCCCTGAAACTGGAGAGGAACATCCAACCTCACTACACAGTTTTGCTAATGAAGCTGATGGGAGTAATTAAACTGGAGCAATATCTCTTATGATATTCAAAATAAAGCATGCTGGGGATAATTATGCCACTCAGCTCTCTCCCTCTGTGTCCTCCAACATACAGACCTGTGCAGAGCACCCCTGGCAGAGGAATAGCAGCTTTGTAGCTGTACCTCTCATCCTAAAGGGAGCCTGTGCTGAGGCTCGGTCTCTGTGCAGCACTCAGGTCCCCAAGGGCACCAAGATGAGCTGTGAATTCAGTCTCAGCACGAGGGAGATCTGGGGGCTGCTGTCTCTGCTCACCAGCACTGGGGAAGTGCTGATGGGCTTCAGAGAGTACCTTCATTCCTGTATGTCTGTGCCCTGGGCTTTATTCATGATGAAAGTGCAGAAATAAAAGTTCTAGAAACAAACTGCCCTGGCACATGAAGAACAATGGTAATTCAGAGGTTTCATTGCATGGATGTGGCTCTGCCATGTCATGGCCAGGACACGGCACTGGGAGCAAGCTGAAATAGTTCATCAGTGTCTCTGCTGTCCCCCTCCATGCCATCAGCCACAACATCCCACTCTAATGGCTGGAGTGGCCTATACTGTGCCAGTTTGTGCCTCCCAGCCCCAGCCTGCTCCTTGAGGACTTTGCTTTTTCTTCCCAACTCCAAGAAGGTTTATTTTGAGATTGGAAATCTCAAAGGCATCCCTCTGCTGCCCTGCTGCCAACAGTGCTCCCTTGCTCATCAGCTGGCATACCCTGCCTGCTGTTATCTCCATTATAAAATCATAGAATGAGTTATGCAACATAAAATCATCCTGGGTGAGTTTTGATCTCATTTACACCTCTGTGAATCAGAAGCAGTTTTTTGGTTATGATTTTTGTTGCTGGTCTTGCAAAAGGGAAGATGATTTGAAGCTCCCCTGAGTTTTCAGGAGAATAGTGTCAGAGTAGGAGAAAAAGGGCTGAAAAAAATGAAAGAGTGTTATATGAACAGGGAACTTCTCTTTCCCACAAAGGCTACTCTTTGCCATCCCATCCTTTCAGAGTGATCTCTTGCATTCCTGATTCCACATTCTGGCTCAGGTCACTAACAAGTGACATCAGATGTGTTGAGCTACAGAAAAGAAAGTGCTGATTTCTTTTTTCTCTCTGAATTCCTTCAAAAAATCAATTTTATTTCTTCAGAGTCTTGATAATGGAACATCGTGACAAATTTTTTCTTATTCTGTTTTCTGGATATGTTTATCCAAATCAAGCTAGATACTTTAGAAAATAGGAGAATCTGATAGGAGAATCCAGGCCCACTTATTTAGGAAATCCTGCAGGTCAGTGCAATACATCAAGGTATTTAGCATGATTCAGCAACAGGGTTTTTGTCTGACTCTGGGCTGTGCCTTTCAACAAAAACATGGACCTCTTAGAGAAGACCCTGTAGGGACCCAGGTGTGTCCCAAGCCCTAAAACACATGGAAGGGAAGAGAAAGGGAATGGATTGGAGTTTAGTCTGGAGCATGGAAATGTAACGGTTATTTTCAAATCTTCAGGTCCAGGCAGCAGAGGGAAGATGAATAAACTGTTTTGTCTGACCACTGTGGCTTCACATACTGTGGGAGCTGGGCCATGGACATTTGGAATTCTACCTGATAGCTTGGAGTGGGCATGGCTTGAGGTAGTGGCAAATGAAGACCTTGTGGAACAGGATGGAGGGGTGTCTGTCAGCAATGCTTTTTGTTGGCCCAGGTCCATGTGTGGCTGGTACAATCTCCCAAGGCACCTTCTGGCCCAAAATCTAAGTTTTCATGAAAATGCTGGTGAAATGCAGGCTGTTTCATGCTATGCCAACAGAAATCCTGCTGAATTTTTGCTCTTGGAGAAAAGAGAGTTGTCAGCTGTGGGGATTGTTAAGGTCTGCATTACCAAGGCATCTTCCAGAAAAAATTATTTTCTTCATGGGGCCACATTACTGCTCAGTGATTACATAAATAACCATGTTTTCTTTTCAAGACAGTGAGTAATGGCTCTGGAAATGCTGTGCAGCTGTATAACCTCTACAAGTTCTTGGAGTCCATCAGAGCCTCTTTATTTTTCCCCTATTGCCCCCTAACTCCGTTATTTTTAATGATATTTACAACAGTTGATAAGGAACTCAAAATTGCCTTATTAAACCCCTATTTCCTGCACGTGGGTAAATTGACTCTCTTAGTCTGTGTGGATTATCCTCTTCTCAGAGTCAGTGTAAAGAATGTGCTTCAATGCACAATATATCCCATCTTTTGAAATTCATGAAGGATTTTTTCTTTGCTTTCTGTGTTTCATTTCTCTAGGCCAGGTGCTGTCAAAACCTGTAATCTACTGGCTCACTTCTTCTCTATGAAAAAAATAAAAATGGGAGAGAATTTACCCAGCAGGTGTGTGCAACACATGGATCACAACCTTTACACCTCCCTGTGCATCCAGATGTGTGTGTGGTTAACTCACAACAGCCAAACAGGCTGACCTTACGCCACAGGCAGGAGTGAGATGCTGAAAGCCAGCAGTAGTTTGATGCTGAGCCAGGACTTGGGCAATAGTTTGAGTTCATAGGGACGGATATGGCTGAGAAACCTTTTGTAATGACATAAACTGTTCTCTATTCTGCCTGGTACTGCTGTCTGAGAATACTCAGTTAATAGATATCAGGTTTTTGAAGCCATAAGCTTGTTTTACAAGTCATACATTTTTAATACTATGTTGAATTTGAGGTTTCTTTTTATTAATCTCACCCTTTTTAGCATGAAAAACTCATATTCTTAGATTTTTTTCCCCTCTTGAAGTTGAAAGTCTGTACCTTACTGAAAAAGAGATATATGACTCAATCAAATGACTAAGAGAGACTGGACTTTATAGACCTCAGTCACCATTTCAAGCCCTGTCCTGAGACTACAAGAGCCAGTAGGACTGTCTGCAGCCCTGATTTAATGATGAAACCCCACATGCTAATTTTCAGTGAGAAAAATCCAAGTGTCATTGCAGGTGGTTTACGTAAAGCTCTATCTCAGTCCTAACTGCTGTGATTTTGGGCCAGCACTTAGAGCAAAGATGGAGGGGCTGTATCACTGGAGGCATTCTGTTTCTGTGTAAAGGGTTTTATGGCCATTACAAAGTCTCCTGCAGATGATGTAACACCACTGTAGGAACAAATCTGCTTTGAGAGAAGCTGACGGATGCTGAATCATGGAAAGGAAATGGCAGCTTGTGAGTTCCCAAACACTACAGTCTGGGGATCTCCATCTTGAAGGGAGCTGCAAAATTACTGTACTCACACAGGGAATGAAACCTCCTATTGAGTTCAGAATTAATATCTCTCTCTGCCAAGACATTCTTCCTTTAATTAATATTTCATCTTGTTGATGCAACTTGTCCACTTATTTTCCCAGCTGTTTGCAGTGCGGATTTCCCAAATTGTTTCCTCAGGCCACTTGCAAAATCAAGATCTCACATCTGAGGAATTCCTTGCAGCTCAATTACTGAAATTTCTGGCTAAAAAATGTATGCGCTTTTAATTAAAAAAAAAAAACAAAAAAAAAAAAAAAAAACAAAAAAAAAAAGAGCAAAACCAGCCTGGAGGTAGTTTGAAAGTAAGAGGAAGGTTGTGTTAAAAAATGAAGGCAAAAAGGCCCCACACCCTTAGTGGAGTAGTAGTTACAGCACTATGTCCAGAAACCACTAGAAACTTTTTCCCAGTCATGGATAAAGGGGAGCTCCTCACCATGTAAAAAGTGTCACCTTGTGAAAATGTCAGAAGGACACAGGAGATCTGAGTTTCTGGAGTATCTTCCCTAACTGAGTTGCAACAGAGAGCACAACATCCTCCTCAACCCTGGAGCAAACTGAGTTTGAGAAAGCTTTATTCCTTGGGCAGGCCAGCACAGAGCTCTGGTATTACCTCTGTTTGCTCTACCTTAAGCTGGAGCATGAACCCTTATTGGTTCAGATCCTGCAGTTTACGTAAAACTAATCCTGAGCTGAAGTGGAGTTCCCAGAGGGTCTTGTTTCTGTTTTCCCTCAAACTGGTGCCAGACCAGAGCTTTCTCTCAGGTTATTCTACAGCCTGGAAAAGGCAAGCTTGCACATCTGTGTTTTGCAACGCCACAGTGAGGAATTCCTCATGTTTGGTATTTGCAAAGGGAAGAATAAATTCACCAGTACTTGCACAAGAAACCCAACATGAAGATTACACAATGCACTTCAGGGACTGTTTACACAAGGTTTTGGTTGAAGGGGTCTATGTGGAAGTGTTGGTGTGGAAATCTGGAGAAGCTGCTATGTGTACCTTGCTTGTATTGAGTCCCCTCTGCTTCCCTGTTGTGGTGGCCCCTGTGCCACCAGGTAACCCTTCCAAGCAAGGGCTATTTCAGAGACTCTGTGCCACCAGCAATGATTGAAGTACTCTTTCTTTTGCTGTTGTGCTGATATAAAGGCTTGAGGTGCAGCCACAGGAGCAGGATATAGATAAGTATGTGTGTGTGTGTTATGGGAGGTGAGAGGTGTCTCTAACCTGGGCTCTGTGCATTCACAGGCATGGAGAGAGGCTGCCCACAGTGTGGTGGGACAGAGCAGCCCAGCTGTGGGGGCAGGCTGGGCTGGGATCCCTGCTCTGGGGCAGAAATGGGCAGCAGGACCCTCTTGGGACTGACAGAGTCCCCTTGGGCAGAACTGCAGTGGGATTTGATGGGATAGCCTGTGCAGAGCTACCCTCATTCTGTCTGTGCTTTGGTGAGGCATGGCAGCTTCTGGCCGAGGCAGGCACACACTGTGGGCTAAGCGTGAGGCAGGTGCAGGGTTGTCCTTTCTGCACATACCAGATTGCTTCGTAGTTCACACAACAGACTGGCAGTGCCTCCCACCCTTTCAGCTGTCATGCAAGAGGCTGACAGGGCCCAGCTCAGTCCTTGTGACCCAGCTTGTGCCCTGAATTCTGTCCTTGCTGCCACTTTTATCCTGAATGGACCTGTTGGCCTCAGAAGGCTTGCTGGTGGGGTAAGACTTACACAGCAGAATTAGGAATAGCAGGAAGTGAACCTCAGTTGCTCTGGTGAATCAACAACATTTCTTTCCACTGTGTTATATTTTTGTACTTGTGGAGTAAAGAAAGTCCTGGGGAAACTGTGGCACTGCTAATTGTGATGCAGGTGTCAGGTAGGAGCTTGGCAGGGACCAGGACTGTGTTCCACAGAGAAACAAGGCAGGTAGGACTGTTGTGAGCAACCACCCAGTGGCCAGGTGGTTCCAGATGTGAGACAACAGCTCTACCCAGGGACATCACAGCACTGTGCAGTCCTGCTCTAGGAGTAGTCACTGAGCAAAGTGCTCCATGCTGGGTCTGTCTCAAAGGCAAGAAGTTCTCTTGTTTTAGCAAAGGGCTTCCCAGACAGACAACATTTTGCTAATATTTATTTTAGAGTTGCTTAGAAGCTGGAAAAAAAAGATAATGAAGATAAAGAGAGAAGGATAGAGGCTGTTGAGAGATGGTAAATAAGACATGGGAAGCAGAGGGCTCCTTCTCCATGGTTATTCACCTTGGAGTTACTGAAGGGGTTTCTGTACTCAGCCAATGAGTCCTCTGAGTAGCGTCAGTGCTCTCCAGTGTCTGTGGGTGTTGAGAAAGGCAAAAAGTTTAGTTGAAAGTCAAGGAAGGTTTACATTGGATATTAGGGAAAGTTTCTTCAACCAGAGGGTGGGGCACTGAAAGAGGCTCCCCAGGGCAGCGGTCACAGCACCAACCCTGACAGAGTTCAAGAAACACAACACTCTCAGGTACTTGGTGTGGTTCATGGGGCTGTTCTGTGCAGGGCCAGGAGCTGGACTGAGAGGATCCTTGTGGGTCCCTTCCAGCTCTGGGGATTCTATGATTCTATAATTCTATTACTCTGTGAATGTGAACCTTAGAGAATGACTTTGTGTTGACAAAAAACCTTTCCCCAGGAGGAAAGTAACAGTTTCCGCCGTACCTCTTCCCTTTCCACAGTGTGCCCAGTCCTGAGAATCACTCAAATTTCATTGGAATTACAAGGGTAGCCACTATGTAGCATTCTAACCCTATGCTTCTTTGAATGAGAAAACATAAGGGGAATTGTTTCCTTCTGCAACTGGCTGCCTTTGAGTATTTTTAGGAAGAAGAGTTTAATATGTTGTAGAAGAAAAATTCATCATTTTGAACATAAGCATGTAAGAGTTTGAATGTAAGAGAGGGAAAGCATGAACCCCAATCCTCCTCCTGTCCTCCCTACTAAAGGTCAGAGAAAACAACATATGAGGAATGGGATGAAAAGTGATGAGATGGAAATTGATAGTGGAAGGGTTGAGAGAGGTCATTGATTGGCAGGTCCTTTCCTGATGGATTTGTTTCTAAGAATAAATCATGTAAGTACAGAGCAGACCATGCCCAGAGAAGAGGCAAAGGAGATGCTACCCACTGTCCCTGAATTTTCTCTCAGGAAAATCTCTGTATTGTGGCTCCTGACTTTGCAGCATGAGATGCAGGATTTTGTACACAGAGGAAATTTTGGCTGATCACAGTTTGTAGGGAAGCCCTCATGTTTTTGCTTCTCTGCCAGCCTTTCCCTTGAAATGTAAATAAATAGCATTGGAGACACACATAATGAGACCCAAGGGTAAGGGACTAAAAATCCAACATCATGTTTTCTTTGGCGGAATTTCTGGAAAAAAATGAAGAAGAAGCTAGATGAGAAATGTTATAAAAAGAAATCAGACCAGTTCAGCACATAGGAAAGCTTGGAACTGCTGTAGAGAAGCCATGGTGTGCAAACTAATGAGCAAACAAACAGAAACAGTGGTGCATGCTGCCTACAAAGGCCTCCTTCCACCTCAGATTTGAAGCAGACTGCCACCACACCTAGCAAAACTTACTTTGAAACTTTGTGCTGCAAACAGTAGTGAACTCCATGGTTAGTGGGCAGGGGATTTTTCAGCAGTCTTTGTAAAACCTCTCTGAGCCTCATTTCTTCCCAATTCTCTGCTCCCCCAACATCCAGAAGTATAACAGGGCTACACTGTGGCTAAAACAGCCATTGTATTTTAGCTACAGACTACACTTTCCCAGGGAGGAAGGCAGGGTACAAAATCCCTTTTCTAGGGAGAAGATCTCTAAGAAGAAAGCCAGCAGAATGATCCTTCTCCTGATGTCCCAATATCTGAAGTAGTCCCCTCATTTCATGTGTCAGGAGCCAAGTCTCTTTGCAGCTGCATGTGCTGGGCTGGGGTTGCAATCGTGAGGATGCGTCTGCAGAATAGCAGCAGAAGGGCTGCAGTTACCAACAAGGAGTTAGAACTAACTGCCTGGGAAAAGGATCAAAGGGAACTCTTTTTACATCATGTTTGTTCACAAAGGCTGTTCTTCTGCACTTGGTACCCTTTCTCTCTAGAGCATTGCTTTTGATGTTGCATATGGCATCATACTAATAGAAGTGCAGATGGGCTTTCCTGTTAGTCAAGCTTATCAATCAATAAGGTGAATTTCAAGGTGAATTTAAAGGTGTATTTCAAGGCATATAAAAAAAGGTCATTCCCTCCCTGTGAGGACTTCTGTAGGAACCACTGCTGCTCCCAGGTCTCCTGGGCTGAGCAGTCCTGCAGTGACCATCTTGGCTCCTTGAAGATGCCCTGATGGGACAAGCACAAAACAATAAACATTCCAGCAGTTTGCTGCAGTGCAGTTTGTTCCATGGCTCAGCACCTACTGCCTTTGTCTGGGAAGCAAGCAGGGAACCACTTTGCTACTCCATGGGAAAGTCAGCTCTAGTTCTGCTCTGCCCTCCTCCTCCCCTTGTCACTGCTCCAAGGCACAGGAATCTGTCTGACCATACTTAATTAGAGATGCATTTTGGGCACCAAGCAACTGACATTGTTGCAAGTCAGTGTGGTAGTACAGAAACCCCTCTTGTTAGGAAGAAAAAAAATGTGAAGCAATTCTTGTTTTACAAAAGGGAAACCTGCAGAAGCTATTTATGCATTTCAGGGAGGGCATAAGTGGCTCTAATGCTGTTGTACTGGGGATGGAGGAGCCATGCACGCAGCGTTGGGAAAAGAAACATGCAGTGAATATCGTGTCTTTGAATGTCACCCTCTGGTCCTAGGGGCCCATTCCCAATTTGTTCAGTTGGGTACACCAAATGTTTGAGCATCGATTTAATTTTTACTCAACTCAGAGTGAACGGAGTGTTGCTGCTGTCTGCACCAACCCTTGCAAATGGAGCACAGGGTCACACTGAAAGCAAGCCCACTAATCATTACCTCAGATGCAGGGAAATTTTGGATGCCCCTAAGTGAGCAGAGCAAGTCCTAGGGTGCCTGGAGTTGCTGTATATTGTCTCACATACCTGGCTATGCCATCCATCCACAGGTACCACAAACAAAATGCACAGAGAAGATGTCACATACCCAGACAGGACCTCTCAATGCTCACTCATGTTTGACGTATTTTGCTGCCTTTCTGCTCAGCGTTAATATTATGTCTGTATGGGTGTGTGGGAAGAGGGCTGAATGGCAGTGATTTCCTGTGGAGCACTTGGGTAATTGCCCTGCCTTCATTTGGGGGTTTGGGTTTTTTTTTTTAGAATTATTTGCAAAGACTTGAAAAGAGAAAAGGAAAATCCAGACAGAGACACTTGCTCAGGAGAGACTTTCCAGTCATGAATGTGAGTGTAGGTCCACAGGCCCACTGTGGGTCTCCTCCCCAGCACCACCATGGTACAGCAGCCACATATAGGCAAAGCCTGTGCTGCTGCTGAGCGTCTTCAAGCACTGAGTTCCAGTTTCACACCAAAAAATGGGTAGACAATCTCTGGAGCAATTAAATGCGTTGTTGTCCTTTGCATGGGAGTAGAGGACCTTGCTGGAGTTGAGGAATTATTTTCACCTTTGAAACCAGATGGGTTGAGTATGACTGCAAGACCGAGATAACATCCCTCAATGCATCATCCCCTTCTACCCATTTAAAGTTCAAGGTTATTAAACACAGGCCTGTGTGATGCTGCTGGAGTGACAAGTACTCACGAGCAGCAAAACTCACACTGCTGAAGAGAGCAGATGTGACTTTTCATATAGCCTTCTGGATCTTCTTAATAGAGGACTATAAATGAGGCTATTAATTATAACAACAAGGAAAGTAACACCAAGTATTTTCCCTGGTGTTTCACAGCTTGCAGAGCTAGAACAAATCCTCCATGCCAGCAGCCTCCAGTGGTTTTGAACATGAGCTTAGAAGCCAGGAACACCTGGTTCTTTCATCAGCTTTGATACAGATTCATTGTGTGACATCCAGAAAGTCCCTTGAAGTTTGTTTTTGGGAGGTACTGAGCAATTACTGCTGCTCAGCACATCTGAAACCAGCCCAGCCTGGCCCTCTGTAAAACACAGCCCAGAGCTCCTTTGAGCTCACGGAATGAAAGGCACGTTATGAATGCAAAGTTTATTATACGTCGACCGTGTAATATCATGTGGACTCGTAACATAGTAAACACTGCAGATATTCCAAAGGCACAAAATCTTATCTGTAGTAAACACATTCTGAAGCTCATCACTGAATTCTCTAAGCCTGTGAAGTCCCTGCACAGATTTTGGTTGAGTTTTGGCCCTTGAAGGTATTTGTAGACTACTGCCATATCCCTCCACTGAATATCTGCCAGATCCATCAGTTCCAGGCCCTTCTGTTACCAACACAGCAGATGCACTCAAAGTTACGAAGCCCAGAGTAAGCAGAACTAAAGTGTTTAATCTATTATTAATCAGTCAGTTGCAAAAATGATAGGGCTCTGGGGGACCTCAGAAAGACATCAATATTTATGGCCTCGTTAGCAAATGCCACCTTTTTTTTTTTTCTTAAGAGACAACAGGATTATGAAGAATGTTTATGTTTCCCGTCATTCCTTAAAGAGGCAATGTCATGTTTTGGGACAGGATGGTTCAGAACAAGGTATTTAATACTTATGACAAAGTATTGAGACTTCCACTTTTCTTCTGTTCTTCTTGATCTTACATTGAAGATTTCACCTTCCCCAGAAGCAATGACCCAAACTGAAATCAGAGCCCCAGGTACTACGAGGTATTGCCCAGGGATTTTTTGAAAATTAAAAGATAAAATTTCCCTAATTCCATTTGCCAAGATAAATTATATAAATTCTATAAAAGAGAAGCAATGAAATATGATTTCAGTTCCAAAAAAGCTCCATCCATTAGGCTTTTTTTTTTTCTGTATTAAGCTAAATTTAGATTGGACATTAGGAAAAATGTTTTCACTGACGGGACTGTCACGCATTGGAACAGGCTGCCCAGGGTAGTGGTTGAGTCACCATCGCCGGAGGTATTTAAAACACATGTAGATATGGTACTTAGAGACATGGTTTAGTGGTGGACTTGGCAGTGCTAACAGCTGGAATCAATGATCTTACAGCTCTTTTCCAACCTAAACAATTCTATGATTCTATAAACAACTCATCCTGCAGGGCTTGTGCTTTGCAGTGTTTTGTAGTTCTTGCTTGAGTTTGTTCCTTGACATTTTCTGCACCCACCCAGTGATACTGATTTTACTATGACTGGTATCTCTAACACCCAGTCTTCTTAGCTCAATTAGTTTCTACTTTCAGATACCCCATGAGCTGGTTTCTTTTACACAGTGTACTTTTCTTATTCTTTTTTATTTTTTTGGTTTGGTGTAGTGTTTTTTTAAATTACTTTTCTTCTCTTTCCAGTTTTTATTTTAATTTGTATTTTTTAGTCCTCCTTGTAGTTTCTTAATTTTTTGCTAAAGTTTATTATTCTTCTCCTCTTGAATAGAAGAATAATCTCTCATCTCGAGAACACTTCAATGCCAACATCATTGAAGCAAGCTCTTCATTGAACACTTTCTTTTCTGTTTCATGCAAGAGATGTTGAGGAAGAGAGCATTGCAGCAGGGAGACTGAAATCCAAGGGGGAATGAGAGGATGAAGTAAATAAATCAGAGAATAGCACTATGAAAAAACATGTAGTTCATGAATGGGACAAAGAAAAGAGCAAGAGAGAGAACATTTCGAAGGAAAGAAACTATGGCCATCCCTTAGTCAATGCAGAGCTGCCTTGAGATTATTGAGCTCATCACTTAGCCCTTCTCACACTTGTCCTTCCCTTGTCGTGTCTGCATCCAGTCACTGACTTTCCTCTTTCATACCAGGCACAAGTTTGCCTGGTAAATAGGAAAATGAGATATCCTGCACATCAATTTACCTTCTAATAAATGTGCACAGACAAAACCCACCAACCTGGGCTGGGTCCAGCAGCACAAAGCCATTATGGGCAAAAGGAGGATCTCTCCCCACACAATTTGATAGTAGAAAGTCTTGTGGCATCTTCAAGTTATTATATAGGATCTGGCAGCTTTTCAAGAGCTCCCTGCAGTGGGCATTCCCATCTTTAATCTCCTTCCCTCGAGTTTGAAACTTTGTTCTCCTCGTACACATGAGACCTGTAATCACTGTGGCTAGAGACTGATTCATTGTGCTCTTTGTGTGCAAGGAAATGAGATATTTTTACTTCTTTACTTTCAAAGTACTCAGGGCTCTCCTTAGTTTTCCTCCATCCTTTAATTTGATTTTGCTCTTACAAATTTGTCCTGGAGTTTTGTGCTCACTGCACTGCATTGTGGCTGATTCCAGTGCACCACTTCTCCAATACTCTTTTTCTCCCCATTGCTGCACCCAAGACAATTGCAGATAATCACATGTTTCTGTTTAGAGGTGTTAGAAAGCTTGTGGAAAAATTTCTCATGCAAAACAGGTTTTTGCAATAAAAGATTTTTCCCCCTCAAGGAAATAGTGTTTCAATAAATGTTTACTATCATTTTGCCATTGCAAATCTCAAATAAAAGGTAAACGTGGAGATTTTCTATGTATGCTCACACTTTTTTGCCAGTTTGCCACTTACCTCCCACCTAGCAGTTGGAAAACAGAAAAAACCCCAGCATGTTATGCCAATCTTCACCTATTTTCACATTGCTCTGTTCTCCCATCTTCTCTATGTAGAGAGAAATTGCTAAAGAAATTATTTCTATCAGTTTCTCTGACTGAAAGTAAAGTTAAGGCTACATGAAACAGCACAAAACTAAATATTCTTGTTTCATTTTGATATTTTCAGCATTAAAAAACCCACAATAATTAATGCTTTTTTTTTTTGAGTGTGACTTCTTAAGAGGAGAAAGTAAGTTGGTAGCTCTGTTTTCCAGACGTTCCTTTTAGTTCTCTTCTGAGTTTTATAGTTACAAAAAAGAGACCAATTCAAAAATTTAGGTGAAATAAATAAATATTGTTCATAAATTAACAATTTGGAAAGTCTGAATGAGGAAAGAGCATCTTCCCATCCTCAGTCCCTTTTTTCCCTTTTCCTCTCTCAGCTCTTGGAAGAATCACTGAAGTTGTTTCTTGAATCTCTGCCAGGTGCTTTGTGTCTCCATCTGCCCCTGCAGCCCTCTCTGCCTGGTGGGCCCTAGTTTGCCCTCTCACTACACTGTAATAAATGACATCCACACTCTGATAAAAGCCACACTTTAATAAATTCTCTGTTTACAAAGACCTGAAGTTTTTTTTCTAAAGTCATTGACTGCAGCATAAGCAGAGTTTGCTCAGTCCCACAGGGCAGAGCTCCATATTTGATAATGTGAGACATAGAAACTTTCAAATATCTTGGTTTTCTCTACTCTTTTCAAAAGAAATTGTTTCATCTTTATGCAAATGGTAGGGACCTTTATATCTGCTACTTCTCTCACAGTGCTCAGCCAACATCTCCTTCATCTGCCATACCAAGTACAGGGAAGGGAAGCATCAGGCAGGCTCGCTCCTGGGAGGATAATGGCTCATGCAGCAGCGCTTGTAGTCCACTAAATATTCATTTCCCTGTGTTTTTTTGTATCTGCATTACAGATATGCAATTCCTATCAGACGTGTCAGGTGTTCAATGTCTCTGGAGACAGCTGAACACTGGAGGCGGGAGACTCTGGGAGTGTAAATGTGTGCTGAGGAAATGTGAGAGTGGTTTCTGCACACCACAGCAATCAGCAGAGGTCCCTGGGTGCAGCGCCTGCACTTCCCACGTGGAGCAGGGATCTCTCCACTCCTGCTCATCTCTGTTTTCCTACCCCACTGCTGCAGATGGGGACACAAAGGCAAGAAACAAAGTAAATTTGCACTATCAAACTCTGATGCCAGAAATAACGTGCTGCTGTGAGGGGCTGCAACTCCAAGCCTGAACTCTACAGTGAGCAGGGGAAGGGGCCTCAGGGTCAGCAATGCTGAGTTGTGTGTTCAGACAAAAATGATGCTCCATTTGAAACCAGCTCTGCTTTTGCTCCAGTACTCCTGGTGGAAAGCAATACCCAAGCTGGTCTCCTCCCATGGTTACAAATCTCTCTGTGGTTCACAGTCTGCATTTATTCATGACTAGTTTATTCTCAGTTGTTCTCATGCCAATGTTGTCCTTTAGCATCAATAGCTCTTCTCTAGTGTTTACCCCTCTGACGTTTTTATAAACAGCAACCCATCCCCTCTCAGCATTTGCTTCCATGCACTAAACATGTCAGATCTTTTAAATTTCTCCTCGTGTGAAAACCTCTCCATTTTCCAAGACAGTTACCCAAATCTCCAATGTTTTACCCCCAAATACCTTGTTTACTCTGGTTTTTCTCACTTTGAAAAATGCTGGGAAGGTTTACTTGCACATGTCAGAAAAATACATGCTTCAGTCATGGAGATAATGGTTTGTGTGGCACAAAAATGTCCCTGTGCATGTGAAGTACACTGTGGATGTGTGTGAAGAGGGGCTGTCAGTGGGACTGTGCGTGTGAGACTCTGAAAAGGATTACTCAGTGTGCGAGGGGGCGTTGTAAGAAGGATTTTGAGGTGCGTGACACTGAGAAGGATTACTCTCTGTGTAAAAAGGTGTGTGTGTGTGTGTGTGTAGAAGAGAAGGAAGATAAGCAGGTGGTTGTGTGTGGCACATGGAGAGAGATTACCCAAGCGTCTGTGAGCAGGGTGATAAGGGAGGGCTGTGTGTGAGAAGCGCTGTAAAAAGCTGACGTTTAGCTAAGGAAAGGATGGGGGGGGGGCACACGTGCAAGCACCTTGATGAGATGTGGAAAAGAGGATTTGGGAGATGTGTGGCAGAAGGGATTTGGGCACGCTAGCAGGGCTCCCTTCAGGGGTGTGTGTGCCTGTGCCCTCAGCAACCCAAGAAATAATGAGCAACCCCAGGGTTGCTCACAGCCATGCACATGTGGGATGCAGTGTGGGGACTTGTGAGGGGCTCCTGCGCAGGGACAGGGCCATGGAAAAATCCAGCCATGTCCCATAAGCAGGAAGGATTGTGGGGCTTCACGTGGAGGGTCCAGAGGGCATGTGCTGTGCTGAGCAGAGGTTGTCCAGGTGCACAGCAGATGCAGTCTAAGTATGTGTTTCTCAGCAGACGTGGCTCTGGGAGTAGCCAAACATCCTGCCTGCAGCTGAGTGTGAACGCTGGTAACATTTTCACTGACCCAATATTCTCAAGCTCTCACCTGAGATTTATCTGCTGCCCTGGCCTGCTGCCCTTGTGACACCTCCTGGAGGCAGAAAGGATGCTGCCAGCAGTCATAGACCAATTTGCAATCCAGAGCAGGGGTGGGAGGGTTGATTGCATCCCAAAACTTACTTTTTAACATTCTGAATTAACAGTAAAACTTTTTCCATGGGAAAATCAGGATATTTTGTCAAAACCTTTTGATCAAGCCTCAGTTTTCATCTGAAGGGGAAAAAAAGGTGATGAGAAATTTCAGCTAGCTTTATTATCTGTCTTTATTGGATCTGTTCCATTGGCATTAGTTTTATCTTAGAGACGCTAAAAGTAAAGCCTGCCAAAGCTTTTATGGTAAAATGAACTAAAATAGCTTGAGGTGTCTAGGGTAACATTCTTCAAAAAATGTTGATCCTTAGCTTGTCCAGTGGACCATTTGAATGTTTGCTTTCTGTTTAATGAGGGATCATCAAAAGCCTGTCCAGTTCCTTTGCAGCTTTCAAGAATGTATTTGGTTTTTAAGGGAGAAGGCTAAAAAGCAGGCAACTGCAATTTGATATTGCCCTTGGTGTTAGGTGCTGAACAAATATAAGATCTCAAGCCTAGAAAATAAAGTAGAAGGCTTCCAACCACAAATGAAGAGGCCATATTAGTCCTGAAGAAAATTCTGTGTAGAAGCATGATCCTAAATACAGAGGTTGTCCATAAAATTGAGTGTTTATATCTTTCTTAAAGATACTGTCTTTTGCAACAAAAGGCATTTCAGTGTGATGCTGAAATAGGACAAGTTCTGTGGCAAAGGTGGCCAACTTCCTGCCCTACATCTTCATTTCACTGAGACACACAGTCCATATTGCACCCACCTGGCAGAGACAACGGGGATAATGACTCCCCTTTACTCCACTGAGGACTGGAGGTGGGATGGACCTGCACTGAAATCCACAGAGGTCCTGGTTCAGACCATCCCTGCCCCAGGGAGGGATTTCTTGGCCCAGAAACCACTTCCTGGCAGTAACTCTTCTCAAAACCCACCAGCTGGGCACCCACTGCCATGTTAAAAGTCAGGCTATTAGAAAGGTCTTCTGGTTTCTAGAAGCAAATAAACCACGAAATCACAGAGAGAGAGTCAAACAAATGACTTTTGGGGGAGCATGGCTTTGTTCTGGGAAGGTCTCCAGTCTTTCAGGCAAGAGGTCATGTTGTCCTTCCTTTCAGGCCAGCACGAAGCAGCGGGGGTTGATGTTGAGCTATGAGAGGAATTGCTGTGGCTTTAGTGTTAAAGCCAGTACATGAGTTCCATTGCAAAATGCCCACTCAACAGCTGGTCACAAAATCCCCAAGCCTTGGGTGAGGTGCCAAGTCTGCGTGTGTGTTTGGAGAGAAGCATCACACCCATTGCAGCACTGCCTGTTGTGCTGTCAGCATGTTCCCTCCTCTGAAAGGATGGGTGAGAAGAGCAAATAGGGACAGGGAGTGCCCCACAGAGCAGTCACCATCCACTTGGGAAGGGCATTTCACTGGTGAACTGTGAGCATCCTGCTGGAAAGGCATTGCAATGGGCCGACTCTTCACATTGTCTGACAAAGCGGTGTGTGTGAGGGTACTTGGCTCCCACCACAAAATCATTGTGTCTTCACACAGGTGGCTGCCTCAGTCTGTCCAACTGTGAAATGAGGTTAAAAACTGTAATGGTTTTAAAAAACATTAATGGAGGATAGACTGTCATGCTTCAGGCAGTGAGTTTTGAAAAACCCTTCTTAACTAATACTGGGCAGCATTAAAGAGGGACAAAGTGTTATGGTCTTTGTCTGTTCAGAGAGAGAAGAGATTGAGTGACCCAGAATTTTCTCCCCCACCTTTCAGAAAAAAGGACCTGGCCCTTGGATCTCTGAATACACCTGCACCCGGCCCCTCTTCACACTCCTTTTCATCTTTGTTTTTCACTTTCAAAACCCCAGTTGAATTTGAAATTAAAATGCCTGTTCTCCCAACAATGAACCCCAAACTTGCATCTCCTTTGCCCTGTTCCTCTTCTGCCATCCAGCTTTCACAACTCCTTAGGTTTCTGTTATTTCCCATGCATTTGCTTTGAAGAATTTTCCAATAAAGATGTCAGGAAAAGTTTCTTAAGGGTCTTTTATGACAAATTCCTTTTGGTTTCATGCCTGAGGACACTTCTGAGGAGGACCTGGTGACCTATGCTCAAGCAGACACGAAGCAAGCACATTTTACAAGCAAGTCACAGCTGACTGCACACACAAATCAGGTCCTGTATCCCTGCAGCCTCCTTCAGGAAACATGATGTGTTTCCCAACTGACAAAACTGGACCATACTTAGACCCAGTGTAATTCTGTTGGCCACGATGTAGTTACCAGGGAAACTGTAATATGGACAACTTTTCTACACTTAAATAAAGGGTTTTGCAGCTGGCTTACTTACTTTACTTGCACAGACTATTCTTTCTAATCAGGCAGAAAGTGAATAATTTTCTCATTACTTCCATGAGAGATTCAGGAGAGACGTTCATGGGATGATGTGAGTTGATTACAGCCACACATTTACAGCTGCACCGTGAGCCTGGTGGAAAGTGCCCATGCACAGAAACCAAACCTGCACATGACATCCTTGTTCTTCCATTGCTCCACAGACAATGCCAGAAAAGCATCTATCCTCAGGAGTGCACTGGCAAAAGCCGCCACAGGAGACATGTTTTCAGTATACATTAGTTAAGGTCTAATTTTCAAAGGCTGCAGGCACCATGTGGCTTCCTTATATACCTAGAGCCTAAATCACCTGCAGATCATTCCAACATTTCTTTAAAGAGTTGTGGTAGTCAACTAAGCAACTTGAGCATGTTTTGGAAATGCAAGCAAGGCTCTCAGCTGACATTGCTCTACTGTCAGGACTAACAGTGCAGAGGAATGATCACAACAAATGTTTAGATAATATGACTGCAGATGTTCACTGCCATGTTAAATACAGGCAGCCAAAAAGAATTTCTCTCACAGAAATGATTCTTTACTCCATGAGAAGGGTCAGGAATTCAAAGTGAAGGCTATGTTACACACTCCTCTCTGACACATTCAACACCAAAAGTGGGTTGCAATACAGAAAGAAGAAAATCACAGCCCTGACAGGTTAGCTAGGACAGTCTCAGAGGTGTAAATCACAGGCTTTTAATTGCACTTCTAACTTTTTGTGTACACCAAGAGACAGGAACCTGTTCCAGAGATGTTTCTTTTTGCTTTGTCCTACCAGACCAAGCCTTTATAGGGGTTCTGCCCACCAGTGGCAGCAGCCTCTGCCCTGCCAACCTTCTCTTGTAGGTGGTAGTTCCCCCTGTGTTTCCCCCAAAGGTTTCTTGAATAAAATGTGCCTTAATTAGGTTAATTATAACTTTAGCCATCCATGTGCTCACTTTAGATGTGGGATTAGAGTCTCTTACATGGTATAGTTTCCCCAGTTTTGTCACAAAAATCTAGCATCTGATGTATGAAGCTTTCCATGGCTCTGTTGTCTTGCACATTTGTTACATCCAAGGAATGTTTCCACTCATTGAAAAGCTGGTGCTGATCTGTGCAAGACCTGCCTGGCCCAGGGTGGGCAGTGACTTTGATTTCATGGACAAATGGACTTTGTCAGGTATTACCACACCAAGGTTGAGCAACATCTGGTGACTAGTGAGAGAGTCTCTCTGATGCTTGTGAGAAGTGATACAAATTAGCATCCTCCAGTTTGCTGCTGCTTTGCTGTCTAAATAATATTTTACAGGTAAAAGTTCTGCTGAGAAGCAGTGGGGCTTTCTCAGTAGCTGCCTAAATCATGTTATCATCTCTGGTTTATGCTGAGTGACTGCTTGAGACAGAACCTGCTTCTCTGTATGCAGTGTCACTGCTTCTGAGTGATGAATGACCCCAGGATTCCAAAAACTCCCCTTCCTGTGCTCTGGTTGGCCTCCCCACAATTTGCATTTATGTAGAGTGCATGCGTGATCTCTTTTGCTCTTTGCAGCTCACTAGAGAGTTTCTTTCTTCATGAGCTTAAAAATTCTCCTAGAATAGAAATCAGTAAAGAAGGTGTTTGCATGTAACTAAGCATGTCATGAAGAGATCTCAGTGTTTTCCCAATGTTAAGGATTCTTCCACATTCTTCTCCCTAAGACATATATTCCATTTTTCCAGACTGTTTTCTCAGTCCCGTGGCAGTGCAAGTGGTTCAGGATAACTGAGAGGCTCCTGGTGACTTCACTGGCATCTGTTTAGAGCCAATGACTTCAGATTTTTCATTATCATAAATCTTTACTGTGATGTGTGAAGCTCTGCAAATGAAACATCTGGTAGAAAAGTCTTTTACAAAGTTTTGCTTTGATATCATCTGTCACTAAAACTAATGGGATTTGGTTGCCCAAGGGCCTTTTAGGCAAAAGATGTGCATCCAAGATAATTGTATAGAATTGGTGATATGCTTTGCAGCTTCTCCCACCTTTTGGTCCTTTCCTTGATCCTGTGAGTTTGGTATGGGAGATGACCTTTATGGATCCAAGTGCTACTTCAGGAGAAGCCTGTAGCTGTAAAAGTCTCCTCTGTCAAGTTGCTAAAATGCCACAGATTCCACTTAAGACTGTTTAGAAAATCTTGCATTACATTTTATTTCTACTGAAGCTCTTGCTAGGCAGCCAACTTCCTGGTTGATATCTGATATTTTGTGTCACATTCACACAGGGGCTCGAGGTCTACCATAGGTTTGTTGAAGCAGTTGGGCACAGTGATGTTCTTCCAGCTCCCCCATGCCCACTGTTCACATTGCTCAGTGGGACGGATGCCTTCAGTTCCTGTGAGAGGGAACTGGCTTCTACAGCTGCCTGCAGCCCTGATTTAGCAAGCATCACCTCTCTGCAGAATCTCCATCTGGGCACAGTAGCTACATGCACTTCATGTAAACTGTTTGTTCCACCACCCACAGCGAGCAATTCACACAGAAGTTTCACCAGAGACCATAAAATTGCAAACCATAGGTCCAGATCTCGCCATCTGTCACAGCTCTGCCTTCCTGCTCCTCAGACAGCACAGTCTCCCACTGGGTTTAAAAGATCTCAAGCTTAAACTTGTTTGTTTGGGATTTTTCACAAAACCTGGTGCTCAGAGGCTCTGCAGAAATAAAAAAGTGGTAACTCTTATCATTTATTGCCCTTGCAATGCAGACAGGATTAAAGCTGTTTTAATGACAGGGAAGAAATGGTAATATTCCGCCTGACATTAAGTAGGCCTGAACAAAGCTATGAGCACAATGAAATGGAACATTAATGTGAAAAGGGAAAATAAAAACCCTACAAGAAATGACTGTAGCAAAGAGCCACCAAGGGAGGCACTTAAACCCACAAAAGCCAGCACTCTCAGATGTCAAAGGCTCTTGTCATTCTACACCAAAGTCAGCCCTTGCTGAGATGCTAAATGGAGTTTCAAAACCATTGGTGCTTTCAAAGACCAAAGGTGAACACAATATGCAAGCAGGTAGCACAAAAGAATTGTGCTCTAAAGGTTAACCCTTGAGTGCTGAGTGTAGTTTGCTGGGTTGTGCTTTCCTGCTCCACTTTTCAGAAAACTAATGGCTCCAATGTCTGCAGAAAAGATGGCACTTTTGGGGCAGCGATGGCACATGTAGGTTTTGGAGCATCTGCCTTGCTAACTCAGCAGATACCTGTAGTGTAGCCCTGAAAATTTATAGAAAATGTGGATGTTTATAAATAACATGTCAGCTGGTGGGTTTAGGTACTGCTTCCCACTTCAAGCCCCCAAGAACATGATGCTCTGTCCTATGTGTGAGAGGTCCTGGTTGAAAAGGCTTTGTCCAGTACAACTTCAAATTCTTCCTTCTTTGCCCAGGCCAGTGAGATTGGTGCAGAGGGGAGCTTGGTGGTGCCTTCTGCATACAATATACCCCATGCTTTTCATCTGCTGCCTTTTATTTTTCAATGAGCAAGGAGTCAAGTAATGTCAGAAAGGCCAACAATAGCTTGCAACAAGAGGGAAACCAACTCTGTGCCCTCTGACAGCCAGCCTCCCCCCTAGACTGGGAGATATTTTAAGACAGGACATCCTCACTACTAAAAAGATCAGTCTAGTTAGGGACAATTCTCCTGGTTATCCACTTAGGTCCCTCCTTATCCTTTGTTTTACTTTCTGTGGTGAGCCAGTCATATAATTTCTCTTCTCTCTGCTGGAAAGGTAATTCTCTCCTCTGAGGGAGCTATTCAGTGGCTTTATTGCTATTTCACATGTATATATTGCAGTACCTCACAGAGGCCTTGCAGTACTCTGCCAGGCATCCTACAAACACATGCAGGATGACAGTTGCATCTATAGAGGGTTCCCATGTACCCAGGGATAACAGCATAAGTGCAATTCCAAGCCAATTAGCATTAATAATAATTTCCACACATTCTATGTGGGTATATGAGATATGGCACATCCCTGTGTTTCTTTGAAGGCAACACATCCCTGGAGTTCAGAAAGGAGGTTGTTTAGGGTTTTTCCTTGTCAATTTTAAAAAAAAAGAAATAACTATCAGGAAAAGGGAGTCAGTGTTTGAAGAAATGTAAAGGTCTCTTTTCATATGCATCCAAAGCAGGCAATAAAAGCTGGGCACACCAGGACCTGCCCAGTGGGACTATACACAGTTTAACACCTGCCTTGCCTGGCTGCTGCTGACTGTGCAGGCTAAAGAGCTTTAGAGGTCTGACATCTGAGACCAGGAAACAGCCAGGGAGTGTTTGGACTCGTGGGAGAATCACTGCAGAAGGTGTGCATGCATGTGTGCGTGTTTTGTCAGGTTCTTTGGCTGCTTTGAGTGGGGTAAAAGTGGAAAGTTAATAAATGAAGTTGTTAATTTGCAATCCATTGTAAAGAAAGTCTTAGAATTACCTCGGCTAGTTCAGCAGCAGACAAGGATAAGGATTTATGCACTGTGGCACTAAACAATTAAAAATTAAAAATTAGGAAGCAGAAGTGGCAAAAAAAAAGTAGTGATAGGGAGAAAAGAAAAGGTGAGTAGATGCTCACCTCTAATTGCATGGAGAGAAGCAAGCTCAGGGCACAAGGCCACATCCTCTCTGACATGAGAGCATCGGTGTGCACTTGTTGAGGTGGTGTGATCCAAACCTTTGCGTGTGACTTTTTCTCAAACAGGCTGATGCTTTCAGTACATGTCATGCATCTTGCCAGTGAAAGCTCAGTGTCTGGGAAGGGAAATATTTAAGGCCACTGTAAGAACTGTTAGAAGCAGAAAGGGGAGCTTTGTATGGAAGTCACACCTCAGCACTGCTAAATGCTGGCCAAGATCCCAAAGCAGGCACAGAAAATGCCATGTGTAGACCCAGGAGTGGAGAAGGTCTAAAGGGCCCCCAGGCTCCTGCTGTCACTGGTCACCAGATGAGACCTTCCCACTTCTGGTCTCCAAGTCCAGCTGTTCTGACTGCCCATCTTGTTGATAAAGGCATTGGCGTGCCTCTGCATGGAAATAACCATGTTGAAAATTAATCTGCTCTTCAGCTGCCTGCTGCAAAACTTGGTCCTGAGGCTGTCATTTAAAGTATTGAATTCAGTGGCCAAAAAACCTGGAATGGCAAAACCAGGAATGGCAAAACACCACACAAGGTAGGATTGTGATGGAAAATTAAAAGGTGTTGAGCTGATGGGGTAGGGAGAAAGGCTGACACAGAGCTGCAGCTAAAAACAGTCCTGATTGTGGCCTTCATTACAAACCTGGACAATGAAATATATATAACATAACTTAACTCTATGCCTGGAGAAGACTTCAGGGAAGGGCTAATGCAGGCATTATTATGAGCAGAAAACAATCCTAAAAAAAAACCTAAACCAGCACAGCAGAGGAAATTTACTAAAACAATGTTTTTATCAATTGGAGGCAAAATTGGAGGAATGTCCCAGGGATCACATCAGAGACTGACATATCATGTTTTGCAAAAGCACAAACCGGAGCAAATTTTGGAATGTCTGTGCACATGTTCTATGAAGAAGGGGGATATGGGGCCAAAACTGTATTTATCGGGATGCAGATTGTGAAAGGAATTGCGTAACAGAAGTAACATCAACACTGGACTTCTACAGGCAAAGCCCACAGTGTAGTTTTTCCAGTGTGACCTGCAACCAGTTTCAAGACAGGCCCTTAAGTCCTCACCAGAACCTGAGGCTTGCACTGCAGACAGTCTCAGGCTTCAATGTCTATTAACCAATATAATGTATTAGAGAAAGAAAAGAAGCTATTGAAGACAAAATGCATTTCATCTGCAGTGAGCTCTTCTCTCAGTGACACATTTGCTTTCTGCTGCTGCTTATCTTCCCCCCTCCCACTTCCCACTCCCCTCTTTTTACTCTGTTTTATTAATTCAACACATACAGCCCAGAATGAAGTGTTGTGGTGAACTAAGAGCAGTGTGCTATGTACTGTATTAACGTGCTGGGGTTTGGTGCTTTGTTCTTTTCCTCTGTTGTTGTTCATGCTTCCCAGCAGAATCTACACCGTGATCCTGTACTTAGTTTTCCTTGTACGGCATTATCTTTAGAAAGGCCAGTATAACACAAAAGGCCATCTATTAAAGAAGCAAAAGCAAAATTGATTCAACCCTCATTCTTCACGTCTTTTACAATATCGCTGTCACTTTTTCGTTTGTAGTAATCTTGCTTTAATATTTATTATGTCTCTGCTTCAGACACAGAAAGTTCAATGAGCACAAATTATGAGTTTGCTATTTCACTGTAGAAGGTTAGATGAGAGTAGAGATTGCTGGTCTTCCTGAGCCCATGGGGCCCATAGGAAAATCTGTCTGTGGCTGGGGGCCCTAGGATGGATCACTCCTTCCTTCTAGGGGAGCTACAGAGAAGCTTCAGGTAGGGGCTTGTGGGCAGGAGAGGGCAGCTGGTTTTTCAGAGCTCCTGCTGCTCCAAGGCAGCCAGCATGGCCAGCATCTTCTGCTGGATTCTTTCTGGACACAGCAAAAAGCCAGATTGCCCAGCAGACCTGCTGACAGTGTCAGACGGTTCTGGCACATCTTTAAGGTCCCTTCCAAGCCAAGCCATTCTATAATTCTATGATTTTTACTAATATAATGTGCCAAAAAGGGATCTCAGAAGACTGTATCCCTGCTGGGTTTGCTTGCCATGTTTTTACAGCTAGCTGTACTCCAGAAATGATCCAGAGTGGCATGGAGGAAAACACTCCCATTTTAAAAATGCGACAAGGTGGAAAGGTCAGATCCTCTATTAGAGCTGAAAAATGCAGAGTTGTTTCCAGGCACCAGAGATCTTCTGCATGTCTTTTCTGTTTTAAAGTCATGAAGGCAGGGAGTGCTGTGGAAAAAGCTGTAGCTCTGGTATGGGACACTGGAGAGAGGAAGGCAGTAGGCAGCAAGAGCCTTACACAGCTTGAGATCATGGCATCAGTTCTTCCAGCTCAGAAATTGGTCTTATTTGGGGTCTATATGAGCACAGTGCAAAACTCACTCTCTGAGCCAAGGGAGTGGAACAGATGGGCTCAGAGAAAGGTAATTGACTTCCTCCATCTCACAAGCAAAGATTCAAGTCATGATTAGATATCAAACCTGAAACAGACCCATTTTCCCTTACACATAATCTGATCTGTTAGCCACAGGACCCTCCTTAGCCAAACTGTCCCTATTAGGTTAATAACCTAATTCTACCCACAGAAGAAATGGGCTTTTGGGAAATCTGAATGTTGCTGGAGATGAGCATCATGTTCTTTCCAGTGGTGTCTCTGTGTTCTTTCAATGGGTTTGAAGGCTACCCAGAAAATACAGCTGTCAAATGACATCTTTTATAAGGATGGCATTGCTTATTTAAGGACCCATCCATGTTTTTGACCCCAGAGTCCCAAGTCTCAGCAGATACATTTCCAAATCTCCTTTGGGGTCTTGTCCAGGACACATTTAAGGATGCTTATGATCTCAGTGTGTTCTGTGTAGGGGATTTGCATCTAATTCCTATTAAAAGTGCTCAGAAGTAGTTTGTGTTGACTGCAACCCTTCAATATATTTAATTCTTGGTTTTATATGACTCAACAAAGTATTAGCAATTCCAAAGTAAAAATACTCTTCAAAACAAGCAAAGCAAACAAGTAAAATCTTGCCAAACATCTTGTTTTTCCTTCTTTCCTTTTTAAAACGAGCTCAGTGGCCTCATATAGACCTTTGATATTTGGATTTTTTCCTTCAGTTTTGTAGTCACACTGGATAAGAACTACATTCAAAGACTGTAGTAGAAGAAGAAAAAGGAGTTTCAAGATGTGAAGTACACAAGTGGAGGGGCTAAGATATTCATCTGGTGCCTTTGACAGAGAGACTAAAGTCAACTTCTCATGTCCATATCTTCCACCATAATGATTTTAATTCAGAAGTGCACTTAAGTGAATAAGAGTTTATGTTGCTAATTTTTGGTGACAAAACCACCATGCTATTTCATTTCCTTAAACTCAGCAGCATGTGAGAAAGAAGTATCCTAAATTCAATTTGATCTCAAAGGGAACATCATCTGTCAACCAGGCAAACTAAGACTCAGTTGTCAGGCAGGCAAACTTAACTGAAAAAAATTGAGGCTATCAGCATATGCAGTTATGAGCAGCTATTCAGTCATAGATTATTGTTTAAATATGAGGGAAGGAAAGTATGCAAAAAATCAACACTACTTTCCAGCTTCCAGGATGATTAGAGCAGCAGTGCAGGAAAGTGGCAAAAGGAAGCACACACAGTTCTGTGTCTTTTATACATCTGAAAGAAAAATATAGATTTCTTGTGATACCACATCAGTCTGATTTGCAGTTGATCAAATATGTTGGATATATCTGCTGCCAGCTAAATACATGAGTGGAACAATGGGGGAGTGTAGAATTTGTTTGGCTTTCCCCTGCTCAAAAAATCTGTGGGAACATGCTGTCGTTGGGATGTGCTGAAGAGATGAGCTCTGGCACCTACGCCACACTGGAGAACTGTGAGGACAAACATTTGGGAGGAAAGCTGAGCTGATCCTAATTGAAGCAGACACTAGTGCTCTTCCATTGAAACTCCACCAGCTTTGCCAACCTGATGTCAGGTTCTCCATCACTGTGTGAGGGTCGCCTCCAGGCAGGGCATGCTAAAAATTAATTATGCATGCATATCCTCCCTCCTCTTTCCCACATGTGCACAAATACACTCCAAGTGAGCAAGGAAAAGCATGTGGGAACTGCTTCTTGACACCACTGTTGTCAGTGAGTATGTTTTGCTGCAAGTGAGGATGTTGGTTCTGTGTCCCAGGAGGTTTGGGAAGATGAAGATGATATTGGGGCTGCAGGCATTGCAGGGCTCATCTGTCATAGCTTACAGAGGACAGGAGACTGAGACTGAGATGACTATTTTATTGCAAAGTCTGGCCACACTCATCTTCAAATTTTTAAAAAGACATTTGTTAATTTTTGTGTGTGCTGGATTGGGTGGTTTCAAAGATTTCTTCTTGTCTGTAGTCTACACTTTCAAGTTGCAAATTTCTCTCCCTGCTTGCTTGGGCTGTGAGGAATAATTTGCTCACATCTGCAGTTTAGCATTGTAGGAATGGCTTTCCTGGAGAGGGTGTGTTGTCTTCCCTCCTAGATGCTCTGACATTCTCCAGGGTCAGGAAGGCCTTTGTGATCTGGCAGGGACCATCTGGGGTTTTTGTCTCCTTTTGCAAGTGAGAACATGAGTCATTTGTGGGGAACATCTGGGTATATTTCGTTTAATCAGGTTTTTTACTGCTCTTCTGGCTTTGGTTATTAGCACTGTCTTTGCTACTTCTGTTCTCTGATAGAGGCATGCAGCAGTTGAATCTCTCAAGAGTCAACTAAGCCATATTATTGGCTCCCTCCAGGGTAGCTGGGTAAAACTTAACTGTCCATGAGATACAACAAGTCAGTAGAAATGATCTAATGTCCCTTTTTAGTCTTAAACTCAGTGAAATGGTAAAAATTCTGCTTCTAAAGGAAACAGCAGATGAGCAGTTGCCAGGATCTCCCACCAGGCTTCTTCCCCAGCTGTGTCCATGGGAAGCAGTTCCCTTTTTACTGTCTTGTTTGCAGATTCTCAACAGAATTGTGCCATCTTCGCTCCTGGAGACCAAATCCTCATTCCCATCCTTCAGTGCATCCCATTTGTTCTCCATCCTCACTCAAATGCCAACACTGTTTCAGCTCCTCTTTGCGGTGACTGTTTCCTTGAGAAACTTTTTGTTTTGTCTTCTTTAAGCAAAACCTAAAGGGGAGATCTCTTTTATCTGATATATGCCATTCACATAGATTAGGTCAAACCTCCAGTTACAAAATACCTCTAACTCTTCTAAATGCAGAAATCAGTCTTGTTCATCTACTCTCTCTGGTTGAAAGCTATAGCCAAAAAAAAAGTGCCTACCGGGAATTTTTATACTCAAAACATGTCTTTTCCCTTTCTCTTTGGCAGAGAAAATGCACAATTTAAAGTTGTGAGTATTGATGTATTTATTGATGTACTTTTCTTTTTCGTGGAAGCATCTGCAAAGGTGGCCAAAGCTGCCTCTCTTCAGCTGCCAAGTGGGTGTCCTCTCCTGTGTGTGCTTGCAGCAAAATCAGTGTTTTTTCTCTGATGTACATGCCTTACCTTGAATATTTCCTTATGAAAAGAGAACCTTCAGAAAAACTGCAGGACTAGAAATCCTGGAGTTTGTGGATTCCAAGAATGAGGGAAGCACAGATGCTTCTTCCTCATCTGAATTCAAGGACACACCAGCTCCACAATGTCTACCTTTCCACAGAGAGAGAGAGGAAGCCTTCCCTGCTTGCTCTCCCACATCAGTCACTTTTTAACTAACTTACAAACTATTGTGATTTTTGCTGTAATTTAGAAGTGGTTTTAGTACAGTCTGACAAGGTTTCAACTCACCTGCCTGCAACAGGCACTGCAGAGTTGTGTCCTGAGACCTGGGAATGTCCCAGCCACAAATCCCAGCAGTCCACAGGTAGCCAGCACCAAACTTGCAAAGGGTGATGTTGTCACCAGCCAATTTACCAGGAGAGCTCAACTTCTCAGACCTTCCATTCCAGCATGATCTTTATCCCTTTTATGTTACTTAGTCTTTTTAGAAAACCATCAGTCAAAGTCTAGTGATTGCTCGTCACTAGCAGAACAAAGAGAGCTTAAAATATCTGCTTCCTCTACTTAAGGTTTGCAGTTTGTAGTAATATGTTATTAGGAAGTTGCAGAGCAATCAAATGAGAACAGAATAATTAATAAATTTTCTTCATATGGTGATTAAAGCAAATGTAAAGAATTTTCAATGATCTTTTATAAAATAGACCTGAGATTTACACAATGTTGCAGCCACTGCTTTTACATTATGCCAAGCTCAGTCCCAGAAAAGCAGCTGCAGCTCTCACTCTTCACTTTTCCAGATTAATTGACATAACAGTTTCTTCATTTTCCTTTGTGTGATAATGCTCAGCAAGTCTCTTTTTTCCAAATTATCTGCCTTGTCCATGGCCCCTCTTATCCTGAAAATATAAAGTGAGAGAGGGCTCTTTCCAAAGTTACTAATGATAAAGAGTGTTCACTCTCCCAGTTGTCTTTGGTACAATCTGTTTCAAATGCTGCGACTGATGATGCCTCAGAACAGTGTAGGAGGGATGCCTGAGCGTGACTGAGCCACAGACTTTAAAAAATATAAAATCTAAAAAATTATAGATTCCTTTCAAATAGAAAATAAAATTCAAGGAAACCATGCCTTGTCTAAAAGAAAATAAAACAAAACAAGTCAGCTAAGTTTATTGGCTGGATTATTAATTGTACTGGATTGTTCAGCTGTCCTGAAAATGTCTCTTTAATCATTCAGTCAGTCTGAAGCCTGAGTCTCCCAAGACCATGTTCTGATCTCTCACATATGGTATATTGCACCATTCATTAGACCTACTGGTCCAGTCACATGGAAATGATGTTCAGATTATTTCTATTCATATCTGCTACTTTTCTTCCTGGATGTGTCAGTCTCATGATGAGGGCAGTGACTCCAGCTGATACAGACACAATTGCTGATTGCAAAGAGAGACACTGCTGTGAAAATAAGGAGAAGAGGGGGTTATTTTTGTCATGGTTCGTGTTTTGTGAGGTGCCCCTGCCCTGCAGAACTACAAATTCTTTTGTGGGAGGAAAATTCTGAGATCACAGGTTCTAATCAGTGAAAAGAGGATGAGTGACCTTGGGAACAAACTGCAGGACTGGGATGCCCAAAACCTGGGCTCAACTCCAAGAGGAAGGAAAAAAAAATCATCATTTTCATGAGATTCAGTTCTCAGGTCTCAGTACTGTGTTATTCCAAAAGCATGGCTGCTTCATTTTGGTGGTGAGATGGGAGCAGGGACTTGCTTTGCACAGTGGGAAGCAGGATTTCTTGCTCTTCCCTCTGAATATTTGATGGTGGCAGTAAAGAAGTGAGAAACAAGGCAACCTTAACCAGGATGGCTGTAAGCCAGTCAGGCATGAAGACCCTCCCTGCTGGAGGCACAAAGCTCGGATGGAGCCCAGCTAAGGATGCAATAAGCTGATATTTAGGTGTCTGTCTCCAGCCACACATGGAGAGGATTTCATACTGGTGGCTACCAGCAGAAACCAGGTCGGGATTTCCAAGCAGTGCAGAGGACTTGCCAGGGGACCCCAGAATGTCACATCCAACTCCTCAGTCTGCATTTGGTTGGGGAGGGCAGGCAAGCGATGTGTGTTGAGTCAGTATAAATGTCACAGCCAAAGGTCTTCAGAGTCAGTGACAAAAAGAGAAGACACTAGTGCCAGGAGTTCTGACACAAAAAATGTTGTCACTGCCACCACCTCCAGCTTAGAGATTTATTGATGGTAACTTGGGATGTGCCATAAACAGAGGTGATATTAAATGAGTCTGACTGTCTCAGGGGCTAAGTTTTACAACCCAAAGTGTGAACTCTCTCTGTTTCACTGAGATCCTGAGGCATTTTCCTGGCAGCTCCCAGGATATCATTAATTGCTCTCCAGAGAAGGGTTCCAACATGAGAGAGTCCTGCCTGTGCAGCACAGCACCAGCTGCTGAGAGGACAGACACAGATTTCTGCCAGGGAACTCCTGATGGAGACCTCCCAGGCTACCACTGCTACCTCACTGAGCACACAGCCTTCCTCACCATGGTTTTGTGAGGAAACCAGAAATTGCCACACAGGTGTCCCCAGTATTAATGCAGTCCTGGTGTCAGAGGCTCTGGCTTCAGTGCCAACAGCTCATGCTCCTTAAAAACCTCCCTGTAGCTGTGCTGTGCCTGCATTGAACCTGGCCAGCCTTTGCTGAGATGCCCTCTCAGAGTCATCTCTGCAGCTTCAGAGGTCAAACCCATAGTTTGCTTCTGGAATCACTGGCCACAAAGGGTCATGCTATTGTGCAAATGTTTTCCTTCTGCTCTGTAAATGCATCTGGAGCTGCAATAGCCCCTTCCAGCTGAGGGGTTCCCATGTTCAGATAACACATTTTATCCCTGAAGCAGCAAAATCTTCAGCAGAGCTCTGGGGACACTGATTTCATTCTTCTCTGTCATTTCTACATATCAAAGGTAAAACAGGTCTGTGGAGACCAAGGGCAGAGCACCACATGGTCACAAGCCCTGTCCTTCACATGTTCCTTCATCAACTTACAAGCCCAGAGAGCTCCCAGCTTATTTCAGGGAAAAGGTTTATTTTGGGGACATTCCTGAGAAACTTCCTTGTCTCTCTGCCCTCATGACCTTTCTCTCTGCTCCTCCAGTTTGCTCACAGTTCTCCAAGGGCGTCTATGCCATCTTTGGATTTTATGAGAGGAGGACTGTCAACATGCTCACGTCTTTCTGCGGGGCTCTCCATGTCTGCTTCATAACCCCAAGCTTCCCTGTGGAAACATCCAACCAGTTTGTTCTCCAGCTTCGCCCAGAGCTCCAGGATGCCCTCATCAGTGTCATCGAACACTACAGCTGGCAGAAGTTTGTGTACATTTATGATGCTGACCGGGGTAAGTCACAAGTATATGGGAAGGTTACCAGGCAATTAAACACAGTGCTCTGCATGGAGTCTTTGCCTCCAGAAATCCTCTTGCTGTGGATTTCTGGAGGCTGAGAGGGTGCCTAAAGGAAGGGTCACCCTATTCCTTCCCTGTTCTCTATTCCTTTTCTAAATAACCGTTTCTGCTTAAGGTGAGTGTTGATCTAGATGCAGCATCAGCCTGATCTAGTATGTCTGTGTTCATGGGGCCAGGTTTGAACCCCAGCAACATGAGGGAAATACTTAATGTGTAGATGGTTTGATTTTGAAATGTTGACGTTGTTTATATTCCATAGGTCCCAATTGAACTGGTCTGTCGAAGTCAAGGCCACTGAGTCCCAACTTTATAAACATGAATGCCCAGGTCTCACCTAAGCCTACACCCAGGTGTGGAATGTGTAGCTTGTAAAACTCCAAGTCCCCTATGTTAGAGCAAGTTAGTTGTCTATGTAAAACAACAAAACCTTTTCTGGGTTCTTGAAGATATTATCCAACTTTCTAAACCACAAACAGGCCTAGTGAGGTCATTGCTCTGTGATTCAGTTTTCCCAACTCTCAAATGCCTTTAAAGCTCCAGGCTTGGAGTCTGGTAGCCAGACAGACTTGTGGAGAACAGGGAAGAGGTAAGGGTGATTCACTTCAGCTCTGTCCTGAAAGTGATCATTATCCCTTGAAGGGACAGGATGACCTTTAGAGACAAGGAGAAGGCATAAAATCATCCCAGCTGCTTTCTGTTGTCACAAGGCATGAGCACACTGAACATCCCAAAAGAACTGCAGAAGGCAGGGTTGCCTAGTAAGACTGCAGAGCACTGCTATGTGAATCTCCCCTGAAAGGCTGTGGATGTAATTTAGGGAACATACATGTTAAAATAATGGTTTTCTGATGAGATGCTGATGACAGAGAGAAGGATGCTGAATATGATTGTGTGCTGTGATTGCTGAGGGTGTGTGTCCCTAACTCTAGGAACATACAGCCTAAACAGATCAAAGACTGTGGACAAGAGAAATCAAGTTATTTGGGTAGTGACACACAGGAAGATGGGGATTAGAGTTCTTATCTGAATCCCACAGCAGGGCCTGATCAACGAGACTGATCTGCTGATTACAAAGGAATTATCTGTGCTAGGACAGAAAAAGCAGGAGTCATTAATTCTAACCCAGCTGAGTTTTGGTAAGATCTAGACCATTAGCTGCTGTACTCTTGCAATTCTGTCTCCAGCCTGGCTTGAGACAGCTACAAAGGCTGTCAAGAGGATGGAAAGATGGCATTGCACAACTAAAACCTGTCTTTTCCCCCTCTCTTCCCATCATAGGATTGTCAGTCCTACAGAAAGTGCTGGACACTGCAGCTGAGAAGAACTGGCAGGTGACAGCTGTGAACATCCTGACAACAACAGAAGAGGGCTATCGAGTGCTCTTCCAGGAGCTAGAGAAGAAGCAGGAAAGGCTGGTGGTGGTGGACTGCGAATCTGAGCGGCTGAACATCATCCTTAACAAGGTCGTGCTGGTGTGGGCCTTCTGGAAGGGGTCTTGCACACAAGACAGGAAGGGTTGTTTCTCCTGGAGGAGTTCCGCTCCCCATTCTTGCCTGATCCATATCTCATTGTGGCTCTTGTTGGATTGGTGGGTGTGCATTGCAGCAGGTTGATGCGCTTGCAGATATTTCTGCATTGTGTTATTGTGGAAACTGTAAAGCTGGATAAATGTTAGAAGCTCTCATATATACATGCCGAGTGAGCCCCACTGTTCTACGTTCCCTAATTGTTTGACTCCTTTGCTAAGCCTTTACACCCCATTACTCCCCAATGAGTTTGCTTTGTGCTATTTCCTCCAAGCAGCATTCACAAACTGGCACCTCCTGATTCTGCTGAGTTTTCCTCCAGTTTTACCACCTCCTGTGAGTTAAGGTGGAGGTGGAAATTGGCCCTGCCAGACTCCTAGTTCTTCATCCTTCATGTGCTGCACCAAATTCTCACATCTGTGCCAGCAGGACAGAGATGGAGAAACTTTATGATAAATCTGTAACAGGAGTGCTGCCTGCAGGTCAGGCTAGAGCTCACCATCCTCCCAGGGCCTCCATGCTGTAGCAGACTGGATGTTCCCAGTTCTTCTCATGCCTTACAGTGAGAGAACCAAACATCCACAGTCATGTCCCGGATGCTTTGCCAGCTTAAGGCCATGTGCTGATGTGATATGCGATAGAGGACTCAGCAGGTATCTTGTATGCCTTGCCTTTCTCATCCTCAATCTAGATAGGTTGCCCAAGAGTGCAGATTTAAATTTTCCCTATCTTCTTTGCTCCATGCCTTCCTTAATGCCTTTCCTCAGTCCTGAACATGGATGTCTGTGGGCAAGAGACAAATGCAATCCCATGGACAGGTTCCGTCCACACTTTAGCCCACACTTCAACCCCAGCCACAATAACTTTCCCTCTCATACCTACATCCAAATCCTTCCCCACCACTGTGGCTCTGCTCCCACGTGGCTTAGAAAGGGCCCCTCAGTGCCATGCAGCTGGTACACTGCAATTCCCACTGTTGTGTTCCTCATAATCAGCTCACTCTTACCTTGCGCTTCACACGTTGTCTTGTCTAAGGTACCTGCCATCTCCCGTCTCACACTTCAGCTGCGCACTGTCTGGGACAGGGACTGACATTTCATCAGCTGCACAGCTCAGCAATGAGCACAATCCACCCTTGGTGGATGTCTCTGGGTGGTACTCTGTTATATGTAATAACAGAGCAAATAGCAGTGTTTAACCTCAATGTAAAGGTCACTTTCATGAAAAAGAAAACAGATTATTCCAGAGGGTAAAGTCTTCCCTCTGATGCTGGAGAAGCTATAGTTGAACAAAATTTTTGACAGGATCTAGGCAGTGAATTTGGCTTTTCTGCTGGTTTTCCTACATAGTATATCAGATTTCTAGGGTTAATAGCGTTACCTTTATAAGGCTGGTTTGTCTACAAAGTTGAGTTCTCTAGTCAAATATTATCTAGTTTTCCTTACATGAACAGGAAACTAAGTCTTTCTTTCTAACTTCTTCACAGAACTAGAGCATGAGTTAAACTTAGATTTAAGACAAGTTTCTTCTAAGAACAGTAAAAATCCATATATTGTAATTATATATTTTGCAATGCTATGAAAAATATTAGTTCCCAAGAAGAAGAGATAAAATATTCTGTTTTTCTATGATAAAGACACAGTAATTCCAATAGATTTCTGTGCCTGGAAGTTAACTCCAGTGAGGAATAGGTCTGAGAACAACTTTTGCAGACCTGTGTATTCCTTTTTCCTCCTTTTTTACATTCTTGTTCCAAATCTACTGGGATTTCTGAGAGCAAAGGTATTTATCCCAGTGTGAGCAGGGGCTGCCAGGTTTTTCACAGCGTGCAGGTGACCAAAGGGATTCAAGGTAATGTTCACCTCATTATCACATGAAATTCAGCTAGGACTGTAACTTGGACTGCTGGCTGGTCTCTCAGCTCAACACACCAGCAGCCTCTATGGGAATGTTACTGTGCTGTTTTCTGTGTCTCTCTGAGTGTCTGAGGTGCTCAAAGAGCTTTTATCCTCTTCCCTGACAAGCTTGTCTCTGTCTCTCGGTGGCTGTGGATTTGTACTCCCGCAGTGAATGGGAGAGTTGGGGATGGCTCTTTAGCATCAGTGCCTCTCGTGCACACTGGTGCAGACACACTTTTTGGTTTTTTCTCTGTGCACATAACAAAAATAATTTGCCTTACTCCAACAAGGCAGTCTTCGCATTCTGATGACTGTAGCTGCGGAGGAGCCAGTGCTCCATCTGTTAATGAAACATGGGAAAATGACCTGATTTCTTTCTGGGAGATTTCTTTGTGTCATGTCTCAAGGGCATGATTTATCTTTCCTGAGGTACCTGTCATTTGTGAGCCAGGCCTTGGTTCAGGGCAGGTTATCACAGGGTTGTGCTGTGTAGCCTTAATGGGATAAGTATGCAGTGGGTTGTGTTCCATCAAAGCCCTGTATTGTTTCTTCCTTGTCTCTCATTAAAATGAGTAACTGGAAGTTCTCTTTTGCCAGCATTTCACTCTGAGAGGATTTCTCTCTAATAGATGTCAAACTGGCCCATTAAGAAGTGGGTAATGAAACCTAGGTGGCCCAAGTGAGCTATCAGCATGCAGCCCAGCGCAGCCTCTCACCACAGTCAGGTTAAGTGATAAATGCTATTATAACCTCAGCTTGCTACCGCTGTCCGGACACATTAGGACTGAGCAAGCATTTTAAAATAAATTAAGATCACAAATAACTGTGTAAAACACAGGAAACAAGCCTCATAATTCAGGAGGATGGGCTGCAAGATTAACAGCTCGGGAAAAGCTGGATGGCAGCCCTTTCTGGTTCATTGACTCTGACATCTAATAAAATAACAAAGGAGTGTTTGGGCAGAAGGAGCCAATGCCAGCTATTGTTGACACTGAGGAAAAGGGCAATTGGATCATAATTCTTAGACATTCCAGTGCACCAGAAATTCTTCTTCCTTCCACAAGGTCTGGGACTTGCTGCAAAGGTCAGTCTCAGCTGGCAAATGGAAGGGGACAAGTTGGATCTGGTTGTGCTTCTTAGTAAATGGAAGATACTCAGAAAACTACTCATAATGAGGTGTATATCTTCATAGCTGTAAGTATACAGAGTTTTTTCTGAGAGCTCCAGACATCTCAGCAGAAAAGCTACACTGAGGCATCCTGTGCAGAGAGCCACAGGACAGTGAAGCTGGTGGAGCTGGCATTAGCTAGGTAAGAAACTGCTTCTAAATGAAGCCTTCATTGGAGTTAATTGCCACCCCCATGCTAATGCTGAGAACCAGATGAGTTTTATTATGCATACAAGAGCACTTCATCAGAGAAGGACTAAAGCAGATGAACCAGTTGCATAGAGCAAGTGTCAGCTCATTTATAATCCATTTGAAAATCCTTAAATGACTGCTCATGATAATCTGGAAGTGCTGTCCCATGGGGAGGATCCGTCTATGCCCTCATCTGACATTTCTCAGGCACCTTCTGCCAGCCTGGTATCAGAGAGAAGTCTTGAGTAGACTGACTTCTGGTTGAATCCAACACAGCAGTCGTTTTATGATCATTCTGGCTGTGAGGATCTTTCTGGCCTCACTGCAGTTTCTGCAGATTTTGCCTGAGCATTAGCAATGCAGGCAGAAATTTAGAATCAATTCATATGACAGTGGAAATAAGAAGTAGTGTTGCCAGCAAAGAAGTCTTATGGAAAACACACTTCTCTCAGAAACTGGCAAATCTTGTGTTGGTACAGGTTTTGAGGGCATGTTGGTTTGCGCTTTTTTTCACTCCTTTCTTTCTGCATGTAGAGTGGCTCAAATGCAGATTGTATCTGACTCTAGTAACCTAGGAAGAATTTAACAGTGCTGCTGGAAATCAATAGAGAGGAATTTCAATGAAAACAGAATCAGAAAGAATAATAGAATTTTGATCCATATTCTTTCCTTTTAAACCGAGGCAGAAAAAGACAGGGACTATCTAATCAGTGCCTCTGTCCCCTCCAATCACAGGCAAGCCTGAAAGAGATGGAAAGCAAAAAAGAAAAATAAAGGAAACTTCCAGCTAATATAGAAAAATTCAATTATTACAGTTCAGTAAGCAATTGTGTTGATGAAAGAAAATAAACCCTGACTCTGCAGGCATCAGGGAGACAGGAGTAAGTGGCAAAGTGCATATATTGCGACACCATGAATATGAATTCATAAATAGTCTCAAAGAACATGCAGGGGAATCCTCTGTTCAGGCAGCTTTGTTCTGGAGTTGTGGTTTAAAGCTACCCTGATGCACTAAAGGAGAAAACTTCCTGACATCTCACCCAGGTGGATGTCTGTGGCAGGAACCGTAGCTGGGAGGATGTGTAAAATAGGTCTCTAGTCTTGCTTGATGTTTCTGCTGCATTCACAGGACATGTGGACTCCAGCTGCTCACTTTTCTCCTTTGGTATCGGAAGAATAGATCTTGTTTAACTTTCTATTAAATGCTGTTTCTTTTTCCCCTGAGCCCACAGGAGACAGGTTGGTTTGGTTGTTTTCTTTCCCTGCCATAGAATGTTCTTGGGGATCTTGTCCTGTCTAGTTTCAGCCTTGCTGCTCAAATATCATGTGTGAAAGCTCTTTCCATCCTCTAACAAGATTGTGAAATTTTCTTTTGCTCTGTCTTCCTGCCCCCAGCTGAACAGTCTCATCTGGGAAAAATAAGAAGGAGGAAGGGCAGAAAACTGAAGGTCTTCAATAGTTGTTCTCTGCTAATTATTTTTGTTTTCTATATTGCAGATAATCAAGCTTGAAAAAAATGGGAATGGATACCACTACATTCTGGCAAACATGGTGAGTTGCCCTGACCGGCATTCTTGTTTACCTAACTTTTATTTTGTAAAGAAATATATTTATTCTTACTGATCTGAACATCTTTTTTCTCATCCACCTTTTGGGTAAAAGGAATACTAAAGTCCTGTGCTGTGTTCTCCTTCTGGAGTTTTCCCTTTTGAGCCAGCAAAATTATCTGTAGGGTATCCACGTGTGCTGGAGTTTTGTGGTGGTTTGACCTTGACTGGATGACAGAGGCCCACTAAAGCCACTCTATCACTCCTCCCTTAGTGCTAAATGAAATCTGACTGTCATGGCTCTAAGGAAAGACTTGAATGCAAAGATTTCTTTAAGGAAAGGACTCCAACACAGGGAGGTGCTGCCTGAGGACAGAGCAACATTGGGCAGCAGCAAGGCCATCTTTCTGGAGCCAGTCTGTTAGGAGGATAGAAAATTACCCTGCCTAGTGAGATTTGGGAGGTGGAGAGAGCAAAATAGCCTCAATCCATAGGGCAGCTGGATGTTTCCCACAGCAGAGGTCATGCCCTCTTCTCCCCAGACGTATCCATCCACCCAGGAAGATGCACAGCAGAGGATAGGCTGATGGTGGCAGTCTGGGGCTGAGGCTGCTACCCACGGGACCCCTGTGTCCTTGGGGGGTGAGCCATGTGCAGGCTCTGGGCCTGTTCTTCCAGCACAGAGCTGCATCAGTGAGGCAGCACGTCAGCCCTGGGGTAATTAAACTTTAAACTACCAATTAGTCAAGCAGTTGCTGCCCTTCTCCTTCTCTCGATCCCAAGATAACTCTGTAATTTACAAGGCAAAAATGGCCACATCATTACCCTGCGATGCCCTGTACTGACCCTGCACTCTGCGCTGGCCGCCGACCGTGTAATTACAGAGATAAAAATGTTATGTTGTGCAAGGGGAGATGTGCAAAACCATAGAGCAGCCAATAACTTCAGTTGCTAATTTTTAAAAAATTATTATTTGCTGTAACCTCGGTCCTGGATGTTTATGAAAGTCCCTTCATTAAAGTTAAACAGGAAAGTGAACTGGAGTTGCTGAAGTGTGTGTGTCTGTGCACTTTTATGAATATCTACATGAAAGGCTGAATTAGAGTATCAACTCTCTGTACTGTTTCATAAGGATAAATACATTAAAGACATGAGGTGAACTAACACTTAGGTGTTGGAATTTTGAAGGACATTTCCCTCTGTCTTCTGATACCATGGTCTCCTACTTTGACCCGGAGAAAGTACGCTTGTCCTCTCTTAATGTGTTTTCTTAGCCTTTGCAGAAATGCTGAGAGGATGGAGCTGACTGGAAGAGGCTGCATACTCAGCCAACAAGGGTTATAAATAATTAACTTGGAGCAAAAGGCTTTTCATTTCCCCAGCCCCTCTGCAGGGAGATTCTGCCTCCCACTGCAGTGGAAGGGGGCTTTGTGTCCCACAAGGTCTGACAGGATCACCAGAATGCACTGCTATTAGATGTGTTTTTCAAGCAGCTTCCATTCAGGGAAGAAGAAGAGTGAAAGGAATTCAAGCTTTACCTTTCATCTCTCCTTCTCCTTAAAACCTAGCATCATACAAGAGCCAAACTCCAGAAAGGAATATTTAAGGGAAAAAAAAAAAGAGTAGGGGTTAATCATACAATGTGGGAACACAATTTAAAAAATGAAGCCTAGGACCCCTCAAGGCTAAGAGGCCTCTTTCCAGGCAGAGCAACATGGCTAGGTTCAGGTACCAGAAGACAAATCAGTTTCTGTGATGTGCTGCACCCACACAAGAACAACTGAGTGATCTGTTCAGCAAGGAGACTGGCAAAAAGGCCCTGAGGATCTCATATTTCTGAGGCTATAGGGCAGCAAGGAAGGACAGCAAGCCTCCCTTTGTGGATATGGCCAGGGATGTTATAAGGGATTGGCAGAATGTGGGAAGTCATCATCTGGCAGGGTTAAACCCTAGCGCAGATCCTCTGATCCAAGAGATCACAGAGGGTTTTACCCTCTTCTAAGGACACCTCATCTCTGGATAAGAGCCTTCAGAGGGTGTAACGTGCTGTAATTTATTCCCACTGACTCATACACATAGTGGTAGACCTTAAACACCCCACGTTTTCCCTTGTAGACACGTCCTGGGATGACAGGGCATGTGTTGCCCACACACACACACGTACCCTCGTGCACACCCTCATGCTGAGAAAACAGCCCTGCTTTGTGGAAATGGCTCATTCTGGAGCACTGAGTCGTCAAGAGAATAAATTAAAAGCTAAAGCCTGGAAGTGTCAGGTTTTCAAATTACTTATTTTTAGTCCCCTGTGTGGACTGATGGAATTCTGAGTTTACGACTCCCAGCCTGTGTGAAGATAAGGTAAAAGGACTCCTCACCTGTTTAGCTGCAGGTGTTGGAGCAAGGGGATGAATTTTCAACACCTGCACTTTGCCAAACCTTCTGGGATATGGAAAAATGGGGACACCATTATGGAAATGACACACTGGAAGCAAATATTGGGAAATATTTCTACATAACCCCACTTAAAATCTTATTTTTAGCAATATGCTTGTTCAGAGCTATACTCAGCCAAAAATCAAGCAGCAGCACACTGCCCGGTTACAGCAGCTTCAAATGGTGCTACACCATGAATGCAAAGCAAGAGAGTTCGCAAGGTAATGCACAGGCTGAATAAGGTCCAAAAAATCATCTATGGGTACATTTTAAAATGGAGAAGTTCCCTGTCTGGTCACAGACAATCCATGAGAAAAGAGGCACTGCCTTGCATTAATCACTATGTGTTTGCCCAGCAGTTGCTGTCGGTGAGCTGTAGTAAAGTACTGAGCAGAATTTGACAAGTAGCAGCAAATGAAAGCTGGTATTTCCTAGCAGGAACAGCTTTCTTTTTCAGTGAAATTGCTGTTGCCAAGGTGAGACAATAATATTTCTGTGTTCACAAACAAAATGAAACCATTCAGCACCTTAGGCCATGGGAAAGCAACTTTCTCCAAACCTGCTATGCCTGCTAAAGACACAACCTGCCTTGCCTCCTCAGCCCTGCCTGTCCCATAAAGGTCTGTCTGCAACATCCCTGCCAGGGAAACGGTTTCTATGAGCATCCTTACCTCTCCTTGAGGCAAATTTGGCACTGTTTATGGCTTTTGCAAACTCATGAAATCCTGATCCTCAACCAGTATCCGTAAGAATTACCCCAGTTAGCTTTTAGCAGCTTCCAGACTGGATATTTTTCAGGAGTACTGGCACCGGGGGTTTGCACTCATCTCTGTTTCTCTCTTCCCCTCAGGAATTCAAAGAGATTTGGCAACTTTAAGAAGTGTTTGTTTTTGTGAGTCTTATTTTTCTAAGCCTTGTTCTCAGCCTTTGAGATCATCAGTCTAGCAACAACAAAGGGAAAAAAAAATACAGTCAATACTATCAGAGGAGCAAGCTTAGAAACTTCTGCGATTCCTTTCTTTTGATGTTCAGGCTTTTTCCCCATAACCTTGGCTTTGTGTATCTGTTTGCCCTCTGCCATGGATGTGAGCTGACTACTGTCAGTAGTGGGAGAACAGCAGCCTTTCTGGGCAGAGAAAAATCTTTGTCTTAAAATAAGCAACATTTGTGTGACCTGTCTTTAAATGAAAAGTATGAAAGACAGCTGTCACATACGGTGTTTTAGCCTTTTTTTTTCCTTTCCTGATGCATTAGTCCAGGTTGCTCTTTTAGCAAATGCTGGGTTTTTTTGAAGCTGAATAGATAAGTGTATGAGATTGCTGATGCTAGAGGTAGTAGGAAAAAGTAAAGATAAAAACAGCGTGGATTAGCCAAGGTAAGCACTTTTTTCTATGCCACTCTCCATCAGCATGTGTCAGTGCTGAGTTAGGCTATGGACAGACTTTCCCTTTGCAAGCAGTTGTGGTGGCATTGGAGGTTACCAGCACAGCAGCTTTGTCAGCTTGTGAAGAAGTCAGGCAAGATGTGCTGGTTTGGTTCAGTTCGCCTGTGGTTTAGATGGGCGCCTTTGATTTCTTTTCCCTTGAAAAATGGAAGAAAGAACTTCTGCACCACCAGGGCTGACACTCAGTGATGTGAGACTGACCTGTTGCAGACAGTGAAGAAGAGGTAACCTCTTGAACTGGCCATCAGAAAGGATGTACACAACCCTGGGGAGCAAAGTTCCCCCCACACAGGCAGAGATCAGCTCCCCTAAAGGCATGCAGCACATCCACACCTGGAGCATGTGCTGTGACTGTGTGGGGAAGGTCTGTGGTGCCCATGCTGAGCACAAGCCTAGTGCAAGGTCTGTACTTGCCCCAGTGTGATATGTATGTTGTTGGCTCTGGTCCCTGCACCAAGCCACTGATTCAGGTTGCCTGGAGCTAAAATGTTGTGGTTCTGTGTCCCATCACCTCACAGGCTGGCATGTTTATTTGAGGTGCCTTCAGTTCTTAATGCTGTTTCCTGCCTTCTGAACTGCTGCTGACTTGCAGTACAAACAAGGTCAGCAATGCTCATGTTCACATCACTTGCTGATTGGAAACTCTGTTTTGTGGCATTTCCAAAAGTCTTCTTTGTCCTGGTAAGATCTCAAGATGCCTGGTCTTGCAAAAATTATATTCTTACATTGGAAAGAGACGTTCTAAGTTATTTTTAGGGTTCTAAAATTATGCCAGTTAGACCTTTCCTCTGTCAGAGAGGTTGGTGCAAGTAGGCTCATGAGAAAAATTTGTTTTGTGTGCAGAGGAAGACAAAGCAATATATCAGTGAAACTTCTGAAATCTGTATCTCGCTTCCCAACAGCTTTTCTGTCCTGATTCAAAGATTATCAAGCAGAAGAACCCCATATAACATTATCTCATCTGAATCAATGATAGTAAAATACACAGCAGTGCCCTGAATTAATTTTTGCTTGAAATAGAATGTCTCATATAAAAGAAAATTATCTGGTTGGATACAAAAATTGCCTAAACAGGAGAATATGAGCAGCAACCTTGGGAGGATTTTTGCAGTAGTTAATGAGGGCTCAAATGCATAAGTGACTTACTGTGGCTTAAAAAATCAGAGCATCAGGTGAGCAACTGACAGATTATATTACAGCCATTGGAAAGAAAAATGTGTTTGTTTAAATTTCAGCAAAAGGATGTCAAACTAACAGGTTTTCTCAGCCATTTGCAGTCTCCTAATCCATTACCTCAGCTCAACTGGCAAGTGGTGATGTGTAAATTCATTATATCTTCCTCATGGTGACTTCATTGGTGCTTTTTTCTGGTCAAAACCTGCCTAGCTTCAGCTTCCTCCACTGGATTTATGATTATGTTTGCTAGACAAAATATTCCATTACTGATGTTTTGGTCCTTGTAAACTGTCATCAGGTCATCCCTTAATCATATCTTTGATTGAAGTTCTGGCATCTGTCACTACACGGTACCTTTCCCAAACCTTAAATCAGCTTATATGTTGAAAGGTCTTTAATGCACAAACATCCATATAGAGCATCCCTCTCTCTGCCTGCACTGAACCTTCCAACAGATGTATGTGGTCATTTATATCCAGAATGTGCTGCAGCAGTAGGATTGGACAGGTGCAAATAATACTACAAAAAAAACTTGTAGAGCTGTATTGAAGAAAAGATGGTGTTCAGCTCCAGCCCCTTGTCCTTGAAGCCTGGCTTGGTTTGCTTTGCATCTATAGACAAGACAAAACACTCTCATCAAACTGCAAGACGGGGACTCTGTCAATAGTGCCCCTTTCTCCTGTCTTTCTTTTCCCTTTTTTCACTTACTCCTAAGTTACAGTGAGGACTCACATGTTTTGCTGCCACAATGAGGTTTGACACATTAATAACTCTGCAGAGGAGAAGGCCTCTCCTGCTGGAAGGCAGACTGGAACAAGACTGGAGCAGATGGGCTTTTTTGACATACCTTCCTTGTTAATACAAAGCGATGGGAGTGAGGAATGATGCTTCACTGGAGAAGTCAAGCTCAGAGAAAATTTGGTATATTAGGGACACTGTCTGGAAACACTCAATTTCTCGTTCCCTGCAGAAACCACTTAGTATTCACCCAGCTTATTTACAGCCATTCAAAAGCAAAAATTTTGCTTTGCAAAGTTTTTTATAATCATAAAGTCTGCTAGCAGGAAGTAGTCTGGCATTGCAAGCCAGGCATGGATAGCCTCTAAACAGAGCTGGGCCAGTTTCCCACTGATGCCACAGGTTTCTGTGGCACCCACCCAAGCTCAGGATGAATTGCTTAAATGCTCTTGGCTTCAAAGGGAATATTTAAAGAAAAGAAAAAATAGACTGTAGTCTCTTCATCCCAAATAGAGAGGGACTTAAAAAATCTCATACTCCTTCCTGGAATGCAGAAACCATGTTAGGTTCAGCCACAATAAGTCTTCTCCAGACAATTAAAGAGAAAGGGGCATTTTTTCCTCTCCTCATTCAGAGCCGAGCCTTACTGGTCCTGGGGGGATATCTGGAGGGCTCAGAAGATGCAGAGGGAGGAGATAAAACAACAGTGTTTCTCAGGAACATGGCAGTCTTCAAGGACACTCCTTTCTTTCAGGAAAAGATGAGATTGGAGCACAGGCAGAGATTTCAGGCTGTGTCGTGGGGCAGTTTATGAGATGCTGAGCTGGAGCCTCCCTGGAGGTCAGCCCTTGCTGCCACAGCTTCAAAGATGCAATTCTACCACAGGAGACACCTGCAAGGAAAGTGCCAGCAATTAATATGAGCTTAGTGAAATACAAAGAGAATCTGAAAGTGTGGGGCAGCAGCTGTTTGACTGTCAATGTCTGCATATGGGATTGAGGCTGCAGCATTCCCATGGGCTGGGATGATGTCCCAGAAGGAGCAATGCCACCCAGTGTCATCAGTGTGTGGAGTGGAGGTAGAGGTTTAGGATGGTGAGCCAATGAAATATGAGGGTGAAAGGAGAGATGCAGAGAAGTAAGTGATGCTGGCAGATTTCAGAAGGGTCATGTGCGAAGGGATAATGCTTTCCCTACACTGGCAGCTGCCTGCACTGACCACTCAATGTCCTGGCTCCTCATAGTGTCCAGGGCACAAATAAGGAGCTGGTTCATTTCTGGAGGGTCCTTCTTTTCAAGGCATATCCTTCGTTGCCCACTTAATCAAGATGGATTCACGAGGCCTGTTTCAAGTCATCAGTCTTCCTGCATTATGCATTTCCTTTGATGACTGAGCCCACAAGCGGTGGAGAGGAATATAAATGTGTGACTTGCTGACACCTCTCCCAGCAAGCAAGGCAGCAAATGGGACAGTAAAACAACCTTTGGCTGAAAGCTGCTTTCAGTTTAAGAACAGCATAAAGAATAGATGCATCACAGAAAGCACAATGAGGAAAAACCCCTTTCCAATACTGGTTTCTATTTGAAGCCACAAAGGTCTGTAATAGCTGCCCATATTATTTCCTAGCAGCAGGACTTCTGCACATAATCGCTCTGTGAGGTTCATTAATGCAGAGAGGAGCCCATGCTATGGGCTAAAGAGCAAGTTTCCTCCTTTGAACCAAGCCTGGTTGTTGCTGGAACAGTGTGTTGCTGATGCTGTGAGTCAGAGCAGGTGTGGAGGAGGGAGCCACCTCAGCCCATCCGTACCATGGGGTCAGTTTTGTGGTTTGTTGTCAGCCTGCTAACTTGGCAGCATTTGAGGAAAGTCAGGCATTTTCCAGGCATATGCAAGGCAGGGGGCCGTATTCTCTGGTTTGCTGAGGTGATTTTGTGGAGTGAATTTAAATGGAAGGGATGGCTAATCCTGCCATAGGGCAGGGGGTGGGCTGGCTGACGTGGTGTCCCTTCCAGCCTGGTTGTGATGGTTCCCAGGGATAACTGTGCCTGCAGAAGTGCTGTTTCTCGCTGTGTACCTGTGTCCTGGCAGTGACCCTCTCTGGGGCACTGGGGAGCTCCATGCTGCCTCTGGGTCCTGCTTTTCCCAGGGGACTGGAGCAAGAGTTCCCATATTTCCCCTCTTCCTCCCCAGGGTATGGGCAGTGCTGTGCAGGGAGGTGAAGCCTGAAACCTGCACATCCCACAGATACATCCCAAATGTTTCAGGTGGAAAGAGCTTGAAGAAAATCACATGCAGCCAGATTCCAGGGGCTCAGCTCATTTCCCTGAACAGCCACTGTGCTCCAGATATGGTTGCAAAGTGAGTTTTCCCAGTATTTACTGGCAAATTTTTGAAATTGTTTCAAAACTGTTTGATCACTTCATGGGACCACATGGAGTACATAATTCCAGCACTGTTCACTTCTTGCTGTACTTGGTTGGATGGCAGAGGGAATCATTTCTGGACTGTTTCTTTCCCAGACTGGTTGATGCTAAACATATTAATCCAAAAGCACAGCTGTTGCCCCTCAGTCGTGGGTTGCAGTCTTTCTTTAGACAATTTTTAATAATTTATTTGCTGTTTCCCAAATATGGCCAATTGAACACTAAATAAAAGATCCCTTCTTTTTTTTCTGCAATATGTGTCTACAGTTAGTATAAGGTGACAGATGATTGATGACTTCTTTACTTGCAAATACTGTAATTCTCCCATTTTCCTGTTCCCTGCATGTACTGACTGATATTCCAGAAAGACAGATAAACATATTCAATTCTTGCTTCCACTTTGTCAATAGAAGCATTTTCAAAGTCCAGTTTGCATAACATTTGATATTTTGTGTTTATGTGTTTGCCAGGAAGAATTCACCTCCTCTGGAATTATTTTCTAAAATATTTGACCTCTGGATTTCCCTTTTTATTGGCTGTCATATTCCCCGACCATCTTTGAACAGATTTCAGTGGTACAGTGATTAAAATTCCTTTGTAATTAGGACCATTCCTATAATGTCCTTGTACTGGGGCATATGGAGGAGGGAGAACAGGTGAAAACAATTATTTCAGAAGTTAATAACAGCCAAAATGCAAAGGTGTCCTCTATGGTCCCAACTGCCTTAAATGATTGGAAAAATCTTCAAAGCTCTCACCACTTTTTTAAAAAAGCTGAATTGTGTCAAACATAAGTGGGGGAAAATTAGTACAATCTTTGGGAAGAAATAATTCCTTTTCTCTATTTGGATTATTTTAAAATTTTATGCAAGATGAATCCCAGTGAATATTGTTGAATATTTGCTTCAGTTTCAGAATGGTTTTGTATGGGGCAAACATTGAAATATAGTGGTTTCAACCACTGCTGTCTCATCACTGATGTCATAACCCTTTTTTGACTTTTTCTATTTAAATCTGTATGCTGAGGGGGCTTAATACACCAGACATCTTACTCATACTCTGTTGTGAACTTGGACTTTTCTTCATGCCTTTTTAGGTCTTCCAAGGAGGAGCTGGTGGCACAAACTTCAAGTTCCTCTGTGGTAGTTTCTTTTGACAGATCTTTTTCCCCTGAGTATCTCCCAGGAGCAAAATGTCAGTGTAATTTGGTCATAGCCATGAATAACCAGTTGGCAACCTGTGAGGTCCCTCTTACTGAACCTTAGGAGCTCCGTGTGTCAAAAACCACTTGGCCTGAAATGCATTAAGATGTCAGGGACAATTATCCTACTGCATTTTCTATTCATTAATCTCAGCTCTGGCTTTCTGAAACCCCTACGCTAGCAATTACAAACAAGATGGATGTGGGTTTAACCAGCATTCTGGGGAATATGTACACATAAAACATCACTTTTTTTTTTTAACCTGAATCACTGCACTTTGAAGCAAAACAAGTCATCTGTTTAGAGCATCTGTACACCAATATCCTATCCTCGGCTTTGTAAGTGGATGCCAAATTGCCTACAAAGCTGAAAGAAAAAGTGTGAAAGTCTTTAAAAATGTTTTTCAGTTACTTATGACTCCCTCACTCTGACACTGATGTGAGAGGGCAATTTAGTCTTTTCCTTGCAAGGTCTGTTCCCAAAACAGGTTTCCATGTAATGGCTTGAACCTGGCTTTGGAAGTTAATAAGCTGCTCGGCTCCCTCCACCAGTGAGCAGAGAGCACTGTTTTGGGAACCTGACTGGTGTTTCCTGGAAATGATGTGACTTGTCTTTTTGACTCACACTGCCATCATACGTCTGAGAACAAACAAGGGGGAGAAACCCAGTGGTAGGCTGAGAATGATCCTGAGGAGAGCACACACCATCAGGGCAGTGGGAAGGCAGAGCTCAAAAAGCTCTTCTGCTGCTCAAGTGATTGCATTGTGACAGCTCTCCCATTCACTTTCCCTTGTGCATTAAGGGTGCTGGTAGCAATAGTGCAAATAATTTCCTGCATCTCTTGTGTTTGTACCCCAAAAGAAAAAGCACCAGACCTCAGCCTGTCCCTTCCACAGCTGCCCAAGCAGAAGGCAGAGTCTGTTCAAGCACCTGCCTTGTGCAGGGAGGCACAGCAAACAGACCTGCATAGCAGCAGTGCTGCAGAGACTGGGACACCAAGAACCAGCAAGAAGTAGACAGGAACAATAAGGAAATTAAAAGAATGCATTTTGTTAGTGATCTGAAGCCTAAAAAAAGCACCTTTTTTTCTCCCAAATTAGCAAATTCTATAAACTGTCTTTTCTAATAGCCAGATTCCTTTAGCAAGCTGACCAACCACTTCCTTCTTGATGTGCTGAAAGTTCATTCTTCAGGATTTGTTTTAACCTGTAAACTGTGATTTCAAAAGAAGTAGCCTAAATGGTTGTGACTGAGGGCATAAGAGTTAGGGCTGGGTGAACAATTCTGTATAAAAGTTAGAACTTGGTGAAAAACTCTAATTTAATTTTATAGATTTTATTAATTTCATTCAAGCATTAGTCAGGGTGCATTTTTCCACTACTCTGCTAGCTTTCTTGCAAGTGACCTGTTGTTAATTTGTCTTCTTGAGTGAAAACTTCAGAATATGTCCAGCTCAGAGCCTGTGAGAAAGGCAAGTTCACACCATGGTCAGGGAAGTGGTGCACCTCTGGAGCTGGACATTACCTCAGAGAGAGAAGAGATTTTTCCTGAGCTATCTGCCATATTCATTGATAGGCAAGATTCATCTTACCCAGTCAGAGATGTGTTTCCCTGATGAGATTCTCCTGTTTCTCTCCTATACTAGGGATTCATGGATATTGACCTGACCAAATTCAGGGAGAGTGGAGCCAATGTAACTGGCTTCCAGCTGGTGAATTATACAGATGCTGTTCCTGCCAGGATCATGCAACAGTGGAGGAATAATGATGCCAGAGAACATCCACGTGTGGACTGGAAGAGGCCAAAGGCAAGTGGTATAAAAGAACTCATTTAATTATGGGTCCATCTCACTCAGTTAAAGTTGTGCTCACCTCTTTGTGATCACACGGAGCTCTTTAATCACACTCCGAGAAACTCTCAATATGGTTATGAGCATTATCTTTTCCAGGTGCTTCAACATAGTCTAAATTTTAGTAGTCAGCAGTTACTGCCTCCTAAGAAATACACAATTTAATATATTCACTCAGTCTCCCAGTTTTTACCCTCCTCAAAGCTAAGAATTAAACATCTCATCATGTTCAGTATATAAAAAACAAAAAGCCTCATTAACTCCTTAACCTTTGACTTGTTTACTAGACATCCAATGATAATAAAGTCTTTCCAGATGTTCTTTTTGAGCATTTCAAATCGGTGTGTACAACAGAGGGAAGAAAGATTTTAATTCTCCCTGAAGCTGTTGAAGGGTGGGTGGAGGGGGAGGTTATTTTTTTCTGTTTGACTTTTGAAAATGAATACATTTGTGACAGACATTTAGCAACAGAAATGTTAACTTTGGAATTGTTAGTTTAAGAAAGCTTCAAACAAATAAATAGGTAGGAAATTATAGGAAAAGAATTAATTCTGTTACTCTAATGATTCACAACAAGAGTTTTACACTGGTTTCTGCATGAGTTTCTGCTTGAATAATATAATCTTTTGCAAATTTTTTGCAGATTGAGTTTGTGTCCCTTGTGTCTTGATTTCACATTTACACAGTATGATGTGTTCCTCAGAAGTTCAGGTCACTGATTCTAATTAAACACAAAGACTTGGGTAACAGACGTAGAGCTTGTAAGGCTGAGCCTTCTTCAGGCTGACCCTGCACCAGGAGTTTCTCCTTCATTCCCAGTTGTGAAAGTAAAACCAACTTTTAGGAGTCAACAGGACAGTGGAGATTACAGGCAGCAAGAGGCAGTTGAACTTCATAGATGGAAGGATGAGAGCAGAGCGAATCATTCGAAAAGTTACTGTGAGACAAGTAGCAGGGGCAGCTCACCCTGATGGGCCACATGAAACGACTCTTCTCTTTCTAGTACACATCGGCCCTAACATACGACGGGGTCCGAGTGATGGCTGAGGCGTTCCAGAACCTCCGGAGGCAGCGGATCGACATCTCCCGTCGCGGCAACGCCGGGGACTGTCTCGCCAACCCTGCCGTGCCCTGGGGACAAGGCATCGACATCCAGAGAGCACTGCAGCAGGTTTGAAACCAAACCCATGTGTGCACAGCTCAGCGTAGCCTGTGGGTGGGGGAAGAAGGGTGATTAACAGCTGAGATGTTCACAAGTCACTTGGGGCGAGGGATTGATCCTTCCAGGTCTCCTAAAAAGCTCAGGATTGCATCCAGAAACTGCTTTTCCTGGTACTGTCTGATGTGTCCTTGCCTGCTCTAACTTCTGTTATGTTCTGGGATGGAAAAGCCAAAATATTATCCCATAAAATCAAGGATCTCTATTTTTATCTTCTCCCCTCTAAGACACAGACCTGCTCAGACCATAGTTTTTGCAGTTCTTTGACTCTCTGTGAGCTCAGCTTCAGTTCCAGGCTGCTAATGAATGCATGTGAATTTTGCCTTATGTGTTGCCTGTCAGCAAAATGTTCTCAAAGTGCAGATTAGAGCTTGTTTCGTACTGTGAGGATTCATAGAATTCTTAGTAGCAGCCATTTATATAGTTTATTCCTCAAACCTGATAATCTTAATTTTTTTCATTCTGCATAAAATTTAGATCTTTCAAGAAACAAAAATACAATGTGAAACTTACAAGAGAGCAAAAAACCCACTCTCTTATAGAATACTTTAAAAGGTAGACTATTTTAAAATTTCATTAAATTTCAAGACTGACATTCATTTCTAATATTTTTCTTTTTCCTTTTTCTTTTTTTTTTTCTAACAGAAATAGATGATTTCCTTGAAAATCATGCTAGTTCAGTGTTATCCAAATATAGCTTATCCCGTCTTCTTTCCTTAGCTGGGAAGAAGGCAAGAAGAATAACCTTAATTTGGTTAATTTGTATCATATGAAAAGTTTCCCAAGTATTTTGTTTTGATTGGGTTGTGGTGTACTGGTAAACAACAATTTCTTTAAAACCAAATTTTGCATCTGATTTGATTTTATTGCTTGGATCCAATTTGTTCCTAAGCCTGTCAGTGACTTTCTGTATGACCTTGGGCAAATCACTGTCACAGCTTCTCCAAGTCCTTATAATAAAATCAAGCTCCCTGATGCATTAGGGAGATCGGTTACCTAATAAACATGAAATACTTGGAAGTTTTCTGATGAGCAATAGCTTCTCAAGCATTTTCCTTTATTGAATTTATGAGGATAAGATATCAAAATTAGACAGCTAGAAAATACAATTGTGTGTGCGTGTTGAAAAATCTCCACTGACGTTTCCTCATCTCTTCATTTAAACAATTTCAAAAGCCTTAACTTTTCAACTTTTGTGACTTTGGGCAAAGAACATGAAGAGCCATTTGCAAAAGTTGATTCTTTACCATTGAAAAATTATAATTTTAAAAAGGCTTGACCAGTTCAGTTGTGGTCAAAATAAGAGGCTTTGAAATAGGCAGGGAAAGAAGCCTCCTAGCAGAATTTTAGCTATTAATTTAATAATAATGCAGCACTTAGTCACACAGCAAGAAGGAGGCAGATGGAAATAGGAGAAATTACGATAATATTGAAGGTTTCAGTTATCCTTTCTGTAAAGACTCACAAATAGGGCAATTCTTACAGCTGTTCACAGTGTGCTGTCTCTTCACCTCCCATTTGCTAATGCCTAAAATTTTATAAGCTATTTAAAAGCAACCATTTCTCTACTGACTTCTACTCAATTGTCTGGAATAAGCTTTCAAATTGCCTTATTTCTGTCTAGTGTAGAAAGGAACCATAGAATCATAAAAACATTTAGTTTGGAAGATCTAAGGTCATTGAGTCCAACCATTACCTCAGCACTGCCAAGTCCACCATTAAATTGTGTCCCCAGACACCACATCCACACACCTTTTAAATCCCTCCTGGAATGATGACTCCACAACTTACTTCCCTGGGCAACCCATTCCAATGCTTTACAACCGTTATTATGAAGAAATCTTTACTAATATATAATCAAAACCTCCCCTAATGCAACCTGAGGCCATTTCTTCTTGTCCTCTTGTGTTACCTGGTAGAACAGACTGACCTCCACCTCATTGCAGCCTCCTAACAAGGGCTCATGAATGGCAGGAACAAAGATGAAAAGAAATATGAAATACTCTTCACTTTTTAAAAAGCAGAAATCTACCATGTTTCAGCAAAATGTATGTTTTTATTAAAGATAATTACCTGGGAGGGGTTTAGCAGGAAAATGCTCATGAAATACTGCTTAAAACCAATACACTAAGGCTTTGGTTGTATTTTTAAAAGGTTATGATTATTTTTAGCAAATTTTTTAACATTATTTGATTACCACATCTAATAAGCAGAGAGATAGTCCCCAACTAACCCTACAAACCAAAAGGCCACAACAGCATCCTTCTGTTCCAGAACTCCAGCAAAGAGTCACATGTCCATCCATGTCTTATATAAAAATGTGCTTAAATGCTCCATGTCTCTGGTTGACTGTGCTGGTGCTTAGCACTGTTGACATCAGTCCTCAAGGTATTTTGCATTGCATTTTGCATTTACCATCAGAGGATGGTAAATGATGGAAAAGTTGTGCTGCATCCTGCAGCATGGATGGCAGGGATCCCTTTTGCTGTTTCAGTGCCACATGGATATCACAGGATTAAGATTTCATTCATTCAGATAGAAGAAATTGATTCTGTACAGCTGCCTTTTAGTGCGCATAAAGCTACAAAGCACGAGTACCTGTGACCTGAGCATCAGAATGAGTCAGAACCTGAAAAGAAACCAAAGGAGACGTGAAAAAACAGGCTTGGGAGTGCTTAAGACAATGGTGCTTTTCCAGTGCATCTATTTTTTATGGGCATGTTGTGTCTTGTGAGAAGGGAAAAGCATGTTTCTCCAAATGTCACCAGGAATATCTCTTGACTTGAAAGAGCTTCAGAAAATACTGGCAGATGTTCATTTTCCTGACAAACCTTTGTGATAATAGCTGGAAAACAAGCACAGTTTAAGCAGATTAGCGACAGCATTCTGCTGTAATGATTTATCCTCATTTCTTCACCATGGGTCTTTATTCTGAGGATCTCAGAGTATTTAAAAAAGCTGTTAAATACCTGTCCCCATTTTACATATGGGAAGACGTCAGTTACAGGGGCAAAAGGTTTGTCCAAAGCAAGTGGAAAGGCTGAGAGCAAACCTTTAGTTCTTAATCCAGTGGCATGAGCACTTCTCCAGGTGGTCTCCACAGAAAAACAAATCTGCACTCTTTTTCCCATGGTCCTGGTCCCCACTGCCTGGTCTCCGCATGGTGATTCCAGTCAGGAGCTCTTCCCCACACCAGGCTGGGCAACTTTCCAACAAATCAAATGGCCATGCTGAGAGGAGAAATTCAGGATGTGGGATGTGATGTGAGCACCACTTCAGCCCAGCAGTGTTATTAGCAGAGATTTATGGTTCAAACTTTCCTATGAAAATTTCATTTACAGTACTAAATTGTTGGGCTCTTTTAGTCTGGTGCAAAGGTAATTAAATTTGCTTGGTAACTGATAGACTCCTCTCTGTCAAAAGATGACAGCTGGGAGCTGTGGCTGCAGTTTCATATTTTCTCCAAATACAGTTCCTGATTTAAACTGACATATTCTTTACCAAATCCTGACTACAGGTCAGGTTTAGAAAACACAAAACCCCACAAAACACAAGGAATTAAGAGCTGATTTAGCTCACTCTCACATCCCAAGAGGCGATGGGCTCACATTGGTGATCTAGCTCTCAGACATTGCTAAGTTTTACATCAGTAAGTTTTAAGTGAAAGGGTTTTTTAAAGAAAGGGTCATTTAAGAGAGTGGCTGTGCCCATGGCCAGGCATGCTGTAGAGAGTGAGCCTAAGTGAAATCCCAATGTCAGATAGATGTCCTGTCTCCCCTGCATGGACCTGAGAGAAATGACTGCACTCTCCTTCCTTCTTCCCCTTCCCTCTTGCTGCTGTTGAGTCATCACTGCATGAGGTGCTGAGCAATGTTCTGTCTTTATTGATATTTATGTCTTTAAGGTCCATTTTGAAGGATTGTCTGGCAACGTTCAGTTTAACGAGAAAGGACGGAGGACCAACTACACCCTCCATGTGATTGAAATGAAACATGATGGGATCAGAAAGGTAAAGTAGAGAGTGACCTGACATCCTGTGTCAGGTTCCATCCTGGTGTCTGAGTTACAATGTGGTTAGGTCTCAACAAACACTCCTGTTCATGAAAGCTTGAGTTGGAGTGAAGTCCAACGATGAGTGCATTCCCAATTCTATTCATGAGCAAAGCCAAGCACTAGGGAGAACACATATTGCTATAACCCCACAACACATGGACAGCGTTATCAAGAACAACAAGGTCATCTCAGCCGTGTGGCAGAGATTTTCCAGGATTGTAAAAGCTTGATCAACGCAGCCTTGCTATTGGCACACTGCATTGCCTGCAGCCCAGCTACATGACCGTCTGGTTTTGCTCTCCCACACTTCTTTTCCAAGGATAAGCCAAGGCAGAGCCAGTCAGAAGCTGTCTGTCCTAACCAGTGTAAGTGAACCCTTTATGTTGACCTAATTCTGCTCTCCTTGAAGTGACAAGAGCTTTACCCCTAACCACGTCCCAATAGCTACACAGACCTTTGTGCTGTTGTGAAGTCTTGATCCCTTTCTATATCCCAGGCTCTTTGAAAAATCTGGCCTTGTTCAGGGATGCAGAGCCCTTGAAACACTAATCCTTTTGAAAATCTGACTCTATGTGCTTATGTCCCACTTTAGATACCGTGTATTTGAAGAATAAAGAATAACTCAGTTATTAATTGATAAAGAAGACCTACTAAATATTTTGGAAGGAGGCATTCAGTGTAATCTCTCTGCACCTTCTCAGTCTCCTGAAAAAAAGAATCACTTGTTTTAAACTAAGAAAAGTATAAATAGTGAAAGTTCCATATTTACAGCCCCCACACTCAATTCATACTTAGACGTAAGAGCAACCAATGTGAGATCAAAGCCCACCACAGTCAAGCAAAAAAAGAGGCAAATTTTCATTGAGAAATAAAAGTGTCTTTTTGAAGACATATGAAGCAGTCTTCCTCCACTGCAAAGTACTCATAAGAGAACAAACGCAGCATCATGTCCAGTTTGGGTCTCTGAACTTCAGTAAGTTAGTAGTCTGGAAAGAGCTTAGAGGCGAAGAAACAGAGTGGCTCAATGTCTTGATTTTTCTATGCATTTACTGTCGGAAATTATATTTGTTTAGAATACATTTACATTACTGCCATGATGCACATTGTATTTTAGCTCCACCAGGTTAAAGGTGCAAAGCAAACATACATGTCTCCATTTATGTTGCCCTAGGACAGGGCTTTGGAAGCTGTTTCCCCACTATCTGCTCTTTTTGTCTGTGCAATGAAGAGCTATTAGAAGTCTGCATGGATTTTTGCTCCTGAGCTGTTATATCTCTAATCAGCCATCAGCAGGCTCCTGGTCGTGCCCTGGTTAATACCCTTTCCCATTTACTGTGATAAGAAATTCCTTTCATATGAGCAAAGCTCAGGCAACTTCATACTTACATGAGGTGATGGAAAACCTCTTATAAAATCAAGCCCTCAAAGTGAATAACCTCAGCCATGATCTTCCTAGTGGTATTTAGTGGCACTCTGCTTTACCTACAAGCAGTGATAGATCAGCCCAAATCTCTGATTATTGTTAAGCACAACGTAATGTGATAGTTCTTACCCTAACTATTCAACTTACTCATAACTCCAAACTTTTTGACATTGGCCCAGGGCGGGGGCTTTTATTTTCTTTTTACTTTTTTCTGGTCACCATAGCAAAAGACATCAAGAATCATGAGAGATCTGTTTGGGTATGAACATACAGAGAGAGATGATCCTGCTTGGATGACCCTGGAACTGTATCTTGGTTAATATAACAAACAGATGCCAATCCTGGTTTTGTATTGGGCAGATTGGTTATTGGAATGAAGATGAGAAGTTGGTTCCAACAGCCATAGATACTCAAAGCGGCAATGAGTCTACAAGCCTCCAGAACAGAACTTACATAGTCACGACTATCCTAGTAAGTGCTGTGACTTCTATCCCAGCTCTCCCTCTCCCCCACCTCCCTGATGTGCAGACTTCCACTTCCCACTCGTGTGCCCTCCTTTGTACTGTATAATTTTTATAATAGCAATAACAATAATAATAATAATTGCATTTACTGTTTCCTGCCGGCTCCATAAAGGTATCTCAAAATTGCTGTGGCTAATTAAATAGGCATTAAAGAGCTCTCATGCTTAAGTGTAGAAAATACAAAAGATTATGACAAGATAGTAGAGGCATCAACATAGGTAAATTAGGAACCTCGTACCTGCGCTTTGTATTTAGCCCACAGGATGGGGGCTGCAGTTTTGGAAAGTATAAGCTGTATTGTGCAGAGAGGATGAATCATTGCTTTAAAAACAAATCTCCACTATAATCACGAAGGAATAACAGGTACCCCATAATGTACGGTATCATGTATTGTGTCATTGTATACTCTTACCCTGCAGAACCAAGAAATGTTACTAATTTGTTTGTTTATTGCTTACTGTGAGTCTGCAGAAAAGACACAATACCCAAATGGAATTAAACATCTTAAGACTCTCTCCTGTCCAGCAGATTTGATTTTAAAAATTCACTGCTCAAGCACACTAAATACCCTCTGCAGAACTGCACTGAGAGGTTTTTTTCCCAAATTCCCCCAGCTACTCCATTCCACTCAGGTCTGTCACTGCAAGAGCTGCATGCAGATTCTGCATGTAGAAACAGAATATGCAACAATACAAAATCACACTTTGTACTTTTTAGAATAATCCCACTGTGAGTTGACTGTGTCCTTTGGTGCAGGAACTCTAAGCTAGAGCTTTGCAAGGGGACCAGAGGCTGCACATCTGGCTCTATTCTGAGCCTCTGATATGCACCTCTAGAATGTGGAATATGGCTCAATATTGGTCTTCTCTGTGCCAGGAAGACCCATACGTGATGCTCAAGAAGAATGCCAACCAGTTTGAAGGCAATGAGAGGTATGAAGGCTACTGTGTGGAGCTTGCTGCCGAGATTGCCAAGCATGTTGGCTACCACTACAGGCTGGAGATTGTCCGGGATGGGAAGTACGGAGCCCGGGACCCCGACACCAAAACATGGAATGGCATGGTGGGAGAGCTCGTATATGGGGTGAGTTTCCAACCTCATCCATTGTCTTTTGCCCTTGGTACTTGAGGACACATTGAAGCCCTAGAATTTAGAAGGAGCCCTGCCTTTTGTCAGCCTGAGCTCTCTGGAGTACTGCAGCTCTGATAATGCAAATAATCAGCCCAAGTAAAACATTTTAATTTAGGGAGAGACAGCACATTTTGTGCCTATGGAAATGTCAAAACGTTCCCTTTCAACAATTCCAAGATCCTTTTTCTTTACATTTTTAGAAGAACAAGTATTGAAAGGTCAAACTTTCCCATGGGTAGAATCTCCAAATTCCACTCTATTTTGTATTTGCATGATAATGGCAGGATGAAAGAAAAAAAGATTTCAAACACTGGGCACATGAGTGGTGAATGGTAGGACTAGGTTATTTTCTGTCTAGCCACACATTTCCATCATCTCACATATACAGCTGCACCCGACACTTTTAAACCTTCTTTGGTCTGGTAGTTCGCAATCTGTGGGTTTTGGGTTATCCTTCAGAGGGGTCTAATTTTCGCTTTGCCTTCAAGGAAAAGCAAGTAGTGCCCAAATCTCCGTGACACTGTGTTGGAGCAAGGATGCTCTGTCTCCTGCTTGTAGTTGCCCTGTATGTCCCATCATCCATTTCAATGCATTTCCCTCTCCATTTACAAGATGAATTGTAAAATAACTGGAGAGTGCACATCAGTGTTGCTGGAACACTTTTCCTCTTCTCATCAGTTATGCAATCAAAAAGCTGTTCCTGATGGAAGTAAACATTCTGTCATCCTTTTTCAGGAGATTGGCCTTTCCTTGCTTCTTTTGATGTCTGGATGATAAAGCTCTTTTAGGGAAAATCATCTGCATCAGATTGGGGCATCAGTGGATAAATCAGGCAAGAAGAGCTAGATGGCTGCAAAAAGAAAACACTAATTTCAAAACTGATCTGGTAATCAGTAGTGATAGAATGGAAATGATCCACCAATATTGTGGGCTTCTTATTTTTAACTTTTCTCTTGCAATTGGTTCTTTTGGATTTCTTCTGAGGTAATGGGGTTAAACAGAGATCAAAACAACATAAGCTGGAGTTAGTAGGTATATTTTATCCCCAGTCTACAAATCTCCTTTCTTTCTCTGCTTTTCAGAGGGCGGACGTGGCTGTGGCACCGTTAACCATCACTCTGGTTCGAGAAGAAGTTATAGACTTTTCCAAACCGTTCATGAGTTTAGGCATCTCTATAATGATAAAAAAACCTCAGAAGTCCAAACCAGGAGTTTTTTCCTTTCTGGATCCTTTGGCTTATGAGATATGGATGTGTATTGTTTTTGCCTACATTGGAGTGAGTGTTGTCCTCTTCCTGGTGAGTCGCTTCAGCCCGTACGAGTGGCACACTGAGGAATTTGAGGAAGGACGGGATCAGCCAGCCAATGACCAGACAAATGAATTTGGGATATTCAACAGTCTCTGGTTCTCCCTGGGAGCTTTCATGCAGCAAGGATGTGATATTTCTCCAAGGTGAGTTGCCTTCCCCAATGAACCTTCGTCTAGTTCATGCGGTTTAATTTTTCAGTGTGCTTTGAAGCTGAAGAGGTTCCTCTTTGACCTTCTTTCATGAACCAAAATGTAGTTCTGTGAATCATTTACAGATTCAGAAAGGTTCCAAGGATTCACAGGTCTCACAGCTGTGAACTTGGGTCTTCAAACTTGAGACCATAAAAGTACCATTTAAGTTTATCTTGAGAAGTTCTTTTGACGGAATTTACAGAGATGAAAACAAGATTTTCTGAAGCCACCCAGTTACAATCAATTTGCCAGTCATTTATGTTGTTGAATGGAAATAAGATCACTTTATAGCAGCATTATAGGGAAGATAAAATTTTTCTGCAAAGTAGGGAGAAATAACATGGTAAGTGCACAATAAAAGGTTATATGGTCTGTGCCAAACACTACAGAGCACACAGAGTGGCTTTGTTATTGACCTTTAGATAGGTTAGAGAAGGACTGAGTTTCATTCTGGTTCCCATTTTAGTCAATAGTTCTGCTTCTTGAAAATTCAGTGGGACCCAAAGCCCAAAGGGTTCCTAAAAGGTTGCTTTTTGGTGAATGACTCCTATGACTGCTTTTTGATAATTTTTCCTTCCTTTTGGGGGCTTTGTCTCCCTCCTCTTCAAAGGAGAAATGCATGTTTTATGGGTGAAGACAGTAGGCAGAGGTTGATTTACAGCGTGATGGGGTGGCATCAAATCTCAGGAGATGAGGAGGCAGAGATCTGACAAGTGGAGATAACCATGCACAGCTCAGCACAGCTCCTGTGGGATGGCCAGGAAGATCAGGCACCACCTTGTTGGCTATCAGATGTTAACAAGCTTGGGATATCAGGGAAATAAAGGCCTGCAGGCCACTTTGATGAACATGTTTTATCATCTGATCATTGATTACTGGGAGTCCAGGCAGAGCATGCAGAAAGTCTTCCTATCAGAGGAAATTTCAACTTTATGTCTTGTACCACAGCCCCATGCCTTAGGATCAGGTTATTGTGATTTTCATTCTCATTGTTGTTCTTGTCACTGTGTCTCAATTTGGGGACATTTCAGTAGGTGGTTTCTGGTCCAAAGAGGGACACAGAGAGGTGAAAGGCTGAGACTCTGAGGAATAGCAAACTTGGTAACATCTTTAGTAAAAAGTGTCGGGGAAAGGCCACTGGGTTTGATTCAAATGACAAGATTTGCTCTAGCTAAATAGCATGCTTTGAATCACCATTTCAAAGCGTTGTTTTACTTTGCTTTGAAATGAGATATGAGAATGATTCTGTCATTGCTATTTTAATGTTGTTGATTTAATCATCCTGATAATGAAAATTACTATTTCATTGAAGCCAGTATTTTCCCGTGGAACACAAGAGCACTTGCTGAGTATTTGCATAAAGACAAAAAAATTTAAAATTAAATATGGGGATTATTATGACTCCCAGTACTCTAAGTGCAGCAACTTGAGATGGTTGCAAGTGGAGAGGGACATTTCTGTGAAATGTGAAAGCAAGGAGGAAGCAGAAGAGTGAGAATTTCTGTAGGATGTTGTTGTACAGAAAGGCTCTGAACACGCTCCGTATTTCACATGTATTTTTCACATGAACCCAGTGCAGGATTTTTGTGACACATCACTTAGAAATGAACGCTTGGTAGAACAACATTGTGGGCAGGTGGGGATCTGTTCTATTTGAATATATTTCCTATATAGTTGCTTCTAAACTTATCACTACAATCTCTCAGCATCTCCCCAGAAATGCATTAACCAACATAAATAGCTTCTCTTGTACATCTGCTCTGTCATTCTCTCCCCAACAGAAAGAAGCAAGTGCAGGGGTGTATTTTGTTTTTGTGGAGGTTTTGAGTTGTTTATTTCAGTTTTGTTTTGGAGAGTAGGGGAAATTTGTCTAGAGGTTTGTTTTTGTTTTTTTTTTTCCAAAGCATGCTGGTTTTAAACGCAAATGCCACTATGTATTTATCACTAAAAAAAAAGTAAGATCAAAACCTCAGACACATCACTCAGCACAGCAGGTGGTGAGGTTTGCAGCAATGACTTGCTCTTGTAAATGTGCATTCCTCAGTCTCAGACCAGTCCCCAGGGAACTTCAGTCTCCCACAGAGACAAAAATTTGCTCTTGAAGGAAAATGTTGTACATTTTAAGGCCAGTCTTACTAGGCAGAACTTTAAACAGACTTTTAAGTATGCTGGTGACAACCTGCCAAGGTCTTTGAAGACACACAGTGAATTTGATGATCTGTGGATGGCCAGGACAGTGTATCTGTGGGTTACCTGCTCAGAGAGCTTCTTTGCATGAGATCAGCTGGTGTCCTTGAAGGTCTGATGCCTTCATGTCCAGGCACAGAGTGACTCAGTGTGACAGAGGCCAGGCAGTCACCAGTCATGGAGAGTCCCAGCTGGAGCTGGTGGCAGCCTGTCTTGTGCCTTTGGGTATTGAAACATGAGCACAGAAAAGAAATCCATCCTGCTGAGCAATAAAAGGAATGATTCTATTGTAGGTACACAGTTTCACCTTCTGCCCCACCAGTGACCAGGGTCCCCACTGGATTTGGTGCAGTCTCATGGACTATTTTGTCCTTTATGAGGTGAAATAGTTCCTGTTGATGCTCATAAAGCTCTCAATGTATGGTCTGACACACAGCAGAGTGGGGAACAAGCAACAGCTGAAGCCCTGACTAGTTTCATGTATATAGTAACGGGCAGGAATCAGTGAAGTCTGAAAAGGGCCATAAACCATTAGACTTTTCAAAGTGCCACCTTAGCTTCAGAAAACAGTCATGAAATTGCAAAAGCACTCATTAAATGTGAAATACAGACCCAGAAAGGAGCTTCTCAGAACAGGCGTCAGAGGTAATAAATAATGCACAGCCAATAGTGAGAGCCTGCAGAAAGAGAAATGTGAAGTAAATATGACTCACATTGTACGATTTTTCAGAACTGTAATTTGATAAATTGTTTTAAGAGCTTAAAATAACTGCAGTGTTTAGCAGCTGTGGAGAGTAGGACCTTGCTAACATCCAACATGTTGCTGCCATTCTTCACTTACGATGGACCTGAGGTCTTTAAGGAGACTTAGGGGATGTTTGGGCTTCCCAACCTCCTCCGCAGTAAAACGAGGCATCTGAATTTTTCAGCTGCTCCATCATTTTCTGCAAAATAAATTACTTGATTTTTGTGAAAGGGATGAAATAGCAGGGAGCAAAATAGATATCTTTCTTGTCAGCTTCCTATCTTGATCTTCTATTTTTTGTTATCACCAACTGTGTTGCTTCATATGGTTTGAGCCCAAAAGAGACTTCTTGTATATTGGAGACTATTAAATTTAATCCAATTACTTTTTATGTGACTCAACAAACATACATTTTACTAAAATGAAACATATTTGGTTAAAATAGATTTTCCAGAAAGACATTTGTCCTTCATTTCAAAATACCATGAGATAGAATAGACACAGTTTCTCTCAGCTGAATTGACTATAGGTGTCTTGTCCCATCTGGAGTTTAAGAGGAGGATAAATATCACACAGGATCATCCAGTGAATGCAGACACACTTTGTGCCCTGCCAGAGGAAAAATATATAAAGATCTCCAAAAATTAGCCCAATGTCTTGGGGGTTCTCTTTATACTGTGTTGTAGAAACAAAACATATATATTCTGAATTCAGATCAAAATGTATACTGTGAGTAGAAGGAAAATGTATAGTCATATCATGGCACAATAGGGCATCATGTCACAATACCTGGACAACACAGTTTGAAATCACTCATTATAATCTGTATGACTGAGAACAGAGCTGGAGATGCCCTGGTCACCCTGTGCTAGAAGTGAAGTGGTGGATGAAGATTTCATCACTGACCATGTCTGGGAGAGAGCCAGGCTTGACAGGAGTTGTTTTGAGAGCATCAGCAGGGATGCAAGAACAGGAAGAGTCTCTGTGCTGCTCTGTGCAAGGTGCCATCAGGGACCCTGAGATTAGCTCAGCTAGTTAGAGACTGGAGTTCATAACTCCAGGGTTGTGAGTTTGATCCCTCCGTGGGCCATTCACTTCAGAGTTGGCCTCTGGGAAGTGGTTGGGTCACACCAGTGTGCCCAGAAGATCATGGTGTTTAACGTGTGCAAGGAGACATGGCTCAAGATGTGATCCACCCTTCTACTGGCTTGGGATAAAGAGTTAACCAGGTCTTAACTCACCTGCAGAGTTCAGACCTGGAGGCTGTGCAGGATGTAGTGGCACATGCCAGGAAGTGACCTCCAACTGGGGTGTGCTGTGTTGGGAAGTTTGCTTGCAGAGATGATGAATGAATGCACTCTGAGGCAGGAAGGAGAGAGATAAATGCTGGCTGCTATCCAGTAGTTAGATACAATCTATTATTTATGGACATCTTGTGGACATTGCTATTTGTTTTTTGTGACATGAAAACAGTGCTCTGGCTGATCCATACTGAGTGCAGCCAGGCTTGTGTTCACTGCACTCCTTTGCAGGCTTTCTGCTCCTCTCAATCATAGTGGTTTGTCTGTGGAAAAGCAAATATGGTATTTATTGTGTACCTGTAATTAATGGGGAGCATTTTCTTCTGCTATTTTTCTTGTTTATTTACATTTCTTTTTAGATCAATTGAAAAAAGTCACAGGAGACTTCAGTCATAGAACTGGTGGAAATAACAGCAAAATTGGTCCACAAATTGTTGAAGTTTATTTCCCTAAATGAGTCTCTACAGATTTTGAAAGACAGTAGCACTTTTAAATTTCATCTGGATGTTCATAGTACTGAAAGATTTTATCCAGTTTTAGTCAAGATCTCAATCAGAAATCAGTTAGAAAAAAAAATACTTCTTTTAATGAGAGATTTGATTTAGATTTTTTTCAGGGGAATTATTTCTGTCCTGTTCTTTGTAAACTTACATTTGCAGGGTACTTACTTACTTTGCTAAAAATTTAGAATTAGAGAAATTAGAAGCAGCTGCATTTAGCAATCAAAAGGGGTTTAATTCCTTCCTGACATGAAGGCTGAGCCTTGGTGTCTAATTGATGACACTTCTTGAATTCAGTAAGTCTTCTCTGACACTCCAAGCATCTGCCTTGGAAATGGCCTCATATTGCACTAGGAGAGGCTTAGAATAGATTTTAGGAAAAATTTCTTTGCTGAAATGGTGGTCAGGCATTGGAACAGGCTGCCCATAGAAGTGGTGGAATCACCATCCCTGGAAGAGTTCAAAATGCATGTGGATGTGGCTTTTGGGACACAGTTTAATGGTGGACCTGGCAGTGCTGGGGCAATGATTGGAGTCGATGAACTTAGAGGGCTTTTCCAACCTTAATGATTCTATGGGGACAAAGCACATGTTCTTTTTTTTTTTTGGTCAGTCTGCTTGAAGTTGTAACCTGAGTTTAGTCTTTGAGAATAAAAGTAAAAAGTCAGGATTTCAATATCTAGAAAAGTCTTCTTTCCCTTTAAAAGTGTATCAAATGATATTGCAATTATCTCCACCTGGTAGAGTTAATTATTTCCATGGGGAGGAAATTCAGGTCACAGGGTAACAGCAGCATTTGCAAATCACCAGGAACTGATGACCATACTTATTTCTGAAACTCACTTAACCAGGGAAAGTGACTCACCAGAGGAGCAGTTTGACAAATTGCACAATATCTAACTAAACAGTCCCCTTTGGAGTCTGCGCACTTCCATGGCAACCAGAATGTGGCAGCCAGGGGAAAATGGAAATTCTTTTAAAATAGTCATCCTTGCTATCCTCTTTTTTCACTTGGGAAAATGCTGAAGGATACAGAGGACTCAGAAGAAGGAAATAACCAACCGAGAGAGTATTGTTGGGAAAATGCAATTTCATCTGTAAAGGGAAAATTAGTCTTTTGAATTTCCATGCTCTGCCATCTGAAAACATCTAAATGCTGCAGAGGTAATGAATGTTTCCTTCACTTATCTGTAAGCTGCTTCCTCAGGATGGTTTCCCTATCAGGCATATCTAGTCACTCTCCCACAGCTCTGACTTCAGGCCATTAGTATTAAGGTTGCTGGGGGACAGCAAGAAATTTGCTGAAACTCCCCTCATTGAGTGACAGATTCACTAATCGTTCCACCAGCTGTGTTTAATTCAAGTCATCAAACACTTCATCCAAAAGCAGATATATTAAGCTAAAAATATTTTTGCAATTCCTTTCTTCAGGACTAAATAAATGTTTCACATAAGTTAAAAATAGCAGGAGGGAAAGTGCATCACTCATTTTTTTAAACTCTTAGGGCATCTGAAAGAGGGTAGATTTGGATTAGATTTTAGGAAGAAACTCTTTATTTTGAGGATGGTGAGGCCCTGGCACAGGTTGCCCAGAGAAGCTGTGACTGCCCCATCCCTGGAAGTGTGCAAGGCCAGGCTGGACAGGGCTTGGAGCAGTCTAGGCTAGTGAAAGGTGTCCCTGCCCAGGGCAGGGGCCTTGGAACTGGATGATCTTTAAGATCCTCTCCACCCCGAACCATTCTATGATTCTGTGATCTCTGACATGGAAATGGCATATGCTAGTTGTGTTTCTAATGCTGAGCACTGGCTTAGGATCATGAGTAGCACTAAGATTTTATAGGGTGCCTTTGAGACTTACCGCCTTCTCTTTGAATCCAGCAGGAGACCCTGTGAGGCTGTAGGGACTCCCTATTACTCTGACTTGGTGATTTTCAGTCAGTAAGAGAAACATTCGTTCTCTTTTCATTTTCTTTCCTTTATATAACAAGTTATTCCTGAGCATTTGGCTCACCTGGGGTCTGCAGTCAGGACTGTTCACAGTTGTCTCTCTCATGGCTAGGTCGATTGCCAAGTGTTTTTGTCAAAGAATAAGGATTGTGAGGAGCTGAACGACCTCCATCTCCCTGAAGTGGTGTCCTCTGCAAGGCCACCTGTCACACATTGCTTTAATGTTGGCACTCCAGAAAAATAGTGTAGCTAAGATAGGAAGCCCTGAACATATTTTCACAGGGAAGCCCTGCTTAAATAACTCCTCCATATGCTGTGTGCCACTTTTATCAGCACTGAGATATCGTGTGCACACTCACTCGATATGCAGTCAAATGAGCTTTGAACTCCTCAATTCAAATTGTTCTGGCCCACAACATGTAAAGCATCCACAGCTGCTCTTTGCTTTTCATCCCCACAGCTGGCCAAACCTCATGGCCTTGCACTGGGAGGCCCAGAGTTCTTCCTTTATTCCACTGGAGTTGGTGATTTATTGTACCTATTCTGCTTATGTTGCAGATTTCATCCCAACTCCTTGCCCTCGTAACTGGGGAAGCACAAGTACCCCCTTTTTTCATGCATTCATACACCAGGCAATGTCCAGTTTAACACCCCAAAATGGTGAGCAGGTGAAGACAAATGCATTGAAATAGGGCAGAGGTACTGTGTTATCCATTGTGAAAGGGGTGATGAAGCTGAGTAATGGGAAAAACAAAATGTGGACCATGCTAAGAAATCAGGGCAAAAGCCTTGTGTGCTTGGATGGGGTCTGGATTTGGAGAGGGCAGAGCATGGTGTCACCTCTGAAGTCCTCCATGTTGGTGTGCTGGTCTTCCTTCCATTTTCACATGGAGCAAAGGAGCCAAGTGGCAGCCAAGAGACCACCTGATTCTTATCCTCAAATGGCAGGAAAGGGCACACAGCTCATGTACACAGCCCTGCCTTTAAGCAGCAGCACATTTTATGGCATTCAATCTATTTAATAAAATCATGCAGTAATTGTGATTAGTGCCTACCCAGAAGAGTTGCTGCTTACCCTTAGATCCAAAGGCTAAGCAGCAATAATCCAATCATGGTAATCATAACTTACTACTTTGATCTTCAGATAAAAGAGTCTATAGAAATGCAAAAGTGTTACATCACCGTTATTTGGACAACTTCAAAGCACGTTATATACACTAATGAATTCTCCCAACAAAGTCTGATGAGAAGTAATAGGAGGCAAATATGTGAACAGAGGACTAGAAAGGAAGGAGAAGATGAGTCCTTATATGGTGAAAGGAAAAAGCAGTAAAAATAAATACTTGTACACTGTGTATAGGTGTGATATATGATGAAGGGTCCACGAGGGTCCAGTTGCAGGAGTCAAGTGCATGGGATGCTCTCCTATAGGAGGAATTTTCTCTTCTCTCTCATTTCTTGAAGCTCACAATAAGAAACAAGATCTCAGGCTGCAGAGAGGGAAACACAGGGAGAGGGCAGCTTTTCATCTCAGCAGTGCTTCTGAAGCCTTAAAAAAAATTTAAAAAAAAAATCACCGAATGGATCCTAGCAGGTGAAATAGGGGCAGCAGAAACACTGAATATGTTTTCCCTTCAGAGTTTGGGAGTTTTAATGTTAAAAGACAGGCACACCTGTGCAGATAAAGCTCTTCTGAAAACACTGTCTGGGGAGAGCAGATCCATTCCTCACCACTTCTACAAGGATACAGTATGCCCTTGTACAAAAATGAAAGGCTCAAAAGTGAAGCTAGACAAAATCCAACCTATATAGTCTTGGTGAGGGATCACATTTTAAATTAGAAATGAGAGAGAAAATGAAGGGAATACTTGAAATATTGCTCAGAGTGAATATCTTCCAGTGCAAAAAATCCTCTTCTCCCAGAACAAGGCCTTTCTCTCATCAGATTAGGAAATCTGACAAAAGACAGACAAAAAAAAATAAAATGAACCAAGGCAAGGCACCCTGGAAGAAGTGTGAACTAGATTATTGTAGCATTGCCCAGAAGTCTCAAAAGTGGAGCTCTAAATCATAAGCATGTGTAGATGGCTAAAGAGGATCTTGGAAAAATGAAGAATTGGTAGCATATAATCCCAAACATATTAAATTTTATGGGGGGGGGGGGGAAGAAAACTTTTTATGAAGCAGACTTTAAAGAAGAGACTGTAGGAGAGAATATAGAATTGCAACTCAGCAAAGGACATTAGCATAATAGGCCGTTGTTTAAAAAGAAGGATGAGTGGTGTTAAATTTGGGGCCACCTGAGGTTGAGGAAGTTCCTGAGTAATGAATCTCCTGGGGCTCTCCAGCAACTGTTTCTGACAACTTTTTATGCTTGTCACCTTGCGAGTTTTTTCTCAGCAAAGCGAATAAATGTCATCAGAGTGAGAAAAACATGTGAAGAGCCTTTTTTACAGTGAAATTTTTGCTTAAAGGCATGACAAGAGTCAGGGTTTTTTTTCCCCTTGTAGCAAAAACTGGCAAAACTGCAGAAGAGAAATGATTGCCTTTCTCCAGAGCTGCCAAGCAACCCAAAGTGGCCACGTGTTTCTCAACAAACCACTATCTAAATACTCATCCCTAAGTTACCCATTTTGCAACACAGAGGGGCACACTATGCTTGTTCTTAAAGAGGATGACAGTGTATTTCTTCGTATCTACCTCTCCTGCCTTTCAACTACACTCATTTTTGATTAGGGTTCCACCTCCTCCCTCTATTCTAGCCGTGTATTTGTAATGTTTTTGGCAGCCCTGTGGAAGAGTTGAGTGTATTATCTTGCATTTTTAGCCATAAACATCTTGTTTAGCAGCTGAGGATGCTGTACAGGGATAGCAGGTCCCTCGAGTGAAGGACTGACCTCAGTCCTGCAATTTTGCTCTGTAGGAGTGTTTTTATACCCTGGGTGGTCTGTGGGTCCAGCTGAAGCTGAAGGGGTCTTGCTGCCCATGTCAGTCCATGTTTGCTTGGCATCTACTGCTTTCAAAACCACACTAGTTGAGCAGGTGAGTTGTGCTGGTTGTGTATCCACAGGGTTCATCTTGTGCCAGTTTAGGACCACTGGAAGGCACAACCTGTAAAGTGCTATTCAGTACATACATCACCCCCTGCGTATCTTGGCCCATTTGATGCTGCCTCTGCCTGCTGGTGTTGAGTGCCCCAGGAAGGGGAATTGGGCAAAGAAGCAGATCAGAGGTAAATTCCACCTGGTGGCCAATGTTTCAGGACACCCACCCAGGAGAGGCTCATAAATGTGATCCATCCTTTTCTCCCACAGCTGGGAACTGAATTAGAGAGATGAAGTAAGCTACCCTGGATCCCATAAAGTAGCAGGGCTTCTTAAGGAACAAAAAACCCGCTCCTGGATGCTGGTCCTCTGATTAGGACATGAGGTACCTCTGGCCTGTCAAAATGCTAAGTGAATGGTCTTGAAAACAGCACGTAGCTGCTCCATGCAGTCATGCTTATACTTAGCACTGCAGCAATCCAAGCTCCAGTGACTGGAGAACCACAAGTGGCATGATGCATTTCTGACTAAGCAGGAAAACTCATTTTAGAATGAGGTTTTGCCCATTAAAGGGAAAGTGAAGGGAAAAAAATGTGCCAGCATATTCTGCAAAAGAAGAGATGAAACAGTAGGAGAGGGAGCATATACTGCTGTCCAGGGCCATTAACTTAGGCAGAAAGAAACAGTAAATAAACTCTGACTTGTAATTAAAGCCCCACAGATACACATCCTCCTGCTGAATCTGGGGATTCTGCATATTTCCAGACAACACTTTCAGTCATTGCAATATTTACACAGTGAGCAACTCCAAGGCCCCTTTTTAAAAGGACTTTTGCTGGGATTCTGTGATCCATATTCCTTCATTCCAGCATGTTGGCTTTGGGGTTCAGATGAACTGACATTGTGTGCCTGAAATCATGAGAAAGAGCAGATCTCCAGACCATATACAAAAGTTAAGATTTTTTTTTTAAACAAGAATTATAGAAAGAAAAGCAGGAGAGAAACAACATGGAACTCCTAATACCTGTGCATCCTCAGCCTCCTTACTCTGTCTCACTGGTTAATGCTACCCACAGGGAATCAAAATATGCATCTGTTAGCTCTGTAGAAAAGTTGTAAGGAGAGATGCAGAAGGAATTTGTACCACTGGGAAAAGTAAATGAGAATGTAGAAAACATTCTTACTTCTATGTTTGTATGGGCTTTCCTGACACTTCATATTAAAGCCCAGCAATGCAGCCAGGACTCCAGACTCTTGTACCAGGAGGTAGGGTTCAATAATAAGTAAAAGCAAACTAATATAGCAAGAAATATGGCATGTACAGAGAAACATGGGTTATAATCACTCCAATTGTGTGACAAACAGTTGTTAGGTCATTCAAAACTGTCTGTGGCATAGCAGAGCATAAGAGGATAGGAGCTTTGCAGTCTGTGCATGATGGATGCACCAGGAGCTGTTCCCAGCTTCACAACCCCACACTGAGTTTCTTCCTCTGTCTATGACTATTCAAAGACTTTTTGAGCAAACCTGGGTTTGTGACAGGGTCAGAGGGAAAGTGGCAAGACCAATCATGCCAGATGGTCTGTGGCACAGAGAAAAAGCAAAGCTTTTTACATTAATGTTGAAAATTTGCTAAAGAACAGAACTGGAGCAAAATGCTTGCAACTAATCCACTACTAAGTCAGACTTCAGATAGAACCATGAAATTGTCTAGATCAGTATCAAATTCACAGAGTAGTGTGGAGATCAGAGGCTCTGTGTGGGTAGAAGACCAAAAGTGGGTTTGACCCACAATCAGTAGCACAAGCATAGAAGAGCTTTTCTTTCAGCAGTTTTGCATATATTCATTCAGTGACAAATATGTCAGTTGACTAAGTGAGCCTTTATTAGACTTGAATTTAACAGCAAATCTGGGAAATCCTCCCAAAGCAACTATGACTTTAGAATCCAGGATTTGCACTTCTAATTAAAACACTGTCAGTTTAGGTGTAATTCTCCATGAGAAATGGATTTGGGAAAGGGGAAGAGAGAAGGGGAGAGAACTGAGATGGTGCTTGAGCAGCTTTTTGATGAGGTTTACTTCATATATTTTCGGATGATCTTGTCAATATTTTTGCAAAAATGTATTGTGCTGTTCTAATAAGATGGCCAAACAGAGGCAAATTCCTGTCAGCTTTTCCTACCTTCCATGAGGGATAAGATCAAAGAGAAAACTGTTTGATCAAGGATTGCATTTTGTTTTAAGAAATGAGATTATTGTTGCATGATTTTCTTTTTCTGTGAAGAATCCATCAATGCTAAGGTGGAAACATTAAAACAAATGTCTTCATGGGAACAAAGGGAACTTACAACTCTTTCTTGTTTTCTGCTGGAAAAATGCAGTTGGTTTTGCATGGAAATGTTTTTAAAAAGTCATCTAAGTAAGAAAATCAAAACTATTGTTTTCAGCTTGGTCATCTGCAGTTTTTTCATGAGGCAGATATAAAATAGCCCATTTCAGAATTATCTTTTAAATTATACATGTGGTAGGTAATGATTTAATGTATTATAAAAGCCAAAAGGAAATTATTTGTGATGAGAAAGCAGAAACAAAATTGTTTACCATGTCAAAATTATACCCTTTAGCCTTTCAGAAATTAAACTTTAAATAACTGAAAAAGGCAAAGCTTGAACTGACCCAAACCAACAATTTTTGACTGCTACTTTTAGAGGATATTTGTGACCATTTTCTTTACATTCCAATTGAGATTATTAAGGTTTGTTTACAATTTTAGTTTTTCACTGTGCTGAAATCCTGGTTCTCAGCCAGTTCTAATTTTAAGTAGGTTGTGCACTGTGGATAATGAGGACAGAGTATTTACTACTTACTCTTGCAAGGGTAATGTTTGAAAGGAGCATCCTGTTCTTGCCACTGTTCCTTGAGGGGGAGACAGGATCCGAAGTCAGGGAGAAGAGAAGGATATATGTGTGATTTTACACAGCACAGGCAGGGATAGACAAACCAAGATACCTTTGGCTTTGTAGGGAAGAAGAGTCTAGGTGCAGAAGGAATAGCAGGTTGAAAAATGTACAGTCTAGTCTATCTAGATATTTTACCCCTTTCTGCATCCTGGAATTAGCCATTCATTAAAGCTTCTTTAACTGTTATCCTTGCTTATTTCAGCCCAATTTTTAATTTTTTTTTTAAAATTATGCTACTTGCAAGTATTACTGTGATAATGAATATGAATAAATCCAGAGGTCAAATAGACAGATCCAAACATCCAAACCTTAGCATGTCTTTAAAATACCACCCAGTGTGCTCCATCTCACCTTAGCTCTGCAGAGGACTGAGTTACTAACTTGTTAGCAGAGAGCTGATTGCCTTCAGGTTATGCTTGAACAGGCATGGAGACACGTAAGTTCATACAAGAGAATTTAAACCCCAGACTGCCCATTAGTGAAGAGAAATGAACTGGAGCTAGGGCTCAAGCTGCAGAACATTTGTTAGTCAAGTGGAAGGTCATTTTCTGTTACCTAACTCCTGAGTGAGATTTTCAAAACCTCAAAGAGACTTAAAATTATGAGGTCTTCCTACTCCTCTGTGACTGCTCTTACTAGAGCATAAACATAATTCTAAGTCCCATTGATTTTTGACTAGGCTTTTAGCTCCCTAATGTTGAAGTCATTTCTAGAAATGGGAGATTATCTCCTAAATTACAGAGGCACTTTTGCAAATGTGCCCCATGACAGAGGCACTGCTGTCCTCCTGCTTGGTCAACGCAAGTAGCAGAACAAGATGGTAATGAATATTGCCTTTCCAAGAACTTGCCATGGTAAGCAGTAACAGGCATTGGCTCAGAGTCTAAACAAACAGTATGATTAGCCAGAGAAATCCAACTTGTTCTGTTTAACCTGTGTGCATGGCACAGTGGTGTCCCATGGGATCACATCTGCTTGGGTGATGTATATCATGACTATTATTACACTCTTTATTTTATTGCTGTGTCCTCACAGAGCCTTCATCACCGGCCAGCTCTCCCTTGTGTTAAATGCTGCACAACCATGGAGCCAAGGGACGATGTCCTGTAGAGCCCATACACCGAGTGTTTGCTGTGTGTTTACAGCAGTTTTGATTCACAGCTTCAAGTTCCGAGTCAATCCAACAGCAAGGGCAAACATTGCCCACTAGCAGTGTTTGCAACAAAACATCGTACACACAAAGCCACAGCCATGCTGGCAGAGCCAGAAAGCTGCTGATCTCCTCTCCTTCCCTCCATGGTCTGTGAGAGTGAGCATTCCTGTACTCTCAGCATCTCATACCATGAGGAGGAATGACCAGCACCAGCAGCAGGACACAGCCCAGATGATGCACCCTGTCCCATCTGATTCCTACGGGAAAGAAGCTACAGCCCCTGCCCACTCTTCCCCCAGCCCTCCCTGTTACCTCCCAATCTCAATACCCGGTAGTTACTTTTCCATGCTGTAAATGCCAGGTGTGGAGCTGGGAACCATAAGCCATCTGCAGCTGGTGGCAGGCAGCCCCCGTGGGAGTAGCTGATAATGAATATTACCAGGATATCGAGGGTCTAGAGGCAAGAATTCGGCTGACTGGCGCTGAAGGGATTGAAATGAGCCACAGAAATATCCCAGCTTCATCAGGAAGGAAAGGCTATATAATTTGCATCTGGAGATGAATGTGATTATTTACCATGCAAATGGATTTTGCCAGCTCAAAATGGCCTTCATCAGCAAAGATTGTTGTATTTGACATTATTTGGTTACTTTTGTTTAATGCCTCTGTGCCTTTTCTGGGCGCTTCCTTCCCTGAGCACACATCATCCAGACTAATTTTTGTCCTCTTCCTCATCAATCTGAAGATGTGTGAGTTTAATCCATAGCTGCCTCCCTTCCAAATCCCTCTCCAAATATGAAACAAAAGGTAAAATAATTTCTGCTGACAGTCCTGCAGGCTGAGTATTCTCTGCAGGTGGGAAGCACGATGGTCACATTTATCTGACCAAACTTTAGCCCTTAGCTGGGCTAGGGTATTTCTGTTACCATCTGATATACCATATTTCTGTGGCATGACTCAGATAAACAGAAAGGCAATACTGAGACATGATCCCCCATGGAGTAATAAATGGTGTTTCTCACAGGCAAGTCCTCTTTAGTCAGGCTGTCTGGCTTTATCAAATAGCATTGTGTGTTTCCTTCTGTCTGGGACAGTGATCTGCATCTAGAGAAGCAGCATATAAATAATTTAGACAGAATGCATGAATGCTACACATCATTCTAGGATTATCTTCCATTCTTAAAATTATTTGAAAAGATTCCAGTATAAATTAGTGCCTGCTTGACTTATTTGCCTCTATAGTTATTGAATGGTTATAGTTAACTGGCTACTTGATTGTAGCCAATCTAGGTAGATTTTAAAGCATTATTATGAACATCTTGTCTAACCATCTGCTGAATACAAAGCCAGAGAATGTCAGTAGGCAAGTTAGTCATTGAGACTGTAACTCCTCTCTGAGCTTCAATATGTCTTACAAAAAAACACAGAGGTGGTTTTTTAAACTTCAGGTGATGGAGGAGCTGACCTCATGATCACAGGCTGGGCTGTGTCTGCCCTGGTTTCATGCTGGTGCTCCTTCCTGCCAGGAGTACAGACTACAACACAAGCCTTGCCAGAGCTGTTGTTGATGGGCATTGCCCTGCCCTGCTAAACTTTCTCATAGTTGCATCCAGGTCTTAGTATTGGTATTATTATATACCCTGAAAGGAATTGAAAATCAAAGCAAATTCAATCAGTTTATTGGTAATTTTTTTTCACTGTGCATTTTTTATCCCCACTCTAATTATATTGACACCTTGAAAAATAAATTAAGAACTGAGACAAACCTTTGGCTTTCCTGGAAGTGGCTGGAGAATGTGACTTCAGGTAAATGTCCAGGTAAATGATGGGCCTGCAAGAGCAAGCTGCTCCTTTTGGACCTTCACCCTCCTCCTGTTTGACTCTCCCCTCTGTGCCCAGGTCTCTCTCCGGCCGCATAGTCGGTGGCGTCTGGTGGTTCTTCACCTTGATCATCATATCCTCCTACACAGCTAACCTGGCTGCCTTCCTCACTGTGGAGAGGATGGTTTCTCCCATTGAGAGTGCAGAGGACTTGGCCAAACAGACAGAAATCGCCTATGGGACCCTGGAAGCTGGATCCACTAAGGAATTTTTTAGGGTAAAAAGGAAACTTTAATGTAAACATTTTTCTTAACCTCTTGTTTGACAAGTCCTCCAGGCCTGTCCTCTCTCATCCTCCTCTCAGGTCTATTTTTTTCTCTTTCTTCCCCTCACCATGTTATGACCTGCCAGAAGATTGGCAGTGACTCCAGTACACAAGATATTCTGTAATTGTGAACACAAATATGGAATATCTATGTGCTTCCCCATGTTACCAAGGATCTTCTCTGAGCAACTCCAAAAGAAACCATCTTCTGATTTCCAGCTTGGCTTGTCCTTGCTTTGATCCACAAAATCACTTCGTATACAAATATGTGGCAGAAATCAGAGATTGATCTGGGCCCTGCTGCAGAAGTGGCACCTTTTGCCTTCCTTGGCCCATCTGGTATGTGGGTGTGTGTTCAGTCCAAGCTGGAAATCCCAGGGGCCACCCAAACCTCTGTTAACACTTCTGTTGGATTTCTGCTGTCCTATGCAGCGATCCAAAATAGCAGTGTTTGAGAAGATGTGGACATACATGAAGTCAGCCGAGCCCTCCGTTTTTGTGAGGACGACGGAAGAGGGGATGATCCGGGTGAGGAAGTCCAAAGGGAAGTATGCATACCTCTTGGAGTCCACGATGAACGAGTACATCGAGCAGCGGAAGCCCTGCGACACCATGAAGGTGGGAGGTAACTTGGACTCCAAAGGCTATGGTATTGCAACGCCAAAGGGGTCTGCACTGAGGTAAGTAGCTTGGATTTGCTTCCTTTTGCCAAACCACCCAGCAAACCAATGTATGCACACAGTTCAATCTCCATTGCCATGTTAATCACAAAAGCTTGAGCAAGGAGGTGGGGGAGGTGGAGGAAAATGGGTGTGAAAAGTCAGTGTGATGCAGAGGGAAGTAAAATGCCTGGCTCCCACTGAGCAGAAATGGGAGAACTTAATTCTTCAAGCCCTGCATTTGGAAACTGGATCCTGGCTGATCCACTTGCTATGAATGTGTCTGCTGTATGAGGTGATGGCAGGGGGCTGCTGCGGTGTAACCAATGGTTTCACAGAGCATTATCCGGAAGGGACGCTCATCCTGTGCCATGTGAACTGCACAGCTTTGCAGAGTATGGGATTACCCTGGCTTGGATCCATGCTTGCAGAGGGAGTTCTCATGGGGAAAGCATTTTGGTGTTTCCTAAAATGAAATGCTGTTTGGAAGAGGTGGGAAGCCCATTTTGGAAAACCCTGCAAAGGAGGGCATTTTCATTCACTGAGTCAATTCAGATTCTGTCAAGTGCGAAATTTATGGCAAGTCCAAAGGGGCACAAATACTGCATTTCTGAGCCCGGATCTGCAGCTGTCACATGCCTTGGCTTGCTGTTCCATGAAATATCTTCAGAGATCTTCCTTTACAGAAAAATCCTTAAAAAACACTGACCCAGACCTTAGTAACAGAGTTTAGGCACTGCACAAAGACTTGCTCCTGCACTTGAGCTGCCCCCTGCAAAGTGCATCATGAAAACAGATCTGCTCAGAGCAGGATTATCATAGTCCACAAACTGGAATGGTAATCCACATCAGTAGTGTTTTCCTTTTGGCAGCAGTCATGCAAGTTCCTTTACAATCATGAGGAATGTGAATTGTAAAGATTTAGTAAATTCTCAGGAGCTATAGCTTTAAGTGATCAGAATGATGCTCTGACTGATTTAGTTATTTATTGAGCTATTTATTTATGTAAACGTTGACCAGAAGCATAAGTGTGACCTCATACTTGTCTGCTAACATAACCCAATGCAGAGACATCTAATCCATGATCTGTGAATGACGAGAAACCAGATGAGCACTTTCTGAAGGATTTGTCCAGTCACACAGCTTCTGAGTCAAAGCCAGTCCAAAGAAGCAAATATGTATCAACTGTTAGTGAATAAGGCTCAAGAATTTCGATTACGATGTTTCTTAAGCAGCTCACATTAGATTCATTTCCTGTATCAGCAGTATCTTTAGAAAAGCTGATGTGACCACATCCAGGTGACAACCTGCACCACCAGTGCAGACAGTCCAGAAGGCAATTCTTTCATCCAATGTGTTTCAGGCTCTGAAATGACTCAGGCTCCTCCAAATGAAGGTGGATGTATTCTCACAGCTTTGAGATGCTTTCCAATGTTTGTTTTCAGTCTTCCAAATATGGAAATTAGGATACAGGGCTGATTCTAGGTTTTGTTTTGTTTTGTTTTATTTAAACAGTAATCTCGTATCCTAATTTTGATATTACATAAACAAACGGGAACATCCTACCTGTTTGGAATTTTTGGCATGAGAAGGAGCCATTTTTAATAATTCTAAGAAAAATAAATCACAGGAAATAAAATTGCATCGATCATTTTACTTTTTCACTTCCAAACATCCCTCTGCTAGGCATGATTCCAAAAACTCCTAACATTTCTTTCTGTTTCCTCTTTTTCATCCTGGCTGCATGTAGAACAAATTTCTTATGGGCCTAATGGCAAAGGAGGAATGCTTGATTTTCCACCCAATGGTGTTTCTTTGGAACAGTTCTTGTCTGTTTTTGTCACATTCTGTTTGTTTTGTTCCTGTTGTTTTAATTGTTTTAATATTAGTAGTTCCCTACATTCATCATGTAGTGTCTGTTTTCCCCTTGGGGTCCTGCACATAAGAGGTTGCCCTGAGAAAGGTGATGTTCATGAGGCATCTGTACAGCACAGTCAGCCTGTCTCTTAGTCTCCATCTTCACTCACTTCTCTCCATGGAGCAAAAGCTCTGAGCCAGATTTGAAGGAGGTTTGTGGCCCAGGCCTATCTTAGATCAGGTGTGTTTTAGAAGCTGGGTGTTGTAGCTAGACCAGTTTTCCTGCATTTAAGATAGTTAGGAAAGGATCCTAAAGAGATGCTACATGAGTGTTCCCTATATATTTTCTTGCTTCTACATGGGAACATAAGATTTTGCCAGAGATGAATGAAAACAAGGTTGAAAATCCAGAAATAATTCTACATGTGGTAGCAGGTGCAAATAACCCTCTCAGGACGTCACTTTGGTCTCCTGGGCTGCTAAAATAACTTACTCCCTCCTAAGTGAATCTGGCTTTGAGTATCTTTTGGACTCCAGCTGTTAAAATTTAGTTGCAATTCAGGCCCTTCTCTGAGAAGGGCTATGATGGGAGGGCAGAAATTGCACCTTTCAACACCAATGAGTTCAAGCTGTGATACTGCCTGAACTGAGATAGTCATCCTGCTGCAAAACACACCCACTCACGCAGCAGGGGAACTTCTCTACTGTTGGACAAGTGGTCAAAAAGAGGAGAAAAAGATATATTATCCAAAACAGAGGAAAGAAAATCCAGGAAATTCTATGTGAGTCTGGACTCAAGGAATAGAGAGGATTTTGAGATGGAGATCTGTGAGGGGAAGTCCTTCAGAACAGCTATATTGAAATAAAGTTCCATAAAATAGAAGTCAGTTTTCCTGGGGTCTGTGAATAAACACAAAATGTTCCCTGTTAAAAACCCCACCCTCTTTCAGGACCCCAGACCTCTCAGTCTTTCATTAATATACACTGAAGTTGAAGTACAGCTTGTTCTGTGTACTCCCCAGGAGCTGAAGGGAGAGACAATTAACTGAAATGAAGCCTCCTAGGAAAGAAAACACATAATATTCAGCACATGGCCCCAAAAATCATATGGTTCATAATGTGCTCAGGGAGACTGCAATGCATTTACTTTAACACCTTGTTCCCACATAGAAGCTGCAATGTACTTTGGTTCATTAGTTAACTAATTTTTCACAGATGGTTCAGGCATCAGAGTGCTAAGTAACCTGTATTCTGTTTTAGAAGACAGAATAATTATGATTTATTTAGTGTCAATTTCCTTTTGGATCTACACTCACATGTTTCCATTGGCTTTAAATTCAACCAAAGTCGGGCTCTGACCACAAATCTGTTAGATTAAAAAAGGAGAATACTGAGCCATCTTCAAATCTACACCTTTGCCTTCTCTTGGACTGGTAGCAAGTTTGACTGCATCTGGATTTTGCTTTTTGAAGGCTGGATTCTGCCTGAAGGAGGCTCCCAGTCCTTGTGAAGGCTTCAGTGCTCGGATGGAATCCCAACAGGCAGAGCCATCGCGGGCACATGGAGGTCAGCACATTCCTCTTGCTCACAGTCAGGCTTGTTTTAGAACTGGAATACAAGAAAGCATCCGCCTTGGTGAGGGTTTCTTGGTGTGGTACAAATATGGACAAATTCTCTGAGATAGGAGATGCAAGGTCCTTGGCTTTTTTCAAGACCTGCTTTCTTGATATTCAAGGTCTTTCAGCAGATGGTTCAGCCCTTAAACTCTTCCATGATTTCTAAAGCCCTCTCGTGTTTGTGCCTCACTGAGCTTAGCTTTTCACCTCTTTTTAATGCAATGTCTACACCAACATTGCACCTGACACCCAGCACCCAGAAACAAACTGTGCCCATGTGCAGAGCCTATAAAACTCACTCCTGCACATCCTGGGTCAGCTGCCTCAGATGTTCCCCACTGGAACCAGTGAGATGTGAGGGAACAGGTCTGCAGGCAGACTGCAGCACAGTTTGGTCTCGTAGGCTATCCTAAATCCAGATCACTGGTCTACTTTCTGAATGGTAGAGTCTGTCCAGCATCCAGACTCATGCAATGTTTTCTGTGACTGAGGAGATGCATCTCTGAAACATTGCAGCCATCCAAAAGTCCCAGGTGTCCTCAGGTGCACATTTCAATGGTACTGCAACTATCTCATGACCTGTTGGTAACATGGTAATGATATCACAGGGCATACAGGGCCATTCATAGCTGACCAGAACTGTCCAAAGTGAAGGAATTCTCTTCCCAAAGCATGAAATGTTCTTAAGTCCCTGAGAAACTGGGAGCTCTAGAGAACACTTGAGTGAGGGAATGTAGACCTCAACATAAGATGAAATAAGATGAGCAGGTTCTCCGTTGTGGGAGCATAGCCTTTTCACAGGCCTTCAGAAAAAGCAGTGGTGACTAACATTAGTTAGGGATCTAGCCCTATGTTTCATACATCCTAAAATGTCCAAAGTGTATCC